>NC_045786.1:83965224-84628232 GCF_009873245.2 Balaenoptera musculus
AGTGGGGGCATCCTGTATTTTAACTGGGAACCTTAATCATTAATCTTCTTCTCCTTGGCCATAAATTAGGCACATGACTTAGGCCTGGATGGGGCTCTGCATAAGACTCAAGCTTGGGCAATCAGTCTCCCTCTAGGATTTTATTATTCTGGTTGTTGAAAGAAAGAGACACTGTCTTTCTGGAATGAAGTCAGTTTTGAGATCCTCCTCCATTAGCCAAATGAAGGAAACAGTATACTGTTCGAATACAGTACAGGGACTCTAGAATAAAATGACAGAGAGAGAGAGGCAGACCTGATGACATTGTACACAACATAATTTGAGTTGGATTTCTATCCCTTGTAACTGAAGAGTCTTGCTTCATATTTTGTGACTCTGGAAAGATTACATAAATAGCTCCACGTCACACAGTTAGAAGTCACTTCATCTTTCTAGGGTTTGTCTGACTCCAAAGTTAATGCTTTCTCTACTTTATCATTCTGCAACTACTAGGAAACTAAAAAATTATGAAACCCTGAAGAAAGAGAGAACACGGTGTGACTGAATTCTTCTAATACCTGGTCCTCTGAGCTGAGTCTCCAGTGGAGCCCCACCAAGGTACTTCGTTCTCCTGCCTCTGTCCTTCCTGTCTGTTGAAACTGGTTCCCTGATAATAAGAACGAGAAGCCCAGGTCTCCTAAAACTATTCTGAAAGAGAAGATGAACTAATTATATTAAAATTATAGTTCTTGAAAGTAAAAATATTAAAACACTAGGTCAGGGGTCTCTAATCATCTTAATGTGAGGGGACCTCCCCACCTAAGGAATCTTCCTTCAGCATTCGGAGTGCAAAGAACTAGGAACACAGATAAGGTTCTGAGGTCTCTTTAAATATTGAACTAGTCAAGTGTTGGGAACACTGGAGTTGCTCCGACCTTTCATTAAGAATTAGTTGTTCAGATGAAGTATCTTCTGAATTAAGGATTAGCGAATCTTTTGGCCACTGTAACTCAGTTGTAAATAGAAAGAAAACTGGAAATAAAATAGGTACCCTAGTTCTAAGGAACTGTTCTTGTTCCGTTAGCAAGAGTACAAAGAATCCCTAGCCCCTGGCTTGGGGCTATATTCCACAGAGCAGAAGATTTCCACATGGAAATTGTGATTCCCTCACATCTTTGTATTTTAAAACAATTAACTGGGATTGATCAGAAACAAGAGATATTAGGCAACAGTTGCAAATATAATTTATTCAGGATACCCAAATTGAGTTGTGGTATGCTTTCATCTAATGTTTTACTCCCCTCTAGTGGATTTTTATATAGCACATGATACCATAAGTATGGTATAGGATAGCAGATTTTAGAGGAAAAAAATTTTTTAATATATTTAAAGCAGTTTATGTTCTATAGAATTTCTGTGCAATTCTGTAGAATTTCAAAGATTAAAAAAAATTAAACTTAGAGTTCTGTTAGTTCATGCTCCTCACTTTGCAGGTGAAGAAACCAAAACCCAGAAAGGGGAAATGACTCACCCAAGATCACATTGTTGGTTTCTAACAGAGCCTCTCATCACTAACGGCAATATTGAACATATAAACCTGTGGTTTCCATGGAAATAGAAAGCCTGCACATGTCCATTCAGATGGTAGTAAACTGGGGAAAGAATATTGTCTTGGAGGAAATTGGAAATCAAGTTCAGTAAGTGTATTATGGGCTCTGAGCACTCTGGAGGGGAGGGGCTTGCACTGGTAAGGGAAGGTTAAGTGTTAACAAGGACACCTAGAGATGAAAATACTGACCAGGTAAGCCTGTTTGGCATCCTCTTTGCTAGTGCTAATGGGTGCAATACCTGCTCAGAGGTGTCCTTTGGCTTAGAGACATTTCTGTTTTATAGTCTGAATCTGACTGTAGTTTTCAGCTCTGCTTTATTCTCCTAAACTTTCACTCTCATTCTCCAAAGAATTTCTGCTTCCCTCTGCTCTCCATATAACTGTAAAGTTTCATTTTTTTTGTATTGGAAGTCTCCATTTGAGATACAATACTAATATAATTTTTAAAACTTCCTATTTTATTCTCATTCAATATGGACAATATATTAAAATTTTAATATTCTCTCACAATGGTGAGTCACTTCAAGAATGTCTGACTAAGATCTAATAGACCAGTCCTCCCACAGATAACAACTGTAAACTCTGGAGAAAATAAAACAAAACAAAACAAAAAATACCTGAACAAAATTAAACAGATTATGGTGACAAATTAGCATTTGGAAGAAGGAAATAGCAAAGGGTAGTTTCCTTTGTTTTTACAGCTTTTAGCCTCAAGGCAGATTACATTTCACCACGTGGAGCAGTTAAAATGCCTATAGAAAACCAATAGTCTTTCTGGCCTGAAGAATCAGAGAACAGAGTTTAAGGCAACCTCAGGCACTAGAAAGTTAGGGAAGAATCCTAGCAATGAGAAAGTCAGAGAGGGGAACCAAAAATTCTGTGTAAAAATTGTGCTAAAATCTCTGCTGATGCCAAATTCTGCATGAATGGGCCAGATTCTAAGTAGCTTACATAAGAATAGAATGTCTTCAGTTTAAGTCCATCTAAGTTACTTACCTGCTAAACCAAAACAAACAAACAAACAAACAATAAGTAATGCTCTTCTGAGGAATGTAACAGAATACAGATTCCCCAGATAATGTTCACAAATGTCCAGGATACAACGTTAAATTACTGAACATAATAGAAACAAACAAACAAAAATATGATCTATTCTTGAGAAAAATGACAGTAAACAAAGATAATACCAAATATGATTCAGTTGTTGGAAATAGCAGACAAGGATTTTAAAGCAGCTATTATAACCATACACAATGATATAAAGGAAAATATACTTACAATGAATGAAAAGATACAAAATTTCAGTAAGGAAATAAACTGTGGAAAGAACAAAATATATTCTTAATTGAAAAATTACCAGAACTATAAAATTTACTTTATGAGCTTAACATCAGAAGGAGATGTCAGAGGAAAGAGCCACTGAACTAGAAGACAGATCAACGAATATCTAATCTGAATTACAGTGAGCAAAAAACACTTAAAAGAAAGAAATAGGACCTCAAGGATTTGTGGTACAATATCAAAAGGTTAACATATGTATATTTGCAGGCCTAGAAGAGAGAAGAAAAGAGTAAATGGGGACACAAAGAAACATTTTAAGAATAGTGGCCAAATACCCCTAATTTTGTGTAAACTATAAATTACATTTTAAAAAAGCTCAGCAACCCCAAGTCGAGCACAAACAGCTGAAAACTAAGGATAAAGAGAAAATCTTGAAAGCAGCCAGAGAAAAACAATACATTACATACAGGGGAACAATGATTTGAATGACCACTGAAATCTCAGAAACAATGAGGATGGAAGACAGTTAACCAACATCTTTAAAGAAATGCAAGGGAAAAAACAACCTGTCATCCCGAAATTCTATATCGACAAAAATATTCTTCAGTAAATGAAGGTAAATAAAGATGTTTCAGATGAAAGAAAGCTAAGGAAATTCAGAGAACTTGTGAACATAACTGCACTAAAGAAATGCTAAAAGAAGTTCTTTGGGCTGTAGGGAAATAAGAGCAGATGGAAACCTAGTTCTTCAGAAAGGAAGGAAGAAAAGAAGGGAAAACATCAGAACTGGTCAGTATAAAATAATTTTTCTCCTAATTTGTTTAAAATACGTGACAGTTTTAAGCAAAACTTATAACATTGTCTCATGGGTTTACAATATAGAGTTGACCCCTGAACAACACGGTTTTGAACTATGTGGGTCCACGTATAAGCAGGTTGTTTTCAATAAATACATTGGGAAATTTTGGGAGATTTTTGAGCCAATTTGAAAAAACTCACAGATGAACCGCACAGCCTAGAAATATCAAAAAAATTTAAGAAAAATTTGGATATGTCATGAATGCATAAAATATATGTAGATACTAGTCTATCCTGACAAAAGCATAGGGTGAGTGATGCCCCTCTCTTCTAATTGGTGAAACTGTATCAGCCTATCATCAAGGTAAGTGTTTTTTAAAAAAATGTAACAATGTTTCTGATTCTGTATTATGAATATGAACTAAAACTGTATGCCATAAAATTTTATAATGATGTATTCAATAGTGTATAGATTAGGCTACTGTGAAGCAAGTGTATCAATTACACTCAGCTACTATAAAGCTACTATAAATTATATTGCTGCTGACACACTAGGAAACCCCTACACTGGAGGAGATGGGGGATGGAGGGGGGGAAGCTTCGGAGCCACGGAGGAGAGTGTAGCAGTAGGGTTGCAGAGGGCAAAGTGGAGAGATTCCCGCACAGAGGATCAGTGCCAACCAGCATTCACCAGCCTGAGAAGCTTGTCTGCTCACCCACCGGGGTAGGTGGGGGCTGGGAGCTGAGGCTTGGGCTTTGGAGGTCAGATTGCAGGGAGGGGACTGGGGTTGGCTGCGTGAACACAGCCTGAAGGGGGCTAGTGCACCACAGCTAGCTGGGAGGGAGTTCAGAAAAAGTCTGGAACTGCCTAAGGGGCAAGAGACCATTGTTTCAGGGTGCACGAGGAGAGGGGATTCAGAGCACCGCCTAAACGAACTCCAGAGACGGGCATGAGCCGCAGCTATCAGCAAGGACACCAGAGATGGGCATGAAACGCTAAGGCTGCTGCTGCAGCCACCAAGAAGCCTGTGTGCAAGCAAAGGTCACTATCCATACTTTCCTTCCTGGGAGCCTGTGCACCGCCACTGCCAGGGTACTGTGATCCAGGGACAACTTCCCCAGGAGAACACATAGCATGCCTCAGGCTGTTGCAACGTCACACCAGCGTCTGTCACCACAGACTCGCCCTGCATTCCATACCCCTCCCTCCCCATGGCCTGAGTGAGCCAGAGTCCCTGAATAAGCTGCTACTTTAACCCTGTCTTGTCTGAGTGAGGAACAGATGCCCTCAGGCGACCTACATGCAGAGGTGGGGCCAAATCCAAAGCTGAACCCCAGGAGCTGTGCAAACAAAGAAGAGAAAGGGAAATCTCTCCCAGCAGCCTCAGGAGCAGCGGATTAAATCTCCACAATCAACTTGATGTACCCTGCATCTCTGGAATACCTGAATAGACAACGAATCATCCCAAAATTGAGGCAGTGGACTTTGTGAGCAACTGTAGACTTGGGGTTTGCTTTCTGCGTCTAATTTGTTTCCGATTTTATGTTTATCTTAGTTTAGTATTTAGAGTTTATTATCATTGGTAGATTTATTGATTTGATTGCTCTCTTTTTTTTATATATAGATATATATATTATATATTCCTTTTTCTCTTCGTGAGTGTGTATGTGTATGCTTCTTTGTATGATTTTGTCTGTAGAGCTTTGCTTTTACCATTTTTATTTTTAGTAATTTTTTTTTATTTTAATAACTTTGTTTTATTTTTTATTATTTTTCTTTCTTTCTTTTCTTTTCTCCCTTTTCTGCTGAGCAGCAATGTAGCTGACAGGTTCTTTGTGCTCCGGCCGGGTGTCAGGCCTGTGCCTCTGATGTGGGAGAGCTGAGTTCAGGACATTTGTCCACCAGAGATCTACCGGCTCCATGTTATATCAAACAGAGAAAGCTCTCCCAGAGATCTCCATTTCAATGCTAAGACCCAGCTCCACTCAACGACCAGCAAGCTACAGTGCTGGGCACCCTATGCCAAAAAACTAGCAAAACAGGAACACAACACCACCCATTAGCAGAGAGGCTGCCTAAAATCATAATAAGGTCACAGACACCCCAAAACACACCACCGGACGTGGTTCCGCCCGCCAGAAAGACAAGATCCAGCCTCATCCACCAGAACACAGGCACTAGTCCCCTCCACCAGGAAGCCTACACAACCCACTGAACCAACCTTAGCCACTGGGGACAGACACCAAAAACAATGGGAACTACGAACCTGCAGCCTGCGAAAAGGAGACCCCAAACACAGCAAGTTAAGCAAAATGAGAAGACAGAGAAACACACAACAGATGAAGGAGCAAGGTAAAAAACAAGGTAAAAACCCACCAGACCAAACAAATAGAGAGGAAATAGGCAGTCTACCTGAAAAAGAATTCGGAGTAATGATAGTAAAGATGATCCAAAATCTTCGAAATAGAATGGAAAAAATACAAGAAACATTTAACAAGGACCTAGAAGAACTAAAGAGCAAACAAACAATGATGAACAACACAATAAATGAAATTAAAAATTCTCTAGAAGGAATCAATAGCAAAATAACTGAGGCAGTAAAACGGATAAGTGACCTGGAAGATAAAATAGTGGAAATAACTACCGCACGGCAGAATAAAGAAAAAAGAATTTAAAGAATTGAGGACAGTCTCAGAGAGCTCTGGGACAACATTAAACGCACCAAGATTTGAATTATAGGGGTCCCAGAAAAAGAAGAGAAAAAGAAAGGGACTGAGGAAATATTTGAAGAGATTATAGTTGAAAACTTCCCTAATATGGGAAAGGAAATAGTCAACTCCAGGAAGCTCAGAGAGTCCCATACAGGATAAATCCAAGGAGAAACATGCCAAGACACGTATTAATCAAACTATCAAAAATTAAATACAAAGAAAAAAATATTAAAAGCAGCAAGGGAAAAACAACAAATAATATACAAGGGAATCCTCATAAGGTTACAGCTGATCTTTTCAGCAGAAACACTGGCAAGCCAGAAGGGAGTGGCAGGACATATTTAAAGTGGTGAAAGGAAAAAACCTACAACCAAGATTAACTCTACCCAGGCAAGGATCTCATTCAAAATTTGACAGAGAAATTAAAACCTTTACAGGCAAGCAAAAGCTAAGAGAATTCAGCATCACCAAAACCAGCTTTACAAACAAAAATGCTAAAGGAACTTCTCCAGGCAGGAAATGCAAGAGATGGAAAAGACCTACAGTAACAAACCCAAAACAATTAAGAAAATGGTAATAGGAACATACATAGCGATAACTACCTTAAATGTAAATGGATTAAATGCTCCAACGAAAAGACACAGACTGGCTGAATGGATACAAAAACAAGAGCTGTATATATGCTGTCTACAAGAGCCCCACTTCAGACATAGCGACACATACAGACTGAAAGTGAGGGGATGGAATAAGATGTTCCATGCAAATGGAAATCAAAAGAAAGCTGGAGTAGCAATTCTCATATCAGACAAAATAGACTTTAAAATAAAGACTATTACAAGAGACAAAGAAGGACACTACATAATGATCAAGGAAGCAATCCAAGAAGCAGATATAACAGTTGTAAATATGTATGCACCCAACATAGGAGCACCTCAATACATTAGGCAAATGCCAACAGCCATAAGAGGGGAAATCGACAGTAACACAATCATAGTACGGGACTTTAACACCCCACTTTCACCAACGGACAGATCATCCAAAATGTAAATAAATAAGGAAACACAAGCTTTAAATGATACATTAAACAAGATGGACTTAGTTGATATTTATAGGACATTTCACTCAAAAACAACAGAATATGCTTTCTTGTCAAGTGCACATGGAACATTCTCCACGATAGATCATATCGTAGGTCACAAATAAGCCTTCGTAAATTTAAGAAAATTGAAATCTTATCAAGTATGTTTTCCAACCACAATGCTATGAGACTAGATATCAATTACAGGAAAAAAATCTGTAAAAAATGCAAACACAGGGAGGCTAAACAATACACTACTAAATAACCAAGGGATCACTGAAGAAATCAAAGAGGAAATCAAAAAATACCTAGAAACAAATGACAATGAAAACACGACGAACCAAAACCTATGGGATGCAGCAAAAGCAGTTCTAAGAGGGAAGTTTATAGCAATACAATCCTACCTCAAGAAACAAGAAACATCTCAAATAAACAACCTAAGCCTACACCTAAAGCTATTAGAGAAATAAGAACAAAAGACCCCAAAGTTAGCAGAAGGAAAGAAATCATAAATATCAGATCAGAAGTAAATGAAAAAGAAATGAAGGAAATGATAGCAAAGATCAGTAAAACTAAAAGCTGGTTCTTTGAGAAGATAAACAAAATTGATAAAACATTAGCCAGACTCATCACGAAAAAAAGGGAGAAGACTCAAATCAGTAGAATTAGAAATGAAAAAGGAGAAGTAACAACTGACCTTTTGCAGAAATACAAAGGATCATGAGAGATTACTACAAGCAACTGTATGCCAATAAAATGGACAACCTGGAAGAAATGGACACATTCTTAGAAAAGCATAACCTTCCGAGACTGAACCAGGAAGAAATAGAATATATAAACAGACCAATCACAAGCACTGAAATTGAGACTGTGATTAAAAATCTTCCAACAAACAAAAGCCCAGGACCAGATGACTTCAGAGGTGAATTCTATCAAACATTTAGAGAAGAGCTAACACCCATCCTTCTCAAACTCTTCCAGAATATAGCAGGGGGAGGAACACTCCCAAACTCATTCTACGAGGCCACCATCACCCTGATACCAAAACCAGACAAAGATGTCACAAAGAAAACTACAGGCCAATATCACTGATGAACATAGATGCAAGAATCCTCAACAAAATACTAGCACACAGAATCCAACAGCACATTGAAAGGATCATACACCATGATAAAGTGGGGTTTATCCCAGGAATGCAAGGATTCTTCAATATACGGAAATCAGTCAATGTGATACACCATATTTATGTATCACCAATGTGATACATCACATATTTTTGTGATACCATACACAAAATTAAACTCAATGGATTAAAGACCTAAATGTAAGGCCAGACACTTTAAAACTCTTAGAGGAAAACATAGGCAGAACACTCTATGACATAAATCACAGCAAGGTCCTTTTTGACCCACCTCCTAGAGAAATGGAAATAAAAACAAAAATAAACAAATGGGACCTAATGAAACTTAAAAGCTTTGGCACAGCCAAGGAAACCATAAGCAAGATGAAAAGACAACCCTCAGAATGGGGGAAAATATTTGCAAATGAAGCAACTGACAAAGGATCAATCTCCAAAATTTACAAGCAGCCTAATGTCAAAATACAAACAATCCAATCCAAAAATGGGCAGGAGACCTAAATAGACATTTCTCCAAAGAAGATATACAGATTGCCAACAAACACATGAAAGGATGCTCAACATCATTAATCATTAGAGAAATGCAAATCAAAACTACAATGTGGTATCACCTCACACCAGTTAGAATGGCCATCATCAAAAAATCTACAAACAATAAATGTTGGAAAGGGTGTGGATAAAAGGGAACCCCCTTGCACTGTTGGCGGGAAGGTAAGTGGATACAGCCACTATGGAGAACAGTATGGCGGTTCCTTAAAAAACTAAAAATAGAACTACCATATGACCCAGCAATCCCACTACTGGGCATATACCCTGAGAAAACCATAATTCAAAAAGTGTCATGTACCAACAATGTTCATTGCAGCTCTATTTACAATAGCCAGGACATGGAAGCAACCTAAGTGTCCATCGACAGATGAATGGATAAAGAAGATGTGGCACATATATACAATGGAATATTACTCAGCCATAAAAAGAAACAAAATTGGGTTATTTGTAGTGAGGTGGATGGACCTAGAGTCTGTCATACAGAGTGAAGTAAGTCAGAAAGAGAAAAACAAATACTGTATGCTAACACATATATATGGAATCTAAAGCAAAAAAAAAATGGTTCTGAAGAACCTAGGGGCAGGATAGGAATAAAGATGCAGATGTAGAGAATGGACTTGAAAACACTGGGAGGGGGAAGGGTAAGCTGGGATGAAGTGAGAGAGTGGCATGGACATATATATACTACAAAATGTAAAACAGATAGGTAGTGGGAAGCAGCTGCATGTCACAGGGAGATCAGCTCGGTGTTTTGTGACCACCTAGAGGGATGGGATAGGGAGGATGGGAGGGAGATGCAAGAGGGAGGAGATATGGGGATATATGTATAACTGATTCACTTTGTTATAAAGCAGAAACTAACACACCATTGTAAAGCAATTATACTCCAATAAAGATGTTAAAAAATAATTGCTGCTTCTTTGTTATCAATGCATAAATTGTTATACCTATAAATAAATATGAATTTATTTTTCTCATTATCTTTTCATTTTTGATGTCTAGTTAAGAATACATGTAACATGTACAGTGTTTTGTATTATATAAGACAGTATTGATATAGGTACTGACAGATAATTTGTCTTGTAAACAGATGATATAAACTTACAGTATTGATAAATATAGTACAGTACTATATATGTATTTTTTCTTCCTTATATTTTCTTAATAATATTTTCTTTTCTCTATATTACTTTATTGTAAGAATATAATATATAATGCAGTATACTATACAAAATATATGTTAATCTACTGTTTATGTTATCGGTGAGGCTTGTGGTCAACAGCCTGCTATTAGTAGTTAAGTTTTGGGGGAGTCAGAAGTTATATACAGATTTTTGGCTGCATAGGGGGTCATAGGGCTGCATAGGCTGCATAGGCTGTTCAAGGGTCAACTGTATTTAGGTGTAATACTTGTGACAATTATAGCATAAAGGATGGAAGTGACTGATAGGTAGACCTATATGGTTGCAAGGGTTGTATATTTTACATGAAATGTTACAGTGATATTACATCTTGATAGCAGTTTGCGTTGCACAGGTGCATGCATTTTTCAAAGTTCAATGAAAGTACATTTCAGATTTGTACATTTTACAGTATGCGAATTTTACCTCAAATGAAAAGTACTACAAACAGTTTTAAACTCTAGTTTATAATATGTGTACTAATGTGTACTATTTTATGTGTACTAATGTCTGCTATTTTATTGAAGTACATAAAGAATTGAGAGAGATTAATATATGGTTAGAGTAATGTATAAATGGATAGATATTTGATAAAGCAAGTATAGTAAATATTATTGGTATAACCGAAATAGTAGATATACAGTTGTTCACTGACAAATTTCTTTAACTTTGCTACATATTTAAAATGTTTATTAAAAATTTTGGAAATATGAGATTAAAGTGACATAAAGATTTATATTAATATGCTCCTTTGTTGATTTTTAAAATGTAATGATGATATTTATTACTGGTTTAAAGATGACTTTTAACATAGCATAAGGACACTTTTTTAAACCAAGCATAAAAATAAACACAGGTTCCAGAAATATATTTAATATAGAAGTATCTTAGCTTGGGCTGCTATAACAAAATACCACAGACTGGGTGGCTTAAACAACAAACATTTATTTCTTATTGTTCTGGAGACTGGGAAGCCCAAGATTAAGGTGTTGGCAGGTTTGGTTCCTGTTAAGAACCTTGGTTCCTGGTTTTCAGACTGCTGCCATCTCTGTGTTCTCACATGTTGATGAGAGAAAGCTCTAGTTTCCCTTCCAATTCTTATAAAGAGTTAATCCCATTATGGGGGCCCACCTTCATGATCTCATCTAAACCTAATTATTTCCCAAAGACCCAACTCCATATACCATCACATGGCGGGGGGGAGGGAGAGGGGGGTGTCCGAGCTTCAACATATTAATTTGGGGGGAACACAAACATTCAGTCCAAAGCAAGAAGGTACTAAAATAGCAAGCTCCACAGATTTTATCATACAACAGTGCCACTTTTAGTATTTTGGTGAATACTTTCAGTATTTAATTTAATTTAATTTATTTATTTGTATTATTATTATTTTTTTGGCTGTGTTGGGTCTTCGTTTCTGTGCAAGGGCTTCCTCTAGTTGCGGCGAGCGGGGGCCACTCTTCATCGTGGTGCGCGGGCCTCTCACTGTCGCGGCCTCTCTTGTTACGGAGCACAGGCTCCAGACATGCAGGCTCAGTAGTTGTGGCTCACGGGCCCAGTTGCTCCACAGCATGTGGGATCTTCCCAGACCAGGGCTCAAACCCGTGTCCCCTGCATTGGCAGGCGGATTCTCAACCACTGCGCCACCAGGGAAGCCCTACTTTCAGTATTTTAAAATGTTAATTTAATCTCCCTTTCATCTAGGTAATTTTATTATGACATTAAATATTTCTCTAAAATATGATTTTAATGGGTAAATTATATGAAGTTATCAAATTAAATTAATATTTTTCCTATTCTTTGACATGTCAATTATTTTTGAATTTTCACATAAATGTCACATAAAAAGAGATCAGAATAAGAGTCAAGAATCAGAGGGCAAGAGACTTCTCAGTTGCAATGAGTAAAATTCGAAGACAGTGGAACAGTGCCTTCAAAATTCCAATGGAAAAATGATTTTCAATTCATAATTCAATAGTCAGCCTGTCAATAAAATGAATCATACAAATTTACCTCAAAAAAACACTATGGATGTGCTTCACCAAGACAAGTTGGCAAACAAAGTGAAAGACACAGGATCCAGAGAAGAAGGATCCAGTGCAACACAGTGGAGAAGGCAGGACATTCCCAGGATGTTTGTGAAGGGAAGTTCCAAGGGTACAGCAAGCCTAGCGTGGAATCAGTCTGGAAAAACGGAAAAGGACGGAGATAGCCGAGACAGAGAGTTCTTAAAGAAAAATGAAATGTAAAGAATATCTTATGAGTTGAACTTGAGACAGTATTTTTAATTCCGTTGAAGAATTGTGGGTGAAGTAGGAGAGGTACGTTTAAAAAAATTAAGGAAATATAGAAGAGCAGTATTTCCTTTAGAGAAAACAAAAAGTTGCATGTGGAAAGAAATCTTATTGTATACTATAGGCTCATTCCTGAATCATATATAATTTATTATAATAAACACTTCATACTGATTTAAGCAAGAAGGTTAAGTAGTTTTATTGAGATTATCAGGGAGGAAAAGTATATACGTCGGGGCAGGCAGGGTACGTATGAGCTGAAACTTTATTTTCTATAGTTGGAAATAAACTATAAAACTAAAAAAAAATTAAGAATCAGTATAAACATGTTATCTAGAAATTTGGAGGTAAATACTAGAAGACACAGCTAAAGGAACCAAAAATTGTCCCTGGAGAACAGTAACTGGGTGTAGAAAAGGATGGGGCATGATTTTGCTGTTTTTCATTATACATGTTTTTCCTTATAAGTTTCAAAAACTCTTAATGGGAGATGTGTATGTATTCTGGTAGTCTAAAAATTGAGTTCCTTGTGTTCCGGGTTGCAAGAAGCTCTGAGGGGGGCTTACAAAGCCTAACCATGTTATCCAGTAGTCCCTATCCCCTACATGTAACATTGGGGTTCTGGTAGAATTTCTTACATCATCACCAGACCCATCCTATGACATTGTCCACAGACTAAGATAATGACTAGTTATCTCAGAGGTACAGTTGAATTGCTGCTGTGAAAGAATGACTCACTTGCAGGCATGCCAACTGGTTAAAGGCTGGGAGGGCGCTAGACATGGTAGGGCTGCCCAGGGACCCCCACAGCTCCCTATCATGGAGAGGTTTAAACAAAAGCTAGATTAAGGCTTAGGGGAATGTTATGGTGACTTTTGTATTCGGTATAGAGTTGGAGTAGGCAACTGTGAAGTACCTCCACCCTGAGATTCTGTGGAGTTTTATTCTTATTTAGAATGGCTCCTAGTTAGTATTTGGGACAAGGATTAGAACCCAGGAAGAGGTGTTAATTACCTCTTTACTTCTTTTTCTATCAGCATTAACTTACACTCAATATCTTGTCATTTTCTGTCAGTGTTCCATGTGTGTTTTAAAAGAATGTGTATTATCCATTTCAGAAGTCCATGTTCCATATGTGATCATTTGATTAGCTTGACAAATATGTTTGTTTAAATTTTCTATGTCCTACAGTTTTTTGTTCACTCAATCTGTGAACTATTATAGGAATGTGAAATCTCTAAGACAGTGAATTCATTAATTTCTCCATGGAGTCATCTCAATTTTTCTTATATATTTTGAAACTATCCTATTATGTCCATACACATTTAGAATTCTTATTCCTTCCTGGTTTATAAAACCTTTTTTTTCTTCCGGTTTTATTGAGATATAAGTGACATACAGCACTGTATAAGTTTAAGGTGTATAGCATAATGATTTGACTTACATGCATCATGAAATGATCACCACAATAAGTATAGTGAACATCCATCGTGTTATATAGATACCAAATAAAAAGAGAAAATATTTTTTGCTTGTGATGAGAACTCAGGATTTATTCTTTTAACTTTATAACATACAGCAGTGTTCATTATATTAATCATGTTACATTCCTAGAACTTACATAACTTGTAACTGGAAGTTTGTACCTTTTTACTACCTTCATCCAATCCCCACCCACACCTCCACTGCCTCAGGTAACTACAAATCTGTTCTTTTTTCTATGAGTTTGTCTGTTTGCTTTTTGAAGTATAATTAACCTATAACACTATGTTAGTTCTTGATATACAACATAAGATTTGATATTTCTATAAATTACAAAATGATCACCACAAGTCATTACCATCTGTCACCATACAAAGATATTATATTATTTTTGACTATATTTCCCACAGTGTACTTTTCATCCCCATAGCTCATTCATTTTGTAACTGAAAGTTTGTACCTCTTAATTTCCCTCACCTATTTCAGGTATCCCTCTCACCCCAGCCCTCTGTCAACCACCAGTTTGTTCTCTGTGTCTATGACACTGTTTCTGTTTTATGTTTAATTTGTGTTTCAGATTCCATGTATAAATGAAATCATAATATTTGTCTTTCTCTGACTTATTTCCCTTAGCATAATACCCTCTAGGTCCATTCTTGTTGCACAAATGGCAAGATTTCATCTTTTTTATGGCTGAGTATTATTCCATTGTGTGTGTGTGTGTGTATGCATATATATATACACACACATACCACTTCTTCTTTATCTATTTTTCCATTGACGGACAGTTAGATTGGTTCCATATTTTGGCTATAGTGAACAAAGCTGCAAGGAATGTAAGGGGTGCATATATCTTTTTGAATTAGTGTTTTGGTTTTTTTGGGGGAAAATACCCAGAATTAGAATTGTTGGATTGTATGGTAGTTCTATTTTTAATTTCTTTTTTTTAAATTTATTTATTATTTATTTTTATTTTATTTATTTTTGGGTGTGTTGGGTCTTCGTTGTTGCACGTGGGCTTTCTCTAGTTGCGGCGAGTGGGAGCTACTCTTCGTGTGGTGCGCGGGTTTTTCATTGCGGTGGCTTCTCTTGTTGCAGAGCATGGGCTCTAGGCATGAGGGCTTCAGTAGTTGTCGCACGCAGGCTTCAATAGTTGTGGATCTCAGGCTCCAGAGAGCAGGCTCAGTAGTTGTAGCACACGGCTTAGTTGCTCCACAGCATGTGGGATCTTCCCGCACCAGGGCTTGAACCTGTGTCCCCTGCATTGGCAGGCAGATTCTTAACCACTGCGCCACCAGGGAAGCCCTATTTTTAATTTCTTGAGGAACTTCCTTATTGTTTTCTATAGTGGCTGCACCAATTTACATTTCCACCAACAGTGCACGAGGGTTCCTTTTTCGCCACGTCCTTGCCAACACTTGTTGTTTGTTGTCTTTTTGATAATAGCCATTCTGACAAGTGTGAAGTGGTATTTCATTGTGGTTTTGATTTGCATTTCCCTAATGATTAGTGATCTTGAGTATCTTTTCATGTGTTTGTTGGCCATCTGTATGTCTTCGTTGGAACAATGTCTATTCAGGTCTGCCCAATTTTTAATCAGGTTGTTTGTTTTTTCATTGTGAGTTGTATGAGTTCTTTGTGTATTTTGGATATTAACCCCTTATCAGATATATCATTTGCAAATACCTTCTCCAATTCAGTAGTCAACGTTTTCATTTTTTTATGGTTTCCTTTGCTGTACAGAAGTGTTTTAGTTTGATGTAGTCCCATTTGTTTATTTTTACTTTTGTTTCTCTTGCCTGAGGAGACATATTAAAAAAATATTGCTAAGACTGATGTCAAAGAGTGTACTGTCTATGTTTTCTTCTAGGAATTTTAGGGTTTCATGTCTTATATTTAAGTCTTTAATCCATTTTGAGTTTATTTTTGTGTTTGGTGTGAGAAAGTAGTCCAGTTTCATTCTTTTGCATGTAGCTGTTCAATTTTCCCAACACCATTTATTGAAGAGGCTACCCCATTGTATATTTGCCCCATTGCCCCATTGTATATTTTTGCCTCCTTTGTCATAGATTAGTTGCCCATAAAAGTGTGGGTTCATTTCTGGGCTCTCTGTTCTGTTCCATTGATCTATGTGTCTGTTTTTGTGCCCATACCATATTGTTTTGAATACTGTAGCTTTGTGGTATAGTTTGATATCAGGGAGTGTGATACCTCCAGCTTTATTGTTCTTTCTCAAAATTGTTTGGGCTATTCAGGATCTTTGGTGTTTCCATGAGATTTTTAGAATCGTTTGTTAGTCTGTGAAAAATACCTTCAGTATTTTGATAGGGATTGCACTGAATCTATAGATTTCCTCAGGGAGTATTGTCCTTTTAACAACATTAATTCTTCCAATCCATGCACAGAGATATCTTTCCATCTGTTGTGTCATCTTCAATTTCTTTCATCAGTGTCTTATAGTTTTCTGAGTACAGTTCTTTTACCTCCTTAGTTAGATATATTCCTAGGTATTTATTCTTTTTGATGCACTGGTAAATGGGATTGTTTTCTTAATTTCTCTTTCTGATTGTTTATTATTAGTATATAGACATGCAACTGATTTCTGTGTATTAATTTTGTAACCTGAAACTTTACTGAATTCATTAATGCATTCTAGTAGTTTTTTTTTTTTTTTTTTGGTGGTGGTGTTCTTAGGATTTTCTGTGCATATTATCATGTTGTCTGCAAATAGTGACAGTTTTACTTCTTCCTTTCTAATGTGGATACCTTTCTTCTCTTTCTTGTCTGATTGTTGTGGCTAGGACTTCCAATACTATGTTGAATAAAAGTGGTGAGAGTGGGCATCCTTGTCTTGTTCCTGATCTTAGAGGAGAATATTTCAGCTTTTCAACATTGAGTATGTTAGCTGTGGGCTTGTCATATATGGCCTTTATTATGTTGAGTTATGTGTCCTCTATTCTCACTTTGTGGAAAGTTTTTAAATCACAAATGGATGCTGAATTTTGTTAAAAGTTTTTTTTTTTTGCATCTATTGAAATGATTATATGGGTCCTGGCTCAGCTGACTGTGGGCCCAGGGGCTCTGGGGCTGTTCCTGTCCTGCTGGTATGTGGTGCTAAGTCCCAGGATAGCTTACTGGTGACCTTGGGGGAGTCCAGGACTGATGCCAGCCTGCTGGTGTGCAGGGCTCTGTCCTCATGCAACTGGCTGCATACTTGGAGGGTGTCTGGGGACTGATGCCGACCAGCTGGTAGATGAAGCCAGGGCCCAGCACTAATAGCCTAGAGAGAGGACTTCAGCATGGTGCTTGCCAACACCAAGTGTTCTCATGGTAAAACAAGATCCCCAGCATGGCTGCCACCAGCATCTCTGTCTCCAGGAGGAGTCCCAGTGGCCTCCTGCGTTTCTTGGAACCTTCTCTAAGATCAGCAAGTGGTTCTGACCCAAGCTCCTTTCAAATTACTACCTCTCTGCATCTTGGAGTGTGAGATTTTACATGCCCTTTAAGAGCAGAGTCTCCATTCCTTACAGCCCTCAGGCTCTCCTGTATGCATGCCCTGCGGGCCTTCAGAGCCAGACATTCTGGAGGCTTGTCTTCCCAGTGCAGAAACCCCAAGCTGTGGAGCCTAACATGAGCCTCGGAACCTTCACTCCTTGAGGAGAACCTCTGAAACTGTGATTATCCTCCCATTTATGCGTCCCCTACCCAGGGGTGTGGATCTTAGCTATTCTGCATCTCTGCCCCTGCCTACCTGTGTTGCAGTGGTTACTTCTTTAAAGCTTTCGTTGTGGAAAATCTTTTCTGCTAATCTTCAGGTCATTACCATTGTTAATAGTTGTCATTTTGGTGTGCCTAAGGGAGGAGGTGAGCTCAGCTTCTTCCTACTCTGCCATCTTGGCCACTCCCCTATTAAAACTTTTTAAACTACCTAGTGGCGTCCATTATCTTTAGTAATGTTTTCCCCCCTCCATTTAAAATGAATATAGCTATACCAGATTTTTTCATTAATATTTTCCTGGTCTGTCTTTTTCATCCTTTGGCTTTTAACTTTTCTGTTTAATGCTTTCCTTGTGCAGGATTTTAGTTCACTTACAATGCAATCCCACAAGTTAGATATTATTATTATTACCATTAGCTATTGCTTGTTGAGATTTGTCCACATTCTTATTATTTTTCTTATTATTAATAGTATGTCTTCTATTTCATAGTATTTTATTCTATTTCAGACCTTTCTTTTGAGATTATTTTCTTTCTTCCTGATTTACTTACTTTAGTAGTTCTTTAGTAAAGATAAGTTGGGAGTTAATTCCTTCATTTTGTTTGTCTGAAACTTTATTCCTTTTAATTTATTTTATATTTCAATATTCAGTATTTCAGAGTTCCAGATTAGTTGTTATTCAAACTTCTAAATCCATGATCTAAGACTCTTGACTTCTTTTTCATGTTTTCTATTTCTGTATCTCTTGAGTTACATTCTAGTTAATTCCTTCAGCCCTATTATTCACTACACAAAGTCTTTTTTCAGCCGTGTCTAATCTCCTGTTTAACCTGTCATTGAATTTCTAATTCCAGTTTCTAAACGTTTTGTGATTTTCAAAAACTGATTTCTAGCTATTTTCGATAAACTCTTATTCCTTGCCATATTTTTAATTGCCTCCATTTTTGTTTAAGCATATTAAACAAAGTTATTTTTGTTTTTGATTTTTCTAACATATCCAATCTTTATAGATGCAATTCTGAAGTTTGCTGTTTCTTCTGCTTCTGACTCATGGTGTTTGGTTTCTTTATGAGTTTGGTGATTTTTTTTAATGAGAGCTCAAGTGCCTAGGGGTTTTATCCTTAGGAATTTACCAAAGCCTTGGTTTAATTAAGGTGTGCTACTCTGCAAGGAATAATGTTTGCTTCTCAACATATCTGTGGGGCCTTTCCAACTTGAGAACACTTAAAATAAAAAATAGGGGAGGAACTTCAAGATGGCGGAAGAGTAAGACGTGGAGATCACCTTCCTCCCCACAAATACATCAGAAATACATCTACATGTGGAACAACCCCTACAGAACACCTACTGAACGCTGGCAGAAGACCTCAGACCTCCCAAAAGGCAAGAAACTCCTCACGTACCTGGGTAGGGCAAAAGAAAAAAGAAAAAACAGAGACAAAAAATAGGGTTGGGACCTGCACCAGTGGGAGGGAGCTGTGAAGGAGGAAAGGTTTCCACACACTAGGAAGGCCCTTCACGAGCGGAGACTGGGGGTGGCGGAGGGGGGAAGCTTCGGAGCCGCGGAGGAGAGCGCAGCAACAGGGGTGTGGAGGGCAAAGCAGAGAGATTCCCGCACAGAGGATCGGTGCCGACAAGCACTCAACAGCCCAAGAGGCTTGTCTGCTCACCCGCCGGGGCAGGTGGGGGCTGGGAGCTGAGGCTCGGGCTTCGGAGGTCAGATCCCAGGGAGAGGACTGGGGTTGGCGGCGTGAACACAGCCTGAAGGGGGCTAGTGCGCCACAGCTAGCCAGGAGGGAGTCCGGGAAAAGATCTGGAGCTGCTGAAGAGGCAAGAGACTTTTTCTTGCCTCTTTGTTTCACGGTACGTGGAGGAGAGGGGCTCAGAGCACCACGTAAACGAGCTCCAGAGATGGGCGTGAGCTGTGGCAATCAGCGCGGACACCAGAGACGGGCATGAGATGCTAGAGCTGCTGCTGCAGCCACCAAGAAGCCTGTGTGCAAGCACATGTCACTATCCACACCTTCCCTCCCGGGAGCCTGTGCAGCCCGCCACTGCCAGGGTCCCGTGATCCAGGGACAACTTCCTTGGGAGAACACATGGCGTGCCTCAGGCTGCTGCAACGTCACTCCAGCCTCTGCCGCCACAGGCTCGCCCTGCATTCCGTACCCCTCCCTCTCCCCAGCCTGAGTGAGCCAGAGCCCCTGAAGCAGCTGCTCCTTTAACCCCGTCCTGTCTGAGCGGGATCAGATGCCCTCAGGTGACCTACACACAAAAACGGGACCAAATCCAAAGCTGAACCCCAGGAGTTGGGTGAACAAAGAAGAGAAAGGGAAATCTCTCCCAGCAGCCTCAGGAGCAGCAAATTAAATCTCCACAATCAACTTGATGTACCTGCATCTGTGGAATACCTGAATAGACAATGAATCATCCCAAATTGAGGCAGTGGACTTTGGGAGCAATGATATATATATTTTTTTCCCTTTTTCTTTTTTTGTGAGTATGTATGTGTATGTTTCTGTGTGTGATTTTGTCTGTGTAGCTTAGCTTTTCCCATTTGTCCTAGGGTTCTGTCTGTCCGTTTTGGGGTTTTTTTAGTGTAGTTTTTAGCGCTTGTTATCACTGGTGGATTTGTTTTTTGGTTTGGTTGCTCTCTTCTTTCTTTCTTTCTTTCTTTTTTTAAATTTTTAAATTATTTTTAATTTTTAATATTTATTTTAATAACATTTTATTTTATTTTTTTTCTTTCTTTTCTCCCTCTTATTCTGAGCTGTGTGGCTGACAGGGTCTTGGTGATCCGGCCGGGTGTCGGGCCTGTGCCTCTGAGGTGGGAAAGCCGAGTTCAGGACATTGGTTCACCACAGACCTCCCAGCTCCATGTAATATCAAATGGCAAAATACTCCCAGAGATCTCCATCTCAATGCCAAGACCCAGCTCCACTCAATGACCAGCAAGCTACAATGCTGGACACCCTATGCCAAACAATTAGCAAGACAGGAACACAACCCCACCCATTAGCAGAGAGTCTGCCTAAAATCATAATGAGGTCACAGACACCCTAAAACACACCACCAGATGCGGACCTGCCCACCAGAAAGACAAGATCCAGCCTCATCCACCAGAACACAGGCACCAGTCCCCTCCACCAGGAAACCTACACAACCAACTGAACCAACCTTAGCCACTGGGGGCAGACACCAAAAACAACGGGAACTACGAACCTGCAGCCTGCGAAAAGGAGACCCCAAACACAGTAAGTGAAGCAAGATGAGAAGACAGAGAAACACACAACAGATGAAGGAGCAAGGTAAAAACCCACCAGATCTAACGAATGAAGAGGAAATAGGCAGTCTACCTGAAAAAGAATTGAGAATAATGATAGTAAAAGTAAAGATGGGGCTTCCCTGGTGGCGCAGTGGTTGAGAATCTGCCTGCCAATGCAGGGGACAGGGGTTCGAGCCCTGGTCTGGGAAGATCCCACATGCCACGGAGCAACTGGGCCCGTGAGCCACAATTGCTGAGCCTGCGCGTCTGGAGCCTGTGCTCCGCAACAAGAGAGGCTGTGATGGTGAAAGGCCTGCGCACCGTGATGAAGAGTGGTCCCCACTTGCCGCAACTAGAGAAAGCCCTCACACAGAAACGAAGACTCAACACAGTCATAAATAAATAAATAAAAGAACGTGAATTTCTAAAAAAAAAAAAAAGTTTATTAAAAAAAAAAAATAAAAAGTAAAGATGATCCAAAATCTTGGAAATAGAATGGAGAAAATACAAGAAATGTTTAACAGGGATCTAGAAGAACTAAAGAGCAAACAAACAATGATGAACAACACTATAAATGAAATTAAAAATTCTCTAGAAGGAATTAATAGCAGAATAACTGAGGCAGAACGGATAAGTGACCTGGAAGATAAAATAGTGGAAATAACTACTGCAGAGCAGAAAAAAGAAAAAAGAATGAAAAGAATTGAGGAGACAAAGGATTAATCTCCAAAATTTACAAGCAGCTCATGCAGCTCAATATCAAAAAAACAACCCAATCCAAAAATGGGCAGAAGACCTAAACAGACATTTCTCCAAAGAAGATATACAGATTACCAACAAACACATGAAAGAATGCTCAACATCATTAATCATTAGAGAAATGCAAATCAAAACTACCATGCGATATCATCTCACACCAGTCAGAATGTCCATCATCAAAAAATCTACAAACAATAAATGCTGGAGAGGGTGTGGAGAAAAGGGAACCCTCTTGCACTGTTGGTGGGAATGTAAATTGATACAGCCACTATGGAGAACAGTATGGAGGTTCCTTAAAAAACTAAAAATAGAACTACCATATGACCCAGCAATCCCACTACTGGGCCTATACCCTGAGAAAACCATAATTCAAAAAGAGTCATGTACCACAATGTTCATTACAGCTCTATTTACAATAGCCAGGACATGGAAGCAACCTAAGTGTCCATCGACAGATGAATGGATAAAGAAGATGTGGCACATATATACAATGGAATATTACTCAGCCATAAAAAGAAACGAAATTGAATTATTTGTAGTGAGGTGGATGGACCCAGAGTCTGTCATACAGAGTGAAGTAAGTCAGAAAGGGAAAATCAAATGCTGTATGCTAACACATATATATGGAATCTAAAAGTAAAAAAAATCGTCATGAAGAACCTAGGGGCAGGATGGGAATAAAGCCACAGACCTACTAGTGAATGGACTTGAGGACACGGGGAGGGGGAAGGGTAATCTCGGACAAAGTGAGAGAGTGGCATGGACATATGTACACTACCAAATGTAAAATAGATAGCTAGTGGGAAGCATCTGCATAATACAGGGAGATCAGCTCTGTGCTTTGTGACCACCTAGAGGCGTGCAATAGGGAGGGTGGGAAGGAGGGAGACGCAGGAGGGAAGAGATATAGAGATATATGTATATGTTAAGCTGATTCACTTTGTTATAAAGCAGAAACTAACACACCATTGTAAAGCAATTATACTCCAATAAAGATGTTAAAAATAAATAAATAAGTAAAAAATAATGGTTTTTTTTGTTTGTTTTTTGCACCCAATAGAATTTCAACTGCAAACTATGACTTTGGTTAGAAATTTCAGGAAATAATTTTTATTTCCTTCAACCTGAGGCAAGTATGAAGTAACAACGTTTTCTTATAATTGACCTCTTTGGAGCTTTTGTTTCTTGTTTTTCTATTTTGCCCACTAAGAGGGTTATCTTCCAGAGGTCTCACTTTCTTCTGTACCCCTTTTCCCATAGGCCACCAGGGATTGACAGATGGTTTTAGTGCAACATTTGGCTTCATTGTTGGCCCACCCTCTCAATTCATGCTGTCTTGTGATTTTGGGCCTCTGAACATTTTCCTAACTTTCTTTCTGTATCAACTATTCATTTAATGACTTGTGGGTTTTTAAAAATGCATGTATCTTTTATCCAGTATTTTAAAGTGTATTGTACTAGGAGAAAAATCTGTAACTATTTAGTTTAGCGTACTGAAGAAAATATAAATACCTTGCTTCCTTTCATTCTTTCTTCTTTGACTTTTTCTTTTTTCCCCTCTCTCTTTCTTTATCCTCTGTTGCTTTTATTGTATATTTTAATCCTTTTTCATTATTTCATTTTTCTTTTTGTCATTTTATTTTTATTTTCAGTTGTCCTTGCTATTTTTTTCTCTTCTCTGTTTACTCTTATGTTTCTTTTCTTTCTGTGTTATCCTTCTTGCCCTTTTATTCCTTTCATTTCCTTTTTCCTCTTCTTTTTCCTTCTATCATTCATGTAATTTTTCACCAAAGGCCAAAGAATGATTCTTGGTTTAACACAGAATAATACGTTAATAGTCTCCTTTTAGAAAATTAGCTTACCCATCACTAATTAGGGCAAAGTTTCTATGTCATTGGAATGAGATCAAATTTATAGTGCCTTTCAAATTTATAGTAAGTGCTCAATAAATGTTTGTTTTTGAATAAAACTTTATTAAAGGTTCCAAGTCTACTATGGTAAGCACATTGTGAAATCAAAATGTGGCCAAGTAGACTGTACCTGTGACTCAGTCAAGCCTAACTCAAACTGACAGAGAAATCGATGGAATGTTAATTGATAGCAGCTGGATGACTGGCATGAATGCAGCCACAGCAAAGGGCCAAGGATCTCTCAGGGAGTATAAAATTTACATTTATCAGAGACCCCAGAGGCTTTTTAATGAGAATGACCTCTGGTTAAAATTAGAGTAAAAGGGAAATAAAGATAGTAATTTGGAGACTTTTGGTCTTAGCATATTTTCCACTTAATAGCCACGGACTTAGAAAATGAAACTCATGGAAGTCTCATAATAGTAGTGACCTGGCCTTAATGATCTCAAACATCCCATTCGGTGGGTTCACGACTTGTTGGTTGGCAACACTGGAAAATATATTTACTAAGCGGAGAAAACAGGGATAAGTCCCAAATTTTAAGTACTCTTATCAGTGTCTTGGCTGGTAGAAAACAGGCTGTGGTGATTGACTTTGCCTCTTAGAGTAGCCTGAGAGGGATTGCTTACTCACTGGAATTGAAAGATAATCTAGATGGGTTTGAAGTTAATAAGACTGGAGTTTTTGTGGATTACTAGCTGGCTGTGTAACTGTAAAGACCTCCCACCATACAAAAAGTCCTAAGTTGGTACTGGAATAAAGTCACAAGGCTAAACCTTACTGCAGGTTCTAAGATATGTTTTTGTTGGGGGACTTGGACAGTCTCCTTTTGGGGGCTTGGGATTTTCCTAAGAGAAATTAGTAGTCACCCTCTCCACTAAATGAGGCCTCCGGTTTGTGAATATAAAGCTGGCTGATGCAACTAGATTGGAATACACTAGTTTGACTTTGGGAATGTTCGAAATATTGAAGTATAATTAGTGTTTAACTGTATACTGGTGAGTTATTTATCTATTTTTTCCTTCGTCAGTAAACACCTTTATTTTCTGGAGCATTGTAAAGCAAATTCCTGACATTGTAGTATTTTACCCATAAATAATTTAGAATCCTGGCTACTGCTGAGAAGGGTCAAGGTTATCCCCAGCTGGTCCAATAGATAGAGGAAGCCCCAAGACCTGAACCTAGTACATGATACTTCCTCCTCACCTGCTGATGCTAACATTTGCATAGCGATTTCTATGTATATGTCAGGAACATTTTAAGTGCTTTACATTTGTGAGCCTATTTAATACCCTTGATAAACTTGGAGGGAGTTGATTTACTTAGGGACCCATAGGCTATCAAACCAACTCTACCACCACCTCGGCCATCAGCACATGCCCCACTTCTGTAAGAAGTGCTGGGAACTGTGACAGTGTGGACCACTCTTGGCTAGGGTTTCTCCTTTTTTCTTTCTCTCTGAGCCTCAGGAAGATAGAGCTGACTTTACTGCTTGCTAGTGTTTTACCTATATGTAAAAAGTCTATTTCTCTGAATAAAAGACCATTCATTCAAGAGAAAAGGATCTGTTTTCATTCTTGGAACTTGAAAGATATTCCTTCATCAAACTAGTACTCGACGTCATCTTTACATGTTTACCATTAAATAGTGTTTATTTCAGTATGGGTTCTGCTTCTTTATGATGATTATGAAGAAATGGAAGAAGGTATACTGAACAGATAGACTTAGTCTGGAACTAACCAGCTTGCTTTCCCTCAGAAGGTACAAGGAAAGTAGGCAAATCAATAGGGTATAATACTATATCCATCTGCTATAAATTATTATCTACTATGGTGATCGTTCAGGTTGGAATATTTTAGCTTGGAAAAGGGAGTCTTTTCCAACTCTGTAACCCAAGGAAGGCTGATCATTTGCATTTTAACTCAAAAAATAAAATTTGAGAGTTACTTGGATATTTTAAAGGGAACAAATGAAGAAATTGTATAATATTTTATTTCATAGTTTAAAAGTTATGAATATAAAGTTTTGTCTCTGAGAATTCAGGTATTTAAAAGAAGAATTTTTCACCGGAGAAAGGCCCTGAGTAGGGATCTTCCTCCAAGATTGTGTAATTATTTTCATATATAACTATTTCTATATGCGTGTGTGTGCGTGTGTGTGTGTGTGTATCCTTGTAGCACTCTTATGGGTTCATGTTTACATTTAATGTTTAGTCCTTGGAAATATTTTTGGTCAGTATTACATATTTCTAAGTAGTCAGATAGTGGTCACAATGCTTTATATTGAATAACCCATCCTTTCTTCAAATGTATAAAATCCCACTTGATTCCCAGAGTAATTTCTTAAATATAAGTGTTTCTGACCTTTTATCCTGTTCCATTAGTGTCCATAGTTCTGGCACCAATATTATACACTGTTGAAATTCAGATAACTTTAAAATAAACTTTCATATCTTATAAGGGAATTCTTCTGCATCAGAATTCCCTAGAAAATTCTGAAAAATTCTGATTCCCGGGCACATTCCAGACCTACTTAATCAGACTCTTAAGGAGAAGAAGTCCGAGAATACGTCTTTTTGGAAACCTCCCCTTCAACCAGTTAATATAGAGCTATATCATGATATTTAATGGCTGTATAATATCTATTCTATGTGTATATACTTTATTGCTATTACAAACAATATTATAAGAAATATTACTGACCCATAGGCATTTGTCCAACTATTTACTTAAAATCAATGCCTAGAAATAAATTTTCTGAGTCAGAGTGTGCATATTTTTATGAATTTTGATACCTAATGCCTATTGGTCCTCTAGAACGATTTAACACTCCCCTTTGTGATTGTATGAGAGTACCCAGTACCTACATCCTTCCCAATTCTGGGCATTCTATTTAATCTTTGCTCACTGTATGAATAAAGACTATTTTACTGTACTTATTTTTTTGAATTTTATTTTATTTATTTTTTTATACAGCAGGTTCTTATTAGTCATCCATTTTATACATATCAGTGTACACACGTCAATCCCAATCTCCCAATTCATCACACCACCACCCCCCCCGCCACTTTCCCCCATTGATGTCCATACGTTTGTTCCTTACATCTGTGTCTCAATTTCTGCACTGCAAACCGGTTCTTCTGTACCATTTTTCTAGGTTCCACATATATGCGTTAATACACGATATTTGTTTTTCTCTTTCTGACCTACTTCACCCTGTATGACAGTCTCTAGATCCATCCACAACTTGACAAATGACCCAATTTCGTCCCTTTTTATGGCTGAGTAATATCCATTGTATATATGTACCACATCTTCTTTATCCATTCGTCTGTCGATGGGCATTTAGGTTGCTTCCATGACCTGGCTATTGTAAACACTGCTGCAATGAACAGTGGGATGCATGTGTCTTTTTGAATTACGGTTTTCTCTGAGTATATGCCCAGTAGCGGGATTGCTGGGTCATATGGTAATTCTATTTTTACTTTTTTAAGGAACCTCCATACTGTTCTCCATAGTGGCTGTATCGATTTACATTCCCACCAACAGTGCAAGAGGGTTCCCTTTTCTCCACACCCTCTCCAGCATTTGTTGTTTGTAGATTTTCTGATGATGCCCATTCTGACTGGTGTGAGGTGATACCTCATTGTAGTTTTGATTTGTATTTCTCTAATAATTAGTGATGTTGAGCAGCTTTCATGTGCTTCTTGGCCATCTGTATGTCTTCTTTGGAGAAATGTCTATTTAGGTCTTCTGCCCATTTTTGGATTGGGTTGTTTGTTTCTTTAATATTGAGCTGCATGAGCTGTTTATATATTTTGGAGATTAATCCTTTGTCCGTTGATTCATTTGCAAATATTTTCTCCCATTCTGAGGGTTGTCTTTTTGTCTTGTTTATGGTTTCCTTTGCTGTGCAAAAGCTTTTCAGTTTCATTAGGTCCCATTTGTTTATTTTTGTTTTTATTTCCATTACTCTAGGAGGTGGATCAAAAAAAATCTTGCTGTGATTTATGTCATAGAGTGTTCTTCCTATGTTTTCCTCTAAGAGTTTTATAGTGTCCAGTCTTGCATTTAGGTCTCTAATCCATATTGAGTTTATTTTTGTATATGGTGTTAGGGAGTGTTCTAATTTCATTCTTTACATGTAGCTGTCCAGTTTTCCCAGCACCACTTATTGAAGAGACTGTTTTTTCTCCATTGTATATCTTTGCTCCTTTGTCATTGATTAGTTGACCATAGGTGCGTGGGTTTATCTCTGGGCTTTGTATCCTGTTCCATTGATCTACATGTCTGTTTTTGTGCCAGTACCATATTGTCTTGATTACTGTAGCTTTGTAGTATAGTCTGAGGTCAGGGAGTCTGATTCCTCCAACTCCATTTTTTCCCCTCAAGACTGCTTTGGCTATTCGGGCTCTTTTGTGTCTCCATACAAATTTTAAGATTTTTTGTTCTAGTTCGTAAAAAATGCCATTGGTAATTTGATAGGTATTGCATTGAATCTCTAGATTGCTTTGGGGAGTATAGTCATTTTCACAATGTTGAGTCTTCCAATCCAAGAACATGGTATATCTCTCCATCTGTTCGTATCATCTTTAATTTCTTTCATCAGTGTCTTATATTTTCTGCATACAGGTCTTTTGTCTCCCTAGGTAGGTTTATTCCTAGGTATTTTATTCTTTTTGTTGCAATGGTAAATGGGAGTGTTTCCTTAATTTCTCTTTCAGATTTTTCATCATTAGTGTATAGGAATGCAAGAGATTTCTGTGCATTAATTTTATATCCTGCAACTTTACCAAATTCAATGATTAGCTCTAGTAGTTCTCTGGTGGCATCTTTAGGATTCTCTATGTATAGTATCATGTCATCTGCAAACAATGACAGTTTTACTTCTTCTTTTCCAATTCGTATTCCTTTTATTTCTTTTTCTTCTCTGATTGCCATAGCTAGCACTTCCAAAACTATGTTGAATAATAGTGGTGAAAGTGGGCATCCTTGTCTTGTTCCTGATCTTAGAGGAAATGCTTTCAGTTTTTCACGATTGAGAATGATGTTTGCTGTGGGTTTGTCATATATGGCCTTTATTATGTTGAGGTAGGTTCCCTCTATTCCCACTTTCTGGAGAGTTTTTATCATAAATTGGTGTTGAATTTTGTCAATAGTTTTTTCTGCATCTACTGAGTTGATCATATGTTTTTTATTCTTCAATTTGTAAATATGGTGTATCACCTTGATTGATTAGCGTATATTGAAGAATCCTTGCATCCCTGGGATAAATCCCACTTGATCATGGTGTATGATCCTTTTAATGTGTTGTTGGATTCTGTTTGCTAGTATTTTGTTGAGGATTTTTGCATCTATATTCATCAGTAATATTGGTGTGTAATTTTCTTTTTTTGTAGTATCTTTGTCTGGTTTTGGTATCAGGGTGATGGTGGCTTCATAGAATGAGTTTGGGAGTTTTCCTTCCTCTGCAATTTTTGGAAGAGTTTGAGAAGGATGGGTATTAGCTCTTCTCTAAATGTTTGATAGAATTCGCCTGTGAAGCCATCTGGTCCTGGACTTTTGTTTGTTGGAAGATTTTTAATCTCAGTTTCAATTTCATTACTTGTGATTGGTCTGTTCATATTTTCTATTTCTTCCTGGTTCAGTCTTGGAAGGTTATACCTCTCTAAGAGTTTGTCCATTTCTTCCAGGTTGTCCATTTTATTGGCACAGAGTTGCTTGTAGTAGTCTCTTAGGATGCTTTGTATTTCTGCGGTGTCTGTTGTAACTTCTCCTTTTTCATTTCTAATTTTATTGATTTGAGTCTTCTCCCTCTTTTTCTTGATGAGTCTGGCTAATGGTTTATCAATTTTGTTTATCTTCTCAAAGTACCAGCTTTTAGTTTTATTGATCTTTGCTATTGTTTTCTTTGTTTCTATTTCATTTATTTCTGCTCTGATCTTTATGATTTCTTTCCTTCTGCTAACTATGGGTTTTGTTTCTTCTTCTTCCTCTCATTCCTTTAGGTGTAAGGTTAGATTGTTTATTTGAGATTTTTCTTGTTTCTTGAGGTAGGAGTGTATGGCTATAAACTTCCCTCTTAGAACTGCTTTTGCTGCATCCCATAGGTTTTGGATCTTCCTGTTTGCATTGTCGTTTGTCTCTAGGTGTTTTTTGATTTCCTCTTTGATTTCTTCAGTGATCTCTTGGTTATTTAGTAACGTATTGTTTAGCCTCCATGTGTTTGTGTTTTTTTTTCGTTTTTTTCCCTGTAATTGATTTCTAATGTCATAGCGTTGTGGTCAGAAAAGATGCTTGATATGATTTCAATTTTCTTAAATTTACTGAGCCTTGATTTGTGACCCAAGATGTGATCTATCCTGGAGAATGTTCCATGTGCACTTGAGAAGGAAATGTAATCTGCTGTTTTTGAATAGAATGTCCTATAAATATCGATTAAATTTATCTGGTCTATTGTTACATTTAAAGCTTGTGTTTCCTTATTAATTTTCTGTTTGGATAATCTGTCCACTGGTGTAAGTGAGGTGTTAAAGTCCCCCATTATTATTGTGTTACTGTCGATTTCCTCTTTTATAGCTGTTACAAGTTGCCTAATGTGTTGAGGTACTCCTATGTTGGATGCATATATATTTGTAATTGTTATATCTTCTTCTTGGATTGATCCTTTGATCATTTTGTAGTGTCCTTCCTTGTCTCTTGTAACATTCTTTATTTTAAAGTCTATTTTATCTGCTATGAGTATTGCTACTCCAGCTTTCTTTTGATTTCCATTTGCATGGAATATCTTTTTCCATCCCGTCACTTTCAGTCTGTATGTGTCCCTAGGTCTGAAGTGGGTCTCTTGTAGACAGCATATATATGGGTCTTGTTTTTGTATCCATTCACCATGCCTGTGTCTTTTGGTTGGAGCATTTAATCCATTCACATTTAAGGTAGTTATCAATATGTATGTTCCTATGACCATTTTCTTAATTGTTTTGGGTTTGTTTTTGTAGGTCCTTTTTGTCTTGTGTTTCCCACTTAGAGAAGTTCCTTTAGCATTTGTTGTAGAGCTGGTTTGGTGGTGCTAAATTCTCTTAGCTTTTGCTTGTCTGTAAAGCTTTTGATTTCTCCCTCAAATCTGAATGAGATCCTTGCCGGGTAGAGTAATCTTGGTTGTCGGTTCTTCCCTTTCATCACATTAAGTATATCATGCCACTCCCTTCTGGCTTGTAGAGTTTCTGCCGAGAAATCAGCTGTTAACCTTATGGGAGTTCCCTTGTATATTATTTGTCGTTTTTCCCTTACTGCTTTCAATAATTTTTCTTTGTCTTTAATTTTTGTCCATTTGATTACTATGCGTCTCGGCATGTTTCTCCTTGGGTTTATCCTGTATGGGACTCTCTATGCTTCCTGGACTTGGGTGGCTATTTCCTTTCCCATGTTAGGGAAGTTTTTGACTATAATCTCTTCAAATATTTTCTCTGGCCCTTTCTCTCTCTCTTCTCCTTCTGGGACCCCTATAATGCGAATGTTGTTGCGTTTAATGTTGTCCCAGAGGTCTCTTAGGCTGTCTTCATTTCTTTTCATTCTTTTTTCTTTAGTCTCTTCTGCAGCATTGAATTCCACCATTCTGTCTTCCAGATCACTTATCCGTTCTTCTGCCTCAGTTATTCTGCTATTGATTTCTTCTAGTGTATTTTTCATTTCAGTTATTGTATTGTTCATATCTGTTTTTTTTGTTCTCTAATTTTTCTTGATCTTTGTTAAACATTTCTTACATCTTCTTGATTTTTGCCTCCATTCTTTTTCCCCGGTCCTGGATTATGTTCACTATCATTATTCTGAATTCTTTTTCTGGAAGGTTGCCTATCTCCACTTCATTTAGTTGTTTTTCTGAGGTTTTATCTTCTTCCTTCATCTGGAACATAACCCTCTCCGTTTTCATCTTGTCTGTCTTTCTGTGAATGTGGTTTTTATTCCACAGGCTGCAAGATTGTAGTTCTTCTTGCTTCTGCTGTCTGCCCTCTTGTGGATGAGGCTATCTAAGGGGCTTGTGCAAGTTTCCTGATGGGAGGGACTGGTGGTGAGTAGAGCTGGCTGTTGCTCTGGTGAGCAGAGCTCAGTAAAACTTTAATCCGCTTGTCTGCTGATGGGTGGGGCTGGGTTCCCTCCTTGTCGGTTGTTTGGCCTGAGGCGACCCAACACTGGAGCCTACCCAGGCTCTTTGGTGGGGCTAATGGCATACTCTGGGAGGGCTCACGCCAAGGAGTACTTCCCAGAACTTCTGCTGCCAGTGTCCTTGTCCTCATGGTGAGACACAGCCACCCCCCGCCTCTGCAGGAGACCATCCAACACTAGCCGAAAAGTCTGGCTCAGTCTCCTATGTGGTCACTGATCCTTCCCTTGGGTCCCGATGCACACACTACTTTGTGTGTGCCCTCCAAGAGTGGAGCTTCTCTTTCCCCCAGTCCTGTCAAAATCCTGCAATCAAATCCCACTAGGCTTCAAAGTCCGACCCTCTAGGAATTCCTCCTCCCATTTCCGGACCCCCAGGTTGGGAAGCCTGACATGGGGCTCAGAACCTTCACTCCAGTGGGTGGGGTTCTGTGGTATGAGTGTTCTCCATTTTGTGAGTCACCCACCCACCAGTTATGGGATTTGATTTTATTGTGATTGCGCCCCTCCTACCATCTCATTGTGGCTTCTCCTTTGTCTTTGCATGTGGGGTATCTTTTTTGGTGATTTCCAGTGTCTTCTTGTTGATGATTGTTCAGCAGTTAGTTGTGATTTCAGTGTTCTTGCAAGAGGGAGTGAGAGCATGTCCTTCTACTCTGCCATCTTGAACCAATCTCCCTACTGTGGTTTTAATTTGCATTTTTTGAATATATTTATATGTGCATGGACACCATTTTTAGATTGGACGCTCTGAAAATTATTTCTTTTTGGGAGAAGTGTATCTGTGTGTGAGTTGAGACTGGAGGGCCTCAGGAAGAATGAGGAGGATGAAGCATAACTTGAACTCACATTGGTGGAGAGTTCACTCTGGGGGAGATGGGATTTGGAGCAATGATACTGTTGTACTATTTTCTTAAATCCTTCCTTGTAGGGGTATAGTACTTCTAGAAATTACTGAAGCCTAGCGGTTATTATTCTGGGGTGGGGTGGGGCTGAGGGTGGAGATTTGTATATAAGAGGTGGAATTTTCTGTAAACACGTGGACATCAGACAGTTGTTCTGAAATTGGCGAGGCCATCTAGGAGAAAACACAGGTGGGATTTTGGAGTGGAGTTTGCGAGCAACCATGCAAAAGAGTAAGTCTCGATATTTCAAGAAATATCAAATAGGAGACTAGATTTCTTACAATTACCCAAGATGGATGTTTGAATTATTTTATTTATACTTTTTTTATATCTCTAGTAGTTTCCCTGTGTCATAGATATCGCAAATATTTTCCTCTATTTATTGTGTCCTTTTTTAATGTTTATGGTGGCTTTTGTTTTTTGACATATAGACATATTGTTTTCTTTTATGATTTTCATCTTTAGTGCCTGGCTGTTATTCACATTTTTCCAGGCGAAATTTTTAATCATTTGGCTAAGTTTTTAAAATGGCAGTGAAATTCTGTGAATTTGATTAATTTAGGTAAAATTGACATTTTTGTGGTGTTGAATTTTTCAGTTTGAGACATATTACATCTGTCCTTTTATTTTTTAATTATTTTTTTTAATTTTATATTGGACTATAGGTGATTTACAATGTTGTGTTAGTTTCAGGTGTACAGCAAGGTGATTCAGTTATACATATACTTATATCTATTCTTTTTCTAATTCTTTTCCCATTTAGGTTATTACAGAATATTGAGCAGAGTTCCTTGTGATATACAGTCGGTCCTTGTTGGTTATCCATTTTAAATGGAGCACATCTGTCCTTTTAATTTTTTATGTTTTTCAGAAAAATTTTCTACTTGTATTGCCTTTGCTTTCTTTATGCAAGTCCTGCATATTCCTTAAGTTTATTCCTAGATATTTTATAATTTTTGTTGCTCTATTTTGTAATTTCTAATGGACTAATATTGGAATATAAGGAAACTATTGATTTTTAAGTATTAATTAGTAAAAAGCTGGATTTTTACTAGTTTTAATAGTCTTTCCAGTTGTTTTTCCTGTTGGTCTAGGATGGCAATCATCAGCAGTAAATAATAATGATTTTGCCTTTTCCTTTTTAAAAAATATATATTCCTTGTTTTGTTAGCTTCTCTGCTTGTGTTGGTTAACACTTCTAGAATGATTTTAAATCATAGTAGTAACAGGATCCATTCTTGCCTTATATCTACTTGAAAAGAGAATGTCTTTGTAGCACTGGTTCTCAAAGTCCCATCTCATATTCTTTAAAAAAAGAGTTCAGTAGTCAAATATATTTTGGAGACAAATATTAATATATTTAAGGCTCTGAAGTATCTGTAGTAAATATACTTGTTTAAATTTGTTTAATATATGCTTGCCACTTTCTAATAGTATTTAATAATGAACTATAAACTCCTCATCCCTTATTTTTTTTAACACAAGAACTACAGTCTTATTCAACTAGTGCTCTACATGTTTAAGTGTGTTATTGGATTTGGTTTTAAACAATTTTAAGCCCACTTTACATAAATTCCTTTGATTTCTATTTTACTAGTAGTTGAACGACAACTCTTACAAAATACATTTTAGTATTTACTTAAGATGATTTAAATGCATTTTCCTTTGATCAATGTGATAAATCATAATAATAGATTTTTTATATTAAACTATCTTTGAATTCCAAAAATGAACCATTCCATGACCATGGGGTTTCGTATCTTTGGTATTCTTCTTATTTGCTAATATTTTATTTAATATTTCTGGATTTACTCTCACAAATGGCATTGATCTCTAGTTTTCTTTAACATGTTGTTATCAGCCTTATGCCAGCTTTATAAAACGAATTAAAGTCTTTCCTACTTTCTCTGTACCCCAGACCAGTATTGTAGCATAAAAATTCTCTGTTCCTCAAATATTTGAAAGAACTTGCTGGTGGAGCACATAGGGTCTGATGCATATTTTGGAAGTAGTTCTTTGACAACCCTTTCAGTGTCTTTCATGGTATATCCAGATTTTCTCTTTGGTCAGTTTTTGTGGCAGGTTGAGTGCACCAGAGGACCCAATTAATGATATCCTTGTATCCATGTTCTTTGCAGTGTGGCTTTGCAGCTCTTCCCATCAAAATGTGAATTTCCTTTCTCAGCACCTTAAATCTTGGCTGACCTTGTAACTTGCTTTAGTCAGTAAAATCTGATAGAAGTGACAATGTTTCATTTCCAAGCTTGGACCTCAAGTAGACTTGTGTAATTCTGCTCTTGCTCTTGGAACCCTGCTACCTCTATGTGAATAAACCCAAACTAGCCTGCTGGAGAATGAGAGAGCACATGGAGGAAACTGCAATGTCCCATCCAAGACCATCCTAGACTGCCTGAAGTCAGTCATCTGCTAAACATGTGCAAGATCCCAGGAAGATTAGCAGAGCTGCCTAATCAATCTGCAGCTGACTGCAAACTAATGAGTGAGCCCAACAAGATCAAAAGAACTGCACAGCTGACACACAGACTCATGAGCAGTAATAAATGCTTATTGTCTTAAAATACTGACTTTATTATGCAGCTATTGTTAACTAATAGTTATATTTCCTTAGAAAATTATCCTTTATGATGATAGTTTAAAATTTATTGCAATAGTTTTATATGGCTTTCTCTTATGAATTTTCTGTATTTCCTTCATATTGGTAGTAATACCTTCTTTCTTAATATTTTTACTCATTTCCTTTTGTGTGTAACTATGTGTTTAGTTTTGCCAACTTTCTATTTTATTGGTCTTTTCAAATAATACACTTCTAAAATATACATAACTGTAATATGCTCCAGTATATAATTCTCTTATTTCTTCTCATATTTTCTTTTTTGTATTTTCCTGGAATTTATTCTGTTGCTATTTTTTCCTAAATTTTTTCATTTAAATTCTGACTTCATTTTTGTTATTTTTTATTTAATAAAAGTGCATTAAGACTATGAATTTTCCTCTCAATTCAGCTTTGGCAGAATCTCGTGTTTTAAGGTACAACATTGTCATCTTTGTTATGTCTTATTATATATAAATTATAATTATAATCACTTTTATTTCTTGTTTCACTATAAAATTATATAGAAAATGAATTTTTGGTTTTTAAGTGCCTTTGAAGTTTTCTACTTATCCTTTAGTTATAAACTCCCAATTTTATGGCACTATGATCAGAAAATTTGGTCATTACAATTTTGAGAACATGAGAATTTTTGGGTGGCTTGGGAGAGTGTTACTTTCTGAAAATAAACCCCTCAATTTTCAACCAAAACAAACCCCTTGATTTTGCTTATTAGTGAAAGGTGAGACTCTTTATAGTTCGGGTGTTCAATAATACATTGGGTAGTTAATATAATATTACAGAAGAGAATTATAAAACAAACAAGAAGGAGGTAATACAAAATGGGCACAAGAAATGTTGATGGAATTGCCAGGATAAGCAGAAAGGGAAAAGAAATTCTTGTTAGCACCGGTCTTGTTTGATAATGTTGCCTTACTGTTTTAGTTTAGTTAAGGATTGTGTAAGTCAAGACACCCTGAATGTTGTCCTATCCCCCGTCCTACACCCACTCATCCTAGTCCATGGGAATATAACTTTTATCACTTGGGGAAAAACAGCAATTTTGCCAGCAGGTACCAATAGGTATAACAGTCATGGTGTGGACCTGCGTGTAGGTTCTGTCACCTAGCCTGCCCTGGGGAGAAAGCTATGGGGTTCCCCACCTGGATGGCTAACTGGGAAGACATGGTTCGTAATGAGAACAGCCAGGCAGTAATGATCTAGGATGCCTAGATACAAGAAACCCACCAACCCTTGCAAATGACTTTTACCAACAATAAGTAAGATATCCATGTCTAACTTCAAACTACTGTGTTATATACAAGCTATATTCTTAATATATATTGATATGATCCCAGCTGATAATTTTGCTGCTATTCACATCTTTGTCAATGAAAGACTGGATATAAATTTTTACCAGAGAATCAAAAGGAATTTCAGATCTCTTCACTATCAAAAATACAATACTTTCTTCTTTTTATCTCTGACATTAAAAAAAATACAATTTTATCCAGTTTTGTTAGTTTTTAATATTAAAGAATAGGAGAAGAGGAGGGAATTAGTTATGGCTTCTTAATCAGCTGGGTCAAACCATGCTTGTCAAATGGATGATTTGAAGGAGGTAAAGTACTTTGAAAGAAATAAATATTGTGTAACAGTAAATCTTGACTAGACTCTGAAATAGATAAACAGAGAGTAAAATTATTCAATCTCTTTTTTAGGGGAAGAAATGCTTCTTTGCACATCAGGAAGGAAACCACCAGGGGGCCTAGTAGTGTACAGGCTTGGTAAGTTGAAGTTCGAGGTTAATATGGCTGCATCCTTCCACCCTGTGTTAAGTTGCCAAGAGCCCTTAGCAACTGCAGATATCAGGGAGTATTTCTGTTTTTCTTTTGTCTTGCTAGATGTTTATGAAAATGAAAAAAACCCCAACACATTTTAACAAAATTCTATACCTGAGGTAGAAAACCTAAAGTCCAAAGGGCTGAATCTAGGCCTTTGCTTAATAATTATTCCATGTATGAGGACAATTCTGAAAACAAGTCTATTTTATCAGTAGTTGCAGGTTCAACTTCAGTAGCATTTTTAGTGGGGGTAATTATAACCTACATGACAATGAATATAAATGAGTAAGCAGTAACTTGTGACTTTGTTGCTGATTGTATCTGTCAGGGTTTGGGACAAGTTTTAGAAATCACCCTATGGAGGAACCTGTCCTCCATGTACCTCCTAGGTCCTTGTTTAATGTTTCTTTGTGTCATTCCCCCAGCTTCTGTAAGCCTTTGCTTTTAGCCACCCACACCTCTCCGAGGACTGACCTTGTGTCCCTGGAGTCACTTTCTCTGCAAGCACAGGGTGTCCCCCTGCACCCACAGTGTGGCTCCTAGCCAGTGACAGGTGGTGTGAGGGTCTGAAAGCCCAGCTAGCTACATTGCCTCAACTTAGGTCAACCTCTGAGATATAATTTATCACGAGAGCACTTCTGTGAGATCTGACTGAGACTGGAACTATGCCTAAAATTTTACCCTAACTTGGCTTCTTCCCTTTCCCAGTCCCACTCCCCCAACCCCGTAATGGTTTCTCCTAGAAGCACTTCATTAATAAATTACTTGTATACAAATGCTCATCTCAGACCTGCTTCTGGAAAACGTGACCCAAGACACAGCTTAAGTATTTTAAGAAGGGATTTAATACAGGGAAGTACGTGCTTTGAAAATCATTGAAAGAGAGCAGAAATCAGAGGCCACCCTTAATTTTAAGAATATACTGCCACAGGGGACTTCCCTGGAGGTCCAGTGGTTAAGACTCTGCTCTTCCAATGCAGGGGACGCCGGTTTGATCCCTGGTTGGGGAACTGAGATTTCACATGCAAGCTGCATGGCCTGGCCAAAAAATAAATAAATAAATAAAAGAAAAGAAAAGAAAAGAATATACTGCCATAGTCATAATCCAAGGGAAGCTGCTGCCACCATGGGCACAACTACTTCTCAGCAGCTAAAGCTGGTGACTCTGGCTACTGTCATGTAGATGCCATGTCTTTAAGATGTTGCTTCCAGCTGGAGCTATCTAAAATCTAGAGCACATTGGGTCTGACTCAGTTCCAACTTCCTACTCATGATACTGCAGCTAACTTGCAGAGCCTATTTTAAATGTAGAACCTAGCTGCAAGGGAGTCTGGGAAATGTATTTTTTACTTCTCAGTTTCCTCAGTACAGGAAGACACCCTAAAAGTAAGTAGAAACAATAACTGGTGGCTAATTGATCATAATCACAACACTAGGGATGACAGGAAATGAAACAACATGCATTAACTTCAGGGACCTCGTGTGTAATGTGTTTTGCCTGGGACATGTGTCTGCTACTCTCAATTCCTACTCTACCCCAGAGCTGGCTAATTGGTACTCATCTTTAGTGTTTGCTTTACATCAGCGTTTTTCAAACTGCAGGTTATCACTTATCAAAGGGTCATAAAATTACTGTAGTAGGTATTTTTTAGCAAGAGAAAAAGTATAGAATTAAATGAAATAGAATAGAAAAATCGTATTGTTTCATGAGATGTCTGTTTTGGTTTTGTGTGAATAAGTGGGTTGCACTCTAGATTATATTTCTTAGTGTGGATCATGGTCAAAAGGCTTGAAAAACAGTCCCTTAAATGTAACTCCCTCAATTCCGTGGTTTTTTTTTTTTTAATTTTTATTTATTTATTTATTTATTTATTTATTTATTATGGCTGTGTTGGGTCTTCGTTTCTGTGCGAGGGCTTTCTCTAGTTGCGGCAAGTCGGGGCCACTCTTCATCGCGGTGCGCGGGCCTCTCACTATCGCGGCCTCTCTTGTTGCAGAGCACAGGCTCCAGACGCGCAGGCTCAGTAGTTGTGGCTCACGGGCCCAGTTGCTCCGCAGCATGTGGGGTCTTCCCAGACCAGGGCTCGAACCCGTGTCCCCTGCATTGGCAGGCAGATTCTCAACCACTGCGCTACCAGGGAAGCCCAATTCCATGGTATTTTAAGTCAGGGTGTGGTACCTCTCCTATGTATTGCAGGGAACTCTGATTCACTCATGACAGTTCTTATTACACACACACACACACACACACACACACACACACAACACTCACACACATTCACTGTCTGTGCTTCTCATTAGACTCCAGCTCTCAGAGGGGAGGTCAGATACTGTGTTTGTCTTGCTTTCTGTTACCTTGGCATGAGGTCTGTCACATAGTAGCTTTTTACCTCTGTTGAATGAATAAAGGAAAAAGGGATTGTTTTGGACCCTTGTACCATTTAGCTACTCCTAGGATTCGTAAGAAGACTCAAGACTCAGAGAAGACTTTGAAGAAGTACATAAGCTAGAAATAAGATTAGTAACAGGAGAACTGAAAGGATATCCCAGCACAGATGAACCAGTAATACAGAGCAAAAGCATCATGGTTCCTCTTCACAGAGGAGAAACTCTGACCAGATCAGCATAGAGACTCCTCCTCTAGTCTCACTGCAAAGGCTAGTCACCAGGTCCTTAGTGCAGGGGAATAGGAAGCATGTGAAAAACACATTCCAAATGGGTTTGTGTAATTTATTGACTAAAGTTCTCATCTGAGTGTGGGTTCCATTATTCTCAAAAAGTCTTTATGTATTCCCTAGGAAGTCTGGAATCAACGAACCCTTAATGGAATGATATGTAGATCATATCATTCCATTAAGGGTTAGGTGTTCCTACCTAACCACAGAGTGAAGATTCTTGTGAGTAAAGCCAGTAAACAGTCTCTTACCCCTTGGAGAATTCTTCTGGAGGGTGGGTATGTGCAACTACCATGTTACTTAATGAAATGTACTGATGGTGAGTTGAGTCATGGTACAACAATATATTAAAAATAATAAATGAATAAAGTCAGCATATATTAAACGTTTATTATGTGCCAGTGACTGTGCTAAGAATGTTATGTCATGTAATTCTTACAACTCTGGAAGGTTTTAGCCATATTTTACAGGTCAGAAAACTCAGATTCAGAGAGAGTAACTAACTTGCTCAAGGTGGTGGAGCAAAGACCTGGCAGTGAGGACTCAAACCCAGATCCATCTCACTCCTGCGCCTGTGCTCTCAACCACTCTGGCAAATCAAGTGGTGGCTAATTGTCTAATCCCTTTTCTAGCCCTTAAGTATTGCCTTCTGCTTCTTTGTGGCCCAAGATCTACTTTAATTTTTCCTGTGGTTGATGACCCATGATATAAGATTCCACATTCATATACCATAATTGCAAAAAGCTTATGTGGATGGCCAAGAAAAACTTCCCCTTCAGATTGCAATCACTTGGAAACACTTGCCTTTACTCTCTAAGCTTGGATTTACGGTTGGAATGCATAAGCATTCCGAGTTATTCTGCTTGTTCATTTATTTAAAAACAAATTTGTTGAATACTTATTACATGTCAGGCAGAATTCTAGACATTGGAGATACTGGCCAAGTCCCTTCTCTGACAAAGTGTACATTCTCATATCGACATTATCTTACTGGAGGAGATAGATAATTAAATTTCAATTTGATGTCTATAAGATAAAAGATGGTAGGGAGAGGGGCAATACAGTGGTAGGGGATTAAGTGATATAAACTAAATATTATGTATAAAATAAGCTACAAGGATATATTGTACAACACAGGGAATACAGTCAATATTTTATAATAACTATAAATGGAGTATAACCTTTAAAAATTGTGAATCACTATATTGTACACCTGTAACTTATATAATATTGTACATCAACTATACTTCAATTAAAAAAGTGGTAATAAGTACTAATAAAACCAGTATTGGGAGATAGTGACAGCTGTATATGTGTGTGAATGTGTAATGTATTTTTTCTGGAATGGTCAGGGTAGGCTTTTGTGATAAGATGACATTTGAGAAAGGATATAAAAAAATGAGAGAGTCCTGTGGATATGTGGGGTAGCACTTTCAAGGCAGAGGACCAACCAGGGTAAAGGCCCTGGGGTAGAAGTGCATTTGGCTAGTCTGAGAAACAGCAAGGAGGCGGATTTCACTGTAGTTAAGTGAGGAGGAAATGGTAGAGATAAATGTAAGACAATATTTGGTCTTATAGGCCCTGGTCAGGACTCTGGCTTTACTCACAGTGAGACATTATAGAACATTTATCAGGGGAGTAGCATGATCTGAGTTACTTTTCCGAAGGATCACTCCTGTTGATGGAGGGAGGCTATAATAAAGGGAGGCAACGATGGAGGCTGAAAGCCAGCCAAAAGAGGAGGCTATGGGAGTACCCCAGGTGTAACAAGTATTGGACTCACACGGCATTGGTGGAGCTGGAGGAAAGAGGTGAGAACCTGGATATAATCTGAAGAGAAACTTATAGGATACAGAGTTCAGGTGAGTGGATGGGGCTGGAGATATTTCAGGGGAGTTGTCAGCATAGAGATGGGAATGAATGAGACGTTTGAAGAGGGAAGGTAGAGAGAGGGAAGAAGAGGTGCTAGGATTGAACTCCGGGACACCAGTGTTCAGAGGTCAGAAAGATAAGGAGGAGCTGACCAAAATGCCTGAGAAGGAGTGGACAGTGATGGACCAGGGAAACCAAAAAGTGTGGCCTTCTGGCCAGAGCCAAGTAAAGAAAGTGGTTCATGAAGTGAGGGATAAACTACATCAGATGCTGCTGAGAGGCTGAGTAGGACGGGTTTTAGATGATTGAGGATTTCCCATTGGATTCGACAACATTGAAACTGTTGACAATTTTGATTAGAGCTGTTTGGGGGAGTAGTGGCATAGAACAAATGAGAAGAGGGTGTTGAGATAGCAGGAGAGATTCAATGAACTTGAAGAGATGGCAAAAAAAATTTCTCAAACTAAATGCAGAGGAAAAAGAATAAAAAAAAAAACAAAACCCAATCAGAACAGAACGTCCAAAACCTGCAGGATAATTTCAAAAGGTATAATATACATGTAACTACAATACCAGAAATAAAGCAGAAGAAATATTTGAAGTAATAATGACCAGGAATTTTCCAAAATTAATTACAGACACCAAATCACAGAATCAGAAACCCAGATAACAACAGGCAGGATAAGTACAAAAAGACTACCCTTACACACATTATATTCAAACTGCAGACAAAGAGAAGACTTTGAAAGAAGCCAGAGGAAAAGAGCTCTTACCTATAGAGGAACAAGGATAAGAATTACAACAGAACTTCCCTGGTGGTCCAGTGGTTAAGACTTCATGCTTCCACTGCAGGAGGTGCAGGTTTGATCCCTCGTTGGGGAAGTTCTGCATGCTGTGGTGCAGCCGGAAGGAAGGAAGGAGAAAGAAAGAAAGAAAGAAAGAAGGAAAGAAAGAAAAACAACAAACTCCTCATCATGCAAGAAAAAAGCAAAGTACTTAAAATGATGAAAGAAAAAAAAAACCCCTACCAACTTAGATTCTGTATCCAATGAAATTATCCTTCAAAGTGAAGGAAAAATAAGGTTTTTCTCAGGGAGATAAAACAGAAAATTCATTGCCAAAAGACCTGTCCTGCAAGAAATATTAAAAGAAGTTCTTTAGGGAGAAGGAAATTCATATTGTTAGAAACTTGGATCTATATAAAGCAGGGAGAAGCATCAGAGAAGAAATAAATGACGATGTATAAAATCATTTATTTTTCTTATTCTTAATTGTTCCAAAAGATAGCTGTTTGTTTTAATTAATGATAATAGCAATGCATTGGGTGATAATGTCATACAGATAAGTGAAGTGAAGGGCAGTGATGTCATAAGGACAGGGAGATGAAGGGGGTACTCAGTTATGAGGTGCCTGCACTGCATGTGAAGTGGAACAGTGTTATTTAAAGGTGGACTTAGATTAATTATAAATGTGTATTGCCAACTCTAAGTCAACTATTCAAATTTCTTTTAAAAAAAGTATCATTGATAAGAGAGAAAATGGAATTATATAAAATTAATACCAGAGAAGGAAAAAAAAAAAAGAAAAGAAAAAGAAAAAAAGAAACAAGGAATAAATACATTGAATAGAAAACAGTTAACAAAGATGGTAAATAAGTTTACATTATATATCTTTGCATATACCATTGCTTGTTTTAAGGGACTTTTAATACCAGAGAAGGCAAGAAAAAAAGAAACAAGGAATAAATACAATGAGTAGAAAACAGTTACAAGGATGGTAAATAAGTTTACATTATATATCTTTGCATATACCATTGCTTGTTTTAAGGGACTTTTTCATTACCCTCCACCTCTCAGTTCCAAGCAGATCAGGTGTGAGGGTACCCGCTGCATTTGTGGGAACAGTTCCCACAGTTCCCACATCTGTGAGAACACAGAACAACAGTGCCCTCAGTTTGGGTTCCTTTGCCTATTCCTGGGCCTCTTTTGCCTTTGCCACCTCCTTTGTGCAGTTGACTTGAATGGAACCCGGGGAGTCTTAGACCAGAGGGAAAACCCTTGACCAATGTTGGGGAAGAATTGTTTATGCCAAAGGGAGACTGTGTTGACTGTTCTGCTCATTTCTCTGCCCCACAGAGCCCTCAGGAAAGATGTCTCACTCAGAATTTTCTGATAAGCTAATGTGGGTAGGAATGACAATAAACCCTTGGGGAAATAACCATACAATTCATATCCTGGAATTCCATGACGCTATCGACCCATGAGAATAATAAGCAAGTTCTGGCTCTGTGCTTCCCGCACTGGAATAGTCTAATTTCCAGGTGCATTTATCAAATGTTAGTTTTGCTATAAGTCATATACCACAAAGCTTCAAGAGTTGATATTGATCTAATGAGTAATCATTCGATAAATATTGTCAATTGACATAATGTTCAATTTTGGGATTCATATGGAGTAAGTAAAAGGGCTCTTGCCAGTGCAGAACCTTCAGAAATATTTCCATGTTTTTTCTCATCAAGCATCTCCTTCCCATGGTGCCTTTCTACCTCTTCTTCCTCTATTAAAGTTCTATTTTTAATCTTTATTTTTACTGTAGAATTAACATAGGCTCATTTTGTCACAGTAAAAAATATACAAGTGATTCACTGTCATATTTATTTGTCACTGAACTGAGTCCATTCTTCATGCCCTATATAGAATTAACATTTAACTTGATCATGATAAATGTGTTTTCAAGTACTGAGAAACAATTGCCTAGGGTTATGATGTTCTGGAGTGACAAAAGATCCAGTTCTCACTCTTCAGTTTTTCCTATGGATTCCAAGAATGTCTGTTAGGAAAAAAATAGAATCTGCCTTTATTTTCCACACTCAACAAATACTGGTCAGTTTATTTGCCTTCAGAGGTCCATCAAATATTAATCATTATAAATTATCATTGTAAATTACTACAGCTTCAAGTTCCCAAGAGGGCATTTAAAATGTTTCCCATATTTTAATGCTTTCAGATGCTTTCAAATAATTAGACCAAAATTTCCTAAATTGATGTTCCACGGATGTTAATAGCTTGCCACAAAAGTTTTTTGCTGAAATATTTTTGAGAAATTGTACTAAAATAACTTTAAAAGTATAAAATACTAATATACATAATAAATTTCTAGAAAGGGGAGTATTGTTAAATACTTGGACAGTGTTTAATAAGACAGTTTTTATAAGTCCCTGCATGATGAGTTATCAGTTAACAGGCAGTTTTATTATTAATTTTTAGTAGACATTTTCAAGGGAAACTATGGTAATATATTAAAATTCAAGAAGTCTGAACTCACAAAATACCTTAGTAACCTTGTTTGTGTTGTGTTTGTTTTTGTGCATGAGGCAATCACTAATCATGTAGCTACTTGGCTTGAAGATAAGATGATAAAGTTTATGATAGACCCAATATTCTGGCTGATTAGAAGAGATGAAAAGATTCTTAGGACAGATCAAATACTTAGAGTAGGAAGCTGGAGGTGGGGATAGGTGGGGGGAGATTCTTTTTTTTTTTTTTTTTTTAATTTATTTATTTATTTTTGGCTGTGTTGGGTCTTCGTTTCTGTGCGAGGGCTTTCTCTAGTTGCGGCAAGCGGGGGCCACTCTTCATCGCGGTGCGCGGGCCTCTCACTATCGCGGCCTCTCTTGTTGCGGAGCACAGGCTCCAGACGCGCAGGCTCAGTAGTTGTGGCTCACGGGCCTAGTTGCTCCGCGGCATGTGGGATCTTCCCAGACCAGGGCTCGAACCCGTAGTCCCCTGCATTGGCAGGCAGATTCTCAACCACTGCGCCACCAGGGAACCCCTGGGGGGAGATTCTTGATAAAGAACTTGGAAGTTGGAAATAGGTCAAGGGGTTGGTGAAAGGAAGAAAGGAAGAAATGAACTGACTTCCCCAAAGCGATACAAAAGATCAGATCTTTTGTATCTGATCTGGATCTGTGTACTGGATCTGTGGCTGGATCTGCAGAGGGAACATCCAGAAATGAAGCCGTAGCATCCACTTCTTGCTCCAGAATATTATGGAGCCTTCTCAATTGTTGGCAGTTTATGGAATCCTATTATCCCAACCTGAGGAAGAAGAGACATATCCATGGCAGTTGGTATAGACTCCTTGCTGAGAAGAATGGAGGTGACCAGAGAGAGCTCATACGTGGTGAACAGGGAAGAACGCATTTCTCCTGGGCTATATTTCCAAAACAAGATGGCCTGTGCTAACCCAAGTTGCTGCTGTGTCCTTTTGCAGGTTAACGTGGAATGAATTACGTTGCCTCAGGAGACACAGACTGTGTATCAAGCGGTTGCACTCCGCAGAAGGGAGCTGAAGGGCATGTAGCAGAAAATAGTGAGTTTGGAGTAAAAAAATCTGGGTCCCAATATAGGCTGTCGCTCACAAGTAGTGTGATTTGGGACAAGTTACTTAACCTTCCTAAATCTGTGGGTTTTTGTTTTTTGTTTTTCATTTCTAAAATGGGGATGGTGTCTGCTTATTCAGAACATACTAAGATGTCTAGAATAGAATTTTGCACATAGAAGCCACTTATATGAATACACTTTAAAAGCTCCAAATATCTTTAATTAAGCTCTGATTCAAACTAAAACAAGAGGCCCACAAGTTATTTCAAGTGAGAAACTTTAGAGACTAAGAAGCAACATGGTTTTAAAACACCAAAACATGATCTTTTGGAAAAGAGAAAACTATGGAGCTTCATTCTCTGAGTTCATAGTCTCAGTGCTCACTTTCCCTGCCTGTCTCCCTCGTCCCTACCATGCTTTTCTTTTAGGAATGGTTTCTGGCTCTGGGGGATTCCACACCAACATGGTTCAGGTCCTTATATTCTGAGTAGACACCAAAACTTCACTCAGGAACATGAATCAGCCTGTGCCCAGAAGGGAACACAGGTGGCAGCAGCCCTGACGCTGGAGCCTGGGCACAATGCAAGGAGCGCGATGGCAGCACAGCAGCAGGCGGCCTGATGGGCAATATGGATATTCTCACTGTCCACATCCTCCCAGCACCGTGTCCAGGGGGCTTTAGGCAGGACTACTTCCTTTCTTAAGGCAAGTCCATTGACTGACAATCAAACTCGGGCTCAAATTTGACCAGTGCTTTAAAATACAGTGATTAATAGAAAATTTGGGATCTAGTAAGACCAACATATCAGGATGCAGTTGCCATTGGAAAGATGGTTTATTATTCACAGTTCCCAAGAGGATGGGGTAAGCCATGCCGTGGCAAGGGTGCGGTTGGGGGGGACACATGGGGAAGTACCAGGGTGTTGAAGAGGCAGAGGGAAAGGGAGAAACTGTTGGCAAGAGACTTTATTGTGGTTTCTGCAACGATGGGATTTATAATTTGCATCAAAAGCGTTGTCATACTCTCCATCTAACTGGACAATTTGTATTATATTCTCATTCCATCATTGGTTTCTTGATGCACCATAATATTAAAAATAATGTAAACTATTCTAATTAAAATAGAATTATCAGCAAACCCAGAGGCAAAGGAAGCTTTTATGTCAAGGTAGGATGGTTTTGACCATTCAGAATTTGCATAGTGGCTGACTATGAGGAGAATTCTGAGCTTTCTGTGTAGTTACAAAGCAGGTAACTCAGAGACTAAAGATGGTAGACTTGACACTTTTGTGGTCCCCAGAGAGTAGGCTATATGTGAATGGAGTTTGAACTAAATAAACTCTATACCTATCCAGCTATAGGGACCATAAGATAACAGATGGAGCAGCTCAAGGAGAGAAGACAATAGGCCAGCTTGATCCCCAGTTCAAGTCTTGGTTTTCGTCTCAAGAACACCAGACCACAAAGAACTAGGCACCACTTCTGGTCACAATAGAGCCAGAGTATTTTCTGTGTCTCCACAGAGATAAGTTGCTGCTGACGTCAACCCCAACATGCCTGAAACAGGGTGGCCAAAGGCTCCCTGGACAGGGCTGGCTGGGAAACTGTATGTGGAGTGAGCCGTACTAGGAAGTGAGCGGAGGCAATCTTGTAATAGAACAGGGGATCCTGAAACAACAGAGAAGATGGTCATGTTGGTGTGCCTAACCTAGGACAGTTCCTCATGGTTTTCTGGTATTTATGTTACTGCTTATTTTTCTGTAGCACTGACTAATAAATTGAGGGCTGAATGGGGTGGTGAGTACCAGTCTAGCCCCCGCAGGGATGACTTCTTACTTCTGACTTTGTGAGTCCTTGCTTTGGATCCTTGTCAGTTTTGTCTTCCTCTGCTACCTCCTCATCCCTCCCAGTTCACATATTTCCCTAATGATATCTGACTCACAGCTGGCCCTCTAGAGAGTCTGAGGAATATTTTATACTAAGTGCCTGCATTGTTCACCTGTGTGAAATCAGTTGGGGGCTTTGCACTATTGGATCATTTGTTTTTATGTTGGGCCACCTAAGAGGACATTGGCTCTACTGCTATCTAAGTTTTTCCTTTCCCCTGTGGTGTCTGGCTCCAACCTTCTGGTGATACCTCAGGGTATATCCCCTTTACATTTGTTTTGATCACCCAACTGCCAGCTAGAACTGACTTAGATGTCCTGGGTGGTAAGATTTAATGAGTAGATTTTATTAATTCCTACATAATAGAATTTTAAAATAAGTATTCAGAAGCATTTAAAAATGTGTCATGTATTATTTTAGGCATGTGAACGATGAAATAATGGCAATAATGATGTGTTTAAACCCATTAAATCATGTAGCTAGCTGAAAATGTTCCATAAAATAGAGTGGGAGTAATAACTGTAGGTCAAATTGAATTCTGAAAGATGACCACACAGGGACTCGGCAGGCTCAAGAACATGAATATACTCTAAGGCAGAAAACATTTTAGTGGAATTTCCTGAGGTCCACAGAGAACATATATAGTTTATAAGACAAGGATAGTGTGACGGTCCAGGCATTCAATAACTGATGCAGAGGTCAAGTAGGATGGCCTGCTGGGATAGTTCTGCCATGTGTCAATCAGTGTTGGACAAGTTCTGTGTGTAAAGGAATCTGGAAGGCACTGAGAAATTCACAGCTGATTGGCTCTAAGGTGCTTTTATGCATCCCATTCAGTTCTCTCATGAATCCTAGTAAGGTGGACAGAGCAAATAGTTGTCTCCCCATCTCACAGATAAAGAAATTGAACCTGTGGCACCTTTTAAATTTTAATGCACATAAGAAGCAACTGGCGCTTCTGTTACAATGCAGATTCTGCTACTGTAGGTCTAGAGTGGAGCCTGAAATTTTGCATTTCTAACAAGTTCCCAGATGATACTGATGCTGGTGTGTGTGGTAAGATCTTACAGGGCACGAATGATTCCATTTGGTCTGGCCAGGAAAAGTCAGAAAGTTTCAAGGCATAGTGGAGAAATCAATGGACATCATATGTTTGCTTGAGTAAGTTTTACCCTGATGCTATTGGCGAATAGTTAAAGTATTTAGTGCAGACCTCCATAATAGAACTTATCATGATGAATTGTATCTTTCTGAAGACTGAGCTGCTTCCTCTAGTGACCTGTAGGTTCCTTGAAGAGAAGTAATAGCAGTGGTGTTGGTGTTGATGTTGAGAGGGTGAGGTGGTAATAAGTAACGACATAGATGTCAATCCTGAGAATAATAGCTAAAATTTATTGATCACCTACCTTGTGTCAGGCATTGTACTAAGTCCTTCATATTGCTGCCCTTAATCGTTACCACAATCTTTACCATGGGATAAGTACTATCACATCCCTAACTGAAAGAGGTATTTAAGGGCTAGAGAAGATGAGTAGCTTAGAGCTGATCTTTGAACCCAGGTCTGTCTAGTTCAAGACAAAGGCCATATCTTACTGTTCTTTGTCTTTTGACAGCTGACACAGAACTGGAGAGGGGAGGCTCTCCAGTTCTTTGGGAGCAAGATGAGGTTGGACTTCCTCATAACTGTCACAACAATAGAATAGGCTGCCCTGGTGGAGTGAATGCCCTGACTCTATGGATTCTTGAACGGGGTGGGCAATTGGACTAACTTGATGGTTTTCCAACTGTGTTTTTCAGAGCTGTTTCAGAGGTGATCTGAATGGAGTCTGAAGTATAGGCTTAAAGGGCAAGCTCTGAACCCTCCTCTTCTTTTACCAGAGTTAGCACTGTTTTATCTGATTTGTATATTTGGGTCGGTGTAAGGTTGTGTTTGAATAAGGTTTTCTGATGCTATACATATGTTCAAAGTCTTCAGACCAGTTGATCTCTAAGATCTTGTCTAAAATTAACATTGTATAATTTGGCCAAGGTCTTATGCCCATGAGTGGGCAGAGCTTGGATTAGAATTCAGGTCAACTGGCCCTTTCTTCTAATCATGCTATCCTGATGCCCAGACCTAGTATCCCCTTCCTCACACAATTCACTGACAAAGTTACTGCTCGGAGGCCCAGTAGTCTGCAGAAAAGAACTGAAGGTTGAGTAACAAAACCTGACTCCTCCACTAATTAGCTGTGGAACTTTGACCAATTGTGTATTTATCCATCAAATATTTATTCTACCTCACTGTGGACCAGGCACTGTTTTGTGCACTGGGAATATAATGGTGAACAAGGCAGACAGAGTCCCTGCTCTCATTGAAAGGGTGATACAGAGAATAAAAAGTAGATAGATAAACAAGGTAATTTCTACTAATAAGGACCACCACACACACAAAAAGAAAATAAAATGAGTAAGATCAGACTGGAAGTGAGAAGCCTCGAATGAGGATTTACCTTGGGTTATAGCAGAGGCTCATGAATAGCTCTTTACCCTTTCACCTTCCAACAGGATGAAAAATTCTCTAGAAAAACAAATTTTAAAAAGCCCCAAGGAGATCCACATCTCTTCCCAGTTGGATCCATCCTTTTGGTGTTGGCTGACCGTACTCAGTGGGAAGGAGCAGACATGCTCAGATCTTCTGAGACCCCTTCTTCAGAAGACCTGCCCTGGGACCCTGAACAGATGCTCAGGTAGGGACAAGAAAGCCCCGGGTGTGGCTCTGAAATATTCTGGGTCTCCCTCCCCCTTGCTTCTCACAACCAGCCTAAGCTGTGAGCAAATGTCATAAGAAGCAAACATTGGCTTCCACGCGATTATGCTGTTTCCTCCTTCTGCCTTGCCTTGGCAGGCGGTTTGCTTTTGTAAAAAGAACACTTCACTAGGAGGCCTGAGCTCCAGTTAGAGATTTGTCACTAACTAGTTGACTGGCCTTGGAGAGTCCTGAAATTTTAGAGCACAAAAAGATCTTAGGGAAATTCTTTATTTTACAGAGAAGAAAATGCGATTCCAAGAGGTCGACCTTAATTCAAGGTCATTTGGTGCATGCAGTCAGGCCTAGACCCTCAGGTCTCATGATTTCCAGAGTGGTGTTCTTTCTATCATAAACTGTTCTTGCCCCTTAACTGGGCCTCAGGTACCTCATCTGTAAAAGGAAGGGACTGACTTGACTCATGGGCCTGAACAGTGCACAGATGTGCTTTATCCAGCCAGCATGGGGTTGTAAAAGTCCCTCAACGGGAGTCCTCGGGGTAGGTCATCGAGTCTCCAGTTTGACACAGATCCGGTGACTCCCTTTCACCATTCTGTCATCTGCCCAGCCCTCGTTTGCAAGACGTTAGGACCCTGGACCAGAGGAACCCTAAGATCCCTTCTAACCTTGAATGTGTGTCTGATCCCGAGTCTTCTCCCTTCACGTTTTTAGACAGCAGACAGGATTTCTTATGGAATAAGAGAATCCTTTGGACTGACTTTGTCCCTTTCTGGCAAAAATACCACCCATCAAATCAGAAAGGAGTGAGAAATTACAAAAGTTTAGTCATCTCAACCCAGGGAGGCCAAAATCTGACTAAAGACAGCCTCAACTTATTAAGTTTAACTTGTAGAAAACCACCGGGCAAGATCAAGGGGGCGAGCTCCTTTGGGCTTAGGAATAAAGGGCCCCTTATAGCTAAAACTCCACCCTTCTGGGGAGACCCCTGCATCACACATGCAGAAAGTATGTGAGGCTGGAACACCATGTTTTCTGGGATGGCAGCGTCCCAGTGGAGCCAATGTGAAGTTTAGTGCGGGGAGGAGTGATGTTGGCTGCAGACATTGGCTTTGAATGAAACAATGACTATGCATGCTGCAGGGAATTTCACTATGAGATCACCCCGGCTGTGCTGGGCTTTCTTCACACAGCCTGTTATCTATAACAGCAGAGTTAGAAAAGGCAGTGAGCCTTTCCCCTGCCCCCCCAAAGTGAAACTCCTTCTCCACCCCTGCTGTATCCCTGCCCACAGAACACTGGCCCCAGATTTAAGGGGGATTTTCCCTCACGTCTCTCTGCAGTCGAAATGCAAATTGCTGCGTGCCTTGCTCCCTCAAAGGACCCGTGTAGCCTGAGTGACAGAACGTCAATTCCATTTTACCTCATCTTCCTGCTCTCTTTATCCGTTCATTTACTCATTTCTTCAATAATTAATGCCTGCTATGAGGGCTTGCTAGGTACCAGACATGATTCCAGTTCTTGGGATACATGAGTGAACTAATCAAGAAAAAAAATTCTTGTGCTTACATTCTATCTGTGCAATAGGTAGTTATTCCATATGTATCCTAAAAAGGTCTAGAGTTTTTATGGGTATCTTTTTGGCTACCCGACAGTCTCTTTGATGGCATTTTAAGGGATACTAAGGGTCTAACACACGTTCTCTTCACCCACTTTTCTCCTTACACCCTCAGTGACTGTGGGGAGCAAAAACATGATTTCCCAGATTCTACACCTCTTTTTCTTCCTCCAATTTTTTTTTTTTTTTAAACAACAGCTCCTGTTTATTTTCTTATTTTTATTTATTTATTTTATTTATGGCTGTGTTGGGTCTTTGTTTCTGTGCGAGGGCTTCCTCTAGTTGCGGCAAGCGGGGGCCACTCTTCATCGTGGTGCGCGGGCCTCGCACTATCGTGGCCTCTCTTTTTTTTTTTTTTTTTATAAATTTATTTATTTATTTATATTTATTTTTTGGCTGTGTTGGGTCTTTGTTTCTGTGCGAGGGCTTTCTCCAGTTGCGGTGAGCGGGGGCCACTCTTCATCGCGGTGCGCGGGCCTCTCACTGTCACGGCCTCTCCCGTTGGCGGAGCACAGGCTCCAGACGCGCAGGCTCAGTAGTTGTGGCTCACGGGCCCAGCCGCTCCGCGGCATGTGGGATCCTCCCAGACAAGGGCTCGAACCCGTGTCCCCCGCATTGGCAGGCAGATTCCCAACCACTGCGCCACAAGGGAAGCCCTCGTGGCCTCTCTTGTTGCGGAGCACAGGCTCCAGATGCGCAGGCTCAGTAGTTGTGGCTCATGGGCCCAGTTGCTCCACGGCATGTAGGATCTTCCCAGACCAGGGCTCGAACCCGTGTCCCCTGCATTGGCAGGCAGATTCTCAACCAATGCGCCACCAGGGAAGCCCTCTTCTTCCAATTTTATAACCAGTATAAAGCCTCAAGGCTTAATTATCATAGCCTCAACTCCCTCCCTAGCCTTCTGAATGCCCAAAAGGGGCTTTTTAAGCCCCCTGGTTTATACCTAGAGTTTAAAGGCACTTCTCCGATGTCCATGTGAAAACTCAAGCTGCCTGTAAATGAACTGGTCTCCCCACAACCAGGTATCCATCCTGGTTTTGATATCTCTGTCATCAACACCAGTTTTTGTTTTTGTTTTTGTTTTTGTTTTTCCCCCTCTCATTTTTCCAGGTTTGAAACCTTGTCTTCAGTCACTTCTTCTTTTTTTAAATTTATTTATTTATTTATTTATTTATTTTTGGCTGTGTTGGGTCTTCATTTCTGTGCGAGGGCTTTCTCTAGTTGCAGCAAGCGGGGGCCACTCTTCTGATATCTCTGATACTCAATCAGCTAATCTACTGCCTGCCTTCATCTTGTTGCTTGTGTCTGTTCCTGTCTCTTTGTTGTCACTGCCTCCCCCAGCTCATTCTTGGATCAGAACATCAGCCTCGCAGGGAACCTCCCTGACTTCAGCCCCCCGCCCCGACCCCACTCCAGTCTGTTCTGCACGTGGACCCCAGACGACTGTTCCTTAAACATTGCTTTCATCTCACCACTCCTTACCCCTAGCAAATGTAAATCCCTTGCCAGGTTTCTGAGGCCCTTCATGGTCTGACTCCCCTTTACTGATCCAATAGCTTTTCCATTTTCCTCTACACGTGCTCTCTGCTCTTAGTCAGGCGGGTCTCTTAATGTTCCTCAAACACACAAAACTCATTCCACTTATGTTCATGCTTTTTCTCCCCAGCCTGGGCAGCCTCCTCTTCTTCCTTTAGCCTAAACAGATCACACACCTATCATTTGGAGTATAACTCCAGTGTCACCTCCTCCGTGAAGCCTTCGTTGACCAACTCAGAACCCCCTTCCCATGAGCTTCCACAGGTCTGCAGTTCAACCACAGTGTTTAGCGATCGTTTACATTAGTCTTTAATGGTTTGTCCATTGTTTCACATATTAATCACATCTCCCCAAATGAGTCCAAGCTCTTTGGCCAGGAACGCTGCACTACACCATACTATACAATTTCATACCTAAGTCTTTGAGTCTAAGCACTTTGGTTGACTGTATTTAGGTAGACTCTGTCCCAATCCACATTTCCCCATGAAATAGAATGCTATTGCACTTCATCGTCCACTCATAACTCCACCATGTCAGAGATAAGTACAAGTTTATTTTTATTAAGAAAAAAGTGTATATAACTAGCCATGTTTATCCCATCTTTTAGAATCCTTATTTATGCACACAGATACATTATGAATTTTCAGGCACATGGTTTATTTTGGTGTTCTTGGTCATATCTTTTTAAATTTGTTTGAAAATACTAATCAAATAAGAATTAATTAAACCCCTCACTTTTTTTAAACCTTCTAGTCACCTGATACCAAAGGAGGAAAATAATTTTAAAAGACTATTAGAGAGGTTCACTCATCTTCAATATGGGTGTTTTCTTGTCAGAGGGCTAAGGTTTTATGATCATTTACATCGAAGAAAAATCACTTTATGCCTGTCAACGTGAAAAATAATTTGCTTAGAAGAAACGGGAATATGGTTGTTTATCCTTTGGCAATATATGCAACTTCAAACTCAATGAGCTAAAAATCTGTTCCTTTCAGAATATAAATTGACTGTCAGGAATCTGTGTACCAAATGATTATGTGCTGCATATTTCTCTCTTAATTCATGCACACCATGTATTGTATAACATTACCTCATATGCCGTAATCATCACGTGTCACATGCAAGATACATAAAATACATCATGAGTGTCTCACCAGATATCAAAGCCATCCAAGTATAATTAACTTATTTACAGACTGTTTCTAGTTCTTGCCCCAGAACATATAAACATCAGATATCAGAAGTCAGTCTAAATGTTTGAATATCCTATTGTAGTAAGTTGTAATATCTTAAGTTTGCCACTCTTCGGTTATCTGTACGTTTAGTCTGGATTTCTTTCAATTGTACTTCTTGTTTTCTAATACTTTGGAGCAGTTTAAAAGATGACACAAACAGAAACTCCTTTTCATATTGAATAGGCTCATGAACTGTGAATTATTGCCTGCGGGTCAGTCACCATTTTAATGCACCGTAGGTTTTTCCAGAGTTAAAAGACTCTATCTTGCTTCGTTGCAGAGCAAAACTTATACTCCTTTTAATTCAGGAGAGTCCATAGGGGATAGAAAAATCTGCAGAAGAGAATGGAGCTGATTTTCTTCACAAATCTCATGGCCATGTTGAGGTTTCTAGCAATTTGGGATCTGTACTACCTCAGTGAAAGATAACACCCAGAACTTGGAGGCCACAGAAGGAAAATGCAAGGTGTGGCTTGGCCTCCATTGTCTTTTCAGTGCAGGGTGATTGTGTCCACAGAGCTCAGACATAGAGGATATGAGCTCTGGTCCATGACTTTGTGCATGTCCCTTACTGACCAAGGGCACAAACCTTATAAACAATACTCCTCCACCCCACTCCATTCCCCTCTTCTTCTGACAGCTGCCTCGTGTACCCTCTACTTTTCCCATGTGCATCAGCGTCTGGAACAACATAGGGGTAACACAGGCCACACAGGTTGGGGAGACTCTGTGTCAAGAACAGTTATTTGCTCCCCTCACCTCACACTGGTTAGAATGGCCATCATCAAAAAGTCTACAAATAATAAATGCTGGAGAGGGTGTGGAGAAAAGGGAACCCACCTACACTGTTGGTGGGAAAGTAAATTGGTACAGCCACTATGGAGAACAGTATGGAGGTTCCTTAAAAAACTAAAAATAGAACTACCATATGACCCAGTGATCCCACTCCTGGGCATATATCTGGAGAAAACCATAATTCGAGAAGACACATGCACCCCAATGTTCACTGCAGCACTATTTACAATAGCCAAGACATGGAAGCAATCTAAATGTCCATTGACAGAGGAGTGGATAAAGGAGATGTGGTACATATATACAATGGATTATTACTCCACTATAAAAAAGAATAAAATGCCATTTTCAGTGACATAGATCATCCTAGATATTGTCATACCGAGTGAAGAAAGTCAGACAGAAAGACAAATATCATATGATATCGCTTATATGCGGAATCTTAAAAAAATGGTACAAATGAACCTATTTACAAAACAGAAATAGAGTCACAGATGTAGAAAACAAACTTATGGTTACCAGGGGGGAAAAGGGGGGAGGGATAAATTGGGAGATAGAGGTTGACATATACACACTACTATATATAAAATAGATAACTGGTAAGAACCTATTGTATAGCACCGGGAACTCTACTCAGTACTCTGTAATGACCTATATGGGAATAGAATATAAAAAAGAGTGGATATATGTATATGTATAACTGATTCACTTTGCTATATAGCGGAAACTAACACAACATTGTAAATCAGGTATACTCCAATAAAAGTTAATTAAAAAATAAATAAGCAACAAGAAAAAAAAAAAACAGTTATGTGCTCCTTGCCTTGGAAGAAATAGAAATTCTTGGGCTTCCCTGGTGGTGCAGTGGTTGAGAATCTGCCTGCTAATGCAGGGGATACGGGTTCGAGCCCTGGTCTGGGAAGATCCCACATGCCGTGGAGCAACTAGGCCCGTGAGCCACAACTACTGAGCCTGCGCGTCTGAAGCCTGTGTTTCATAACAAGAGAGGCCGCGATAGTGAGAGTCCCGCGCACCGCGATGAAAAGTGGCCCCCCTTGCCGCAACTAGAGAAAGCACTCACAGAAACGAAGACCCAACACAGCCATAAATAAATTAATTAATTAATTTAAAAAAAAATAATAGAAATTCTTCCTCTCGAGAAAACTTGCTGATTTCAAACAAAAAGAAGTAAGAAAAAGAAGCAATCCTTACTCCTTAGAAGCCCTCACCCATTCCTACTTTAAAAAGCAGGACCTTGTGCCTCTTGAAACAAAACCCTCAGGCCAAGGGTTAAAATGTCTGAAGTTCAGAAGCACACTCAGACACTTGTTGCCAGTCAAGAATCAGTGGCTGAGTATCAGGGTTCACCAACCATCTACCCTGAGGCAGCTGGCTGTCTCCACGTTCATCCTGGTAAGTCTGCTAGGAAGAACCCCAATCTCAGGGTGGAGGAAGCCTGAGCTTTCCCAGAAGACCGCAAAGGAAAGGAAAACTCTAAGAAATCTTGCCAGCTTGGATTGTAATTTCAGCACTTTTATGACAAATTCTTGTAACGTTTACTCATTTTTCCAATTTTTTTTTCCCAGAAAAGGGTACATCTCTGCCTCCCAGGGTTTTACAAGTAATGCTGACACATTTTTGTAGCAGCTGTCATTGAACGATACTTACTTTTCTCCTACTTTTCATTATGAAGTTAGAATTCATTGATGTGGGACATATGAAGTATTTTTTTCTGTGGTTTGAGACCATCTTGAGGCAGCAGCAATAAAGGAAATGGGTGGAGAATTGTTACTGACTCTATTGAACTTGAGTTCTCCCAAATTGAACACATTATCTTTCTATAAATTTATTCTGAGCTCTCTAAATACCAAATTCCTTTCTTTTGCTCATTCCAACTTTATCTCTTCTCTTTTAAACTAATCTGAAATGTGAATTATTTTTCCTAGTGAATGACATAGAATAACTATGTGGAACAGGGATTTACAAATAATAAGTAGTCAATAAATTGTTCCAGAATGAAAGAAATTCAACTGTGGTTTTAACTGTCATGCTTAGGAGAGGTGAATTCCAACAAATCATTCTTTTCCTGCCCTTTAAAATCATGTTGACTTCTTTCTAATGCATATTTATAGTAAATTATATATAGTATAAATGAGATAGTAAAAAATCTCCCATAATTGCCTCATTACAATGATAATATTTTGATGTGTATTTTTTGTATTTTATATATATAAAATACATACATACACACACATACATACATACAAAGAGAGATTTTATTGAGGTAACATTGGTTTATAACATTATATAAGTTTCATGTGTACAACATTAAATTTCTGCTTCTGTGTACCCTACAGCATACTAACCACCAAAAATTTAGTTTCCATCCATTACTATACTGTTGATCCCCTTTACCTGTTTCATTCTCCCCAACCCCTTCCCCTCTGGTAACCACTACTCTCTTCTCTGTATCTATGTGTTTATTTTTGTTTGGTTTGGTTTGTTCATTTATTTTGTTTTTTTGTTTGTTTGTTTTTTATATTCCACATATGAATGAAATCATATAGTATTCGTTTTTCTCTGTCTGACTTATTTCACTTAACATGGTACCCTCCAGGTCCATCCATGTTGTCGTAAATGGCAAAATTTCATCTTTTTCACTTTTTTAGGCTGAGTAGTATTCCATTGTGTGTATGTGTGTGTGTCTATATATATATATATAGACACACACACATATGTATACATACACATATATATAAGCATACATACCATGGCTTCTTTATGCATTCATCTGTTGGTGGGCACTTAAGTTGTTTCTATATCTTGGCAATCGTAAATAATGCCTTGATGACTATAGGGTTACATATATCTGTTTGAATTAGTGTTTTTGTTTTCTTTGGGTAGATACCCAGAAGTGGGATTGCTGGATCATATGGTAGTTCTAGTTCTAATTTTTTGAGGAACTTCCATACTGGTTTCCATAGTGGCTGCACCAATTTACATTCCCACCAACAGTGTATGAGGGTTCCCTTTTCTCCACATCCTCACAACACTTGTTTATTTCTTAACTATTTGATTTCCTATTTTTAAAATTTTCCATTATATTGTGAGCATTTTCCCAAATCATTAATGGCATGATTTTTAATAGGAATATCATGTAATATCATATGCCATATTCATATGAATATATCATAATATATTTAACTATCACCCTTTTGTTAGTCAACAAGATTATTTCTAATATTTCAGTCTTATAAATATTGAAATAAGCAACAAAATGACATAGAATAACCTTATACAAAAATCTGTTTTTATTTTTTATTTTTATTTTTTATTTTTTTTTAACATCTTTATTGGAGTATAATTGCTTTACAATGGTGTGTTAGTTTCTGCTTTATAACAAAGTGAATCAGCTATACATATGCATATATCCCCATATCTCCTCCTTCTTGTGTCTCCCTCCCACCCTCCCTATCAAAAATCTGTTTTTAGTTCTGAGTGTTTCCTTAGAGTTGATTTCTGGAATTGAAATTACTAGGTAAATATGTATTGACATTTTAAGACATTTTTATTATATACAATTTAAAGCATAAAGAAAATGAAAGAAGAGTAAAGTGAAACCCATGTATCCATCACTCAGCCTCAACAATGATCAACTTACAAACAATCTCGCTTCTTCATCACTACCCACACTCCCACCCACGCCCCCAACCACAACCCTGGGTGTTTTGAAGCAGATAATACCTTCTAGGTCTATCCATGTTTTGCAAATGGCAAGATTTCATTCTTTTTTTTAAATGGCTGAATAATATTCCATTCTGTATATGTACCACATCTTCTTTATTCTCATCTATTGATGGACACTTAGGTTGCTTCAATATTTTGGCTACTGTAAACAATGCTGCAATGAACATAGAGGTGCATGTATCTTTTCAAATTATTGTTTTTGTTTTCTTTGGAAAAATACTCAAAAGTGGAATTGCCAAATCATATGGTAGTTCTATTTTTAATTTTTTGAAGAACCTCCATACTGTTTTCCGTAGTGGCTGCACCAATTTGTATTCTCACCAATAGTACCTAAGGGTTCCCTTTTCTCCACATCCTTGCCAACACTTGATTTTTGATGTCTATTTAATAATAGCCATTCTGACAGGTGTGAGGTGATATCTCATTGTGGTTTTGATTTGCATTTCCCTGATGATTACTGATGTTAAGCATCTTTTCGTATGTCTTTTGGCCATATTCTTGAAAAAAATGTCTTTTCAGGTCCTCTGCCATTTTTGAATTGAATTGTTTATTTTTTAAATACTGAGCTGTGTGAGTTCTTTATATATTTTGGATATTGACCCCGTGTCAAATATTTGCAAATATCTTCTCCTATTCAGTAGGTTGCCTTTTCATTTTGTTGATGGTTTCCTTTGCTGTACAAAACATTTTAGTTTGATGTAGTCCCATTTGTTTATTTTTGCTTCTGTTGCCCTTGCTTGCAGAGACATATCTAAAAAAGTATTGCTAAGACCGATGTCAAAGAGCATACTGCCTATGTTTTCTTCTAGGAGTTTTATGATTTCAGGTCTTTCATTTAACTCTGGAATCCATTTTGAGTTTGTTTTTGTATAAGGTGTAAGAAAGTGGTCTAGTTTGATTCTTTTGCATGTAGCTATCCAGTTATCCCAACACCATTTATTGAAGAGACTGTCTTTTCCCCATTGTATATTTTTGCCTCTTTTATTATAGATTAATTGACCATATAAGTGTGAGTTTGTTTCTGAGCTCTCTTTTTGTTCCATTGATCTATGTATCTGTTTTTGTGCCAGGACGATATACAGTTTTGATTATTATAGCTTTGTAGTGTGGTTTGAAATCAAGGAGCTTAACACCTCCAGCTTTGTTCTTTCTTGTGATTGCTTTGGCTATTTGTGATCTTTTGTGGTTCCATACAGATTTTAGGATTATTTGTTCCAGTTCTGCAAAAAATGCCTTTGATATTTTGATAGGGATTGCAATTGAATCTACATATTGTTTTGAGTAGTATGGACATTTTAACAATATTAACTCTTTTAATTCATGAGCATGGTATATTTTTTCCACTTATTTGTGTCATCTTCAACTTCTTTCATCAGTGTGTTAGAGTTTTCAGAGTACAGGTCTTTCACACCCTTGGTTACATTTATTCATAAGTGTTTTATTCTTTTTGATACAATTGTATTTTTTATTCATTTCTCCTTCTGATAATTCATTGTTACTTTATATAAACACAACATAGTTCTGAGTACTAATTTTGTATCCTGCAGCCAATTCGTTTACTAGTTCTAATAGTTTTTTGGTAGTGTCTTTAGGATTTCCTATATATAGTATCATGTCATCTGTAAACAGTAAGAGTTTTAATCTTTCCTTTCCAATTGGGATGTCTTTCTTCTCTTTTTCTTGTCTGATTGCTGTGGCTAGGACTTCCAAAATTATGTTGAATAAAAGTAGCAAGAGTGGGTTTCCCTGGTGGCACAGTGGTGAAGAATCCACCTGCCAATGCAGGGGACATGGGTTGAAGCCCTGGTCCAGGAAGATCCCACATGCCGTGGAGCAACTAAGCCCGTGTGCCATAACTACTGAGCCTGTACTCTGGAGCCCATGAGCCACAACTACTGAAGCCCATGTGCCTGAAGCCTGTGCTCCGCAACAAGAGAAGCCACTGCAATGAGAAACCTGTGCACTGCAATGAAGAGTAGCCCCTGCTCTCTGCAAGTAGAGAGAAGCCCGTGTGCAGCAACAAAGACCCAATGCATCCAAAAATAAAAAAATAAAATAAATAAATTTATTTTAAAAAAAAGAGTAGCAAGAGTGGCATCCTTGTCTTGCTCCTGATCTTAGAGGAAAAGTTTTCAGCTTCTCACTGTTGAGTATTGCATTAGCTGTAAGTTTGTCATATATGACTTTTATTATGTCGAGGTATGTTCCCTCTATACCCACTATGTTGAGGGTTTTTATCATAAATGGGTTTTAAATTTTGTCAAATGCTTTTTCTCCATCTATTGAGATAATCATGTGACTTTTATTCTTTGTTTTGTTAATGTGGTACATTACCTCGATTGATTTGCAGATATTGAAATATCTGTCCTTGCATCCTGGAATAGATTCCACTTGATCATGCTGTGTGTGCCTTTTATTGTATTCTTGAATTGCGTTTGCTAATATTTTGTTGAGGGTTTTTGCATGTATGTTCATCAGTGGTATTGGCCTGTAATTTTCTTTTTTTGTGGTATCTTTGTCTGTTTTTGGTATCAGGGTGATACTTTCCTTGTAGAATGAGTTCAGAAGTGTTCCTTCCTTTTCAGATTTTTGGGATAGTTTGAGAAGGATAGGTGTTAATTCTTCTTTAAATGTTTGGTAGAAACACCTGTGAAACTGTCTGGTCCTGGACTTTTGTTTGTTGGGAATTTTAAAAAAAATTCTCATTCACTTTATTACTGGTAACTGATCTGTTTATATTTTGTATTTCTTTCTGATTCAGTGCTGGGAGAGTTTATGGATCTAGGAACTTATCTAATTCTTCCAAGTTGTCTATTTTATTTTATTGGTGTATAATTGTTCTTAGTAATCTCTTAATGGTCCTTTTTACTTCTGTGGTGTTGTTTGTAACTTCTCCTCTTTTGTTTCTGATTTTATTTATTTGGACCCACTCTCTTGATGAATCTGGCTAAAGATTTATCAATTTTGTTGTCTTTTCAAGGAAACTGCTCTTAGTTTCATTAATCTTTTCTATTGCATTTTAAGCCTCTATTTCATTTATTTCTGCTCTGATCTTTATTATATCCTTTCTTCTACTAACTTTGGGCTTTGATTGTTCTTTTTCTAGTTCCTTTAATTGTAAGGTTAGAGCATTTATTTGAGATTTTTCTTGTTTTTTGAGGTAGGACTATATTGCTGTAAACTTCCCTCTTAGAACTGATTTTGCTTCATCCCATAGATTTTGGGATGTTGTGTTTCCATTTTCATTCATCTCAAGGTATTTTTTGTTATACTCTTTATTTGTTGACTCATTGGTTTGTTTCGTAGCATGTTGTTTAGACTCCATGTGGTTTTGTTTTTTCCAATTTTCTTATAATTGATTTCTAGTTTCATATGGTTGTGGTAGGAAAAGATACTTGATATGATTTCAAGTCTTAAATTTATTGAGACTTGTTTTGTGGCCTATCATGTGATCTATGCTGGAGAGTGTTCCATGTGCACTTGAGAAGAATGTGTAATCTGCTTCTTTTGGATGGAATGTTCTTTATTTATATCTATTAAGTTCATCTTATCTAATGTGTCATTTAAATCCAATGTTTCCTTATTGATTTTCTATCTGGATGATCTATCCATTGATGTAAGTGGGGTGTTAAAGTCCCCTACTATTATTGTATTACTGTCAATAACTCCTTTTATATCTGTTAATATTTACTTTATGTATCTGGGTGCTTCTACGTTGGGTGCATAGATATTTATATGTGTTATATCCTCTTGTTGGATTGATCCCTTTATTATTATGTAATGCCCTTCTTTGTCTCTTGTTACAGTCTTTGTTTTAAAGTCTGCTTTGTCTGATGTAGGTATTGCTACCCCAGCTTTCTTTTCATTTCCATTTGCATGGAATATCTTTTTCCATCCCTACACTATTAGTATGTGTTTTAGATCTGAAGTGAGTCTCTTGTAGGAGCATATGTATGGGTCTTATTTTTTTAATCCATTCAGCCACACTGTCTTTTTATTGGAGGATTTGGTCCACTTACATTTAAACTGATTATTGATAGGTATGTACTTATTGCCATTTTGTTAATTGTTTTCTGGTTGCTTTGTTGTTCTTAACTGTTCCTTCCTTCTTCTCTTGTTCTCTCCTCTGATTTGATGACTTTCTTTAGTGTTACTTTTGTATTCCTTATTTATGTGTAAGTGTTACAGATTTTTGTTTTGTGGTTAGCATGAAGTTCATATATAACCACCTATGCATATAGCAGTTTATTTAACTTGATGGTCACTTAAGATTGAGCACATTCTAAGAGTGTTACATTTCTACAAACACCACCCCCCCGCCAATGTTATGTTTTTGATGTCATATTTTACATCTTTTATTTTGTGTATCACTTAACTAATTATTTTATATATAGATGATTTTGCTACTTTTTTGCTTTTAATCTTCATATTAGCTTTATAGGTGGTTGATCTACTACCTTTACTGTATGTTTGCCTTTACCAGTGAGTTTTTTTTCCCCATAATTTTCTTGTTTCTAGTTATGTCCTTTTCTTTTTTATTTAAAGAAGTCCCTTTAACATTTCTTGTAGGGCCAGTTTAGCATTGATGAACTCCTTTAGCTTTTGCTTATCTTGGAAGCTCTTTATCTCTCCTTCAGTTCTGAGTGATAACTTTGCTGGATACAGTATTCTTGACTGTAAGTTTTTTCCTTTCATTCCTTTGAATATATCATACCAGTCACTGCTGGCCTGTAAAGTTTTTGCTAAAAAAATCAGCTTATAGTCTTATGGGAGTTCCCTCATACATACTAGTTGTTTTTATTTTGCTGCTTCAAGATTATCTCTAATTTAAAAAAAAAATTTATTGATTGAGTGATTTGATTTTTGGCTGCATCGGGTCTTAGTTGCAGCATGCAGGATCTTCGTTGTGGTGTGTGGGCTCTTCGTTGCGCCACACGGGCTCTCTAGTAGTGGTGTGCAGGCTCCAGAGTGTGTGGGCTCTGTAGTCGCAGCACGTGGACTCTCTAGTTGTGGCTCACGTGCTCAGTAGTTGCGGCGCACGGGCTTACTTTCCCCGCAGCATGTGCGATCCTAGTTCCCCAACCAGGGATCGAATCCACATCCCCTGCATCAGAGGTAGATTCTTAACCACTGGACCACAAGGGAAGTCCCTCTCTTTAACTTTTGACATTGTAATTATAACGTATCTTGGTGTGGGTCTCTTTGGGTTCATTTCATTTGAGACTTTCTGTGCTTCTTGGACTTGGATGTCTGTTTCCTTCACTAGGTTAGGGAAGTTTTCAGCCATTATTTTTTCAAATAGGTTTTCTGTTCCTTTCTCTGTCTTGTCTCCTTTGGTACCCCTATAATGCAAATATTAGTATGATTGATGTTGCCCAGAGGTCCCTTAAACTATCCTCATTTTTATTTTTTATTTCATTTTATTTTTTATTTATTTTTGGCTGCATTGGGTCTTTGTTGCTGCATGTGGGCTTTCTCTAGTTGTGGCGAGTGGGGGCTACTCTTCATTATGGCACACAGGCTTCTCATTGTGGTGGCTTCTCTTGTTGCAGAGCACGGGCTCTAGGCACGTGGACTTCAGTAGTTGTGGCTTGTGGGCTCTAGTGCACAGGCTCAGTAGCTGTGGCATGCGGGCTTAGTTACTCTACGGCATGTGGGATCTTCCCCAATCAGGGCTCGAACCTGTGTCCCCTGCATTGGCAGGTGGATTCTCAACCACTGTGCCACCAGGGAAGCCCCTATCCTCATTTTTAAATATTCTTTTTTATTTTTTGCTTTGCTGTTTTGATTGATTGATTTCCATTACCTTGTTTTTCAGTTCGCTGGTGGTTCTACTGCATCCCCTAATCTATTGTTGATTCTGTCTAGTGTATTTTTTATTTCAGTTATAAAGTTCTGATTGGTTTCTTTTTATATTTTCTATCTCTTTGTTGAAGTTCTCACAGAGTTCATCCATTCTTCTCCTGAGTTCAGTGAGCATCTTTCTGACTATACTTTCAACTTTTTATACGGTAAATTGCTTATATCTCCACTTCATTTAGTTCTTTTTCTGAGGTTTTGTCTTGTTCTTTAATTTGGAATGTATTCATCTGTCTCCTTATTATGCCTAACTCTCTATGTTTGTTTCTATGTATTAGAAATATTCAGCTACATCTCCCAGTCTTGAAAGCGTGGGCTTATGTAGAATGTGTCCTGTGTGGCCTGGTGGGACAATCCCCCTCATCACCAGAGCTGGGTGCTCCAGGGGTATCCCCTGTGTGGGCTGCATGTGCCCTCCTGTTGTTGTTGGGCCACAATTGCTATGGATGCACTAGTATGTGTGGTTGGCCCCCAGGCCAGCTAGCTGAGAGTCCTGGCAGCAACTGCTGCAGTTGTCTGGTGGATGGGGCTGACCCCCACCTTGACTGGCTGAGATGTTTGGCTGCAACTGCTATGGGTGTCATGATGTGCAGGGCTGGCCCCCTGGAGGGGAAGCTGCTTTGGAGGAGTTCTGATGCCAGCTAGGGGTGCCCACCAGGAGGGGCAGGGTGGGAGCTTCTTTGGAGTTGGGGGGGGGGCAGTTCTGGCCCAGGCGGGTATGTTGGGCAAGGCTGGTCCTCAGAAGAACACTGGGGCAGGGAGCATGGTATTTGCTATGTTGATTCATAGTGACAGAAATGACACCCTCCAGCACTGGACCAGTTAGACGGAAGGAGAGTAAACAGGATATGGTGCCTGTCAGTGCTTCCATCTCCAGAGAAAGTCCCACCAGATCTCTGCCTCTCCAGCACACACTCTGAAAATTAGTCAATGAATCTATCTCTTATATGACCCAGGTATTTTTCCAGCTCCTGCCTCTGCACTGGGATTTGGAGAAAGTGAGTCTGTGCATGAACTTGATTTCCCATAGCCCTCCAGTTCTCCTGGACGTAAGCCCTGTTGATTTTGAAAGAAACACGTTATGGGATCTTATCTTCCCAATGCAGGTCTCATGGTCTGGGAGCCTGAAGTAGGGCTCAGACCCCTCGCTCCTTAAGGGGAAAACTCTGAGACTGTGACATCCCTCCTGTTTGTGGGTCACGGTACCCAGGGTGTAGGTTCTGACTAGACTGTGTCTCTGCCCCTCCTCCCCATCTTGATGTGTCTTTTTCTTTATATTTTTAGTGGTAGAAAATCTGTTCTGCTAGTCTTTAGGTTATCCTCTGAGGTAGTTGTTCTATATGTAGTTGTAGTTTTGGTGTGTTTGAAGGAGGAGGTGAAATCAGGATCTTCCTACTTCTACCATCTTGATCAAGAGCCTCAGGCAGCTCTTATGAAATACTTCTGTTGTCTTTGTCTCTTTGTCAGTCTGTTTGGCAACCAGCTCTATGCAGAGTTCTTCCAGCTTCATTCAGGTGCAATGGTATAGCCACTTCCTCAAGATGGCCCCATGGCTACTTCACATGCCTCTCACCTTCTGCACACATATACTTCCCAGCAAAGCCTGCTCTAAGCCCATGCTTGGAAGAATGACAGAGTTAATGCCTGGTGGGGTAAAACATAAATGGATAAATGTTACTTCCTTTCTTTGCCTGGATACGGTTCTATGAAGCATTTTGTAGTGCTCTTTGTCCACTTGCTAACACATCTTGTACTGACTCCCCATCTTTCCCTGTGCTGTGCCCACCCCCCCTCCTGTAGTAGGCAGTCTCTAAATGGCCCCCAATGTACCACCTCACGATGTTCATGCCCTTGGGTAATCCTCTCTTCTTGAGTGTGGGCTGGACCTAGTGATTCTTCTAAAAACAGACTATGACAACAGTGGGAGGATGTCACTTCTGAGATTAAGTTGTATAAAGACTGTGACTTCCATCTTGTTTGCCCTCTCTTTCTCTCTTTCTCCCTCTTGGAACTCAGCTTTTGGGGAAGGCCCCCTGTCATGTTGTGAGCCTTGTGTAGAGGCCCATATGGCAGGAGACAGATATCATCGACCAACAACCAGCGAGGATGTAAAGGCTGCCAACCCCCACCTGAGTGAGTTGGGAGCAGATCCTACACCAGTGCAGCCTTGAGGTGACCACAGCCCCAGCAGATGCCTTAATTGCAGCCTTGTGAAAGACCCTGAGTGACAGGCAACCTCACCTAAGTTGCTCCTGGATTTCTGACCCACAGAAACTAGGAGATAATAAATGCATTGTTTTAAACAGCTGTGTTTTGGGGAATGCATTTGTAACACAGCAACAGATAATGAATGCATCCTACACCCTATATCACCCCTATCCTTCATTCCTTCTCCCTGGGATCACACTCCGCAATAACGTGCTCACACATAGGTTTTGTCTCATGCTGTGCTTTCTGAGGAAACTTGGCTAAGTCATATTTTCTTCATGCTCTCTGGTGTTTATTTGTTCTTTAGCTCATTCTTTTTTCTATTTTTAAATTTTATTTATTTATTTATTTATGGCTGTGTTGGGTCTTCGTTTCTGTGCGAGGGCTTTCTCTAGTTGCGGCAAGCGGGGGCCACTCTTCATCGCGGTGCGCAGGCCTCTCACTGTCGCGGCCTCTCTTGTTGCGGAGCACAGGCTCCAGACGCGCAGGCTCAGTAGTTGTGGCTCACGGGCCCAGTTGCTCTGCGGCATGTGGGATCTTCCCAGACCAGGGCTCGAACCCGTGTGCCCTGCATTGGCAGGCAGATTCTCAACCACTGCACCACGAGGGAAGCCCCTAGCTCATTCTTTATGTTCCATGCAAACCTATTTATTTATTTACCCTAGAATAAGGTAAATCCTTTTGATCTGCTCTCTCCTCTCTTTTCTCAGCTCAGGATAGTTTTCCTCAGGATAGTGGTGTTTTGGCTGTTGTTTCTGTACCAGGTTTTCTCATTTCTCCCTCGGGAATGCTTATATGTGTTTTTGCCATGCGTCTTCCTTCCCTTACAATTATTCATTCTCTCTCTCTCTCTGTGTCACTTTTCCTTTGCATCCTGAAGTACATTCTCATGTTGGTTTTTCACATTTCTGATTCAGTTTTCAGCTAAGTTAGTTATTTTCATTACCAGCTCCAAATGATAGTGACTTATAGAATTGATAAAGATACCTTTTATGAAAAACGCTTATTTCTAATTAAGTTTTACATTTCCCTTTATTTGGCTGATAATATTTTTGCGATATAAAAGGTTATGGTAAAAGCCTAGTACCCTGGGGAATTCAGGAGAGGGGCAAATCAATGCAGGACCAGGTGGCAGTGACTTGAGGACAATGTAGAGAGAGTGAAGGGTGTGCTATTAGCTTGCTTTAACAACAAGCACAACTGTATTATGATCAGCCTACGCTTCCCATGAGATTTCACCAGAAGACGTGCAGGCCACACAGTATCATCCTCTTATGTGTTCCCCTGAGACTGCAGGTAGCCTTTCTGTGATTTCTTGTCTCCTTCAAAGCTACACTTGATATGCATTTGAATTAGGTTTCACTTATGTCAGAATATTTAGGGTGGGACCATACTACTGTGGTTTATTCCAGGTTCCACCCTCTCCCAGGAATGGCCTTGGCAGTAAGCAAGTAGGGTCTTTATTTCACAGCTGGGAAAAACTGGTTCATAGAGAAGTTAAATAATTTATCCAAGATCAGAAATTGAGGGGAATGGCAGAGAACTTTATAACATTCTCCTATATGCAGAAATTATTCATTTTAACAATTATACTGTTTTGAAATAAGTATATTTGAAAGTTTTTTAAAAATTTAAATTGGGGATGACTTTTGGTGAAGTCCTCAAAATTTACCTTCAGTATGTCCAGTTTTCCATTTCTTTTCCTCCTTCCCTCTTTTTCCTATCTCTGCGTACCTGTGATGTTTCAACAAATGATCCCTTATCAAAACATGGTCTGGGCAAAAGAGCTGAATCTGTACCCTCGTATAAGAGAATTATTTATCAGTGTTTAAGTTACTACTTATCCCTAAGATTTATAAATAAGTGAGTCTCTAATTGTGGAATATGGGAACTCCAAAACCTGAGATAGAGATTTGGTGAACTGAGGTGAAGAGTGGGGAAAGAAGTTTGGAAAAAATTTCTCTTCTTGGTTCTTGGAGCTTACCGTGTAAGTTCCACTTACTTCTGCGGTTGGAATCTGCCTTGCAGTTACTAGCAGGATGCCCCTAGGAGACTACATCAGGAATAGTTATCCTACTTGGCTCAGGCTTTCAAATTAAAAAAAATAGACTGTATTTTAAAAATCAGTTTTAGATTCACAACAAAAATGAAGAGAAAGTACACAGAGTTTCCAAGTATCCCCTAACTGTCCCCACCCACAGCCTCTTCCACTGTCAACATCTTGCACCAGAGTGGGACATTTGTTACAACTGATGAACCTACACTGATACATCACCATTACCTGAACTCCAAGAGTATACATTAAGGTTCATTCTTGGTCTTATACGTAATATGCATCTGGGCAAATATATAATGACATGTGTCCACGATTATAGTATCATGCAGAATAGTTCTACTGTCCTAAACATTCTCTGTGTTCTGCCTATTAATCTCTCCCTCCTCCAACCCCTGGCAATCACTGATCTTTTAACTGTCTCCATAGTTTTGCCTTCTCCCGAATGTAATATAGTTGGAATCATACCGTATGTAACCTTTCAGGTTGGCTTCCCTCACTTGGTAATGCTAAGGTTCTTCCATATCTTTTCACAGCTTGATAGCCCATTCCTTTTAGTGATGAATAATATTCCATTGTCAAGAGGTATCACAGTTTATACATCTAGTTTACCTACCGAAGGACATTTGGTTCCTTCCAAGTTTTGGCAATTATGAGTAAAGCTGCTGTAAACATCCAAGTGCAGGGCTTTTTTGGTTTTTTTTTTTTAACTAGGAGGCCGTCAGCATTATTTTTTCTACATGTATGTATGTTATACAAAATTAATACATACATATGTATGCTTAGTATACAAAATTAATAAAGAAAAAGCAAACATTTCAGTGTTCATTGTATTTTTTAACAGCTTTACTGAGGATTAATTGACATTCAAAAAAGTGCAGTGTTATTTATTTTTTATACAGCAGGTTCTTATTAGTTATCTATTTTATACATATTAGTATATATATGTCAATCCCAATCTCCCAGTTCATCCCACCACCGCCCCACCACTGTTTTCCCCCCTTGGTGTCCATACGTTTGTTCTCCACATCTGTGTCTCTATTTCTGCCCTGCAAACTGGTTCTTCTGTACTGTTTGTCTAGATTCCACATATATGCGTTAATATACGATATTTGTTTTTCTCTTTCTGACTTACCTCACTCTGTATGACAATCTCTAGGTTCATCCATGTCTCTACAAATGACCCAATTTCGTTCCTTTTTATGACTGAGTAATATTCCATTGTATATATGTACCACATCTTCTTTATCCATTCATCTGTTGATGGGCATTTAGGTTGCTTTCATGACCCGGCTATTGTAAATAGTGCTGCAATGAACATTGGGTTGCATGTGTCTTTTTGAATTATGGTTTTCTCTGGGTATATGCCCAGTAGTGGGATTGCTGGATCATATAGTAATTCTATTTTTAGTTTTTTTTTTTTTTTAAACATCTTTATTGAAGTATAATTGCCTTACAATGGTGTGTTAGCTTCTGCTTTATAACAAAGTGAATCAGTTATACATATACAATATGTTCCCATTTCTCTTCCCTCTTGCATCTCCCTCCCTCCCACCCTCCCTATCCCACCCCTCTAGGTGGTCACAAAGCACCGAGCTGATCTCCCTGTGCTATGCGGCTGCTTCCCACTAGCTATCTATTTTACATTTGGTAGTGTATATATGTCCATGCCACTCTCTTACCCTGTCACATCTCACCCCACCCCCTCCCCATATCCTCAAGTCCATTCTCTAGTAGGTCTGTGTCTTTATTCCCGTCTTGCCACTAGGTTCTTCATGGCCTTTTTTTTTTTTTCCCTTAGATTCCGTATATATGTGTTAGCATACTGTATTTGTTTTTCTCTTTCTGACTTACTTCACTCTGTATGACAGACTCTAACTCCATCCACCTCATTACAAATACCTACATTTCATTTCTTTTTATGGCTGGGTAATATTCCATTGTATATATGTGCCACATCTTCTTTATCCATTCATCTGTCGATGGACATTTAGGTTGCTTCCATGTCCTGGCTATTGTAAATAGAGCTGCAATGAACATTTTGGTACATGACTCTTTTTGACCTATGGTTTTCTCAGGGTATATGCCCAGTAGTGGGATTGCTGGGTCGTATGGTAGTTCTATTTGTAGTTTTTTAAGGAACCTCCATACTGTTCTCCATAGTGGCTGTATCAATTTACATTCCCACCAACAGTGCAAGAGTGTTCCCTTTCCTCCACACCCTCTCCAGCATTTATTGTTTCTAGATTTTTTGATGATGGCCATTCTGACCAGTGTGAGATGATATCTCATTGTAGTTTTGATTTGCATTTCTCTAATGATTAATGATGTTGAGCATTCTTTCATGTGTCTGTAGGCCATCTGTATATCTTCTTTGGAGAAATGTCTATTTAGGTCTTCTGCCCATTTTTGGATTGGGTTGTTCGTTTTTTTGTTATTGAGCTGCATGAGCTGCTTGTAAATCTTGGAGATTAATCCTTTGTCAGTTGCTTCATTTGCAAATATTTTCTCCCATTCTGATGGTTGTCTTTTGGTCTTGTTTATGGTTTCCTTTGCTGTGCAAAAGCTTTTAAGTTTCATTAGGTCCCATTTGTTTATTTGTGTTCTTATTTCCATTTCTCTGGGAGCTGGGTCAAAAAGAATCTTGCTGTGATGTATGTCATAGAGTGTTCTGCCTATGTTTTTCTCTAAGAGTTTGATAGTGTCTGCCCTTACACTTAGGTCTTTAATCCATTTTGAGTTTATTTTTGTGCATGGTGTCAGGGAGTGTTCTAATTTCATACATTTACATGTACCTGTCCAATTTTCCCAGCACCACTTATTGAAGAGGCTGTCTTTTCTCCACTGTATATGCTTGCCTCCTTTATCAAAGATAAGGTGACCATATGTGTGTGGGTTTATCTCTGGGCTTTCTATCCTGTTCCCTTGGTCTATATTTCTGTTTTTGTGCCAGTACCAAACTGTCTTGATTACTGAAGCTTTGTAATATAGTCTGAAGTCAGGGAGCCTGATTCCCCCAGCTCCATTTTTCGTTCTCAAGATTGCTTTGGCTATTCGGGGTCTTTTGTGTTTCCATACAAATTGTGAAATTTTTTGTTCTAGTTCTGTGAAAAATGCCAGTGGTAGTTTGATAGGGATTGCATTGAATCTGTAGATTGCTTTGGGTAGTAGAGTCATTTTCACAATGTTGATTCTTCCAATCCAGGAACATGGTATATCTCTCCATCTATTTGTATCATCTTTAATTTCTTTCATCAGTGTCTTATAATTTTCTGCATACAGGTCTTTTGTCTCCTTAGGTAGGTTTATTCCTAGATATTTTATTCTTTTTGTTGCAATGGTAAACGGGAGTGTTTTCTTAATTTCACTTTCAGATTTTTCGTCATTAGTGTATAGAAATGCAAGAGATTTCTGTGCATTAATTTTGTATCCTGCTACTTTACCAAATTCATTGATTAGCTCTAGGAGTTTTCTGGTAGCATCTTTAGGATTCTCTATGTATAGTATCATGTCATCTGCAAATAGTGACAGCTTTACTTCTTCTTTTCCGATTTGGATTCCTTTTATTTCTTTGTCTTCTCTGATTGCTGTGGCTAACACTTCCAAAACTATGTTGAACAATAGTGGTGAGAGTGGGCAACCTTGTCTTGTTCCTGATCTTAGTGGAAATGGTTTCAGTTTTTCACCATTGAGGACAATGTTGGCTGTGGGTTTGTCATATATGGCCTTTATTATGTTGAGGTAAGTTCCCTCTATGCCTACTTTCTGCAGGGCTTTTATCATAAATGGGTGTTGAATTTTGTCGAAAGCTTTCTCTGCATCTATTGAGATGATCATATGGTTTTTCTCCTTCAATTTGTTAATATGGTGTATCACATTGATTGATTTGCGTATATTGAAGAATCCTTGCATTCCTGGGATAAACCCCACTTGATCATGGTGTATGATCCTTTTAATGTGCTGTTGGATTCTGTTTGCTAGTATTTTGTTGAGGATTTTTGCATCTATGTTCATCAGTGATATTGGCCTGTAGTTTTCTTTCTTTGTGACATCTTTGTCTGGTTTTGGTATCAGGGTGATGGTGGCCTCATAGAATGAGTTGGGGAGTGTTCCTCCCTCTGCAATATTTTGGAAGAGTTTGAGAAGGATAGGTGTTAGCTCTTCTCTAAATGTTTGATAGAATTCACCTGTGAAGCCATCTAGTCCTGGGCTTTTGTTTGTTGGAAGGTTTTTAATCACAGTTTCAATTTCAGTGCTTGTGATTGGTCTGTTCATATTTTCTATTTCTTCCTGGTTCAGTCTCGGCAGTTTGTGCATTTCTAAGAATCTGTCCATTTCTTCCACGTTGTCCATTTTATTGGCATAGAGTTGCTTGTAGTAATCTCTCATGATCTTTTGTATTTCTGCAGTGTCAGTGGTTACTTCTCCTTTTTCATTTCTAATTCTATTGATCTGAGTCTTCTCCCTTTTTCTCTTGATGAGTCTGGCTAATGGTTTATCAATTTTGTTTATCTTCTCAAAGAACCAGCTTTTAGTTTCATTGATTTTTGCTATTGTTTCCTTCATTTCTTTTTCATTTATTTCTGACCTGATCTTTATAATTTCTTTCCTTCTGCTAGCTTTGGGGTTTTTTTGTTCTTCTTTCTCTAATTGCTTTAGGTGCAAGGTTAGGTTGTTTATTCGAGATGTTTCCTGTTTCTTGAGGTAGGCTTGTATTGCTATAAACTTCCCTCTTAGCACTGCTTTTGCTGCGTCCCATAGGTTTTGGGTCGTCGTATCTCCATTGTCATTTGTTTCTAGGTATTTTTTGATTTCCCCTTTGATTTCTTCAGTGATCACTTCGTTATTTAGTAGTGTATTGTTTAGCCTCCATGTGTTTGTATTTTTTACAGATCTTTTCCTGTAATTGATATCTAGTCTCATAGCGTTGTGGTCGGAAAAGATACTTGATACGATTTCAATTTTCTTAAATTTACCAAGGCTTGATTTGTGACCCAAGATATGATCTATCCTGGAGAATGTTCCATGAGCACTTGAGAAGAATGTGTATTCTGTTGTTTTTGGGTGGAATGTCCTATAAATATCAATTAAGTCCATCTTGTTTAATGTATCATTTAAAGCTTGTGTTTCCTTATTTATTTTCATTTTGGATGATCTGTCCATTGGTGAAAGTGGGGTGTTAAAGTCCCCTACTATGATTGTGTTGCTGTCGATTTCCCCTTTTATGGCTGTTAGTATTTGCCTTATGTATTGAGGTGCTCCTATGTTGGGTGCATAAATATTTACAATTGTTATACCTTCCTCTTGGATCGATCCCTTGATCATTATATAGTGTCCTTCTTTGTCTCTTGTAATAGTCTTTATTTTAAAGTCTATTTTGTCTGATATGAGAATTGCTACTCCAGCTTTCTTTTGATTTCCATTTGCATGGAATATCTTTTTCCATCCCCTCACTTTCAGTCTGTATGTGTCTCTAGGTCTGAAGTGGGTCTCTTGTAGACAGCATATATATGGGTCTTGTTTTTGTATCCATTCAGCCAGCCTGTGTCTTTTGGTGGGAGCATTTAATCCATTTACATTCAAGGTAATTATCGATATGTATGTTCCTATTCCCATTTTCTTAAATGTTTTGGGTTTGTTATTGTAGGTGTTTTCCTTCTCTTGTGTTTCTTGCCTAGAGAAGTTCCTTTAGCATTTGTTGTAAAGCTGGTTTGGTGGTGCTGAACTCTCTCAGCTTTTGCTTGTCTGTAAAGGTTTTAATTTCTCCATCACATCTGAATGAGATCCTTGCTGGGTAGAGTAATCTTGGTTGTAGGTTTTTCTCCTTCATCACTTTAAGTATATCCTGCCACTCCCTTCTGGCTTGCAGAGTTTCTGCTGAAAGATCAGATGTTAACCTTATGGGGATTCCCTTGTGTGTTATTTGTTTTTTTTTCCCTTGCTGCCTTTAATATGTTTTCCTTATATTTAATTTTTGACAGTTTGATTAATATGTGTCTTGGCGTGTTTCTCCTTGGGTTTATCCTGTATGGGACTCTCTGTGCTTCCAGGACTTGATTAACTCTTTCCTTTCCCATATTAGGGAAGTTTTCAACTATAATCTCTTCAAATATTTTCTCAGTCCCTTTCTTTTTCTCTTCTTCTTCTGGGACCCCTATAATTCGAATGTTGGTGCGTTTAATGTTGTCCCAGAGGTCTCTGAGACTGTCCTCAGTTCTTTTCATTCTTTTTTCTTTATCCTGCTCTGCAGTAGTTATTTCCACCATTTTATTTTCCAGGTCACTTATCCTTTCTTCTGCCTCAGTTATTCTGCTATTGATCCCATCTAGAGTATTTTTAATTTCATTTATTGTGTTTTTCATCATTGCTTGGTTCCTCTTTAGTTCTTCTACGTCCTTGTTAAATGTTTCTTGCATTTTGTCTATTCTATTTCCAAGATTTTGGATCATCCTTACTATCATTATTCTGAATTCTTTTTCAGGTAGACTACCTACTTCCTCTTCATTTGTTAAGTCTAGTGTGTTTTGACCCTGCTCCTTCATCTGTTGTGTGTTTTTCTGTCGTCTCATTTTGCTTATCTTACTGTGTTTGGGGTCTCCTTATCACAGGTTGCAGGTTCGTAGTTCCCGTTGTTTTTGGTATCTGTCCCCAGTGGCTAAGGTTGGTTCAGTGGGTTGTGTAGGCTTCCTGGTGGAGGGAACTAGTGCCTGAGCTCTGGTGGATGAGGCTGGATCTTGTCTTTCTGGTGGGCACGTCCACGTCTGGTGGTGTATTTTGGGGTGTCTGTGGCCTTATTATGATTTTAGGCAGCCTCTCTGCTAATGGATGGGGCTGTGTTCCTGTCTTGCTAGTTGTTTGGCATAGGGTGTTCAGCACTGTAGCTTGCTGGTCATTGAGTGATGCTGGGTCTTGATGTTGAGATGGAGATCTCTGAGAGATTTTTGCCGTTTGGTATTACGTGGAGCTGGGAGGTCTCTTGTGGACCAGTGTCCTGAAGTTGGCTCTCCCACCTCCGAGGTACGGCCCTGATGCCTGGCTGAAGCACCAAGAGCCTTTCGTCCACACGGCTCAGAGTAAAAGGGAGAAAAAATAGAAAGAAAGAAAGAGGCTATAATATAGTGAAGTAAAATAAAGCTATTATAAAGCAAAGCTATACAGACAAAATCTCCCCCAGAAGCATATACATATACACTCACAAAAAAAAAGGGAAAGGGGAAATATTAATATATCCTGCTCCCGAAGTCCACCTCCTGAATTTGGGATGATTCGTTGTCTATTCAGGTATTCAACAGATGCAGGCACATCAAGTTGTTTGTGGAGTTTTAATCCGCTGCTTCTGAGGCTGCTGGGAGAGATTTCCCCTCCTCGTCTCTGTTCGCACAGCTCCTGGGGATCAGCTTTGGATTTCGACCCGCCTCTGCGTGTAGGTCGCCTGAGGGCGTCTGTTCCCCACCCAGACAGGACGGGGTTAAAGGAGCAGCTGCTTCGGAGGCTCTGGCTCACCCAGGCCGAGGGGAGGGAGGGGTACAGAGGAGGCGGGGCGAGCCTGCGGCGTCAGAGGCCGGCGTGACGTTGCACCAGCCTGAGGTGCGCAGTGCGTTCTCCCGGGGAAGTTGTCCCTGGATCACGGGACACTGGCAGTGGCGGGCTGCACTGGCTCCTGGGAGGGGCGGTGTGGAGAGTGACCTGTGCTCGCACACAGGCTTTTTGGAGGCGGCAGCAGCAGCCCCAGTGTCTCACGCCCGTCTCTGGGGTCCGCGCTGATAGCCGCGGCTCCCGCCAGTCTCTGGAGTTCGTTTAGGCGGCGCTCTGAATCCCCTCTCCTTGCGCGCCAAGAAACAAAGAGGCAAGAAAAAGTCTCTTGCCTCTTCGGCAGCTGCAGACTTTTTCCCGGTCTCCCTCCCAGCCAGCTGTGGTGCGCCAACCCCTTCAGGCTGTGTTCACGCCGCCAACCCCAGTCCTCTCCCTGCGATCCGACCGAAGCCCGAGCCTCCGCTCCCAGCCCCGCCCGCCCCGGCGGGGGAGCAGACAAGCCTTTCGGGCTGGGGAGCGCTGCTCTGCGCCGAGCCTCTGTGCGGGAATCTCTCCGTTTATCCCTCTGCGCCCCTGTTGCTGTGGGATCCGCGCTGTTAGCCGCGGCTCGCGCCTGTCTCTGAAGTTCGTTTAGGCGGCGCTCTGAATCCCCTCTCCTCGCGCACCAGGAAACAGGGAAGAAAAAGTCTCTTGCCTCTTCGGCAGCTGCAGACTTTTCCCGGACTCCCTCCCGGCTAGCTGTGGTGCACTAACCCCTTCAGGCTGTGTTCACGCCGCCAACCCCAGTCCTCTCCCTGCGATCCGACCGAAGCCCGAGCCTCAGCTCCCAGCCCCGCCCGCCCCGGCGGCTGAGCAGACAAGCCTCTTGGGCTGGTGAGTGCTGGTCAGCGCCGAGCCTCCGTGCGGGAAGTGCGGGAATCTCTCCGCTTTGTCCTCCGCACCCCTGTGGCTGCGCTCTCCTCTGTGGCTCCGAAGCTTCCCCCCTCTGCCACCCGCAGTCTCTGCCCGCGAAGGGGCTTCCTAGTGCGTGGAAATCTTTCCTCCTTCACAGCTCCCTCCCACTGGTGCAAGTGCCGTACCTATTCTTTTGTCTCTGTTATTTCTTTTTTCTTTTGCCCTACCCAAGTACGGGGGGAGTGTCTTGCCTTTTGGGAGGTCTGACGTTTTCTGCCAGCGTTCAGTGGGTGTTCTGTAGGAGCAGTTCCACGTGTAGATGTCTTTCTACTGTATCTGTGGGAAGGAAGGTGATCTCCGCGTCTTACTCTTCTGCCATCTTCTCTCCTCTCCCTATTTTTAGTTTTTTAAGGAACCTTCATACTGTTCACCATAGTGGCTGTATTAATTTACATTCCCACCAACAGCACAAGAGGGTTCCCTTTTCTCCACACCCTCTCCAGCATTTATTGTTTGTAGATTTTCTGATGATGCCTATTCTAACTGGTGTGAGGTGATACCTCATTGTAGTTTTGATTTGCATTTCTCTAATAATTAGTGATGTTGAGTGGCTTTTCATGTGCCTCTTGGCCTTCTGTAGGTCTTCTTTGGAAAAAGGCCTCTTTAGGTCTTCTGCCCATTTTTTGATTGGGTTGTTTGTTTTTTAATATTGAGGTGCATGGGCTGTTTATATATTTTGGAGATGATTCCTTTGTCCATTGATTTGTTTGCAAATATTTTCTCCCATTCTGAGGGGTGTCTTTTCGTCGTGTTCATAGTTTCCTTTGCTGTGCAAAAGCTTTTAAGTTTCACTAGGTCCCATTTGTTTATTTTTGTTTTTATTTCCAATACTCTAGGAGGTGGGTCAAAAAAGATCTTGCTGTGATTTATGTCAAAGAGTGTTCTTCCTATGTTTTCCTCTAAGAGTTTTATAGTGTCCGGTCTTACATTTAGGTCTCTAATCCATTTTGAGTTTATTTTTGTGTATGGTGTTAGGCAGTGTTCTAATTTCATTCTTTTACATGTAGCTGTCCACTTTTCCCAGCACCACTTACTGAAGAGGCTGTCTCCTCCATTGTATATCCTTGCCTCCTTTGTCATAGATTAGTTGACCATAGGAGTGTGGGTTTATCCCTGGGCTCTCTATCCTGTTCCATTGATCTATATTTCTGTTTTTGTGCCAGTACCATAGTCTTGATGACTGTAGCTTTGTAGTATAGTCTGAGGTCAGGGAGTCTGATCCGTTTTTTGTTTTTCTTATTTTTTTCCTGATTTCTTTGACTATTCAGGGTCTTTTGTGTCTCCATACAAATTTTTAGATCTTTTATTCAAGTTCTGTGAAAAATGCCATTGGTAATTTGTTAGGGATTGTACTGAATCTGTAGATTGCTTTGGGTAGTATAGTCATTTTCACAATGTTGATTCTTCCAATCCAAGAACATGGTATATCTCTCCATCTGTTTGTGTCATCTTTGATTTCTTTCATCAGTGTCTTATAGTTTTCTGAGTACAGGACTTTTACCTCCTTAGGTAGGTTTATTCCTAGATATTTTATTCTTTTTGTTGCAGTGGTGAATGTGATTGTTCCCTTAATTTATCTTTCTGATCTTTTGTTGTTAGTATATAGGAATGCAAGAGATTTCTGTGCATTAATTTTGTATCCTGCAACTTTACCAGATTTATTGATTAGCTCTAGTAGTTTTCTGATGGCATCTTTAGGATTATCTATGTATAGTATCATGCCATCTGCAAACAATGACAGTTTTACTTCTTCTTTTCCAATTTGTATTCCTTTTATTTCTTTTTCTTCTCTGATTGCCGTGGCTAGGACTTCCAAAACTATGTTGAATAATAGTGGCGAGAGTGGATATCCTTGTCTTGTTCCTGATCTTAGAGGAAATGCTTTCAGTTTTTCACCATTGAGAATGATGTTTGCTGTGGGTTTGTCATATATGTTGAGGTAGGTTCCCTCTATGCCCACTTTCTGAAGAGTTTTTATCATAAATCTCTGTTGAATCTTATCAAAAGCTTTTTCTTCATCAATTGAGATGATCATATGGTTTTTATTCTTCAATTTGTTAATATGGTGTATCACATTGATTGATTTGCCTATATTGAAGAATCCTTGCATCCCTGGGATAAATCCCACTTGATCATGGTGTATGATCCTTTTAATGTGCTGTTGGATTCTGTTTGCTAGTATTTTGTTGAGGATTTTTGCATCTATATTCATCAGTGATATTGGTCTGTAATTTTCTTTTTTTTGTAGTATCTTTGTCTGGTTTTGGTATCAGGGTTATGATGGCCTTGTAGAATGAGTTTGGGAGTTTTCCTTCCTCTGCAATTTTTTGCAAGAGTTTGAGAAGGGTGGGTGTTAGCTCTTCTCTAAATGTTTGATAGAATTCACCTGTGAAGCCATCTGGTCCTGGACTTTTGTTTGTTGGAAGATTTTTAATCTCAGTTTCAATTTCATTACTTGTGATTGGTCTGTTCATATTTTCTATTTCTTCCTGGTTCAGTCTTGGAAGCTTATATCTTTCTAAGAATTTGTCCATTTCTTCCAGGTTGTCCATTTTATTGGCATAGATTTGCTTGTAGTAGTCTCTTATGATGCTTTGTATTTCTGCAGTATCCGTTGTAACTTCTCCTTTTTCATTTCAAATTTTATTGATTTGAGTCCTCTCTCTCTTTTTCTTCATGAGTCTGGCTAAAGGTTTATCAATTTTGTTTATCTTCTCAAAGAACTAGCTTTTAGTTTTATTGATCTTTGCTATTGTTTTCTTTGTTTCTATTTCATTTATTTCTGCTCTGATCTTTATGTTTTCTTTCCTGCTACTACCTTTGGGCTTTGTTTGTTCTTCTTTCTCTAGTTCCTTTAAGTGTAAGGTTAGATGGTTACTTGAGATTTTTCTTCTTTCTTGAGGTAAGATTGTATTGCTATAAACTTCCCCCTTAGAACTGCTTTTGCTATGTCCCATAGGTTTTGGATCATTGTGTTTTCCTTGTCATTGGCCTTTAGGTGTTTTTTAATTTCCTCTTTGATTTCTTCAGTGATCTCTTGGTTACTTAGTAATGTATTGTTTAGCCTCCCTGTGTTTGTGTTTTTACATTTCTTTCCCTGTAATTTATTTCTAATCTCATAGTGTTGTGGTCAGAAAAGATGCTTGATATGATTTCAATATTCTTAAATTTACTGAAGCTTGACTTGTGACCCAAGATGTGATCTATCCTAGAGAATGTTCCATGTGCACTTGAGAAGAATGTGTAATCTGTTGTTTTCAGATGGAATGTCCTATAAATATCAATTAAATCGATCTGGTCTGTTGTGTCATTTAAAGCTTTTGGTTTCTTATTAATTTTTTGGCTGGATGATCAGCCCATTGGTGTAAGTGAGGTGTTAAAGTCCCCCACTATTATTGTGTTACTGTTGATTTCCTCTCTTATAGTTGTTAGCATTTGCCTTATGTGCTGAGGTGCTCTTATGTTTGGGTACATGTATAATTGTTATATCTTCTTCTTGGATTGATCCCTTGATCACTGTGTAGTGTCCTTCCTTGTCTCTTGTAACATTCTTTATTTTAAAGTCTATTTTGTCTGATATGAGAATTGCTACTCCAGCTTTCTTTTGATTTCCATTTGCATGGAATATCTTTTTCCATGCCCTCACTTTCAGTCTGTATGTGTCCCTAGGTCTGCAGTGGGTCTCTTGTAGGCAGCATATATACAGGTCTTGTTTTTGTATCCATTCAGCATGCCTGTGTCTTTAGGTTGGAGCATTTAATCCTTTCACATTTAGGGTAATTATCGATATGTATGTTCCTATGACCATTTTCTTAATTGTTTTGGGTTTGTTTTTGTAGATCCTTTTCTTCTCTTGTGTTTCCCGCTCAGAGAATTTCCTTTAGCATTTGTTGTAGAGCTGGTTTGGTGGTGCTGAATTCTCTTAGCTTTTGCTTGTCTGTAAAGCTTTTGATTTCTTCATCAAATCTGAATGAGATCCTTGCCAGGTAGAGTAATCTTGGTTGTAGGTTCTTCCCTTTCATCACTTTAAATATATCATGCCACTCCCTTCTGGCTTGTAGTGTTTCTACTGAGAAAGCAGCTGTTAACCTTATGGGAGTTCCCTTGTATGTTATTTGCCATTTTCTCTTGTTGCTTTTAATAATTTTTCTTTGTCTTTAATTTTTGTCCATTTGATTACTATGTGTCTTGGTATGTTTCTCCTTGGGTTTATCCTGCCTGTGACTCTCTGTGCTTCCTGGACTTGGGTGGCTATATCCTTTTCCATGTTAGGGAAGTTCTTGACTATAATCTCTTCAAATATTTTCTCTGGTCCTTTCTCTCTCTCTCCTCCTTCTGGGACCCCTATAATGCAAATGTTGTTGCATTTAATGTTGTCCCAGAGGTCTCTTAAGCTGTCTTCATTTCTTTTTATTCCTTTTTCTTTATTCTGTTCCGTGGCAGTGAATTCCTCCATTCTGTCTTCCAGGTCACTTATCTGTTCTTCTGCCTCAGTTATTCTGCTATTGATTCCTTCTAGTGTATTTTTCATTTCAGTGGTTTTATGGTTCATCTCTGTTTGTTTGTTCTTTATTTCTTCTAGTTATTTGTTCTTTAATTCTTCTAGGTCTTTGTTAAACATTTCTTGCATAATCTTGATCTTTGCCTCCATTCTTTTTCCGAGGTCCTGGATCATCTTTACTATCATTATTCTGAATTCTTTTTCTGGAAAGTTGCCTATCTCTACTTCATTTAGTTGTTTTTCTGGGGTTTTATTTTGTTACTTAATCTGGTACATAGTCCTCTGCCTTTTCATTTTGTCTGTCTTTCTGTGACTGTGGTTTTCATTCCACAGGCTGCAGGATTGTAGTTCTGCTTTTACTGTCTGCCCTATGGTGGATGAGGCTATTTAAGAGCCAGGTGCAGGTTTTTATGTGGAATAAGTTTTAAGGAGAGTGTGATTGTTGGATTGTATGGTAAGAGTATATTTAATTTTGTAAGAAACTGCCAAAATGTCTTCCAAAGTGGCTGTACAATTTTGCATTCCCACCAGCAATAAATGAGAGTTTCTATTGCTCTATTTTCTTGTTAGCATTTGGTGTTGTCAGTATATTGGATTTTGGCCATTTTAATAGGTGTATAGTGGTATCTCATTGTTGTTTTACCTTATAATTCCTTAATTACATATGATGTGGAGCATCTTTCCAGATGCTTATTAGCCATCTGTATATCTTCTTTGGTGGGATATCTGTTCAGGACTTTTGCCCATTTTTAAAATGTGGAATACATTGTCTTACTGTGAAGTTTTAAGAGTTCTTTGTATATTTTGAATAACAATTCTTTATCAGCTATGTCTTCTGCAAATATTTTCTCCCAGTCTGAGGCTTGTGTTTTCATTCTCTTGAGACTCACATTTCTATACATGAAAAATACTTTCTTTTTCATGTTCATTTACTGCCTGGTTCCTGAGAAGCAGCCAAAAGAGCTGAAGTGAAATGAAAAGGACATTATGTTCTGGTACCCATGGGGTATGGAGAACCTAAAATGCACAAGTTATTTCTTGTATCTTCTCAGCTGCTGAATTATATACATCTCATAACTAACAGCTTATATAGAGGGACCAAGGAATGGGGTATGTGGCTTCTGGGATTGAAGTTACTCTTAGGGATTTCTGCTATATTGCTTGGAACCTCAGGACCTTGTTGTCTTGGACGTTTCAGATTATAAATATGTGTTTCTTTACCATATTGACTGCAGGACCAGCCCTGCCTCACAGACCTACTTATCAATGAAATGAATTCCTCCAGTGTGTATTGATATCATTGTGGTTTTAATTTGCATTTCTCTGATAACTAATGATATTGAACACCTCATTATGTACTATTTGCATATCTTCTTTTGTGAAATTTAAGTATTTTGAACATTTAAAAATGCGTTGCCTTCTTATTATTGAATTGTAGGAGTTCATTATATATTCTGATATAAGTACTATGTCAGATATATATATAATATATATATATATGAAACACATAAATAAGATAGATAGATAGATAGGTCTGAAACAACCATTTCTCCTTTTGCCTTTGTATTTTCTTAACAGTATCTTTGATAAGCAAAAGGTTTTAATTTTGATGAAGTTCAATTTATCAATTTTTTCCGTTCATGATTAGTGCTTTTGTTTTACCTGTCTAAAAAATCTTCACCTACCCAAAGTTCACAAAGATATTATACCCTATATTTTTATCTAAAAATTTAAAATTTTTATTTTTCACATAAATCTTTTCTGAGTTAAGTTTTTCGTATTGTGTGAGGTAAAGCTCAAGACTTATTTTTACCCATGTGACTCTCAGTTTTCCACCATCATTTATTGACAAGACCATCCTTTCTTCATTGACTTACCTTGGCTCTTGTATAAAAATCAATGGATCAAAAAGTAGAAGGGAGACCTTCAATATGGCAGAGGAGTAAGACGTGGAGATCACCCTCCTCCCCACAAATACATCAGAAATACATCTACATGTGAAACAACTCCTACAGAACACCTACTGAATGCTGGCAGAATACCTCAGACTTCCCAAAAGGCAAGAAACTCCCCATGTACCTGAGTAGGGCAAAAGAAAAAAGAAAAAACAGAGACAAAAGCATAGGGATGGGACCTGCACCTCGGGGAGGGAGCTGTGAAGGAGGAAAAGTTTCCACACACTAGGAAGCCCCTTCCCTGGCGGAGATGGGAGCTGGGTGGCAGGGGGAAGCTTCAGAGCCATGGAGGAGTGCGCAGCAACAGGGGTAGAGAGGGCAAAGTGGAGGGATTCCCGCACAGAGGATCAGTGCTGAGCAGCACTCACCAGCCCAAGAGGGTTGTCTGCTTACCTGCTGGGACAGGTGGGGCTGAGAGCTGAGGCTCTGGCTTCAGAGGTCAGGTCCCAGGGAGAGGACTGGGGTTGGCTGTGTGAACACAGCCTGAAGGGGGCTAGTGCACCACAGCTAGCCGGGAAGGAGTCTGGGAAAAACTCTGGACCTGCGTAAGAGGCAAGAGACCATCGTTTTGGGGTGCCCGAGGAGAGGGGATTCAGAGCACTGCCTAAATGAGCTCTGGAGACGGGCGCGAGCTGTGGCTATCAGCGCGGACACCAGAGATGGGTGTGAAACTCTAAAGCTGCTGCTGCAGCAACCAAGAAGCCTGTGTGCAAGCACAGGTCACTATCCACACCTCCCCTCCCAGGAGTCTGTGCAGCCCGCCACTGCCAGGGTCCCGTGATCCAGGGACAACTTCCCCAGGAGAACACATGCCGTGCCTGAGGCTGTTGCAACGTCATGCCAGCCTCTGACGCTGCAGACTCACCCCGCATTCCATACCCCTCCCTCACCCTGGCTTCAGTGAGCCAGAGCTCCCTAATCAGCCGCTACTTTAACCTATTCCTGTTGGAGTGAAGAACAAATGCCCTCAGGCGGCCAACACTCAGAGGTGGGGCTAAATCCAAATCTGAACACCAGGAGCTGTGTGAACAAAGAAGAGAAAGGGAAATTTCTTCCAGCAGCCTTAGTAGCAGTGGATTATATCTCCACAATCAACTCCAAGGTGAAACACGCCAAGACACATGTTAATCAAACTGTCAAAAATTAAATACAAAGAAAAAATATTAAAAGCAGAAAGGGAAAAACAACAAATAACATACAAGGGAATCCCCATAAGGTTAACAACTGATCTTTCAGCAGAAACTCTGCAAGCCAGAAGGGTGTGGCAGGACATATTTAAAGTGATTAAAGGGAAAAACCTACAACCAAGATTACTCTACGCAGCAAGGATCTCATTCAGATTCAGAAGGAGAAATTAAAACCATTACAGACAAGAAAAGTTAAGAGAATTCGGCACCACCAAACCAGCTCTACAACAAATGCTAAAGGAACTTCTGTAGGCAGGAAACACAAGAGAAGGAAAAGACCTACAATAACAAACCCAAAACAATTAATAAAATGGTAATAGGAACATACATATGGATAACTACCTTAAATGTAAGTGTATTAAATGCTCCAACCAAAAGATGTAGACTGGCTGAATGGATACAAAAACAAGACCTGTATATATGCTGTCTACAAGGGACCCACTTCAGACCTAGGGACATGTACAGACTGAAAGTGAGGGGATGAGAAAAGATATTCCATGCAAATGGAAATCAAAAGAAAAGTAGTACAGCAAGTCTCGTGTCAGACAAAATAGACTTTAAAGTAAAGACTATTACAAGAGATAAAGAAGGACACTACATAATGATCAAGGGATCAATCCAAGTAGAACATATAACAACTGTAAATATTTATGCACCCAACATAGGAGCACCTCAATACATAAGGCAAATGCTAACAGCCATAAAAGGGGAAATCAACAGTAACACAATCGTAGTAGGGGTCTTTAACATCCCGCTTTCACCAATGGACAGATCATCCAAATTGAAAATAAATAAGGAAACACAAGCTTTAAATGATACATTAAACAAGATGGACTTAATTGATATTTATAGGACATTCCATCCAAAAACAACAATACACTTTCTTCTCAAGTACTCATGGAACATTCTTCAGGATAAATTATATCTTGGGTCACAAATTAAGACTTGGTCAGTTTAAGAAAATTGAACTCGTATCAAGTACCTTTTCCAACCACAACGCTATGAGACTAGATAACAGTTACAGGAAAAAATCTGTAAAAAATACAAACACATGGAGGCTAAACAATACACTACTAAATAACCAAGATATCACTTAAGGAATCAAAAAGGAAATCAAAAAATACCTAGAAAGAAATAACAATGAAAACACGACGACCCAAAACCGATGGGATGCAGCAAAAGCAGTTGTAAGAGGGAAGTTTATAGCAATAGAATCCTACCTCAAGAAACAAGAGACATCTCAAATAAACAACCTAAGCTTACACCTAAAGCAATTAGAGCAAGAAGAGCAAAAAAAAAAAACCCCAAAGTTAGCAGAAGGAAAGCAATCATAAATATCAGATCAGAAATAAATGAAAAAGAAAAGAAGGAAACAATTGCAAAGATGAATAAAACTAAAACCTGGTTCTTTGAGAAGAGAAACAAAATTGATAAACCATTAGCCAGACTCATCAAGAGAAAAAGGGAGAAGACTCAAATCAACAGAATTAGAAATGAAAAAGGAGAAGTTACATCTGACACTGCAGAAATACAAAGGATCATGAGAGGTTACTACAAGCAACTATATGCCAATAAAATGGACAACCTGGAGAAATGGACTAATTCTTAGAAAAGCACAACCTTCCGAGAGTGAATCAAGAAGAAATAGAAAATATAAACAGACCAATCACAAGCCCTGAAATTGACACTGTGATTAAAATTTTTCCAACAAACAAAAGCCCAGGACTAGATGGCTTCACAGGCGAATTCTATCAAACATTTAGAGAAGAGCTAACACCTATCCTTCTCAAACCCTTCCAAAATATAGCAGAGGGAGGAACACTCCCAAACTCATTCTACGAAGCCAACATCACCCTGATACCAAAACCAGACAAAGATGTCACAAAGAGAGAAAACTACAGGCCAATATCACTGAACATAGATGCAAAAATCCTCAACAAAATACTAGCAAACAGAATCCAACAGCACATTAAAAGGATCATACACCATGACCAAGTGGGATTTATCCCAGGGATGCAAGGATTCTTCAATATACACAAACAATCATTGTGATACACCATATTAACAAATTGAAGGAGAAAAACCATAAGATCATCTCAATAGATGCAGAAAAACCTTTCAACAAAATTCAACACCCATTTATGATAAAAACCCTCCACAAAGAAGGCATAGAGGGAACTAACCTCAACAGAATAAAGGCCATATATGACAAACCCACAGGCAACATCATTCTCATTGGTGCAAAACTGAAACCATTTCCTCTAAGATCAGGAACAAGACAAGTTTGTCCACTCTCACTATTATTCACATAGTTTGGATCGTTGTAGCCACAAGCAATCAGAGAAGAGAAAGAATAAAAGGAATCCAAATCGGGAAAAGAAGAAGTAAAGCTGTCAATGTTGGCAGATGACGTGATACTATACATAGAGAATCCTAAATATGCTACCAAAAACTCCTAGAGCTAATCAATGAATTTGGTAAAGTAGCAGGATAAAAAATTAATGCACAGAAATCTCTTGCATTCCTATACACTAATGATGAAAAATCTGAAAGAGAATTTAAGGAAACACTCCCATTTACCATTGCAACAAAAAGAATAAAATACCTAGAATAAACCTACCTAAGGAGACAAAACACCTGTATGCAGAAAAGTATAAGACACAGAATCAACATTGTGAAAATGGCTATCTACCCAAAGCAATCTACAGAGTCAATGCAATCCCTATCAAAAAATCTATGGTATTTTTCACAGAAGTAGAAGAAAATAATTCATAATTTGTATGGAAACGCAAAAGACCCCAAATAGCCAAAGCAATCTTGAGAAAGAAAAACAGAGCTGGAAGTTCAGGGTCCCAGACTTCAGAACATACTACAAAGCTACAGTAATGAAGACAATATGGTACTGGCTCAAAAACAGAAATATAGATCAATGGAACAGGATAGAAAGCCCAGAGAGAAACCCACACACATATGGTCACCTGGTCACCTTATTTTTGATAAAGGAGGCAAGAATATACAATGGAGAAAAGACAGTCTCTTCAATAAGTGGTGCTGAGAAAAGTGGACAGCTAGCTACATGTAAAAGAATGAAATTAGAACACTACCTAACACCATACACAAAAATAAACTCAAAATGGGTTAAAGACCTAAATGTAAAGCCAGACACTATAAAACTCTTAGAGGAAAACATAGGCAGGCAGGACACTCTATGACATAAATCACAGCAAGATCCTTTTTGACCCACCTCCCAGAGAAATGGAAATAAAAACAAAAATAAACAAATGGGACCTAATGAAACAAAAGCTTTTGCACAACAAAGGAAAACATAAACAAGGCGAGAAGATAACCCTCAGAATGGGAGAAAATATTTGCAAATGAAGCAACTGACAAAGGATTAACCTCCAAGGTTTACAAGCAGCTCATGCAGCTCAATATCAAAAAAACAAGCAACGCAATCCAAAAATGGGCAGAACACCTAAATAGATATTTCTCCAAGAAGATATACAGATTGCCAGCAAACCCATGAAAGGATGCTCAACATCACTAATCATTAGAGAAATGCAACTCAAAACTACAATGAGGTATCACCTCACACCAGTCAGAATGGCTCTCATTAAAATATCTGCAAAGAATAAATGCTGGAGAGGGTGTGGAGAAAAGGGAACCCTCTTACACTGGTGGTGGGGATGTAAATTGATACAGCCACTATGGAGAACAGCATGGAGGTTCCTTAAAACCTAAAAATAGAACTACCATATGTCCCAGCAATCCCACTACTGGGCATATACCCTGAGAAAACCATAATTCAAAAAGAGTCATGTACCAAAATGTTCATTGCAGCTCTATTTACAATAGACAGGACATGGAAGCAGCCTAAGTGTCCATTAACAGATGAATGGATAAGGAAGATGTTGGCACATATACAATGGAATATTACTCAGCCATAAAAAGAAATGAAATTGAATTATTTGTAGTGAGGTGGATGGATCTAGAGTCTGTCATACAGAGTGATGTAAGTCAGAAAGAGAAAAACAAATACCATATGCTAACACATATATATGGAATCTAAAAATTAAATAAATAAATAAAAATGGTTCTGAAGAACCTAGGGGCAGGACAGGAATAAAGATGCAGACGCTGGGAAATTACTTGATGACACAGGGAGTGGGAAGTGTAAGCTGGGATGAAGTGAGAGAGTAGCATGGATTTATGTAAAATCCAAATGTAAAATAGATAGCTAGTGGGAAGCAGCTGCATAGCACAGGGAGATCAGCTCCATGCTTTGTGATCACCTAGAGGGGTGGGATAGGGAAAGTGTGAGGGAGACACAAGAGGGAGGAGATATGGGGATATATGTATATGTATAGCTGATTCACTTTGTTATAAAGCAGAAACTAACACACCATTGTAAAGCAATTATATTCCAGTAAAAATGTTAAAAAGGGGCTTCCCCAGTGGCGCAGTGGTTGAGAATCCGCCTGCCAATGCAGGGGACACGGGTTCGATCCCTGGTCCGGGAAGATCCCACATGCCGCGGAGCAACTAAGCTCGTGTGCCGCAACTACTGAGCCTGTGCGCTACAGCCCGTGAGCCACAGCTACGGAGCCCGTGTGCCGCAACTACTGAAGCCTGTGCGTCTAGAGTCCATGCTCCACGATGAGAGAAGCCACTGCAATGAGAAGCCCGCGCACCTCAACGAATAGTGGCCCCCGCTCGCCGCAACTAGAGAAAGCCCGCGTACAGCAACGAAGACCCAACACAGCCAAAAATAAATAAATAAATAAATAAAATTAAAAAAAAAAAAGTTAAAAAAAAATCAATGGCTCATATACATGTGCATCTAATTGTGGACTCTCTTGTTTATTCCATTGATCTATGGAATATCCTTTCCCCATTACCACACTGTTTGGATTACTCATTTGATTACTTAATCATAGGGTAAGTCCTCTAACTTTGAGGTTTATATTTCCAAATTATTTGGGGAAATTCTGGTTCACCCAAGATTGCATAGCCCTATCCCTCTCAGCGTCTTCTCCTTACAACTAAAAGTCCCTGGACAAAACACAATTATGAGCATAGGAAGTCTCTGAAAGGTGGAAAAAAGAAGATGGGCTGCCTAGAGATTTCACGACTTAAGGAAGAATAGGTGGTGAGTTTCTGAGTTTCCCTATAACCTCTTATATATCTTGAACAGGGAGCTGCAGAAACCTCTAACCTAGAACCACCAACAGGCACAGACAAAATGCTCCCCCAAATCTTCCAAACAAATGACAAATAACTCTGTTCCTCCTTGTCAAAGAATGGGGAAAAGGGTGGCCTAACAACAAAAAGCATTTTTGGCCATACCTGCTCTACTCCATCCAAACATCAATGGAAAAACCACAGCCCCCTCTCCAAACCACAAAAACAGACTGTGTGCTCCAGTCCCCCAGCCTGTCATCAGGGCTGAGTGGGAAGCTGATCTTCCATTCCCTGCTCTGATTTTTACATCAGGGTAGTGTCTGCAGAGTCCAGTGGTAAGCTGAGACTCCATGCCCACTGAGCAGCAACAAGAATTAAGGAGGCAGTGCGAGGTAGTGTTAGTCACCAGTAGGTTGAAAGGAGAGATAGATGAATCCAAAATTATAGTTGGGGACCTCAATACCCCATTCTTAGCAATTGATAGAATTACTAAGCAGAAAACTGCTTTGGCTATTTTAGATCCTTTGTATTTTCCCTATAAATTTTGAATCAGTCTTTCAATCTGCATAAAAGCCTACTGGGATTTTATATGGAATTATGTTTGTCTATAGGTTGTAGATCTATAGATCAATTTAGGAAGAATTTGCTTCTTAATATTGAGTCTTTCAATCTGTAAACTGTTATATCTTTCATTTATTTAGGTCTTTAAATTCTTTTGCAATGTTTCATAATTTTAAGTGTACAAGTCTTGCACATATTAAGTTTATTTTCTATTTTGATTATATTTTAAATAATAGTTTTTAAAAATAAAAATGTCTTTATTTAGCCTTCAAGATATTTTTGCTAGATATAGAATTTGGGACTAACATTTTGTTTTGTTTTGTTTTAATTCTGAAGGCATTGTTCCATATTTTTCTTTCCTCCATAGTTTCTGATGAGCAGTCAATATTCATTTTTGTCATTGTTCCCCTGTATATAGTGTGTAAATTTCATTGTCTCCTTTCAGGATTTTCTCTTTCTCTTTGATTTCCAGCAGTATCAGCATAGTTTTCTTCATGTTTATTCTTCTTGTGGTTTGCTGAGCACCTTCAATATATAAATATAATTTTCTCCAAAACAGGAAAATTTTGGGTCACTATTATTCAAAAGTTTTTATGCTCTCTGCTCTCTCTCTCTCTCCTCTCCTTCTATAATGTCAAATACATGCATGTTTGACCCTACTGTGTTCCCATAAGTCCTTGAGATTCTGTTAATTTTTTTCTCAGTCTTTCATTCCTGTGTTCTTCATATTGGATACTTTCTTTTGATTGATATTCAAGTTCTCTGACTCTTTTCTCCATCATCTCAATTCTATTGTTAAGCTCATCCAGTATATTTTTAATTTCAGATATTTGTCAATTCTGGAATTTCCCTTCTGTTCTTTTTTATCATTTCTATTTCTCTACCTTTTCATTCATTATGGGCATATTTTCCTTTACTTCATTGATCAGAATTATAATACCTGCCTTAAAAATTCTTGTCTGCTAATTCCAACAACTGGATCACTTTAGGGTTTGTCTCCATTAATTGTCTTTTCTCCTGAAAATTACTTGCATTTTTCTGTTTCTTTGTATGTTGAGTATCTTGGATTGTATCCTAGACATTGTGAATTTAAGTTGTATAGACTTTTGATTTTGTTGTATTTCTCCAAAGAGAGTTGTGATTTTGTTTTCTTAGGAGGCAAGTAACTTGTTGGACTCAAACTATGAACTCAGTCTCTTTGGCAATAGTTCAAATTACAGTTCACTTCTCATATCCTTAACTGGGTTTGTTGCAGTCTGTCTACCTATACAAATTTAAGGGTTAGGCAGATATTTGGGATGAATGTATACACAAAATTTGTGACTCCCCCTCTCTGGTGTTCTCCTTTTTGGGGTTACACCCTCACTTTCCAGCAGCTATGTCGCCCCAAACTTTGTATTCTGTTTCTTTGGTCCAGAAAGTCTGTGGATTGTCTCTCAAGTTTTAGTCACCCTGCAGAATGCTGGTTGCAGCCTGTCATCAGACTTAGTGCCATAAAAACGGGATACACACCGCACCCTGTGCCATATGCTTCCTTTAGGTGTGAACTCCCCTCTGTAATCTGACTGCTTTTCTTCACACTGCAGTCTTTTAGATAATTTTGTGGTGGTTGTTGTTATTTTTGTTGTTTTGTTCTTTATATTTTTTCCAGGATTTATTGTTATTATCTGTGGAAGGGTCAGGCTAGTAGGAGCCTATTCAGCCAAACTAAAAGGAGTCTACCCAATGGTAGTGTTTAAAAGTTTTTAAAAATCCATTTTACATTATTTTTTATGCTAGCAAATAGAATTATAATGGACTTCTATAAAGATCTGTGTGCTGTATCCTTGCTGAATTTGTAGTTCTAGTCACTTTTTTGTAGATTCTTAGTGTGTTCTATATACACCATGATTCTAAATTTTGAACACACCATCATACTATTCCTTAACCTTTTAATGTCTAGAATTTTTAATAACGCCCCCTTTTTTATATTCCTGATAATGGTAATTTGTATCTTCTCTCACTTTATCTTGAAGAGTGCTGAACTTATATTATCCATAACAAGCTTTTAGGAATGTTGAAAATATTAGACCGCACCCTAGGAGGTGTCACCTTGGGCTAGGCAGTTCCCTGTGGCCAAGGGCAGTGTTCAGTTAGGGACACAGCTGTGAGCTGTTAGCAGTTAACATTCCCAGCAACTGGGGGATGGGCACATTGATCCAGAAGAAGAGATCTTGGCAGAGAACAGTATATTATCCACTTTGGAAGAGAAAACACATTTTGAGTGTGAGATAACTTTGAGCAAAAGCAGGGTGTTAAATAGCAAGATATTTGCAGAGACAATATTAAATTTGGCTTGGTGAGGGCCAAGGGGCAGAGAGGTAAACGTGGAAAGGGCCCAAAACAATGCCCAGAAACTTGGGTTCCCTGGGCCCCTAGGGGCCAAGGAAATTAGTAATGTCTAACCTAGACACAATGATAAGTCTGCCCAACTAACTGTCAACTTTGCTTTCTAATGCTCATGGTTATCCTGTGCTGCAGGGCACCTAGACTAATGGAAATGGATATTTATTTTTACTCAGTACAGAATAAAATATTTCAAAACATGGGTCTTCAGTGAAAAATTAATAAAGGGAGCCTTTGGTGGTAAAAGGTTGGAGGTCTTTGGCCTGGAGCATCAGGTGAAAGCCTTTTGGCTTAAAATCTGCAGCAGGAATATACTTCTAGGTTTCTGACCAAGAGGGTAATTCTAACGTACTCTCAAATCTTAAGTAAATTTTTTTTTGCATATTGTAGACAGGTTTTAAACAAAGAATTCTCTTCTCTTAAAAGGATAAAACACATTTGTAAAGTTTTCTTTAATTGATGTCATTTGAGTATCTACATGCAATTATAATATTTATCATTCACAGATCATCCAGAAGTGAGTGTGATACATGAATGTAGTTTCTTAACCATCTCCCCAAATTCCAACCACTGTTCCAAATGGAGGTGTGTAGTTCTTTTTTATCCTGGTGTTTCCTAGGAGAAGAGTTCGTTTTTGGTGTCCCACCTTTCCTCTTTAATTACTCAAAATTATTACCCTGCTTGCCTTCTGAATCTCTTCCTAAGAATATGTCTGAAACTCAAAGAACAAATGCTGGTTAACAAGAGGGTTATCCGTTCGAGATCAATTTGCAGGTTTATCAGGAATCAAAACTCTAAACTCCAGGAGAATGCAATTTTAATTAGCTGATGAATGTGATTTCTTACAGATGCTCAAAAATCTAAACCCCGAATCTCTCCAAAGTAGCCCTCTGCATCTCCTTGCCTACTGGCTACTCCACCTTGGTTGAGCTGCCTTCAGAATTGCCACGTAAAAAAAGAATCAAACTCACCATCTTCTCCCTTCTGCATTCCCAATTTCTCTCCTCCTCCATTTCTCAATTTTGTTCATCCCCCATCCAACCGTCTTCAAGTGTCAGTGTCATCTGGCTTTCCCTCTGCATTGCTTTCCATAGTCAGTCATTCACCCAGCCATGATGGTTCTACCAAAATCACACAATCATTTTTCTATTCTGTTTCATGTGTGCTCCCACCTCCCTGGAGAACGCTCTCATCACCAAGACCCAGAGGCTGCATTAGCCTCCTGACCTCCTTTCTTAAAGATTTCTGTTCTTCAGTCCTTCCAGCATGGTGACAAAACATTAATTTTCTAAGTCATGTCACTCCCATGCTTTAAGTTCTTTAATAAGGCGTATTTCCTTACAGTCCTCAGTCCTCTGGCCGCAACCAACTTTCTAATCTTGTCTCTCACCCTCCTTCTGCTTTATACAGCCCACCTAGTTTTATCCACCTTCTACACAGGTTGTATACTTCCCTGTTTTGTTTGGCCTTCCCTTGTACAAGAATTCCCGCTCCCATATGAAAGGAGGGCTCCACTGCTCTCCTGCAAAAGATTTTTCCAGTTTTCAACCTCTGGCTAATCTCCTCTTTTCTCCATGTCCTCTCTGGCTCTACTCTCTCTCTCCTCTGAACATCTAGAATTCCGATTCTCTGTCTACTTAGTATTTAAGTATATATTACTTAATTTTGTTAGTTCCACTTTCTTAGTGTACAGGGTTTAAAATATTATATTAGACGTAACTGTGACCCTGTGTCTCCCTTCAGCTGAAGGTGGATCCCAGGCTGATCCTTTTCTTTTGTGGAACACATAGGAGAAGCTGAGAAAGGGGAAAACTCTGCCTACCCAAGGTCTGTGGGCTGGGAGGGTAGGTTGCAGAATCCTAGGAGAGAGGGTCAGGGAGGAGAGGAAGAGAACCGGGGTGAGGACAGGTGGCATTGTTGATCTGAGAGATTTGGTGAGAGTGAAATAGGGTTTGAGGGAGGGTTTCGGCAATAAAGTCTTGCTGTGTGCAGCGTGGAACAAAATTCCCTTTACACCTCCTCAAGAGACCTTCAGTAAAGACTTACAGTATTTTTTACTGAAGATTGTATCAGATGTTTTCTCATGAAGTCAGATTCTGTTTCTTTTTTATGTGTGCTATGCACTGAATGTGTCCTCCTCAAATTCATTATGTTGAAGCCCTAATCTCCAGTGTGATTATTTAGAGATGGGGTCCTTGGGAAGTAATTAGGGTTAGATGAGGTCATGAGGGTAGAGCACCCATGTTGGAATTAGTGGCTTTATAGGAAGAGGAAGAGTGAGAGATTGCTCGCTCTCTGCCATGTGAGGACTCAGAGAGAAGACTGTCATTTGCAAACCAGGAAGATGGCCCTTACTAGGAACTGAATCAGCCAACACTTTGATCTTGGACTTCTGGCCACAAAAACTGTGAGAAACACAACTGTCTGTTGCATAAGCCACCCAGTCTGTGGTATTTTGTTACGGCAGCATGAACAGACTAATAAAATGTGACACTGTGCTGTGATAGGCTTTCAGGTGAGGACAAGAAGGTCTAACTCTGTACACACACACACACACACACACACACACACACACACACACATTCTCATCCAGTTTGTAAGTTCTTTTGGAACAATATCTTTTATTTCTCAGTATCTCATACAATGCCAAGCAGTACCGTGACTATAAGAACCCCACTTGCTACCCTGACTTGTTGGTTTGTCTTTGGTAATCCTGGACCTTTGTGCCCCTCTTCACCCAGTTCCAATAGATCTGTCATGGTCTTCATGGGGTCTCCCAATGAAGTGCATGGGTCCCAGTGACTATGCAAGGAGACACATCAGGGTTTGGGAAGAAAAGAAAATGAAAACACATACATATATGCACACACACAAAATCATCCTTTAGAATTTTAATTTTTGGTATATTTTATAATGTACATGCAAAGCACAATAGGCATATAATGAAAACTTCTTGGTAATTACAGTATTAGACTTGAAATCTCCTTTGGGAGGATGTAGTTCAGGATTCCCATTCCTAGATTTACTTCAGGGAGCTGGTCACTTTACAAATACAGATGCCTACGGCCCATCTCAGTCCTACTGCCTCAGCCTGGGGTGAGTGTTAGGAGGAGGAATATGAAGTTTAATAAACTCCCTAGTTCCTTCCGAAGCAACCCCCTCATGGCTCTGTTTCCCACTGAAATCTAACACCCTCATTTTCCTGAAGAGAAAAGTGACTCTTGAAGAAATAAAATGACTTGCTGAGGACACAGCAGATTAGTAGCAGAGTCTAGACCCATGTCTTCTGTCTTCTAATCCTGTGCTTGTTCCATCTCACATAAAATGTGGTTCATTTTCAAGCTATAAGCATAGTTTCCTAGCGTTTCCCAGACTCTCCCTTCTCCCATTCTATCACTCTGGATACTTCCCAGGGGTTTATTATTTGTGGAAAGATATCCAGAGTGATGTCATTAATATCATTGCTCGCAGACTCATGCACAAACCGAGAAAGTTCAAGCTGCAGCATGTTATGTTGCACAAATGACTTAGTTTCCAGATGGAACTCACAGGGGGCAAATTTTAAACCTACTAAGTCATGTTGATTGGGATTAGAAAATACAAAAGCATGTGAACTTTTGTAGATGTAAGAAACACAAAGGGAGGACCACTAGCAAACCTATTGTCAGCATAGGTGGATTAGATACATAGCAGTCCTAGCAGTTAAATAGAGAATTTAGAGGAAGGAACAGGTTTGGGGAGTTTGCCGATACATTAGTTATCTATTTCTGTAGAACAAATTACCTCAAAATGTAGTGGCTTTAAACACCACACATTTTATTATCTCATAGTTTCTGTGGGTCACCAGTTGGGCACTGCTTAGCCAAGTGCCTCAGACTCAGTGTCTCTCACAGCTGCTAGCAAGGTGATGGCCGGGGTTGCAGTCTCCGCTGAAGGCTTCCGAACTCACCCATGTGGGTGTTAGCAGAATTTAGTTCATCCAGGGCTGCTGGACTGAGGGCCTTAGGTCCTTAATGGCTGTTGACCTGAGACCTCCGTCGGGTGCTTGCCACGAGGCCTCTCATAGGGCAGCTCAGAACATGGCAGCTGGCTTCCAGCAGCTGGAGCAAGCAGGAGAGTCAGAAAGGGTAAATAAGATGGAATCCAGAGTCTTTTTGTAATTTAATATTGGAAATTATGTCCCATAAGCCCCACTCAGTAGGTCCAGCCCACACTCAAGGGGAGGGGATCACCCAAGGGTGTGAGTACCAAGAGGTGGGGCTCGTTGGGGGCCATCTTGAAGGCTGCCCACCACGCCTGTGGGAGGACTAGGTGGAGATCCCCAGCAGGAACATGGACATCTGAATTTGAAGCTCTAGGGAGATATCTGGGCTGCAGATACAGATCTGGGAGTTAGAAGCATTTTATGAGCAGGAGGTGAAATCATGGGAACAGATAAAGTCAGCCAAGAAGAACATTTTTTTTAAGGTATCCATTAATTACTAGTATCCACAAATTGTTAACTTCTTAGAGAAACTTCATACTGAAAGTAAAAACAAAACCATGTAGGAAAAGATAAATGTCACTAACCAAAGCTGCTTGTCACTCCTAATGTGATTAAAACTTTCAGATTGGCCATGAAAATTTGGGTTAGGGCATGTGGCATTTCCTGTTAGGATTAGAATATTATTAAGATTCTGAGGAAAAGCTCATTCCCCACAAAAATTCCATAACATAGGTGACTAAATGAAACCTGGAGAGTCTCCTGATGAAGAAAAATAGTCTAGCTTGTTCTTCATCAGTTTTAAACTACAGATCTGATGGATCTCAGAGTTTCCAAGTTTGGGGTGGTGAATATTATAAATATTCATATGATTAATTGTAGTCATTTAAAGGCCTACTCCCACACTCCCACGATACACCTCCTGTTCATAAACACCCAGCCCAGGGCGTGTCACAGAAGCTTGGAGAGCTAGGACTATGTCATAGTGAAGGATGGGGAAACACCTCATATGACCCCTTTGGCCCTTGATCTTTCTTCCCTCTGTGCCTTTGCCTCATGGCCATTGCTTCCTCCTGGAATGTTCGACCCAGACTGTTCTATGCAGCCAAATCCTACCCTCCCTTCAAGGCTCTGCTCAAATTCCATCTCTTCCATTAAGGCTTCCTGACTGGACCACCCCACCTCCCTCCTCCCTGGACTCCTGTTTTGGTGCCACTCATTTTTGGATACTAATGGCCGGGGACATTTTCTGTGCTTGCTTTTATCTTATTCATCAGGGGTTGGCAAACTATGGCCTGTGCGGCAAATCTGCCCCCACTGTCTGTTTTTATGCGGCCTGCAGGCTAAGAATGGTTATTGCGTTTTCAAATTGTTGAAAAAACTTGAAGAATAGTAATATTTTGTTACATGTGAAAATTATATGGAATTCAAATTCAATGTCCGTAAAGTTTTATTTTGGTCAATAAAATGCTTGCAGACATTTGCTTTCTTTTGCCTCTCGGCCCACAAAACCTAAAATATTTAGTCTCTGTCACTTTATAGGAAGTTTGCTGACCCCTGCTACAGGCACTCAGTTCCTCCCTCCTGAGAGAGGGTGTTGCCCTTCAGGGAGGTCACCATTCTGACACTTTCTGGTTGCTTCTGCCGGGTCTACCGTGGTCTGGAGCACAGAGCTGGTGTTTGGTAAATGCTGTTGAATGGAGCTGAGAGGGAATGTGTTTTTAATTTGTGTTGGATACAATGTTATGTCCTTTCTTGCTATCCAGGCCTTTTCTTTATTCCCCTCTGCTGTTGGGTTGGTATCTGTTATGTCTGGTAGAAAAAATGACAGGGAATACCAGGGTGGGTCACAGAACTCATGGAAAACACGAATGAAGTGAGGTCTGGGAACCAGAGCTTTTGTTTTGGGTGGAGAGGAACTGTTTGCTTTGGGGGATTGAGGTAATGAAAGTTATTTCAATAACATAATTTAACAGTTGTACATGCTTTCTGCCAGAAGTACAGCTAGGCAAACCTCGCCCAGGGACCCCAACTGCAAAATGCAAAGGTTAAACACTGAATGAGTTCCCCTAACTGTTCAGCAGAACACAAAACTATACACACACCTTGGTTAGACTATGTAAAATATACCATATGGTCAAAGACTGGAGGGTAACTGAAAAAATACGATCGTTGTGTTAGGGTGGTAGGATTATGGGAAAATACTTTTTAAAAAACTTTTCTTTAGTCGCTAAAATATTTCTATAATAAACAAAGCTTCTGAAAATGATTAAAATGAAAAAATTCTTTTAAAAAATTTATTCTTTTTTTATTGAAGCATAGTTGATTTACAAATGATGTTAGTTTCAGGTATACAATTAAAATGAAAAATTCTGTTCCTTCACTGCATGTAAAAATTTTTACCTGTTTCTTTTTTTCTCTTTTTCACCTTTCCACCTCACAAAAACAGAATTTTACAGTGAAGTGGGAATTTCTTAGGATCCTGAGCATAAATACAGACACAAACATGTACAAATTTTCCCTAAAAGAAATATATATTTATGTCATTTTAGACTGTTCTCCATTAAACCTTAATCTCACTAAAACATTAAATGGGAAGAACATTACTAACCTCTCACTTAACACAGTACCTGCACAACCAAGGCTTAATCAATGGTAATTTTAACTGTAAGGCCCTCTTCCAATGCCCTAGACCTTGTGATTCTTCTAGGCAGAAATGGAATCTCCTTCATGGTTGAATCCTGAGTTTCTGACACAGTGTCTGGCACATAGTGCCTGGCTTTCAATTAAAATGGTTAAGTGAATAAAGAAACTAAGTAATAATTTTAAAAAAGGGAGGGAACATACGTGGAGGTACTCTGCTAGCAAGAAGGCAACTTAATTCTTTTTAAAAAAAAATTAATTATTTTTTATTGAAGTATAGTTGATTTCCAGTGTTGTGTTAATTACTGCTGTATAGCAAAGTGACTCAGTTATACATATATATATATATACACATTCTTTTTCATATTCTGTTTTTTACATCTATGTGCTGTTTATTTACATAGATTATGTCTTCATTGCATTTAATATCTTTTTTCTTTTTGCTTTTCCTTTTTCTTTTTTTCTTTTTTTTAAACATCTTTATTGGAGTATAATCGCTTTACAATGGTGTGTTAGTTTCTGCTTTATAACAAAGTGAATCAGCTATACATATACATATATCCCCGTATCTCCTCCCTCTTGTGTCTGCCTCCCACTTTCCCTATCCCACCCCTCTAAGTGGTCACAAAGCACCGAGCTGATCTCCCTGTGCTATGCGGCTGCTTCCCACTAGCTATCTATTTTACATTTGCTAGTGTATATATGTCCATGCCACTCTCTCACTTCATCCCAGCTTACCCTTCCCCCTCCCCGTGTCCTCAAGTTCATTCTCTACGTCTGCGTCTCTATTCCTGTCCTGCCCCTAGGTTCTTCAGAACCTTTTTTTTTTTTTTTAGATTCCATATGTATGTGTTAGCATATGGTATTTGTTTTTCTCTTTCTGACTTACTTTACTCTGTATGACAGACTCTAGGTCCATCCACCTCACTACAAATAACTGAATTTCGTTTCTTTTTATGGCTGAGTAATATTCCACTGTATATATGTGCCACATCTTCTATATCCATTCATCTGTCGTTGGACACTTAGGTTGCTTCCATGTCCTGTCTATTGTAAATAGAGCTGCAATGAACATTGTGGTACATGACTCCTTTTGAATTATGGTTTTCTCAGGGTATATGCCCAGTAATGGGATTGCTGGGTCATATGGTAGTTCTATTTTTAGTTTTTTAAGGAACCTCCATACTGTTCTCCATAGTGGCTGTATCAATTTACATTCCCACCAACAGTGGAAGAGGGTTCCCTTTTTCTCCACACCCTCTCCAGCATTTATTGTTTGTAGATTTTTGGATGATGGCCATTCTAACTGGTGTGAGGTGATACCTCATTGTAGTTTTGATTTGCATTTCTCTAATGATTAGTGATGTTGAGCATCCTTTCATGTGTTTGTTGGCAATCTGTATGTCTTCTTTGGAGAAATGTCTATTTAGGTCTTCTGCCCGTTTTTGGATTGGGTTGTTTGTTTTTATATTGAGCTGCATGAGCTGCTTGTAAATTTTGGAGATTAATCATTTGTTAGTTGCTTCGTTTGCAAATATTTTCTCCCATTCTGAGGCTTGTCTTTTTGTCTTATTTATGGTTTCCTTTGCTGTGCAAAGCTTTTGTTTCATTAGGTCCAATTTGTTTATTTATGTTTTTATTTCCATTTCTCTGGGAGGTGGGTCAAAAAGGATCTTGCTGTGATTTATGTCATAGAGTGTCCTGCCTATGTTTTCCTCTAAGAGTTTTATAGTGTCTGGCTTTACATTTAGGTCTTTAATCCATTTTGAGTTTATTTTTGTGTATGGTGTTCTAATTTCATTCTTTTACATGTAGCTGTCCAGTTTTCCCAGCACCACTTATTGAAGAGACTGTCTTTTCTCCATTGTATATTCTTGCCACCTTTATCAAAAATAAGGTGACCGTATGTGGTGGATTTATCTCTGGGCTTTCTATCCTGTTCCATTGATCTATATTTCTGTTTCTGTGTCAGTACCATACTGTCTTGATTACTATAGCTTTGTAGTATAGTCTGAAGTCCAGGAGCCTGATTCCTCCATCTCCGTTTTTCTTTCTCAAGATTGCTTTGGCTATTTGGGGTCTTTTGTGTTTCCATACAAATTGTGCAATTTTTTGTTCTAGTTCTGTGAAAAATGCCATTGGTAGTTTGATAGAGATTGCACTGAATCTGTAGATTGCTTTGGGTAGTATAGTCATTTTCACAATATTTATCCTTCCAATCCAAGAACATGGTATATCTCTCCATCTGTTTGTATCATCTTTAATTTTTTTTCATCAGTGTCTTATAGTTTTCTGCATACAGGTCTTTTGTCTCCTTAAGTAGGTTTATTCCTAGGTATTTTATTCTTTCTTCTGCAATGGTAAATGGGAGTGCTTCCTTAATTTCTCTTTCACATTTTCATCATTAGTGTATAGGAATGCAAGAGATTTCTGTGCACTAATTTTGTATCCTGCTGCTTTACCAAATTCGTGGATTAGCTCTAGTAGTTTTCTGGTAGCATCATTAGGATTCTCTATGTATAGTATCATGTCATCTGCAAACAGTGACAGCTTTACTTCTTTTCCAATTTGGATTCCTTTTATTTCTTTTTCTTCTCTGATTGCCGTGGCTAAAACTTCCAAAACTATGTTGAATAATAATGGTGAGAGTGGACAACCTTGTCTTCTTCCTGATCTTAGAGGTAATGGTTTCAGTTTTTCACCATTGAGAATGATGTTTGCTGTGGGTTTGTCATATATGGCCTTTATTATGTTGAGGTAAGTTCCCTCTATGCCTACTTTCTGGAGGGTTTTTACCATAAATGGGTGTTGAATTTTGTCAAAAGCTTTTTCTGCATCTATTGAGATGATCATATGGTTTTTCTCCTTCAATTTGTTAATATGGTGTATCACATTGATTGCTTTCCGTATATTGAAGAATCCTTGCATTCCTGGGATAAACCCCACTTGATCATGGTGTATGATCCTTTTAATATGCTGTTGGATTCTGTTTGCTAGTATTTTGTTGAGGATTTTTTCATCTATGTTCATCAGTGATATTGGCCTGTAGTTTTCTCTCTTTGTGACATCTTTGTCTGGTTTTAGTATCAGGGTGATGGTGGCCTCGTAGAATGAGTTTGGGAGTGCTCCTCCCTCTGTCATATTTTGGAAGAGTTTGAGAAGGATAGGTGTTAGCTCTTCTCTATATGTTTGATAGAATTCGCCTGTGAAGCCATCTGGTCTTTGGCTTTTGTTTGTTGGAAGATTTTTAATCACAGTGTCAATTTCAGTGCTTGTGATTGGTCTGTTTATATTTTCTATTTCTTCCTGGTTCAGTCTCGGAAGGTTGTTCTCTTCTAAGAATTTGTCCATTTCTTCCAGGTTGTCCATTTTATTGGCATATAGTTGCTTGTAGTAATCTCTCATGGTCCTTTGTATTTCTGCAGTGTCAGTTGTAACTTCTACTTTTTCATTTCTAATTCTACTGATTTGAGTCTTCTCCCTTTTTTTCTTGATGAATCTGGATAATGTTTTATCAATTCTGTTATCTTCTCAAAGAACCAGCTTTTAGTTTTATTGGTCTTTGCAATTGTTTCCTTCATTTCTTTTTCATTTATTTCTGATCTGATATTTATGATTTCTTTCCTTCTGCTAACTTTGGGGATTTTTTGTTATTCTTTCTCTAATTGCTTTAGGTGTAAGCCTATGTTGTTTATTTGAGGTATTTCTTGTTTCTTGATGTAGGATTTCATTGCTATAAACTTCCCTCTTAGAATGGCTTTTGCTGCATCCCATCAGTTTTGGGTTGTCGTGTTTTCATTGTTATTTGTTTCTAGGTATTTTTTGATTTCCTTTTTGATTTCTTAAGTGATGTCTTGGTTATTTAGTAGTGTATTGTTTAGCCTCCACGTGTTTGTATTTTTTACATATTTTTTCCTGTAATTGATATCTAGTCTCATAGCATTGTGGTCGGAAAAGATACTTGATACAATTTCAGTTTTCTTAAATTTACTAAGGCTTGATTTGTGACCCGAGATATGATCTATACTGGAGAATGTTCCATGAGTACTTGAGAAGAAAGTGTATTCTGTTGTTTTTGGATGAAATGTCCTATAAATATCAATTAAGTCCATCTTGTTTAATGTATCATTTAAAGCTTGTGTTTTCTTATTTATTTTCATTTTGGATGATCTGTCCATTGGTGAAAGTGGGGTGTTAAAGTCCCCTACTATGATTGTGTTACTGTCGATTTCCCCTTTTATGGCTGTTAGCATTTGCCTTATGTATTGAGGTGCTCCTATGTTGGGTGCATAAATGTTTACAATTGTTATGCCTTCTTCTTGGATTGATCCCTTGATCATTATGCAGTGTCCTTCTTTGTCTCTTGTAATGGTCTTTATTTTAAAGTCTATTTTGTGTGATATGAGAATTGCTACTCCAGCTTTCTTTTGATTTCCATTTGCATGGAATATCTTCTTCCATCCCCTCACTTTCAGTCTGTATGTGTCTCTAGGTCTGAAGTGGGTCTCTTGTAGACAGCATATATATGGATCTTGTTTTTGTATCCATTCAGCCAGTCTGTGTCTTGGTTGGAGCATTTAATCCATTTACATTTAAGGTAGTTATTGATATGTATGTTCCTATTACCATTTTCTTAATTGTTTGGGGTTTGTTATTATAGGTCTTTTCTTTCTGTTGTGTTTCCTGCCTAGAGAAGTTCCTTTAGAATTTGTTGTAGAGCTGGTTTGGTGGTGCTGAATTCTCTTAGCTTTTGCTTGTCTGTAATGGTTTTAATTTCTCTGTCGAATGTGAATGAGATCCTTGCTGGGTAGAGTAATCTTGGTTGTAGGTTTTTCCCTTTCATCACGTTAAATATGTCCTGCCACTCCCTTCTGGCTTGCAGCATTTCTGCTGAAAGATCGGTTGTTAACTTTATGGGGATTCCCTTGTATGTTATTTGTTGTTTTTCCCTTTCTGCTTTTAATATTTTTTCTTTGTATTTAATTTTTGATAGTTTGGTTAATATGTGTCTTCGTGTGTTTCTCTTTTCATTTATCGTATATGGGACTTCCTGCACTTCCTGGACTTGATTAACCCTTTCCTTTCCCACATTAGGGAAGTTTTCAAGTATAATCTCTTCAAATATTTTCTCAGTCCCTTTCTTTTTCTCTTCTTCTTCTGGGACCCCTATAATTCGAATGTTGGTGCGTTTATTGTTGTCCCAGAAGTCTCTGAGACTGTCCTCAATTCATTTTATTCTTTCTTCTTTATTCTGCTCTGCGTTAGTTATTTCCACTGTTTTGTCTTCCAGGTCACTTATCCGTTCTTCTGCCTCAGTTATTCTGCTCTTGATTCCTTCTAGAGAATTGTTAATTTCATTTATTGTGTTGTTTATCATTGTTTGTTTGCTCTTTAGTTCTTCTAGGTCCTTGTTAAATGTTTCTTGTATTTTTTCCATTCTATTTCCAAGATTTTAGATCATCTTTACTATCATTACTCTGAATTCTTTTTCAGGTAGACTGCCTATTTCCTCTTCATTTGTTTGGTCTGGTGCGTTTTTACCTTGCTCTTTCATCTGCTGTGTGTTTCTCTGTCTTCTCATTTTCCTTCACTTACTGTGTTAGGGGTCTTCTTTTCGCAGGCTGCAGGTTCGTAGTTCCCATTGTTTTTGGTGTCTGCCCCCAGTGGCTAAGGTTGGTTCAATGGGTTGTGTAAGCTTCCTGGTGGAGGGGACTGGTGCCTGTCTTCTGGTGGATGAGGCTGGATCTTGTCTTTCTTGTGGGTCAGACTGTGTCTGGTGGTGTGTTTTTCGGGTGTCTGTGACCTTAGTATGATTTTAGGCAGCCTCTCTGCTAATGGGTGTGGTTTTGTTTCTGTCTTGCTAGTTGCTTGGCATAGCGTGTCCAGCACTGTAGCTTGCTGGTTGTTGAGTGGAGCTGGGTCTTAGCATTGAGATGGAGCTCTCTGGGAGAGCTTTCGCTGTTTGATATTACATGGAGCCGGTAGGTCTCTGGTGGGCCAATGTCCTGAACTCAGCTCTCCCACCTCAGAGGCACAGGCCTGACACCGGCCGGAGCATGAAGACCCTGTCAGCCACACAGCTCAGAAGAAAAGCGAGAAAAAAAAGAGGGAAAGAAAAATAATAAAAATAAAATATTGTTATTAAAATAAAAAAATTATTAAAAATAAAAAAAATCAAAAAGTAATTTGAAGACAGAAAGAGTGAGCAACCAAACCAAAAAACAAACACACCAATGATAACAAGTGCTAAAATATATACTAAAAAATAGCAAAAACCAAAACAACAAAACAAAACTAAACTAAACTAAACAGACAGGCAGAACCCTAGGACAAATGGTAAAAGCAAACCTATACAGACAAAATCACACAAAGAAGCATACACATACACACTCACAAGAAAAAAAGGAAAAAAATATATATATGTATATATTAAAAAAAGAAAAGGAAGAGAGCGACCAAGTCAATAGACAAATCTACCAATGATAATAACCTCTAAATACTAAACTAAGATAAACAAAAAACAGAAACAAATTAGATGCAGAAAGCAAACCCAAGGTCTACAGTTGCTCCCAAAGTCCACTGCCTCAATTTTGGGATGATTCGTTGTCTATTCAGGTATTCCAGAGATGCTGGGTACATCAAGTTGGTTGTGGAGATTTAATCCGCTGTTCCTGAGACTGCTGGGAGAGATTTCCCTTTCTCTTCTTTGTTCGCACAGCTCCTGGGGTTCAGATTTTGATTTGGCCCCGCCTCTTCATGTAGGTCTCCTGAGGGCGTCTGTTCCCTTTTGGGAAGCCTGAGGTGTTCTGCCAGTGTTCAGTAGGTGTTCTGTAGGAGTTGTTCCACATGTACATGTATTTCTGATGTATTTGTGGGGAGGAAGGTGATCTCCACGTCTTACTCCTCCGCCATCTTGAAGATCTCTCCATATTCTTTTCCTTTATGGTTTCACCAGATATTGAATATAGTTCCCTGTGCTATACAGTGGGACCTTGTTGTTTATCCATTCTATATATGCCAGTTTGCATCTGCTAATCCCAGACTCCCAATCCATCCCTCTCCCAACCCCGTCACCCTTGGCAACCACCAGTCTATTCTCTATGTCCGTGATTCTAGTTTTGTTTCATAGATAGGAGAAGGCAACTTAATTCTACCTTTAGTTCTTTTTCAAAGCCAAGTCCCATTCATTCATATCACATCCCAAGAGGGACTGATCGACACAGAAGCACAACCAAGCAATGTAACACACTAGGGCTTTGTCTATGGCTGGAGAGGTTTAGGTCTTTCCTTAACACACAGAGTGATAAGGAAGACTGGGGTGAGGTTTTAAAGTTGCCGTCATATCACCATCTTGAAAGGAAGTTAATGCATTTATCTGTTCATTCAACAAATATTCTTTGAGCTCCTGTTATTCACAAGGAATTCTTCTATGTGTTGGGGATGTGAGAGGGGCTAGAAACTGAAGCAGAGAGGCAGAGAAGTTGACTACAGCAGCTTTTATGATCCCTTTGTTTCCTGGGAGATCTTAGTGACTGCAGCATGGAATAAATGGAGCTCTCACATAGGATGCAATGTAGGTTCGGATTGCAATGAAGCTCCAGGGGTGAAACCTTAGCTTCCCAGAAGACACCAGGGAAGTGTTATGGATACAGGGAATAGCTCCAGTGTACTGAAAACCAAGATCTTGAGTGAGATTTTATGGCAGATGGATGAGGTGATGAAATGAAAAGTACTTTTAACTTGTTGTCAAAAGCAAGGTTTTGAATCCAGCCCTGACTCCAGTTCTAGTTCTATGAATTTAAGCAAGTTTCTCAGTGTTTCCGAATGTGAGTTTATTCATCTGTAAAACTGAGACAGAAATATTTTCCCTTATAAGTTTGTATTAGTTATCTATCCCTGTGTAATAGACTACCCTAATAATTAAGTGACTTAAAACTATAGTGATACTGTATATTTATTCTGTGAATTCACTGGGCAATTTTTCTGCTGATCTGCTAGGATCACACATGTGGCTGCATTTAGTTCGTGGCTTGGTGAGGGTCTCAGATTAGCTGGAGCATACTTTTTCATCCTGAACTTCTCCAAGCCATGGCCATTTCAGGGCAGCATCTAAGAGGGTGAAGGAGGAAGCTGCAAGGTCTCTTAAGGCCTAGCCTTGGAAGTCACACAATCTCACTTCCACCATATTTCTATTGGTCACAGGAAGCCACAAGACCAGCTCAGATTCAAAGGGTTGGGAAATAGACTCCAGTTCTTGATGAAAGATGATAAGAAATATTGTGGCCTTATTTTTCAACCTCCTATAAAGTGCTGGTGAGGATTAAATGAGATTATCTATGTGAGGGCATTGTTTTTCTGCTATACGTATGTATGGTTTTTGGTAGCATCATATATGCATTATACTCTTGTAACTGCAAAATTCTACAACACTCAGTCAAAAGCTAGTTTTTAATGATATAGCTGGTTGTATTATAAATGATCTATTTACCACCATCCATGGATCAATGGAGGGAATTAGGACTACATGAGCGTCAAGTTAACTCATTTCATAAAGAAAGGTTTTAGTCTGTAGTGAATGGCTTAGTATCTGATTTTAGAGTATGCTTCTTATGCTCTTGGAAATGGTTTATCTCAATCAATTATAAATATCCTCAAAAGTTCTTGAGATGGTATAGGGAACACCTGGACATTTTGTGTGTGTGTGTGTGTGTGTGTGTCTGAAAAACATACATGCTCCCGGTTTTTGGTAATAGTATTTCAGTCATTCTTTATAGAGTAACCCCTTTCCCATGACATGCATTCTTATTGGGGCCATCCATCAGGATGCTCCATCAGTCTCTGGCCAGGACTGGGGGCAGCTTCCTTATGCTAGCTAGGCCAGTTGGACCCTAGCCTTTGAATCTGAACCCTGAGTGGGGTGGCAGAAGGATCCAATGATTGGAATCAATTCACCCAAATAGTATCACGCTGAAGAAGGTCTCCATTTGTTTCTGCTGCCTCTACCCAGACCTACCTGCACTAGTCCCCAAATAATTCCAACATCAGGGTCAATGAGCCCTCTTGTAACCTGATAATACTTAAAGCAGTTTTTTTGCTTAAATTGTCTAGAGTTAGTTTTCTTGCTGCTAGATAGAGAAGCCTGCTGACACATGTATTTATTCAGGGGATATAAAGTGATGAGAATGGTCTTGAAGCTAAAATATCAGAAGATTCCAACTGATAAAACAACAGCCAACAAACTAGTTATCTTTTGTAACAGTTTCTAGGACACTGTACACATTTCCTTGAATAAGGAATGGGACCTTGGCCTTAAGGATCCATAATCCATCTAGGAAGAATAAGTACAGTGATTTAAAAAAGTAGTTTAGCACAACAATATAATAAATATGCCAATTATCAGTGCCCAACATAATGCTTGGCACATAGTAAGCATACTACAATTATGTATTACAATTAATAAATTATTAAATGAATGATTCAGGTAATAAGTACAATGAAGTTTGAACAAGAGAGAGATATCATGAGCAAAAAGTCCTCATGAACAAGGAGGGATTTGAGCAGATTCTCTTAGGATGGGTGGAGTTTTTTGAAATGAAGAGGAGAAATAAGGGAATTCTAGCCCCGTGGACTTATTTTGCAAAGAGTATGATTAGTTTAAAGAGAGGTGGCTCCTGAATCATCTGGCATCAAGAAAATCTTATTGCAAATACATAATTTTCTTCATTTGCTACTGAATTTTGGTACTGGTAGCACATTGCTCTAATATATGTCGATTGCCTAGATAATGGGTGTATTTCTTACATATTTGAAAGAAATCTCTTTCAGTAGTTATGTTTTCTCGCTCCAACACTATAGTTAAATCATGAGACTTATTGCCTAAAGAGGGGAATATATGGCCTAGGACTCCCACCCAATATGAAGAGGAACTAGAAAGTCTCTCCTCTACTCGAGGAAGGGGCCAAGGAGAAAAAAGGAGGAAAAAAAAGGGCCAAAGCCTGAAGCAAGCATTTAATCTAAATCTCCTTTAGAGGTGAGACCCTGGAAGGCAGTTTAGGGTTAGGTTAGGAGGTAATAGAAATGTTCAGAAATGCTGGAAGGGGGGACTTGCAGGGCACCAGCGTTCACTCTTGGCTTCGTGGGCAAAAGCCTTAGAAAAGCCCTATGTTCAGCTGCTGCTGTCCAACACGTCACTGAGGGAGGACTCTAAGAGAGAGTACAGAGTGTCTCACATGCTGCTGGAGTGTAGAGAAAGCAGGCAGTTTCCGGATTCCCCAGAGGGTGCAGCACAGTCCAGAAAACTGGTGGGCAGGACAAGGCCTTTGTGGATCTCCAACGAAGCCCTGCTTCTCCTGAGCCGTGGTCCCTCTGCCCAGATTCTTTTCCCAGTCTGAACACCACCCTTACCTCTCCCTACCTGGGGAGCTTTTAAAAATGCCTGTGTCAAGGCTCCACTCGAGACTATTTAAATCAGAACCTCCAGGGGTTGAGTCCTGGTGTCAGATTTTTTTTTCAAGTTCCCAGGTCATTCTACTGTATACCCCGGGTTGAGAACCACTGCCCTAAGTAAAGTCTAGTCATGTGTTTGGATTTAAGTTAAACATCACTTCCTCAGGAAAGCCTTCCCTGGTCAGCCACAACCTAGGTCAAGTACTCCGTTATATATCCTCCAAGCAAACAACCAGGACTTCTCCTTCTTGGCATTTAAAATTTGAGTCATCATTTGTCTCAAGTCTGCCTTTCCCTGTAGACTACTATGTGAGGGGAGAAACGTTTCTGCCTTGCTCACCCACGAGCTTGGTTCAACCACACACCAACTGGGACACAGTTTGTGTTCAGTAAATGCCTCTTGAACAAAGGCTCGCCTTTACTCAACCATGGGTGTGTGATCAAGGCTCCAATTCATGAATCTGGTAAGAGAATTTTTGCAGGTGAGGACTCAAACTAGCCCACATACTTATAGGGCTGTGATTTTAAATGGGCTCCTATTTTTGACAGTTTCACTGTTTTTATCCTCGAGATCATGGTGTCATAACAGTTCGGCAGGCTCATCATCACCATTGCAACCCTGGGTGGTCAACATTACTATTCCCGTCTTGCAAGTGGAAAGAAGTTAAATAACTTGCCCAGGTCCCTATACCCTATTGTCTGGGCACAAATAATCGCAAATAAGGAAAACCCCTTTCAACAGGATTCCTGTTTGTTTGTGCTGCGCTCTTATTTCTGGCTTGACAGCTGGTGGCTATTCCACGGGGATTTTCTGGGGGTCTCCAGTACCAGTGCCTAGGGCCCAGTGTGTGATTTCCTGCCCTCCTACACCATTATAGGGTGCAGGCAACACGGGGCCTTAGCTATATAAGGATACCATAAATACTATATTCTTTAAAGTCACTGTGCCCTGCTTGTCCTGGAGAGGCAGCCGTGTGTGTGTGTGTGTGTGTGAGAGAGAGAGAGAGAGAGAGAGAGAGAGAGAGAGAGGGAGAGAAAGAGAGAGAGAATATGAATGTTTGGGGAGGTGAAATAGGGTCTAGGTTCGTCCAGGAGAAGCCCAATCTTAGCTGCAGGCTGGGGAAAAGGACCACCCCTTCAATGCCTCCATCCCAAATCCCAGGTTCCAACATTCACAGGCCTCTGGGTCGTTATCCCACTCAGACTCTTGGAGCATCTTGGGTTCAACCTGGGTGACTTGAACCAAGACCCAGAACCGCGCCTCGAGTGGGCTCTCGACGCCGGTGGCAGCGGCGGAGCCCCCTCCCCCGCTCGCACATCAGCCCCGGCCGCCGCCGCGCCCCCGCGGCGCCCTGCCCCGGCCTCCGGGCCTCCGGCCTCAGCTCTGTGCCCAGCCCGAGAGACGCAGTGAGGCGGCGCCGGGGAGACGCGGGCAAACGGGACGCGTCTTCTCTCTCGCCGGGGCCGCTGGGGCCTCCGAGCCGCCGTCTCCAGCGCGCGTTCTAGGTACAGGTGGCACAGCCTTCCGCGCCCGCAGGGCTTCCCAGGTCGCGGGGGAGGCTAATCTCGGGTCTAGATCTCCCAGCCGCAGAGCGGGTGAAACCGCTACTCGACTTCTTCCCATTCCCTCAACTCCTCACCCCAAAACGCGAAATCCCAGGCCGGGCAGGACCCGATCACCTCTGCCTCCTCCCACTGCGCTAATCCTGCGAGCGAGGGAGGCCCCCGCGCCGAGGCGGTGGCTGGCAAAGGGGAGTGGAAAGGGAGGATGGATGGGGCCGAGGGGTGGGGTGGTGATGAGGGGGATGTAGGAGGGGGTGTCATTTTCTTTTTCTTTCTTTTTTTAAAAAAAGTATTTCTCTCGCGAGAAACCGCTGCGCAGACGATACTTGAAGAGGTGGGGAAAGGAGGGGGCCGCGGGAGCCGCGGCAGAGACTGTGGGTGCCGCAGGCGGACAGGCGGCCACAGCTGGGACAGCTGCGGGCAGAGCAGGGCAGCGGCTGCCGCGGCCAGGACCAAGGAACAGCCGCCGCCGCCTCGGGAGCCGGAGCCGCCACTTCTCCAGTGGGTGCAGCCGGGGTCCCGACAGGGGTCGGGCGGCCACCGGGGCTGGAGCTTCAGCCACGGCGGCTTTTGCGTTTGCGCCGCGCTGAGGGCAGGGACAGGGACTGGGGTGAGGGGCTGTCCCGGAACGTCCAGAGCTGGCGCTGGCCCTCCCCTGCCTGACAGCTTCCTGGCCCGGGGCTCCCGGTGCCGGGCTCGGCGTCAGATGCTCGGGGGGCGGTGGCAGTGCCCGGAGCCGGCCGGGGACGGCGCGGCGGGCTTCCAGCCCCGCGGCTTGGCGGAGAGGACAGGCTGGGGAGCTGGGGCGTCAGAGCGCGCATCGTGCGCAATTCGTGCTAGTAAAAAATAAACGCAGCGAGCTTGCCCCAGGGTTTAGAACTGCTCGGGACATGGGTACTTTGCGGCGCTTTTTTCAGGCGGCGCCCGGGAGGCCGAGGGGCTGGCTGGAGCCGCTGCCGCCGGGGGCCTGGGCTTTTCAGCCAGCTGTGGAGCAAACGGTCTTCACTTACCCAAAGTAACTGCGCCACGCGCAGGCGGCGCGCGGGTTGGGCTCGGGAATGGGGACCCCGAGGCTTCAGCATCCCGAAGCCCTGAATGTCTCCCCCGCTTCGGCGATTTGTCTGTTGCAGCTGGCAGGGGCCGCCTGAAGTGGGAGCAGCGCCTGGAGAAGGCGGGAGGAGCCCGGCCCGGGGGACGGGCGGCGGGAGAGCGGGACCCCGGCGGCGCGGCGCGCTCCAGGGCGCAGCGGCGGCCCCGGACCGAGCCCGGGGCGCGGCGAGAGGCGGCGGGAGCCGGCGGCCGCTCGACATCATGCGGCGAGGGGGGCTGCTGGAGGTCGCCCTGGGATTTACCGTGCTCTTAGCTTCCTACACGAGCCATGGGGCGGACGCCAATTTGGAGGCTGGGAACGTGAAGGAAACCAGAGCCAGCCGGGCCAAGAGAAGAGGCGGCGGAGGACACGACGCGCTTAAAGGGTAATGGAACGGGCCAGCTCCTTGGGTGTGGGTGTCCCCTCCCTCTTCTCCCGAGTATCAAGATCCAGAGGAACTGACAGGGTCGATTCTGGACAGTAGAAGGATCCTTGACAAGACCTCCTGGGGGCACCTTAGAGATGCAAGGGTTATCCAGTTCTCGCCGCGTTTGTGGCTAAACCACCTTGCCTGTACGCTTTAAGGATTTCTGCCCCAGAGGAGAGGTCATGGCTAAAAGGAATCTTGGGCCATTGTCGAGGCTGATTTTGGGAGGCGAGAAGGGTTCTTTGAGGAAGAAGGGGAGGAGCTGCGACTGGGAAGAGGGGCAGCCCAACCTTTCCCTTCATACCAATTCCGGTTGTGTTTAGGGAAAGTACTTGCCTCGTGGGCATCTTTGTAGATGCTCTGTTTGTAAAGGAGCAAGGAAAGAAAGGAGTTTCAGGGACAGACAGTCAGAGAAGACACATAGTTAATGGTTGGTTCTCCTCTAAGTTATGCTTGTTAAAATTAGGGACTGAGTTTTCCTTTCAGATGTCTACACTGGAAGCAGAGCAGGGCAAGTGTTTCTGAGAAGTTGTTTTGCGGTTGTTAGAAGCTCTTTATTTCATCCGGGCAGTAATGCTGCTGTGGCTGGCCTTGAAGGAGTGTTTTTAACCTGTCGTGTGTGTTACTCAGATGCAACTGAGCATTTCACCAGCTTCTCATGCCCCTATTACAGAAAATGTTTCAGCAGAAAGTATTTAAATCAGGCAGGTTGACTCTATAAGGATGGCCAGTTCCCTGAATTGAAGAAGGGTGGGAGTACCCTTCCCTTAAAATTGTTCAAATTGAAAGGGAAGTATCTCTTTCTGAGAGTGTTTAAATTCAAGCCTCCGGAGAAGCAGCAGGATGGATTATAAATGACCCATTTTGTCCCCTTGGAGGATCCTGTAATGAACCTAGACAGTAAATACACAGAGGTTTCTATTAAGTTCTTACGATTCTCATTGCTGCTCTTTTTTGAGTAGTTGTGTAGTTTGATTATATGACCCTGAGTGACCAAGTGATGGTGTCCACTTGGATGTGTGGCTGGACATTTCACGTATTCTTTTTTGTTATGGGCTGTTTTTATTATATATATGTAGTGAAATTTGTGTTTGTATGGCCCAAGTATGGGAAGGAAAAAGTACAGTAAACTGAACGGACCAGTTTTTGAGTCCTGCTCTAGATCTGGGACAACATGATTGTCAGAGCCAAGCACTTAGGCCGTGGTGAAATATGCATGATTTTCTGACCCTAGGAAATAGTTATGATTAACTTAGTTCCATCTTGGCCTTTGTGGAAAATAAATCACGGATTCCAACAGTGCTGGAAAGGAAATTTGCTTATCATGTTAAGCCTGATACTGATCAGGCAGCAGACATGTCTTGCCCTGTGTGCACGGCCCATGGCCAGTTCAGTAGATGGACTGAAACTGATTTTCACCCGTTCTCAAAAGGACCTGATTTAGCCTAGCATTTTTCCTTCAAAAAATATATTTCTGCCATATATATTATCTTAATAGCTAAGCTCGATGGCATTGCTCCCATAGAGAGAGAGGAAGTAGGGGTTTAATTCTGTGGATGAAGGTCTGCAGGGAGACATTAGGCCTAGCCAGACATTTGTCTCGTCTCTATGTGCTATCACCAACCAGCGTGTTTCCTCGGGAGGCCCTAACTCAACGTGAAAACAGAAACTAAGCCTTACTTTGTGGCTTAACAGGCTGTCCATGCTTTTACTCACACCAGCACTTAGTTCTTCTGGGTCTTACATTTTTTTAAGATTATAAAGAAACACTTCTCTGTGTTATAGTATTTGGTCACTAACGTGGACGTTACCTTATTGCAAACTCTTCGTAAAGCCTTCCCCAAAACATGGTATTAATAGATCAGTAATTATGAGTGTTCCTACTTCTCATGTTATCTATGAGATTTTGCATACATATGAAAAGTTTAACAAATAATTATAATTAACCTTTATAGCATAACAATATATATTAATATGCTTTAATAATGAAACTTTATAATATAAAGGTTTTTATTTTTATAGTTCTTATGTTATCTAAAATGTTATATGTATATAATATATGTATTATATACATATACTTGGGGTAAAAAATAAAAATTTAAAAGGATATACAATTAAAAATATTTAATTGTAAATACCTCTCAGACACCATTATCTTATGTATTTTTCTAGAAATAGTATAAAACATATCCAAATATATATATATGTATAATATATATGTATATATATACACACACAGATAGATATGTGTGTGTATCCTTTTTAATGCATGGAATATACCATACATACTGTTCAAACCTTGCTTACTCTTATATATCTTTAGTGCATCCATCTATCAACTCATAGGGATCTACTTCGTGCATTCTCTTGGCGTATAGAATCCCATAATGTGGCTGGAACATTTCCCTAATGATGGCTCTTTAGATTATATTAAATTTTTTGCTGTTACCAACATTCTTCTACTTGCATGTTTGTGTACATGTGAATATTTATATGTAGTATAAGTTAATAAAGGAAAATAGAATTGCTGGATCAAAGGTTTACCCATAAGTTTTAAACAAATGCCAATTTTTATCTTAAATTTGAATAGCCTTTAAGATGTATTCTCTCTGCTTATTGCTATTACAGTCTCACATGAATAAGTCTTTTAACCACACCGTGCTGTATACATCATCAGGAAGAGCAGTTGTGTTCCATTTTTCCAGTTATCGCTTAAAACTTCTACTTTTGCTAGTTAAAATATTACCAGCTTCAGAACTAACCTCTCTGACTACAGTAAAACCTGTTTACCATTTTGATGCACAGTTTATGAAGTGAAAGTGATTTGTAACCCCTAAGTCCGCCTGGTGCCCAGTTGGTGGCAGCAACTTTCAGCACCTCACTAATATCTTCTCTAGGTAAAAGGTGCTTTAAACTCATCAGTGTCTTCCGTGCGTTGGTCTGGGCTCTCCTACAAATTACTGCCTTCTTCTCTTTCTCTGATGTGACAGGTGACCACAGAATTTGCCTGGGTATTCTTCTTCTTGGGATATGTATTCCTTTCCTGTCAGCTCCTTTGCGTCCCAGACTAGGGACCTGCGTGGTTTTTCCCTCTTTGGGTGTGTAGTCCTAGCCTGTCTTTCTCTCCTCCCATCCTGTTGCAGGTGTTCTTTTTTTTTTTCCCTTCTCACTGGGCAGCAGACGTTGTTCCACAGTGGAAACTTAAGCATCCTCAAGTTTCTTCCCAGCTTTCGCTGTTTTCTTAGAGTAAATCGCCAATTTCTGTTTCTACAGGAAATCCTTTTTTTAATGGAATGAGTGTGGTCCCCAGTCACTCTGAAAAAATTGCATTTCTCTGTATTTTGAAATGAGAGTTTTGCAAGTTTCAAAAACGTTTTCAAGTAATAAATGTATAGTAGTTTTTGTTTGCCTGGGCACTGCTTAACATATGTGAGATGACTTTATGAGAAATAATAAAATCCTAGCTTTATTGTTTGAATTTTAGTTCAGAAGAATTTTTCTCAGCTAAATTCTTAACTTCTGTGATTAGGCAAAAAGTGTGGGAGACAATCTAATTTTAAAAAAACACATAACTCTATTTGAATAGCAGTACTTATGCACCATTTATTTATGTTTGCCTTATTGCTTTAGCTCCCAAATAAGGAAATATTACAGTTTCCCATCAAAGGGAAAAATTCTTTAGAGTGAAACCTCCTTTGCCCAAATCTCTGATAAGATGGACTGAGAACGTCTATGCTCATTGCCTGGCTTATAAGTGTATGAGACTGGTTGTATTTCACACAATTTGTCCCCTTGTGCATGATTCCTTTTGGTCTTTGTTTATTTGTTTATTTTTTTCCAGGGGTCTTGTTACCAGAAATACGCATGGAACAGTTCATACACAGGATAGATTATGTGATGACAAACTCAGAGGGATTAATTGCACAGACGTCTGTTATTAAAATAAAGAACTTTAGCAGGGCACACAGAAAAAGTTCTGTAGACTTCATAAAGTCCATTTTACTTTATAAAGAAGACTTTAAGACTTCATCCAAAGTCAGATAGGCTAATAATTAAATATGGGGAAAAACTCCTGCAGTGGTATGATTTGTCATTTCATTTACTGAATAGATTAAGCTAAAATATTGCAACACCATTAAAAAAAGATATTCTTAAATAAAAGTTTTCAGCAATTCCACATTTTAAACAAGAAGATGGAGACAAAATATTTATTTATGGGATTTATTTTGTAACATTTAAGACATAGAGATTATTTACAAAAATGCATAAGTTGTTGGTATCACAAATTAATTTAAACATATTGATACATCAAGTTATAGTGAAATGAGGTTAGGGATGATGGAAATGGCAGTACAGACATCCCTACAAGCTTATTTGGAATTTTTTTAAAAAATAGTGAAACATTCCTCTGTCTTCTTGTATAGCAGGTACTTAAAAAGATTATAGTATTATGCTACTGACTCTAATCAAGCCAAATGCTGAACAAATTATTAGGATACTCACACATAATTTGTTTGCTTTTTCCTGCAATAAACCAAACAATAAGCCTAACCAATTTCTGAATTTTAGCCTTAATTTTCAAGGTGAAAATAAGATTTAAAAAACGTTTTCTTGAAAGAGAAATAAACTGTATTAACAATTTCTTTGTGTCTAGAAACTAACCCAACAAATAGGCCTATTCTAGAAACTTAGAATTTTGTTCCATGAAATTTTTAAAGAAAGCTGAAATCAGTAACATATCAGGCCTGAGTTATATGGCAGGCATATGAGAGTTTAATATTTCAAGTTTGTTAAGCTTGATTTTCCCGTTAGATTGTAAAATCATCAAAAGCAAGAATCCTGTCATAAGCATTTTAACACTAACTTGTCGAAGCTGGGATTCAAAGAATTCATTAATTCAAGAAGCCTTGATTGAATGCTATGTTGAATTTAGCTTTGTGGAATGCCAGAGACATAGCACCCACAGCCTGGAGAGGCTTAATATTTGGTAGGAGAATCAGATGCATTACAAAAATCAGGAGACAGCAGAAAGGTATGAAAGGACATGGGATCTAGGAGCAAGTAAAAAATAAATAATAATAACATTTGTAGCAGTGGTAGGTGACGATTAGATGGCATTTAGGTACCAGGCACTCCTCTCAGTGTTTTGCATATTATAGCTCATTCTATGCTCATAACATCTCTATAAGGTGAGTCCTTTTATTACCTTACCTTTACAGCTGTGAGAGCTGAGGTATGCAAAGGTTAAGTTTTAAAGACAAATTCTTAATATTAAATTTTCTTTCTCCATTAATTTTAGTTATGGTTTTGGTTTTCATTCCTCTGGACAAAAATGCAGTACTAAGACTTTGGTAAAATTCCACTTAAAATTCCTAATATTCCTTCATGCTAGTTCACAAATCCCAGGTATAGTTAATAACATAGTAATATAATATTTTGTCAAACAAGAAACTTTGATACTTCTGCAAAGACACTAATAAAACACAGAAGGACTTATAGAATGTCTGAGCTGTGGGGTCTTTGGATAGCACGTGTATTTTAGTATTATACCTTGAACTTTTATTGAGTGTGGTAGGTAACCATCACAGGCACCCTCCGTCTGCATTGCCCATGGTTCTGAGCTGGAGACGTTCCTCATTATGTCATTCAGAATCTCTTGCTCTCATGTTCCACATGCAGAACTTCTTTAAGAATAGAGTTGCAAGAGATGTTTCTCTTTCCAGGGGAAACTGGTGTGTGTCTTAAGTTTTCATCAATATGATGAGCTATTTAATTCTTTCTGTGTCATTTTTCACCTTGGTTGTATCCTATGGGAAAGAATAGCAAGCTCTGGTATGTCACTCACTATTGCGCTGTACATATATTATTCATTTAATACACAGCTCCTTTATGAGGAAGATTCTACCTACTTGCCCATTTAACAGATGAGGAAACTGAGGGATGCAGTTTTTCAGTAATTTTAGTTATTCCTCCAGGGACATAAACTAGTAAGAGATAGAGTTGGGGAATCTGGCTTCCTAGTGAGTGCTCTTAACCAATATATTTTAATGATTCTCAATTACAATAAATCCTATATGTGGTAACTTTCTTTCTTCCACATTCTTGATACCTTCATTTCACCAGAATCTTCTACCATTGCTGTGGAGAAAGACTCAATGTTTATCGAAGGCAGATGCAGTCCCTATGACTAGGGACGCATCATTGTGGGAACGGGATTTTTCAGAAAAGACTTCACAGTGAAAGTCTGTCAGGGGTCAGCAAACCGTGGACCAGACTGCCTGTTTTATAAATAAAATTGTATTGAAACAAAGCCATGCCCATTTGTTTACGCTTTATCTATGTCTGCTTTCACACGTAGTGGCAGAGTGAGAGTAGTTGTGACAGACAGTAGGGCACCGCAAAACTGAATTATTTGCTGCTTGGCCCTTTACAGAAAAGGTTTGCTAATCTCTGGTCTATGTGATAAATAAGTGACTATTTAGTAGTACTGAGAACTTCTTGAAGGTTCAGTTTTTGTTTGTTTTATCACTAGGTATACCTAGGAACTGGGCACATGGTAAGAATTCAGTAGACAATTTTTGAATGTCTGACCGATTTGATTGATTGACTGGGTAAGGTAAATTATATATATATTAGAGCTTGGAGGAAGTATAGGAGAGAAATAAGGAAAAATTTTAGTGAAAAAGGCATGAAACAAAAGGGATATAAGGTGTTTGGGATTGAGGGACATTGAGTATGATGGGCAGGGTTTGCACTGCATGGCTTCGGGGAGCACGGTTCATAGTGTAGCCTATGCAAGTAGAGCCCCCTGAAGGTGTGCAGCATGCAACCGTGTGTGTCTGTCCATAGATTGGGGTGGGAGAGGGACTAAAGGGCACATGATGCTACTATCTGATTGTTGTGAAAGCTGAGGATGGTGAGCTAGTAAAGGATTCTAAGATGGGAACACGATCCGATCTCTGCCACTCTGGCCAAAGTGTCAAAGGTATATGGTTTAGCGAGTAGGGAGACTAGAGGCAGGGAGATTTGGGAGGCTAATATAGGAGTCGAGTCATGGTGAGAGTGGGTGATGGCCAGAGCAACAGCAGTGGAGGGGGTGAAGAGGAGGCTTGAGTGGCAACATGAGCAGTCCTTGACCACTTGGTTGTGAGAGGCAAAGCCGAGGAGGCACCTAGGGTGCTCCCACGTCCATATACATTGAAACTCATTATATGTAAAAACATTATAGCATCATTAATGAGAAACTAAAGAGAGACAAAGTCATTCCTAGTCCCTCTACTGCAAGGAAACAAGCTATCTTTGTTTGTGAGTGTTTTGGTTATCTTATTGCTATGTAACAAATTACCCCAAATGTAGTGGCTTAAAGCAGCAATAATTTTATTATTTCTTATGATTCTGGAGGGCAGGAATTTGGACAGGACACAGTGGGGAATCTTGTCTCTGCTTCCCACAATGTCTGTTGGGTCTAGAATGAGTAAGATGACTTCTCCACATGTGTTTCTGGTTCTGTGATCATGGACTGGCACCTGCAGCCCTGTTTACTTTGGTGTGGTTGGTCCAAATGGATGGACAGAGGAAGGGACGAAAGGAAGCAGAGAGCCACTCGTCTGGCTCTGCTGGGAGCCTTACAGGTTTTAAAGCTATCTCCTATGTGATCTCCTGCCTAGGCCTGCCCCTGGGGATGGGGCCACTGAGTGTCTTCTTGCCAATGGGGAAACTGAGCCCCAGGTGCCGCTACCAGGCCTTGTTCAGGGTAAGTGTCTGTTGGCGCTGGATCTTGAACAATAGCCTCTTGATCTCTGGTCACATGTTTTAACCCCATATGTTGTCCACAGACTGAGTTGAATGGCTAAGAGCTGTCTGGAAGGGCTTAAGTGGGTTCATATGTTATCAGGGTTGGCTGAGTTTCTTGGTTCTCCTGCACAGAGTCTCAGATTGTCTCTCTTTCCATATGGACCATCCAGCAGCATAGCCAGACTTTTTACAAGCCAGCTCAGGATACCAAGAAAACAAAAGTGGAAGCTACCAGACTTTCTTCAGACAGCCTAGTCTGAAATTCCATGCAAGTCACAGACCTTGCTCAGGTTCAAGGGCATGGACTAATAAGCTCTGCCTCTTGATGGAGGTGAGGCGCAGCCTATGTCTGCAGGGAGGGGAGGAATTTGGGGCAACCTCTTTGGAGATTAGCTGCCACAGTGAGGCAGCGGGTTTTTGAGAAGGATAATCAGATGTTTCAATTCTAACTTGATCGAGTCTGATTGACTTAGTTTCCCATTGAAGATGCTTCATTGTATTTTGCTTACTGCAACCTCAGAATGCAAAACGCTACATGAATAATGTATCTCTGTGATCTTTTAGATTAATGTTAAGGGCATTGTTCTTAGTTTGCATTTAAAGAACTCACAAACCCCAGTTCCTAAAAAACTGGCAAATTTTGTTTTTCCAAATAAAAGAATTATAAAACTCCTAACTTTCCGCCCATTTCCTTTAGCCTCTAAGAAACTCAGGGACAAATTTAATGCACAGTCACTTAATTTTATTAATTTAGGTATCTGATATGTTTTACATTCCTTCTATGTGGGATTTTACTTTCAATTTCTATTAATAGCCCCATTTCTATATATCTGTTGGTATAATATACCTCAGAAACATTTTTTTTCTGGAATCAGGGATTATAATTAGTAAATAAAGATAGATGTGCAATTGTCAATAGAATTGGTATTGTAGTGAGCTGAACTAGATTATTTTTTGTGTAAATGGAGTAGCCACATTGTTAATAGAATAAAATTGGGTTAGGAATACAGTCGTTTGGATTGTAAATCCAGAGCTCTATGATATCGAATCCTAGTTTTAAGTTCTTGTGACTTACCACTTTCTCAAGTGGCTTTTTTTTTTGTTGTTGACGTTATCACTGAGTCTATTTATTCAGCCTCCTCAGAGCGGAAGGGAGAGAGGAAAATTCGCTATCTCCACCATTCCCAGCCAAAGATGTATTCCAGACGGCAAGCAGGCTCAGAGCGGGGGAACTGTGCCGTTAGACAAGTGATTTGGTTCAGTGTTTTGAAGGGTTGTGAATTCCTAGACCATCAGTCATACTTACATTCAAATATAAGTATCCAAACACATCTAAGTCCAAATATAGTACAACCATTCTATGATGTTGGTGTTGGGAGGCAAGATTTATGTCGGCTCTATGGACGCCTTATGTCTGCTGTTAAGTTCGTGGTTTTGAACTGAAGTGTAGTAAAACCTCTATTAATAAAGAGATGTATTGCAGAGACAGGCTTTCGTTTTATTTTGTTTTGTTTTTCTGTTTCTTCTCCTTTTCCTTTGTCCTCTTCCTCTCTTTCTTCTTCTTTCTCGTTGCCATTTTCTCCTCCTTTTTCTTTTTCATCACTGTCGTCTCATCTTCTTTTTCTTCTTCTTCTTTAACTTCCTAAGCTGAGCTACAAATAAATAAAATAGGGATAATAAGAATATCAAATAAGGGTTAAACATTAAGAAAAAGAAATTCTAAATAAAATGTTCCTTTTTACTTGGGGGTCTTGGGGTGTTCAAAAAGAAAACCAGAGGTAAGGTTTTTGTTAGGGGAGGAAGGAGAAAGATTGAGGGAGGCAGGAGGAGAGAGTTTGGAGAAAGTTCTAGAGTGGAGTCCAATCAGCCAGTGGACCTGGGCTGGACAGAGAAGATGCTGGTGTCTGACAGATACTGATGACAACCACCTCAGTCCTGGCCACATTGGTACCAGGCTCTTCAGGAGACCGAGGGCTTATGGAGGAGAGGCGGGACATAAAAGAAAGATGCTTGGATGTCAGAAAAGATTCCTGTAAAAACATTTAGAGGAATATCATGGAAAAGCAGGTTAATCCATCATTTATTATGAACTGTGTATATGGTGCCGTGTTGCTGGGTGCATCCCCTCTCCTCATGGATAATGTTTTTTTGCCTGCCATTTCCCCTTCCCATTTGGTGCTAATTTATGAGATCGTGTAATCAGACCCTAATAGGTTGGTGCCTTTGATGAGTAACTGTTAAAGACTCTTCTTATTTGTAGATGTTGTTTTTTCATGACTCTGATCTTCCTCCATAGTCAGGCCATCCATCTTTATCAAAGTATTACAAAATGGTTGTAGTGGCACAGACTTTAGAAATTTATAGACGCTGAAACTGCGGCCCAGAGAAAGTTCGTTAGAAAGTTCTCAGGGTTCTTATTCTCTTCTCGACTTCATAGGTGTGGAAGCTGAGCCACATGGTGGCAAAGGCGGATTTAACTAGAAGTGTGTTATTGGGTAGGAGATTATGCCTCCTATTTGTCTCCTTACCCTAGAAAGGGTGACTGATATCTGCAAGTCCTCAACTGTGCTGTAAATAAGCAAACTTCCTACATCATGTGGTCATGAACATTTTTCTTGTTCTTGTTTATTTGGCCTTAGGCAGTGCGATCAGTCTCTCAGTGGGCAACCCTGATGGCAGGCTGCGCACTGGAGTTTTAGCTCCACAGTTCTACCTTGCTATCAATGGAAGCCTCCAGATTAGGTGGGGTTGAGTGGGATGGGGCTCTTTAAGGGAGGTGACTGCTAGTGAGGGCTGTAGGGAGGGGGTGGGAGAAAGAGAAGTGGGAGTCTTCTCTGGGAGTCTTATGGGTAACTCCCCCCATCCCCACACTCACACTAATAATTAGCAATTAAAGCGTCAGATGTCCTAGGATGAACCATGGCAGTTCTAGGTCTGTAAGCTCAGACTCTTATCTTATAACTTGCTGACTCAGCTATCTACACTACTAATTTATACATTGAGATTCCAAGCAAGAAGCATGCCAGTGAAGAAAAAAAATCTTACATTCTTGTCTTCTGTATCATCTATCCCACCAATTTTGTAGAACACTTGCCTACTCCAAGTGACAACCATTTATTGAGCATCAGCTATGTTTGAATTGGACCTAATGCTGAATTGTCAGAAATGAACACCCTGTCTCAAGCCTGTTGATATTATCTTCTTCTTCCAGTGATTCTAGGCAGAAGTACATGTGGACTCTCTTTCTCTCCCTTAACTGATGGGGTTAATGTCTGAGCTGATGTGAACAAGTGCCTTTCAGGGAAGGACTTGATATGCAACCTTCAAGTCGGCACCTAGTTTTTAGTCTTTCATGGACTGCTGCTGCTTCACACCCCAGAGTTTAGGCCACTGACCTCAAGTTCGCAAATTTTATATCCCATTACCACCCTGTGAGCTCTGTATCCCCCAGGGCCACATAGTTGATGTTTTAGCTGGAATCTGAGAAAGTGTCTGCACATTTCCTGAAGAGTTGGCTAAGAGTGATTTGGCAGTTCAGTCATAAAAACCCAGAGCTAGTGGCTGGGGTATACGTTATAATTACCTCACACTGTTTCCTATTTGAGCCTGGTTGTGGGTAGCTGGGTAGAGTGGTATTGCTTGTGGGATTATATTTGAAAGGACCAAGGAGTCATTTTCAGTGAACACTAATAACCATTGGCTGTGTTTTCAGGGAGGCTTGGAAGTGTGGATACAGACATGCCTGGGGTCAAATCCTGGCTCCACCACCTACTAGGAAGGAATCTCAGACAAGTGCCTTGACCTGTCTGAGCCTCAGTTTCCTCACTTGTAAAATGAGATTATAATACCTTTCTGAGTTGTCCCAAGATTTAATGAGATAATACATTTCAAGTTCCTAGTACAGGGCCTGATGCATTTATGTAAAGTTAGATGATCATTAATATCTGGATACCACAGTCTCCACTTTCTCATCTTGGAGCTAATTACTCTCAGAAACGTAGGAAGCAAACTTGAACTTCAAAATTTTTTAAATTATAATCTTAATGGAAACTTACTTTGTCTGTGGAGATCTGGTTATACATGCCTAAAGTCGACGTATGGATAAGGTTTTTATTTTTTCAATTTCCCCTTCCCCCAAATTATTCCTTGTTGGTATTGCCCCCCCCCACCACCACCACTGCCCCGCCAATGCGTCCAAAGAAGTTTGCATTTTTTTACTGGCAGATCTGGCAAACGGTCTTGTCTCCTTCCTGATGAACACTTTTTTTTTCAAGAACCTTTGTGAAAGGAATTTAGATTTTAGGAAATGGAAGCACTGGCCTGAAAACCACTTTCTTTGGCAGTATTGCAAAGAGATGCCCTGAGAGTTGGGACCGTTTTGTGGTCACATGGTTGGCCGTTTTGGAAATGTGCTTTAATTGCCTTATCACAGTAAAGACTTGGTTATGATTGGGTAGACAAGATGACCACTGGTAATTCCAAGTCATACTACCTTTCAGCTTTTGATCTCAGAGGTAAAGAGAGAAACTCTTTCCCAGCGTTCACACATCAGATCTCACTGAGAACTCTGGCACTGCTCCTGTCACGTGCCCATCACTGTGACCAAAGAAATTGGGCACTTGGGCTGTCCAGGACTGAGGGATGTGGAATGGGTTCCTCTTAGGAAAGAGGAGTTCAGGTAGCAAAAAAGAGGAAGAGGTGCCGAGTGGGAAACACAACACATCTGCCTCTGGACCAAGAAAGCTACCTTTTCCACAGACCCAGTACTCCATCTCGCTCCGTCGTTGCTGTTCTCTCTAGGCGCCTTGTGGACAGGCCTTGCTTGTGTGATTTGGGGCCAGGCTGACTCAGATTAGCCGCCCCTGAGAAGAGCCATGGCCTTCACTTTCCAACTGAGCATTCCCTTCCTTTGGCTTCATGCCTTGCAGCAACGTAATGCTCAGTCAGTACAAAGGGATTCTTATTTGTTGTTTTTCTTCTGTGCCCTATTTCTTTTGAGAAATTGAAAATCTTTTTAGTTTTTTCATTTTCTTTTAATGATTCCCATTTTGATTTTAACGAGAGTTGGCTTTGAAGAGATCTTAAACTATTGAACATCTGGGAAAGTGGACCAAAACATACATTATCTTAATTTAGACAAAGCTTTGACAGAATTCCTATACCCTGCACCCTTATACACCAACCTCTGGTTAACTGATTGTCAATAAACTCTAAGAAGTTGCGGTTGCTTCTTATTTATTCACAGCCTATAAAAATAAGACTGCTTTAAATAAGGAATAGTTTAAACAGATAATAGTTATTTTTCTGCTTGTCATTAAAAATGTTCAAATTACCTAATATCTCTCATTCCCTTGGGGTAAATCACACAACCACCAATACCATAGAAGTTTATAAAAAAGTAAAAACATAGATACAAACAAACAAACAAATACCAGGTACTTTCTCTACTCTGCCAACTTCCCAGGAAATAAATAAACCTCAAATAACAAAATAAGCTTTTCTTTTTAAACTTTTGAAAACCTTTTAAGAATTTTACAAGAATATGCGCGCCAGGTTTTCCTACTTCTTCTTCTTTCTTTTTTTTTTTGTCAGCAGTTCTGACTTATTATATTGTTGAACATTTGGCAGAATTCTAGACAACATGTCTAATTTGACCTTAGATTGACCCAACTGCTCATATGCATTTGGGCCCCTCCTTGAAAATAAGTTGACACATTGTCACACATCGAGGAATAACAGGCTTCCTTGCTAAATTATTTCCTCCTTTCGTTTCCTATTTCCCATGACTATAAGAATTCTTCCATTTGTGAACATGTCAGCCCTTCTACGGACCGGATACAAATCAGTACCTTTCCCCTCAAACTCTTTTATTAACTGATAGATTTATGTTTGTCATAAAGAAAGATACGGTGTCCTTATGAAAATGAATCATGTCAGAAAGTAGTTCCATGCCCAAGGGAACCCATTTCCTGGGCTGATATGCTTAATTATTTGCACAAGGGTGATTAAGTCATTTGTTCTTGGATTCCTCGTCTAATGAACATTAACCTTATTTGAGTAGCCGCATATGTGAGATTCATAGAAGCATTTTGGTTGGTTCTTGCCACTTGCTTAAGATGGTAAACATGGTGGGATTGGACTGTTATTATATCTACATGGGGATCCCCATCCTGCTCAAGAATGTTGGGTTGCATAGCAGATAGAAATGGTTGTTGTATGAATGAAAAAAAAAAAAGCAGAAGTGTGGTGTCATGATATGTAGGAGAGTATGGCTATAGGATGAACTAGGCCAGATGCTGGTGCAAAGTTGTTGTTTTCTAACTTTTTAATACGGAAAATTTCAAAAATATACAAAACTGGAGAGAGTACTACAATGAAGCTCCCACTTCAGCAGTTATCAATGAATGGTCAATCTTATTTTATCTACTTCTCTTCCCTGCCACAGATTATTTTAAAGTGAATCCCTGAAAAATAATTTAATTAGCGAACATTTCATTATGCATCTGTAAATGGCAAGGGCTCTTTAAGAAACAAACACAATGATAACTAATAAGAACCTGCTGTATAAAAAAATAGTAAATTTCAAAAAAAGAAACACAATACTATCACATTTAAAATTAGCATTACTTTAAAAAATATCAAATATCTAGTGAGTATTTGATAATACTATTTTGATATTTGCTAATACATAAATTTGATTAGTATTATCAAATTTCCCTGATTAGGTTATAAATTTTATTTTTTTTAATAGTTCATTCAAATCAGGATCCAAATTAAGTCCATATTTTGTAATTGGTTGATAAATCTCTTAAAATATTTTAAAATATATAGATTGTCCCTCTGTCATTTTTTTTCCTTGTAATTTATTTATTGAAGAAATTGGTTCATGCTGTATATCACTTCTATGCGGAATGTAAAAAAGCTGAACTCAGAAACAAAGAGTAGAGTGGTGGTTTCCAGGGGCTGGAGGGTGGGGGAAATGGGGAGAGATTGGTCAGAGGGTTACAAACTTCTAGTAATAAGATGAAAAAGCTTTGAGCGTCTAAGGTGCAGCATGTTGAGTATAGCTAGTAATATTGTATTAAATACTTGCAAGTTGCTAAGAGAGGAGATCTTAAATGTTCTCACCACACACACACACACACACACACACACGTAATTATGTAACCAAGTGCAGGTGTTAGCTAATGCTTTGGTGGTAATCATTCTGCAATATGTAAATGTATCAAATTGTCATGTTGTATACTTTAAACTTATACAATGTTATGTGTCAATTATATCTAATAAAGCTGGGGAAAAAATAAAAAGAAATTGGTTCATGACCTGTAGAGCAGTGTTACTTAAAATGCCAGTCCATTAGATGCTTGTTTTCAGTCTGTGATGAGATGAGAAGCAGGTGCCAGACTGTAAATGCAGTATGTCACTAAGCACACTATTTAGCTGAGCTGGTATTTTTTCATAGCAAGACTTTCTAGATGAAGGAAGCAGTGAGGTGACTTACATTCAAGCTTAAGCCCCTTATCTCATTATAGATTAGTAATATATAGTGTGTGGACCAGCACTGGCCAGTCCTTGGATCACACTTGGGGTACACAGCTGCAGAGTGTCTTACAGTCTGTTGGTAACTGCTTCCCGGTGGCGGTGGTGCTTATTGTGTCCCTCTGTTCCCTGTATTTGCTGTGACTTGCTAATTAGAGCTAGAAGCTTGATTCAATGCAGAATCAACTTTTTGGCAAGAAGACTTTATAAGTGGTGTTCGTGCTTCCATTCGGAGGCGTATCATGTCTGCTGGTCTCTCTTTTTGTGATGTTAGCGGCCATTGATGATCATTGTCGAGGTCCATTAATTTATTAGGGGAGCAGAATGGGAATATTTGAATTCTGTCGTTTCTTATAGGTTTATTCGTACTGGAAAGTTTTACATCTAGTTTTGAACTTATGCTCGATGCCTCACAGCCAGCAATGTCTGCAATGCTGCCAGACATGCTTTTTCTGCCCTTGTCTAAACTGACCCATGACTTCGACGGTTGTGGAAGGATTATTCAATATCTAATGCTAGGCATAGCAATTATGAGGTGTAACACTGTGGAAAATTTACACAGAAGGAGCCAGGCACTTGAGAGGGCAGATAAGGAAGGATATAATTCTCCAAGGGTTCATTCCTCTCCTGTCAGCCCATTATCTTTTGTGCGAGTCAAGACGGAGACACTCAATGCATTTAGTAGGAGTGTCAGGCAAGGGGTTATAAAAAGTTGGTGAGCTTTTGGACAATGAGTGGAAAGAAGATGTTTGCGGATATTTTAACATTCAGAAGGGAATGTTTGTACCCTCATTTCAGCATTGCTTTCTCAGGAACGCTCTTTTTATTTAAGAAATAGGAGCTTTTAACTATACTTATTGTGGTAATCATTTTACAATATATGTAAGTCAGATCATTATACTATATACTTTAAGCTTATGCAGTGCCGTATGTCAATTATATCTCAATAAAACTGGAAAAAAAAACAATCAAAAGGAGATAGGAACTAATACTAATAAGCTTTAGTGATTCAAATGAAAGATTCTGAAAAACACTGGTATATCCAGATCCCCTTGGGAAAGGTATAAAGGGGTTAGAGCTGCTCCAGTAGCTTCGCTCTGAGTGTTTGTGGGGCACAGTGTGTGTGTGTGTGTGTGTGTGTGCGTGTGTGCGCGCACACCCGCGCGTGCTTGCACTAGCATACAAGCTGCACTTCCTGTGTGTTTCATGTCAGTGAAAGATGTATGCCATTCTTTGGGGCCTGACATATTTCTACTACCTGGTGTCAAACTTCCTGGGAAACTGATTTTAAAACAGAAGCTTTATCTTTGGGAGCTGCTATAGAGAAGATCTGGAAACCTTTTAGGTATGTTAAGAGGTAGAATGGGGTGGATGTGCCAGCAGCAGCTCCTTCTCAGAGGCTGTCACTATGTGCAAGTGTTGGCTAGTATTTAGCACCCACTCTGCTTGATGATGAAACACCATTACTGTCACACCTTCTCCGGAGCCCAAAAGGTATTGAGAAGACACTGCTGGCATGACTCAGGCTGAGAGGGATATCTTTTAGATTGGATTTCAGGAAAGAGCTGTGCTGGTGTTTGGGATGAGAGTTGCCACTTTCTCCATGTAATGGGCAGCGTGCCAGCAGCCTCTGAATTAAGTCATAGAGACGTGAATCTGGAGAGTTTTTTAGAACATCATCTGGGTCACCCTGGCCTTTGTGCAGCTTATTGTCTTCCTAAGCCAGGTCAGATAGTGCCTGCATGACCTGATGGGTTTGCTTGAAGCTACTTTTCAGAAGACAAGATGTACCTGTGTTCAAGTGTATACACAGAACACATTCCAGTAGCAGCTATGAGTAGGTGTTGAATTATCCACATTTTGAATCTCTGCATTGCTCCCCATCCACCACTTCCCCAGACACTGAACATGTTAAGAGCTGAGAGATATTTTTTACCAGAGGGAACAGGGCAGGATATTCACCATGTAGAAACTTTCAGAAACAGAAGTACCAGTCTGTAGGAGTGAATGTTCCTAAAAATGTATTCCTTTTACCATTGCTTTCCTTCTCCAATATACTTTGTGAGATCTGCTTAAAATTTTTTTTTGCAGACCTAAGAAAAGAAAACCAGAGCACAAAAAATTATGCACAGATGAGTTTATATAAATGAACACATTCTCTTTGGGGTATTTATGGAAACATCTTTTCCAATCTCTAATCTAAAAATCTTTAGTACTAGCCTTGGAATGTTTTATTAATAAATTCTTTTGGTTTTTAATTAGTGATTTATGACATGTTTCCATTGTGTAGCCTTTGAACAATTACTTCACTTCCCTGACTTTCAGGTTCCTCATCTGAAAATGAGCACAGCAACGCATATTCTTTTTTTTTCTTTTTTTTTTTTTTTTAAAGATTGATTGATTGATTGATTGATTGATTGCTATGTTGGGTCTTCATTTCTGTGTGAGGGCTTTCTCTAGCTGCGGCAAGCGGGGGCCACTCTTCATCACGGTGTGCGGGCCTCTCACTATCGAGGCCTCTCTTGTTGCGGAGCACAGGCTCCAGACGCGCAGGCTCAGTAGTTGTGGCTCACGGGCCTAGTTGCTCCATGGCATGTGGGATCCTCCCAGACCAGGGCTCGAACCCGTGTCCCCTGCATTAGCAGGCAGATTCTCAACCACTGCAACACCAGGGAAGCCCCCGCATATTCTTGATAGGATTTTGGGGAAGAGTCACACAATCATTTTGTAAATTATAAAGCTCTCTAAACATTGCTAATTATTATTTTTATTCTACATGGTGATTTCATATGGACTAGATAAATTCGTGATTCAGATTCCCTCAAATTTAAATTAGACTGTTTTTATTAAAATTGTTCCAATATCCAAAAGTTTAGAAATAAATGCTTACAAACTTACCTCAATTGCAAAGCTTAAAAAAAAAAAAACTTCAAGTTCTTAATTCCTAATATTGTGAATTGTTAATTTCTGTGAAATAATCTTAACTACCACATGCCATTAACTAGCTTCCTCTGCCTTTTTAGAAACTTAAATTCTATCAATGATTTATTTTTCTTTTTTTTGTTGTTCCTTAGCAACAGTGTTGCCTCTGTTCTGATGATAAGGTTTCCTAGAGAAATGTTTTTAAAAGACCCATTGCCTGTTGACACTTGTGAAATAAGAGTTTGAGATAAAAGATCTCCAAAGCTTTTGAAGCTGTAAAATATTTCTAAATGATCCATCAGAAACATGGAAAAATTTTACTGTCATACCCCATGAATTCCATTTATGTGTGTCTTTTGTTATGTATTTGATTCTTCATTTTAATTTTTTAAACTTAAAAATGTGGATGAAATGACATTGATTTCTTATTAGAAATCATCTTTTTCATCCCTTTATTTTATCATTTAATTTCTTATAAACATATTTATCTTTTTGTTAAATGAAATCCTCACCACTCTGGCAGAATTCTCTCTAACTTAGGTTGTCTTAATTGGAAGTACATTTGAAATCCTAAACCTTCATTTACCATTTAAGATGCAGGTATTGTGTGAGGTGCTGGGCTTGTAAAGATAAATCTGAACTTTCTGTCTTTAAAGAGCTCACATTCTAAAAGAGAGGATAATTACTCAGTTCCAGGGGATCTGAAACGCTCAAATAACTTGAATACAAGAGTGAAGCCACTAAATACAGTTCAAAACCGACCTGCTCCCTCGCTTCATTTGGAAGCCGCTCTTTTTGGAAATGGCTCATGGAACCCTTTGGTCTGTGAACTAGTCCTGGGTCCTGATTTTATATCATAGTTGCTGGTGAGGTAGGATCTTCTGGTTTGTAGAATAATTCAGGTACGTTGAGGATTAGCATATCCAGTTACTCCCCGTTTTTTAAGTTCCTGATTTATGGACTTAGGGATATCCTGTATTGGCCCTAATGGGCTCTTGCTGGGGGTGGGGGATGGCACTGGGCCTGGGGCTGGGAAGGCTTCCATTCTGGCTGCCCTCTCAGGACTCTGGAGTGGCCTGGGTTTAAGGTGGTTGGTTCTCACAGCTCACCGGGCAGCTTGCTATGGCTGCAGGGACCATGGGTTTGAGTGGCCAATTTTTCCTCTGGTTGCCTGCCGTGGAATGTGTTTTCCCATAAAAACAGCATTTTAAGTCTGTGGTCAGGTTCCCAGACCAGCCTACAATAGCCTATTTAGCTGATAATGTAGCTGAGAGGCTGCTATTTGGCTAGACAGGGGACCAAACCACCACCTATTAACATTGTTTCTATTGGAAAAGCCATTCCAAGTTCTAAATACCAGTATAGAAGTGACATTTTGGAGCCCTACCTGTTTGTCAGTTGGGAGCTGCCACTCCTTGGAACTGGAGTGTTGAATCACCCTGCACTCCCGACTCCTGAAGGATGCCATGCTTTCGCCTAAGCCTGACCCCATTGGCCGGTTTTCCTGTCTTTTCCTGGGGCTGCCGGTACATTCAGAAGATATTATCTCCCTGGACAGAGCTCTTGGTCTGAGAACTTCTGGGAAGTGGTGAGAGTCATGGTTTCAATCCCCTGTTTCTTCTGTGGGTGGTAAAGAGGTGGAAAGGGACCAGTTGGAGCTTGGGAGCAGTGAGTTCCATAGACACCATCCTGGGCCTGCCTGTTCTGGATCACCTGCTTACTTTGTTTGTATTTCAGTCATCTCTAGAATTTTGCCCACCCTTTACAAAAGTACAGTATAGCTTTGGCTTGAGTAAGTGGAGCAGATCTCCCAGTCTAAGACAATATCACGCTAGTCTTGAACTCATAGGTAAATCCAAGGGATTGCAGAGTTCTGGGAAGCAGTTCTTTAGAGGGATCACGGGTTTATGTGATACCGCTGGTTAAATCCTCGTAGAGGCTGGAGAGATGCAATTTTGAGACACACTTTTTTTTTTTTTTTTTTGTCTGTTTTGAGGAAATCCCTCCTCATCCTTATAGAATCAAATAGTAAAGTTTCAACTTCATAAACAAATACACCTCTCCCCATGTTTAGATGGGAGTCCCTTTTGTACACCCAGCTAGGGGTGTGATGCCAACGGGCCAGACAAAGATCCCTTGCTTTAGAGAGAAGTAGGTCTAGTGCAAGTTTACTACGGCAGCGAGTTAGTCAAACCATTGCCTTTAGAAGCTTACGAGGCCGCACAGGTGATTTAGTAGTCTGCGCAGACTTTTGTGTTCTCAGTACTGTGCAATCCACAGTACCAGAGGCGGAAAGTGCCCCACGTATCAGTGGGATTAGGACTTGCTGCACACATCCATGTGCTTCTGGTCTTCATGGTTCAATCTCTGGTTTCCTGTTCCAGTGCACCCTGTGGCTTTAAGTTCTTCCTTTTTTATTTCAAAGAAAAGCACACACATGCACACGTTCCAGTCACCTATAAAAGATTCCAACAGGATTTAAGTTGGCCGCCACTCCAAAATGACCTCCCGAATTTGGGGAACTGCCTTGGCAGCTCTCTGTTTCCTTAGCTAAGAAAGGCTGAGGGTGTGTATGTGTGTGTGTGTGTGTGTGTGTGTGTCCCTGATATGGTGACCTAAATTCTTTGGCTCTTAAGTTCTTGAGCTATTGCTTCTGATCAACACAAAATTCCCACAAAAACACAACTTAGGGTATACAGCAAATGAAACTGTGGAGGCCACACCCTCTCTGTGCTGTCCGGTGCTGAGTTACCCTGATCACCGTGGGAAAAGCCTCCGTTCAAGCAGCACATCTGGAGGAACCTCTCAAGGCTGCCTGGTGAGCTTTGTGATGGTTGTCTTTTGGAATTGGCCACACATTCTGGCTCCATCGATGACTTTGATCAGTCGCAACAACCTGCCCTAAGAAAATACACTTAAAACTTTTGTTGAGTTGAGTTGCCTTTGGGATTTTTGATTTTCTTTTGCTAAATAAATAAGTAGAATCAGATATTTATATATGAGTGTTTTCTCTACACTGGTTTTGTATTTTCTCGAAGGAAATATATTGATTCCTGAGTTATAAACATTGATAACTTCACTGATTAGAATAAATTAATGATCAGAATATCAGCAAAATAACCAAGGCATGAAACCATTATGCATTACTGTTTAACTGTCTATAACCTTTCAAATAAGCATGAAATATTCTTCCCTTAAATAGGTTCATTTTTAACAAATAGTTCTCACTATTAGTTCTCCATGTTGGTGGCATTTACAGATGGCCTATTTATGACACCAAAGTTCATCTTTGTTAATTGTGCTTTGTACTTACTAAGGCATTTAGTCAGTGTTATCTTGTGTGGTTCTAAATGGACTCCAAGATATTCTAGGCATAACAAGCATGGTTCCTCTGCTTGAAAAACTATTAGACTGGGATCAGAGGGGCTGGGGGCAGGTTTCACAGATGAGACTCTAGACATAGAATTATTTAAAGTATATAATTGTAATAGAGCATGTGTACGTTTATGAGAAGTGTGTCTGGAATTGTGTTGGTGGGTTGAAACATGGTGGGATTAATCAGGGAGGAGGGATTAACACTCTGCGGGGGGAGGGGGGATGGAATTATACATTAAAAGGGAAAGATAGAAGAGCTAGTATAAAGATGGAAGAAGAGTTTAGATTTAGTGTGTGTGTGTGTGTGTCGGAGGAGGGGGCTTGTGCCTGACTGACAACTGAGTTGGCGAAGAGAAGGAGTAGGGCAGGAGGGTGGAAGTTGATGGTGATGAGAGTGGGCAGGTAAGACAGGCCTACCTGGTGGGGATCTGAAGCTAATAGTGAGATGTTTAACATTTTACAGAGAGTAAAGATCCATCTCTGGATCAGAGGAGAGCAGAATTAAGCATGGTGAACATGAAAACATGCTTAGCTCCATTGTCCTAACAGAGTAGAGAGGAACTAGGAAGCCAGGAAAAACAGAATGTAGTATTAGTCCAACAGTGAAAACACCAGGATTTGGACAAGGGATTTACTTATGGAGTTAGAGAATTTAAGAGTAGTTTCAGCAGTGAGATGAAATGAAACTAGTGACCCCTCTTAGCAACTGGGAGACATCAAGTTATAATTCAGAGAGTCCCCTTCCATGCTTACCCTGGATGACGAGGCTAAACACCCTTGTTCTGGGCTCCGTTAGCTCCCCAGGCAGACCTTGATGTCAGTGTTTTACCTGTCATATTGACAGGCTTTGCATACGGGTCCATCTTCTTTCGAGAGCAAAGACTATGTCTTAGTCAGTTTTGGGAGAATTAACAGTTTAATTATAATTGCATGGTAAAAATATTATTGTTATTTTACTTTTTTAATAAACTTTTAATTTTAGAAGAGTTTTAGATTTACAGAAAAATCACGAGGATAATACAGAGAGTTCCCATATATCCTGGACACAAATTCCTCTGCTGTTAGCCTCTTATACTAGTTTGATACATTTATTACAGTTAATGAACCAATATTGATATATTTTTGTTAACTGAAGTCCATTCTTTATTCAGCTTAACTGATTTTTTAACTGAATGTCCTTTTTTATGTTCAGGATCCCATCCAGGATACCACATTACATTTAGTTATCATATCTTCTTAGGCTATGACAGTTTCTCAGACTTACCCTATTTGTGATGACCTTGACAGTTTTGAGGACCGTTGGTCAGGAATTTTGTAGATTATCCCTTAATTGGGATTCTTTTGGAAGGAAGTCACTATGCACAGCTCACACTTAAGGCATAGGGAGTTATGCATCACCTTCTTGAAGGCAGAGTATCTACATAAATTATTTGGAATTTGCCAGCACAAGAGATTTCTCTTTTCTCCCATTTATTTATTTATTCAATCATTTATTTACCAGTCTGGACTGATGGACATTTATTTTATACTTTGGGTTATAATCCAATACTACTTTTGTTATTTTGTTACTTAAATGGTGCTAGCTTTGGCCACTGGGAGCTCTTGATTTGGCTCTTGTATCCCTGACATGTCCCCATCATTGTGGGTATTTGTTTCTTTGTTTGGCACTTTCTTACTTTCTTTACTTTCTGTCGCCACAAGATGCTCCAGACTCACCTTGTACATTTCTTGCCCAGTCCTGGAGTCAGCCATGTTTCCCAGGAGCCCTGGTTCCTTTTATTGGAGAATGATATCAGAAACCAAGTGTTAGGTCTGGGTGTTAGGTATACTTGTCTTAGTCACTTTTATTTATCTAACACACTGCCTAACACATAATAGATTCTCACTAAATATTGTTGAGCGGCTTTGTGCTGGTGGACAAGATGATTATTCATGTGCCCTGTTGTGTGCTCAGCAGTGAACTTACTAACTGCACAGGAAGATAAGTTATGTGATCTTGGATACCTTGAGTTTGAGGTAGTAACAGAACATTTGATTCTAGATGTCCTGATAGTAGGAACTGAAGAGAGAAAGAGAGGGGGAGGAAGAAAGGGAAGGAAGGAGGGAAGAGAAGAGGAGGGAGGGAGGGAAGGAAGTCTTGAGAAACAGACAGACATTGACTTTGGAGGAAAGGATAATGGAGACACCAGTCTACCAGAGATGGGAGAGAGCAAGAAGGGGATAAAGCTCCTGCAAATGGTTCTTCTTCTTGTTCCTTTTTGAGATCATTTTAATTAAGAAAAACTGCATGAGGTAGGTTAGAGGGGCTGGCTGGCTGGCTTGAGTCTTCAAAGGAGAAAGCCAGGATTGTCTGTGTCCCAGCCAGTGTTGACTCAGACAATCCAGAAATGAGTCCCTGGGTCTGGAGGGCCCGGCTGAAGCTTGAGGAGGCCATGGAAGCTGTCTTCACTACCGGGGTTTGAAGTTTCATTTCTCGACTTGTTGTGACTGGCAGATGGGCTGGAACAGTCACATGTGGTGTTCAGATCACTGCTGGGAGATGTGACCTCTGCCTTCGGCTGTGAGGAGGGCCAGAATACAGGAAATAAAATAAGGGGGTAGTGTTCGCAAACTTTATTGAAGCAGTGGATCCCTTTATTGGGTAGCACTCATGGTTTTTCTTTTTACCTTGATAAAATTTGTCAAAGAACTAATAAACTAACGATGTGTGGTTCACAATATATGTAGCTCATTTGTGTTTTATAGTTTCTTCATTATCTATCTCATTTTTGACAGTGAAAGTTATGATTATTTTTAAACTCTGGAACAGTGGGATATTAGGATGTTTACCTTGAGGCATGTTACATGGGCATATGGGCACCCATCATTATGTGGGAGGCATATGCTTTTTGATACCCCTCCACGCTTATAGTCAAGAGGGCTAAATCATAACTTTTCTGCCTAAAGGTCAAAAAAGCAGGCAACTCACAGAGCAGGGTCCATCTCATTAACCTTTACCTAATGCTTGTTATTCTCCTTGCCCAAGGTTTTATCACTTCACAAGCTGAGAAACTCATGCATATGAAATAAGAGCCCCTTGAATTTGTCTTTATTACCCCGGTCATGTCTGAAAAGGAGTTTGCACTTGGGATAGGAAGCAGAAAGGCTCTCTTGCTGAAAGACAGGCCAGACTCGCAGAAGTGAGTTGGCTAAGGAATGTGGACACACTGCAGACGTCTTGCACTGAGGCTAATTCTTGCAATGATGTGGTCAGACGTGGTAGAGCCCAGCTGTTTGCTCCATTGAGAGGGGCTTTAGCTAGCCCACACAATCTCTGAGTGCTGTGTCTGAACTGGATCCAAATATCCAGCCTGCTGAGGCTCACCCAGCCCCCAGAGTGATTGGAGTTGGCTTATTGCAGAGCACAACATTCAAAGAAACTGGTAAGAAAAGTTACAGACAAAGACTTAGTAATTGAAAAAAATGTAATGTATAGCAGTAAAGTGGAATCTAAACATATTTTCCCCTTCCCCCATAAACTATGAAGATACAGGTAAAAACCGTTTATGCTTAATCTTTGGTCAGTTGATGGACATTTTGTGATTTTTTTTATCCATGCCACCATGAATGCTACTGGGTGAATATCATCTTGTCCCCTAAATACATCTTTGCCTTAACATAGGGCTTAAGACAGTGTACTCTAGAATAAGACTTCCTGAGTTTAAATCTCCATTCTCTACTTCCAAGCTATGGGACCTTGGCTAGTTTGTTCAACCTTACTGTTAAAACGGTAATAATAAGGTTTAGCTCGAAGAGTTTCTATGACGATGAAATAACGTATCTTTAGCACTTAGTATATCTTTTCCCTTTGAATTTTACCTTTAATTTGCGGAATACCACTGCCACTTGAATGGAGCTTTATCTCTGACTTTTTTTTGGTGGTGGGTTGGTAGGTATGGCTGATGAAGTGAAAAGGAAGAAGAAGAGGTACAATTGCTACACTTTGATTTACACAAAAAAGTAACTCCATTAATGATTTGTCTTCTTTGTTAATGATTTTCATGCTGAAACCTTAGAGTAAAATCTTTTAGAATGGAAATCATCCAACTCGTCTACTTTAGACTTTACATATCTTAGAACTTTCCAACTTATAAATGAATGAAAGACATTCATTTATTTCTAGAATTATAGGTGTTTTTTTCTGTGTGTAAGTAGAACAGATGCCACCCAGCTTGTTTGAACATGTTCTGTTAGTTTGCAGTTCTCAAAACCAAAGTCAGCAGAGGAGAAATCTTACATCTTTCTAATACTTTGCATTAAGCCACAAGACATAGTAGTATTTAGTGTTGTTGAAGAATGAATGGTAACGAGATTAATGCAATTGTCATTTGACGATGTTGGTTGAAATTAAATAATATATTAGGCTTTCCCTGGTGGCGCAGTGGTTAAGAATCCACCTGCCACTGCAGGGGACACGGGTTCGAGCCCTGGTCCAGGAAGATCCCACATGCCTCGGAGCAACTAAGCCCGCAAGCCACAACTACGGAAGCCCGTGTGCCTAGAGCCCGTGCTCTGCAACAGGAGAAGCCACCTCAATGAGAACCCCGCGCACCGCAGCAAAGAGTAGCCCCCGCTCACCGCAACTAGAGAAAGCCCGCACACAGCAACGAAGACCCAACGCAGCCAAAAATAAAATAAATTAATTAAAATATATATATATTACTTATTAAAAAGGACAAAGTTATTAAACTCAAAAAAGTCAGAGCATGCAAACACAATAAATCATAATTCAACATTATATAGAATTTTAAGAAATGCAGTGAAATGAAAATGAGATAATTAATGAAAGGGAACTGTGAATGCCTCATTCTAATGAAGCAGAAAGCACCTGTTTATGAGATAAGAAGTTCATACTTTTAAAGTAAAATTGTTGCTTTAAATAAAAGATGATGATTCATTCAATGAATGAATCCAGAATCTACTGTGTATCAGGAGACAGAGATGTAAAAATAAAATGCCTGCTCCCAAAGCACTAAAAATCTACAGGAAAGTTAACTAAAAATTACAGTGTACTATGAAAAGTAATGATAGAGGGTGTTTTAGAAACTCAGAAGAGGAGCTCCCAAAGGTGAAGGTAAGATTGGAAAATCTTCCTAGAAAAGAAGGTGCAAGGATTAGGAACCAAGATGGCGGAGTAGAAGGACGTGCTCTCACTCTCTCTTGGGAGAACACCAGAATCACAACTAACTGCTGGACAGTCATCGACAGGAAGACACTGGAACTCACCTAGAAAGACACCCCATATCCAAAGACAAAGGAGAAGCCACAATGAGACAGTAGGAGGGGCACAATCACAGTAAAAGCGAATCCCATAACTGCTGGGTGGGTGACTCACAGACTGGAGAACACTTATACCACAGAAGTCCACCCACTGGAGTGAAGGTTCTGAGCCCCACATCAGGTTCCCAACCTGGGGGTCTGGCAATGGGAGGAGGAATTCCTAGAGAATCAGACTTCGAAGGCTAGTGGGATTTGATTGCAGGACTTCGACAGGACGGGGGGAAAGAGAGACTCCAATCTTGGAGGGCACACACAAAGTAGTGTGTGCTTCAGGACCCGGGGGAAGGAGCAGTGACCCCAGGGGAGACTGAACCAGACCTACCTGCTAGTGTTGGAGGGTCTCCTGCAGAGACGGGCGGTGGCTGTGGCTCACCGTGGGGACGAGGACACTGGCGGCAGAAGTTCTGGGAAGTACTCCTTGGCGTGAGCCCTCACAGAGTCCGCCATTAGCCCCACCAAAGAGCCCACGAAGGCTCCAGTGTTGGGTTGCCTCAGGCCAAACAACCAACAAGGAGGGGACCCAGCCCCACCCATCAGCAGTCAAGCAGATTAAAGTTTTACTGAGCTCTGCCCACCAGAGCAACAGTCAGCTCTACCCACCACCAGTCCCTCCCATCAGGAAACTTGCACAAGCCTCTTAGATAGCCTCATCCACCAGAGGGCAGACAGCAGAAGCAAGAAGAACTACAGTCCTGCAGCCTGTGGAACAAAAACCACATTCACAGAAAGATAGACAAGATGAAAAGGCAGAGGGCTATGTACCAGATGAAGGAACAAGATAAAACCCCAGAAAAACAACTAAATGAAGTGGAGATAGGCAACCTTCCAGAAAAAGAATTCAGAATAATGATAGTGAAGATGATCCAGGACCTCGGAAAAAGAATGGAGGCAAAGATCAAGAAAATGAAAGAATTGTTTAACAAAGACGTAGAAGTATTAAAGAACAAACAAACAGATGAACAATACAATAACTGAAGTGAAAACTACACTAGAAGGAATCAATAGCAGAATAACTGAGGCAGAAGAACGGATAAGTGACCTGGAAGACAGAATGGTGGAATTCACTGCTGTGGAACAGCCTAAAGAAAAAAGAATGAAAAGAAATGAAGACAGCCTAAGAGACCTCTGGGGCAACATTAAACGCAACAACATTCACATTATAGGGGTCCCAGAAGGAGAAGAGAATGGACCAGAGGAAATATTTGAAGAGATTATAGTCGAAAACTTCCCTAACATGGGAAAGGAAATAGCCACCCAAGTCCAGGAAGTGCAGAGAGTCCCATACAGGATAAACCCAAAGAGAAACACGCCAAGACACATAGTAATCAAACTGGCAAAAATTAAAGACAAAGAAAAAGTATTGAAAGCAGCAAGGGAAAAACGACAAATAACATACAAGGGAACTCCCATAAGGTTAACAGCTGATTTCTCAGCAGAAACGACAAGCCAGAAGGGAGTGGCATGATATACTTAAAGTAATGAAAGGAAAGAACCTACAACCAAGATTACTCTACCCGGCAAGGATCTCATTCAGATTCGATGGAGAAATCAAAAGCTTTACAGACAAGCAAAAGCTAAGAGAATTCAGCACCACCAAATCAACTCTACAGCAAATGCTAAAGGAACTTGTCTAAGTGGGAAACACAAGAGAAAAAGGACCTACAAAAACAAACCCAAAACAATTAAGAAAATAGTAATAGGAACATACATATCGATAATTACCTTAAACGTGAATGGATTAAATGCTCCAACCAAAAGACACAGGCTTGCTGAATGGATACAAAAACAAGACCCATCTATATGCTGTCTACAAGAGACCCACTTCAGACCTAGGGACACATACAGACTGAAAGTGAGGGGATGGAAAAAGATATTCCATGCAAATGGAGATCAAAAGAAAGCTGGAGTAGCAATACTCATATCAGATAAAATAGACTTTAAAATAAAGAATGTTACAAGAGACAAGGAAGGACACTACATAATGATCAAGGGATCAATCCAATAAGAAGATATAACAATTTTAAATATATATGTACCCAACATAGGAGCACCTCAATACATAAGGCAACTGCTAACAGCTCTAAAAGAGGAAATCGACAGTAACACAATAATAGTGGGGGACTTTAACACCTCACTTACACCAATGGACAGATCATCCAAACAGAAAATTAATAAGGAAACAGAAGCTTTAAATGAAACAATAGACCAGATAGATGTAATTGATATTTATAGGACATCCCACCCAAAAACAGCAGATTACACTTCTCAAGTGCGCATGGAACATTCTCCAGGATAGATCACATCTTGGGTTACAAGTCAAGCCACAGTAAATGTAAGAAAATTGAAATCATATCAAGCATCTTTTCTGACCACAACACTATGAGATAAGAAATGAATTACAGGGAAAAAAACATAAAAAACACAAACACATGGAGGCTAAACAATATGTTACTAAATAACCAAGAGATCACTGAAGAAATCAAAGAGGAAATCAAAAGATACCTAGAGCCAAGTGACCAAAAACAAATGACAGAAAACACAATGATCCAAAACCTATGGGATGCAGCAAAAGCAGTTCTAAGAGGGAAGTTTATAGCTATACAAGCCTACCTCAAGAAACAAGAAAAATCTCAAATAAACAATCTAACCTTACACCTAAAGGAATTAGAGAAAGAAGAACAAACAAAACCCAAAATTAGCAGAAGGAAAGAAATCATAAAGATCAGAGCAGAAATAAATGAAATAGAAACAAAGAAAACAATAGCAAAGATCAATAAAACTAAAAGCTGGTACTTTGAGAAGATAAACAAAATTGATAAACCATTAGCCAGACTCATCAAGAAAAAGAGGGAGAGGACTCAAATCAATAAAATTGATAAAGGAGAAGTTACAACAGACACCGCAGAAATACAAAGCATCCTAAGAGACTACTACAAGCAACTCTATGCCAATAAAATGGACAACCTGGAAGAAATGGACAAATTCTTAGAAAGGTATAAGCTTCCAAGACTGAATCAGGAAGAAACAGAAAATATGAACAGACCAATCACAAGTAATGAAATTATAACTGTAATTAAAAATCTTCCACAAACAAAAGTCCAGGACCAGATGGCTTCACAGGCGAATTCTACCAAACATTTAGAGAAGAGCTAACACCCATCCTTCTCAAACTCTTCAAAAAAATGGCAGGGGAAGGAAAACTCCCAAACTCATTCTATGAGGCCACCATCACCCTGGTACCAAAACCAGACAAAGATACTACAAAAAAAGAAAATTACAGACCAATATCACTGATGAATATAGATGCAAAAATCCTCAACAAAATACTAGCAAACAGAATCCAACAACACATTAAAAGGATCATACACCATGATCAAGTGGGATTTATCCCAGGGATGCAAGGATTCTTCAATATACGTAAATCAATGTGATAAACCATATTAACAAATTGAAGAATAAAAACCATATGATCATCTCAATAGATGCAGAAAAACCTTTTGACAAAATTCAACACCCATTTATGATAAAAACTCTCCAGAAAGTGGGCATAGAGGGAACCTACCTCAACATAATAAAGGCCATATATGACAAACCCACAGCAAACATCATTCTCAATGGTGAAAAACTGAAAGCATTTCCTCTAAGATCAGGAACGAGACAAGGATGTCCACTGTCACCACATAGTTTTGGAAGTCCTAGCCACAGCAATCAGAGAAGAAAAGGAATACAAATTGGAAAAGAAGAAGTAAAACTGTCACTGTTTGCAGATGACATGATACTATACATAGAGCATTCTAAAGATGCCACCAGAAAACTATTAGAGCTAATCAATGAATTTGGTAAAGTTTCAGGATACAAAATTAATGCACAGAAATCTCTTGCATTCCTATACACTAATGATGAAAAATCTGAAAGAGAAATTAAGGAAACATTCCCATTTACCATTGCAACAAAAAGAATAAAATACCTAGGAATAAACCTACCTAGGGAGACAAAAGACCTGTATGCAGAAAAGTATAAGACACTGATGAAAGAAATTAAAGATGATACCAACAGATGGAGAGATATACCATGTTCTTGGATTGGAGGAGTCAATATTGTGAAAATGACTATACTCCCCAAAGCAATCTACAGATTCAATGCAATCCCTATCAAATTACCAATGGCATTTTTTACAGAACTCAAAAAAAAATCTTAAAATTTGTATGGAGACACAAAAGACCCCAAATAGCCAAAGCAGTCTTGAGGGAAAAAAACGGAGCTGGAGGAATCAGACTCCCTGACTTCAGACTATACTACAAAGCTACAGTAATCAAGACAATATGGTACTGGCACAAAAACAGAAACATAGATCAATGGAACAAGATAGAAAGCCCAGAGATACACCCACACACCTATGGTCAGCTAATCTATGACAAAGGAGGCAAGGATATACAATGGAGAAAAGACAGTCTCTTTAATAGTGGTGCTGGGGAAATTGGACAGCTACATGTAAAAGAATGAAATTAGAACACTCCGTAACACCATACATAAAAATAAACTCAGAATGGATTCGAGACCTAAATGTAAGACCGGACACTATAAAACTCTTAGAGGAAAACATAGGAAGAACACTCTTTGACGTAAATCACAGCAAGATCTTTTTTGATCCACCTCCTAGAGTAATGAAATAAAAACAAAAGTAAACAAATGGGACCTAATGAAACTTCAAAGCTTTTGCACAACAAAGGAAACCATAAACAAGATAAAAAGACAATACTCAGAATGGGAGAAAATATTTGCAAACGAATCAACAGACAAAGGATTTATCTCCAAAATATATAAACAGCTCATGCAGCTCAATATTAAAAAAACAACCCAATCCAAACATGGGCAGAAGACCTAAATAGACATTTCTCCAACGAAGTCCTACAGATGGCCAAGAAGCACATGAAAAGCTGCTCAACACCACTAATTATTAGAGAAATGCAAATCAAAACTACAATGAGGTATCACCTCACACCAGTCAGAATGGGCATCATCAGAAAATCTACAAACAACAAATGCTGTAGAGGGTGTGGAGAAAATGGAACCCTCTTGCACTGTTGGTGGGAATGTAAATTGATGCAGCCACTATGGAGAATAGTATGGAGTTTCCTTAAAAAACTAAAAATAGAATTACCATATGACCCAGAAATCCCACTACTGGGCATATACCCAGAGAAAACCATAATTCAAAAAGACACATGCCCCCCAATGTTCATTGCAGCAGTGTTTACAATAGCCAGGTCATGGAAGCAACCTAAATGCCCATTGACAGACGAATGGATAAAGAAGATGTGGTACATATATACAATGGAATATTACTCAGCCATAAAAAGGAATGAAATTGGGTCATTTGTAGAGACGTGGATGGATCTAGAGACTGTCATACAGAGTGAAGTAAGTCAGAAAGAGAAAAACAAATATCGTATATTAACACATATATTTGGAACCTAGAAAAATGGTACAGATGAACTGGTTTGCAGGGCAGAAATTGAGACACAAATGTAGGGAACAAACGTATGGACACCAAGGGGGGGAAAGCTGTGGGAGGAGGTGGTGGTGGTGTGATGAATTGGGCAATTGGGATTGACATGTATACACTGATCTGTATAAAATTGATGAGTAATAAGGATCTCCCATATAAAAAAATAAATTAAATAAAATTCAAGAAAAAAATAAAATAAAATATGATGATGAAAGTATAACAGCACATATTTAAGAAATTAACAGTTATAGTTGGGCATTAATTGAGAAAGCAAAAGAACTCTCTACTTCCCCAGATCCTCATCTCTTAAGGCAACCAGTTTTAACCATTTCTGTTTTTAGTTCTTCTCACATTTATGCCAGTGACACCATGTTCTGTGTTTGTACTTCTATGTCTAGATTTAAACAGTACCTATTGGCTTCTTGCCATGAAAGATAGGGACATAGCTCACTTAGATCTATACCTTTTACTCTCTCTTCTCCTTCCCATTTTTAAAATAATTATAGAATGACTTTCAGCCATTCTATAATTATTTGGTATTTATAATCACTTGGTATTTATAAACATTATATATCTAAACCTCTATTTCTTGGATCAGTTGCTTTATTTCTTTCCACACCTTTCTTTCCAACTCGTTTCTTGATTTATGATACATAAAGGTTTAAAACATTTACATTTTGTTTTGTAACCATTGTAAATTGTAACATTTTTCATGTTTTGTCTGTGGGTTGATTCTAAAGGTTGAGGAAGCAATAAAGAATGTCTATATTATTGTGATTTTTCATGTATCTTGGAAAATCTTTTGAATATCTTGCTTTGCAGGGCTGATAGGACTGATCCTGGACTCTTTTTTTCTTAGCTTTTTTACCCTGTTATATGTGTTGTTACTCCATAAATACACTCCTTCTTGTCAGACAATATGTCCTGAGTTTTGTCTGAAAAACATCGTTACTCCAACAGCAGACACCCTACAAAGGCTCAGGGATCCTCTGAAGTTATTCCAGGGTTTGATTTGGGGTTGGACTGAATCCAGTGGAGTTGTTGTAATGGGCTGTTGGTGGGGAAGGTTTGAGGTGGTTGACTTTGGCCTGGATTGTCATTTTAGATTGAGAGAACTCTTACGAAGCTTACGTGTCCTCCTGCCCCAGCCTTCTACCCTATCTTTTTCCTCTCACTCCCCTTTCTAAGATTCTGAGTTGCCCTAGGAAGTTCTGGGCACTCTGAACTGAAGCTTGGGGCACTACTTTGTCACAGGAGGGAAAAAGAATTGAGAGCCTTTGGCTTAGAATTCCTAATAAAGTCTTTCTCTCTTTCTTAATCTCTTATGGTACCTTTGGCTGAGTAGCTAATTTAGGTCAGAAGATGATTCCACCACGATGCTGCTGTGTGTTTTCATTGTCCTTTTCATATGTAAGCTTTTCATGTTCATTATTTCATCTGATACACACACACACACACACACACACACACACACACACACACATAATGTGGACAAGGCAGACATTTCATTATCCCAGTTGTAGAGAAATAAACTAAGGCTCAGAGAGGTCCTAACGTCATGCACATATTAAGCCTCTATCCAATCATTTTCTGTCTAGCCTTGGAGAAGCCTTGGGCTGTTGGGTATGGATTTGGGGCCCTCTCCTTGGCTCTTCCATCCTTCTTTCTATTTCTTTTTCTGACCTCGGCATCAGTTGGTCTGAAGTGTGCATTTTTCCCTGCAGAGTATTCCAGGTTCTCTGGGGCTGTAAAGGGAGTACAGGACAGGGCAAAGACTTTACCTCACTTCCTAATCCTGCATTTGGTTAAAGTAGTGAGTTCAGAGGAAATGCAAGAGGGTTCTATGCATATACAGGTATGCATTTTAGCTCTGCAGTTGTTCTTAAAGGCTTATACTTATGGGACTACAGTATTTATACCAGCAAGCCTTGGAATAGCTCCTAGTTTGTGAAATTGATTGCAAAACCTTTGACCTGCCTTATCAGCCCCTGAACTCGAGGAACTGGCATCAAGGTTTAGGCCCTCAGATGCGGCAAAATGAAATGAATGAATGTTTCTTTTGGATCTCTGTGTGTTATACCCTCTGCCTTAGTTTCCAGTGGAAAATTTGTTAGATCTTTACCCAGTTGCTCCCTTAAATTGTTAAATAGGATCATTTGGATCCTGAATGTATCCTGAATGGAGGCTTTGCTCCAAGACATGTGATGAACTGTAAACAAGGAAGCCGGAGTGACATTGGCTTTGTTTTCCTGTAACTGCTGGTATCAACTATGTTTCCAAATTTTGGCTAAAGAAATATTTACATGTTTTGGCTTTTTTTTTTTTTTTTCTGACTAATGTCAGAGTGTGCATTCCTGTAATTCTGGTGAAAGGAAGAATGTGGTCACGTTTTACAGGGTAGCTGGGCCATAGGAAAAGATATACACAACTTCAATGGATAGAAATATAAAACCTTACATGCAGTAGATTTTATGATGACTTTCCTTAATTAGATTGGTAAATTTATTGTTTAAACTAGTCTCATATGGCTCCATAAATTTTTATATCTGTGCGTTGTGATAGAAAGCACTGCATTTTGTTCCTGTGGTTTTAATTTTCCTGATGTGCTGTATGCATAGGTGATATTAAGCATATCCGTATTGGTATCATTATGTTAAAATGTCCCAAACTACTAAGCCAGCATTGAGTCCCATGAGTTTACTTTTCTTGTCTGCAAAGATTAATACTGTTCTAATAACTCAGGATTTTTTTCCTTTTATTTGGTCATATATTCTTTTTTTTAAAAAAAGTATGGAATTCTCATGATTGAATTTTTTTTGTTTTTGTTTCAGACCTAATGTCTGTGGATCACGTTATAATGCTTACTGTTGCCCTGGATGGAAGACCTTACCTGGTGGAAATCAGTGTATTGTCCGTAAGTAAATAGTCTGTCATTTTTCATGTTCTTGTTTTGTTGTTTTGGTTGCATGGTGATTCTTAGTATTTGGTCTTCTGTAACTGCATACCATTAATATGTTTAGAGCAGAGCCTTCCAGCTCTAAGATTTTCCTACTTTCTCTGAATCCAGCTTGGGAAATATATTAACTTGGTCAAACCACTGTTATACTTTAATTCAATGACTTCCTTTAGAATGTTTCTGAGATAGAGGGAATAGAGCCACAGGGATACTTTGATCAAGGTTTCATGTCATGGCATACCTTGTGCCTGGCTGCATAGACTATGTAATCACTTTGATGGGGTTTTGAAAAACAGTTTATCATTGCTGCTTTCCATACTGTCATTTCTAACTGTGTTGGCCACCCACAAGCCCACCCAAACCTTGTATGTTGAATTTGGGTGATCGAGGCTAAAAGCAGATCTAACTCTTAGACAAAGGAGAGAGGAAGCAGATAGAGCATCACATGAGGATGAGTGAAAAGACTAGAGGAAGAACTCAGATGGTACCAGAGATTCCTCTACCGACTCTGCTTCTATGGCAAAGCCCCAGATTCTCATCATACCCCACAAATGTTGAGCGACAAATCACATGCAAGACAAGGTGCTATTTAATGGCGATACTAAGTCAAGTTAGTTATGGCATCTGTCCTCCATGAACTTTTCCGGTCATCATACCTGTGAAATAATTTTTGTTTTCAGAAAACTCCGTTTGTTTAATGGGAAATTTAGAGCTGAAAGGACACTAAGGAATTACTTCACCCCCCTTCTTATTTGGCCTAGAGTGGTCTGTGGAGAAGAAGAGATTATTTCAACCAGCATTCTCTTGGTGACCTGAAAAAGTTAATCCCTTTCCCAATTCTTGATTTTAACTAAAAGCAACTTATTCATTTGGCACATTGTGGTTTACTTCAAGATCAAAACTGACTCACTAAGAGAGGGATATAATGGTATTTGGAGTTTTCTAAATGAACTTGACAACAAAACCCTTTCCCTAGTGTTCTGTAGAATCTCTGAGAAATGCTGACTTCAGGTATTAAATAAATGTTTGTAGGATCCTTTGACAGCTTATTTCCTAATAGTTTTCAACCTCCATCCTAGGCTGTTCTGAAGTTTCAATGCACTGTCTATCAAGGGTATTATTTTTGGCCTTGTACATTTCATTTGCCCTTGCAAGTTTGTTCAGGAGTTTGAAGGAAAGGATCAAGCCTATGAGTATAAAAAGTAGTGACCAAATCTTGGTCTTCTGTTAAATATAAATCATTTACCATTTGAACTTATTCTTTAGTCCAATAGCAGAGCATTTGGTACCAGTATGATATTAGTCTCTGGGTGGCATGAAAATGTTAATAATTCTCTAAAAGATGAATGGCTTCCTGACTGTAGGATCAGTACTACCGAAGTGGATTCACACATCTTCTCTCAGACTTTGGATGTAATTCACAACAGGACTAAATGTAGGATACAAGTTGCTCCATAGATCATATGTTCTCAACTGGCAGGGTCTTATCTAGGGAAGTAGTCTTAGCAGGGCACAGTATTTTTATTAAAAATTGGTAAACTTTAAGCATTTATAATAAAATAGGCTCCCAAGAATACTGCTACAATTTTTATATTATTACATCTTAAAGTTAGTATAAAAACAATGTGTGTGTATACACACACACACACAGGATTTTTGTTTATTTTATTTTCCCTTTATAGGATATCCTGGGCTTTTTGACAGATTGAGAGCTGTGGAATAAGCAAAGAGAGGCTGGAGAACCATTGATACGGATAAGGGAGTTGCCGAATCTTATAGCCAGAGTTTATTTAGTCCAACAGATTTGTTTTATAAATGCATAAATCTGAAGCCTAAAGTCACATAGGTCACGATGGCAAAGTTAACAAGGAACCTGATAGGCCAGGTTTCCTCACTTGAGGATTAGGGCCCTGTAAATCACCGTGCTCTGAAGCCATGTGCTAACAGACCTCTGGTTTTGTTCACAGCCATTTGCCGGCATTCCTGTGGGGATGGATTTTGTTCTAGGCCAAATATGTGCACTTGCCCATCTGGTCAGATAGCTCCTTCCTGTGGTTCCAGATCCAGTGAGTATAACATGTCATTATATATAATATTATTTTATGTGGTTATGCCCTATTTTCTCCTAAATTTGCTTTTGGCTTTTCTCTTGCCTGCAATACATTTTTTTTCACTAGAACATCTGCCTTCTCTGTTCTGCCCAAAATACTTGGAATGGCTTTCCTCAATCTGGGCTCTCATTTCCCTTCTTCACTTTTTATAGGGAAATTACCTATGGGAAATAACTACTATGAATAACATAAAGATTATGGCTTCCTTCTGTGTAGGTATCACCTTATTCATTTTTGTGTCTCCAATGTAAACACCATAAAAGATGCTCAATGAAATGATTGTTTAATGAACATTTTTTGGCTTAAGAAAACTAAGCATTCTTCCTTGTGGTACTGAAATATGAATCTGATTAAACACTTTTTACAACTTGAGACCCCTGCTTTTGCAAGAAGAAAATGTAAGGAGTCATCATGGCAGTTTATTGGGGATGATTTGTCATGAAGCACAAACATATTTTCCCTTTCAGAATTTTACCACTTTGTTCATTCTGTTCATTATTCAGAGACTTTGCTTGCTTGTTCTATTGGTTTTTGTTTTGAAATGCAGGGTGCTCAGCAGTGAATTAGGGGAAATGTGGGGCTTGGGAAGGAGGTGAGTCATTGGTTGTTAAAAAAGTTAAAGTTCATGTCTATATAAATAGCCCCTCAACACCTTGACCATCACCAAGGCAAAAACTTAGGTTCCTTTTCCATTCCCCATTTCTGACGGGAAAATACACTCCTCTTACAGTGTGTTCTGGTTTTGACAAGGTTTTAAGGAGAGTATTGTGGAATAAGCACATTCTCTTTCATCGATTGCAAGTAGAGACTTCCGCGGGGTCAAGATGCATTACCTGTTAAGAGTCCTCACATTTAACCGTGGCTCTCATGAACCAATTAACAGGATGCGGCAAGTAGTGCATGGTAGCAGACCCTCTTGGTGCCCACTCACATACCTTGGCATTCATGGGTGACACAAGTGACTCTGCCTGGGAGCTCTGTAACATTTTTCTGGCCATGGAGCATGTAGGACAAGCTGGAAGGCTGAGGGGATTAATTAGAAGCACCTTTTAACCAATGACAAATGAAGAGTGTTGGATAAGTGCCCATGCTTCCTTGCCTCTCCTTTTGCATAACTGCGAAGTGTGTTATGCACTGCCTTCTGAAGTTCCCTAGTGGGATTGAGCCCTAGTTGCCCACAGTAGGAATAGGCTTGATAATGTACTTTATAGGCTTTCTTTCACTTTCCCAGTCCCTTACCAGTGTTTCCTGAAATTACTTCTAAAATAAACTACTCACATTTGAATTATTGTCTCAGAATTTGCTTCTGGTGGAAACCAAACAGAGAAAGTCTAGCACTAAATACAGACAGTTTTAGGTTGGGATAGAAACTCCCCCCTTGGGCTGGGACTCATTTACTTATTGCAATGAGTGTAGCATGTTCTTACTTGATCTCAGCTTGGTTTTAAATGTGTGTCCTCCAAGCAAGGGTAGGTTAGTTCTGCATATCAGAAGCACTTGAGCTGGAGGAGTAGCAAGAGGTAGAGAGCTCAGCTGGCAGCACTTTGGGGAACATGTCGGATGTCTCCATCTCCATCAGGATGACCTCCAGGCTGCCTCTGAGGAGAGAGAGCCTCGGGGTGGGGAAGGAGTCTCCACATCAAGTTGGGAATAGAACCATCTCTCAGATTGGTTCTTGAACCCACCAACAACACTGCACTCCACTGGGGGAAGAAAATATTGCCAGATGGCAAAACTGGGTATCCAGCTGGAAAGGTCTTCAATGATAGTGTGAGCTGCTAATGATTTAATCAAGTAAAAATCATGAGATGTGGAGAAAGGATGTTAACAAGATCAGAGGGAAAAGCTGTGGTCCTAATAGACTTTAAGCTAGCAGTGAGGTGGGAGGAATATTGTGGTAAGGTCTTGTGGGCCAGGGTAGGGTAGAGGCTGAAGTTCAAGACATGTGGGTGGTGCTCTCTGAGATGGTTTGGGGTCATCTACGGTACTTGGACATTGGACAAAGCCCCCAAGTAGCTGGTGGATGAGAGTGGTGTGAGAGGGAGGGTATGTTTTCATCAGGGTTTTTGAGGCATTTGGAGCCTTTAAAATCATTGGCTCGGACTCTACCTGAACTAATAATGTCCAGACAGCTTGCACAACTAAAGACGGCAGAATGTTTTAAATGAAGGGTAGCTGGGTATGATCAGAATTCATTTCTGATCTTTTTAAGTGATGTTCTAGGGAACAGCTCTGCCGTCCTATAGAACTTCCTGCCCGCGGTGTGGTAGACAAATTTGGATAGATCACTTTGCTAACTGCCCTGCTAACAGAAGAATAATCCAACTCAGTGAAATGTTTGCATTCACTACCTGTGGTTCTGCTAAGAGGGAGTCAATATCATTTTATCAGTATTTCCTATGAGAAACTTTATACTTGTTATGTGATGGAGTCAAGGAGGGCTAGGCAAGTTGTAGGACCTCTGAGGCCATAGCCTTCTCATTTGAAAATATAAAGAATGAAAGGAGGGTTTTTCTTTCAGGTTATTTTCAACTTGTGTCCTGTGACTTTTAAAATAGGGAATGATCTCTTAGTGGCCTGAATGAGAGATCGCATTTCCAGAAAGTCCAAATTGCCAGCCAGCAACTCCTTTGGACACCAGGAAGTCGTGGCTTCCCTTAACCTATTGGGAGTCTTGCTGCCAGTCATTGAGGCACCAGGGCAAAGAGAGGATTGGCTAGACAGGGTCAGAGCAAGTTTTCTAGACTTTAACTCCAGGTCTATTAGGACTGCTCTCTACTCTCTCAGTCTCTGAGGCCAGAGATGGATCCTGAGCAACCCTAATTCTCAGAAAGACCTGTCATGGGTGATCCGTGAATTCACTCAAACTCTCCTTAAATATATAGAAATATAAAATAGATTATCTTCTTAAATAATATACAGTATGTTGTTATAAAAGGTGCTCCCTAAATTTCACATTTTAGACTTTGGAGATCAATTTTATGCTCATCCTGTTTTATTCTTTATGTTTTTAAAAAGGATTTAAAAATTAAACTTATTATTTTGAGATAATTGTAGATTCACATTCAGTCGTAAGAAGTGCTGTGTAGAGATCCTGGGTACCTTCTATCCAGTTGTCCCCACATCTTGTGAAACTATAGTGCAATATCACAGCCAGGATATTGACACGGATACAGTCAAGATACAGAACATTTCCATCACCACCAGATCCTCATGTCACTCTTATATGCATTTCCTCCTACATTCTCCTTAATCCTGACCGCCACTAATCTGTCGTCTATTTCTATAATTTTGTCATTTCAAGAATGTTATATAAATGGAATCACACAGTATGTAACCTTTTGGGACTGGCTTTTTTCACTCAGCATAATTCTCTGGAAATTCATCCTATTGTTGTTGTTGTATATATCAGTAGTTTGTTCCCTTTTATTGCTGAGTAGTATTACACGCTATGGATGTAACACAGTTTGTTTAGCCACTCACCCATTGAAAGACATATGGGCTCTTTCTAGTATTTTTGATTTCCAAACAAAGCTGCTATGAGCATTTATATACAGGTCTTCGTGTGAACATAAGTCTTTATTTCTCTGGGATAAACGTCCGGAACCGCAATTGCTGGGTTGTATTGTAGTTGCATATTTAGCTTTTCTAGAAACTGCCAGCTGTTTTTGGAGTGGCTGTACCATTTTACATTCTCACCAACAATACATGAATGACCCAGTTTCTCTGCATTTTTACCAGCTTTGGGGGTTGCCACTATTTTAAATTTTAGCTATTCTGATAGGTATGTAGTAATTACATCATTGTAGTATTAATTTGCATTTTTCTACTGGCTTATGATGTTTAACATCTTTTCCTGTGTTTATTTGTCACCTGTATATATCTTCTTTTTTTGTTGTTTTGAATTTTATTTTATTTTATTTTTTTATACAGCAGGTTCTTATTAGTTATCTATTTTATACATATTAGTGTATACATGTCAATCCCAATCTCCCAATTCATCCCACCACCACCCCCCCACCACTTTCCCCCCTTGGTGTCCATATGTTTGTTCTCTACATCTGTGTCTCTGTTTCTGCCCTGCAAACCAGTTCATCTGTACCATTTTTTCACCTGTATATATCTTCTTAAGTGAAATGTCTCTTCACATCTTTTGCCAATAGGATTCTTAACTATTTCACTGTTTATATAATTTAAATACTAGCTCTTTGTCAGATATGTGATTTGCAAACATTTTCTCCCACTCTGTAGCTTGCCTTTTCATCTTCTAACAGAGCAAAAGTTTTAAAATTTAAGTCCACTTTATCAATTTTTCCTTTAATGGAAAAAAATCACGCTTTTGGTTTCAAGTCCAGGAACTCTTTGCCTAGCCCTAGATCCTGAACATTTTCTCCATTTTTTCCTAAAAGTTATAGAGTTTTACATTTCACATTTACATCTGTGATCCATGTTGAGATACTTTTTGTATGAGGCGTGAGGTTGAGGTCTAGGTGTAGTTGATACCTGTGGATGTCTAATTGCTCCAACACCATTTATTTCTGAAAAGGCTATCCTTTGTCCATTGAATTACTTCTGCATTTTTGTCAAAAATCAGTTGGGCATATTTGTGTAGATCTACTTCTGGGTTCTCTGTTCTATTCCATTGATCCATTTGTCTGTCCCTTCTCCTATACCATACCGTCTTGATTACTGCAGCTATGTGGTAAGTTTTGAAAGTTGAGTAGACTAATTTCCTCCCACTTTATTCTTCTTTTTCAAAATTGTGATTCTAGTTCCTTTGCCTTTCCATATAAATTTTAGATTCATCTTGTCTGTATCTACAAAAAAAATCTTTCTAGGATTTCGATAGGAATTGCTTTAAACCTGTGTGTCACTTTGGGGAGTATTGGCATCTTTACAATTTGAAACCCCTTTTAGTTGGATAAAATTTTATCATTTTTAATTCACTTCAGTTTAGTTAGAATTTGGGGGCACTGGTACTCCCAACATGAATCCAAGTTCTAAGAGTGTCAGAAGGCCAGGGGAACAATTGTAGAGCAGTGTGTTAGTGAGTTTGAGTGAGTGTTTTGCAACCACATGCTGAAAGTGTAAGAACACTCAAAGGTTGGGAAGGTGGCACCGTAGCTAGTCTGGAAGAAGTGACCTTTTTCAGGGCGGTGTGGGATTTATATGAACAGGAAGAAGAGGAATGGGTGGAATCTGCTCTGATTTGTCCATAGAAACAGTTGAGCTCTTTGCTTTCTAGTTAGCCCTCTATGGAAGTGCCTTTATCACTGCTATCATATAACTTGTCTTTCTCTGGACCATTTGCAGCTCTGCTAGGTTTTTTGTTTTATTTTGAGACACTTTAGTGAAGTTGCTCTTCTAAGGCACATAGATTATTTATGCACTTATGGAAAATGTCATTGCTGTTATCTCTCCCAGTGAAAATTATTTCTGTCCTGCAGTGACTCTGGTTGCCCCTATGGACTGTTGTCTCAGGTGTCAAGTCCAGAAGTTAGTCTAGCTGTTTAATTTGCCTTGTACTTTTCCTAGTGCCTACATTAAAATCACATGTTGCCCTACAGATACTTATTTGCAAATCACTCCCAGTGTTCTTTCTGCCCCTTGTGCCTGCCAAGATAATGGAAGTTTTTAGAATCAGTCCCAAGCTAATGCATCCCAAAGAAAATCATTACCTGAGGGGTATTTAGACCCAAGTCCCAGCCCTGCATCTCTCTTGTTCCAGTAGCATGTTTACATCGCTCTCTTTTGGTTGGTTATTTTAAGAATTAACTTGTGCTGGGCTGTAATCTAAAGAAAGTTTCTTCTACTCTTTCTGATACCTGGCAAATGGAGGGCATTCAGTAAATATTTGTTGAATGATTGAAATGACTGACTGACATCTTCTGGAATGAACATAAAATTTGTTTGGGACTCTGTGTGGATACAGGTTAATGGCAACATTTTCTGTTAGTTCTAGGATGTTGAGCCTTACTTGAAACCCTTTGAGGCTGTCTGCCCATCTTGGAGGGGAAGTTCTCCTCAGGGCCAACTGCACGTGGCAGCATAGACCTGTACACTGACACTTAAACTCCCCTAGTATTTTCAGTTTCTGGTAAAATCTTAACACAGATTGAGTTTAGGAATCTATTCTAACTTGAGGTATTTAGAGCATCATATGGGTTCAAGTGAAGCCCTTATTTTTCAGTTGGCTTTTTCTAGCAACATAGAACATGGTCTCCTAATTGCCAGACATCTGGAATTCTTTGTCACATCAGAGTAAATTTAGAATATGCATCAATGGCAGGACTCAATCAAAAATAAAACCAGTTTGTATATATATACTCTCTACACTGTGTCTGCTGTGTAGTGAAGCTACAGATCTAGTTCCTTTATTTCCCCACAGAAATCCTGAGTGATCACTCCCACCTTTAAGGAAATACTTTTTCCCCTGAAGATCTAAGACTCACAAAGAATGTGAATTTGGTAAACATGTTCATGGCAAAGCAGGAGATTAAGATGCTGTTATCTGTTGATGAGCTTGCCCCTCTGCCCCAAGGAGACATGGTTCATTGGTTTATTTCGACCACTGGACTAACCATGCCTTATTGTTTCACACGTCTGACCAAGTGCTTTTATTTTTTAAAGGAGAAAGAATATTTTATGCTGGAAAAAGTTCACCTGAAAGACAGTGTAGGAAAAAGTATAAAAGCATATCAGGGAAGTTTTTATGATATTACATTTAAATGTAAGCTTACCATTCTTCCCAGAAAGAAGAATTCATTCTCTTTTTCAATTTGAACAAATAATGTAAAGTCACTATTTAAACTACTGTTAGCTTTTTTATCTCAAAGTAGCTAAATGGCTTTGTTGCTCATGTGGGAATGGAAATTAGCTCTTGGCATGAACCACTTTAATTGAAATCAGTTTGTGGGTTGAGTTCCTATGCTGCTTGACAGATGACATCATTTCCTGTGCTTTTCCCAACCCTCACTGTTTTGCTAAGATAGGATGAAGCTAAGTTTAACTTCAGATTTTAAAGCAACTATACACCTTTTCCTGACCCACTTAGAATATTATCCAAATTTTTCATCAAATCATTTCTTTTGTATATTTGTAAATAGTTTTTTAGTTAAAAAAGCATTTTGGCTGAGACATTTTAATAGAAATCGTAGGAGCCTAAAATAACTGTTTTAATCCGTTTTCTGGGTTGGTTGATTTCTATAACAATGCTCCAATAAAGGAGTTATTTCTGCTTTTATATGTGGGGCAACAAAGATAAAAATATTTTTAATAGCAACCTGTTGAGTGCTGTATAAGTGCTTAGGCAACTACACAGTCTCAGTGTTTGAGCATAGCTTTTGGTGTCATTATCATGGAGCATGCATTAAGTAAACAGGAATTAATGTAGCAAAGTTTTATACAGCACCTGTGTACAGGCAAGGTTTGCTCTGAGCACTTATGGGGATATAATTCATAATCATGATTCTTCCCACTCCCCACTCTCATGATGCCTTTAGACAAATGTGCTGGGGATAGGAGAAATAACTTAAAAAAAAAAGTTTGATTATATAACATATATTTCCAGAGAGAATTATTAAGTACTCTGGAGTCAGAACAAAGAGGGCTATTATCTAGTGAGGGAGGGAGGAGAGAACAGAAATCAGAAAAGATCAAGGGAAAGAGCAGACATTTGCAGTGGGTCTAGGAGATAGGTAGGATTTCAGTATTTGGTGAGAACTGTGTGTGTGTTATATGTTAGGGGTTGGGGCGAAGAGACAAAGTGACAGGTTAAAGAGGAGATTCCATGAAGAGACTAGCACCAAGTGCCAGGCATTTGGTACGGCACTCAGAAATATTTGTTGAGTGAGTGAGTGACTGATAAAGTACACTGGGGACTGAGTCATAGGATGTATTAGGAATAGGCAAAGCAGCCCTGATAGGCTCATGGGAGGGCTTTGAATGCTGAGATGGAGGGGTTCTTAACAGAGCAGACGTAGGAAGTCTTTGACGGTGTTTCAGCAAGTATGCAACATGTTCTCGAAAAGGTGCCTCACTTTCAACTTGACTTAGCTCTTCAGTACTCTCTGAGGGCATAGTAAGTATTGGGTTCTGGCACCTTCCTTTTCCCTGTTGGCATGCTGAGATTTGTGTAGCACTTGACGAAAATGGCCCTTTCTCCTGAAGTCAGCAGCCCCTTTGGGATTCTGAACTGAGCATCCTAACAAGGGGTACTGAAGAAGGTGGCTCCTGGGAGGGGTCTCCTCTCTGCTCTTGGGAGAAGATTTGGACCCTGTGCTCCAAGAAGGCTGAGCATAAGAGCAAGCATACGCAGCTGATTCTGCTCTTACACAGAAGAAGGGCTTTTCGTCCCCTGATGTGAAATTGTTGAGCCTTTTTCTCTAGGGATTTACTCCCACAGCTTGGAGGACAGGGCAGAGTGAGCCAAATTTCCATGCCCAATCCTGGCCTCCTTGGGTAGGGATGTGTCAACAATGATTAATTCGATCAAGCCTTTAGTCTTCTCCAAGTAAGGTAGTTGACTGTTTCTAGAGGACTAAGGAACAGCCTGGGATTTTGAGAGTGCCTAAATTACTGAAGCAGAGGCAGCCAGAGCCCTGGAGGAGCCAGAGCCCACACCGCGCTGTCATTCTCTCTCCCAGGCGTCTTTCACTCCAGCTCCTTCTAGCGCCTCATCGTCTCAGTCTAAGTCAGCCCGCCTGCCCGTGGTCTTCCTGCTCTGGGTGCTGAAGCTCTCACACTTCTGTAGGTGACAGTGTGATAAAGAGTGGGTTTCAAACACTGTGGGTCTTAGTTGGTTTAAGGTTACAGTTTAAACCAGCAGCTCTTTCTGAGCCGAATCCAGCTGTCTCCGTTATCAAGCAGTCTTGTTATTAAATGCCGTTGTAGGTACTTTTTCCCTTCTTTTTGCTGCCTCCAAAATTTCTTTTAACAACATTTCTTGGAATTTGTCACCCTGAATGTTTTCCTGCCCACCTACCTGGGACCCTGCATCTTTTAACAAGCAAATTATTGCCGTCGTAATCTTGTCTCGTCTGGTCCCTCAAGGCACTCTTTTCTTGTTGGGGTAAATTACAGAAATGACATTGAGTGGTAAGTTCTGCTAAATTAGAGAAGTCATTGAGCATTATTAAAGTAAGTATCGAAGAAGCAATTACATTGCATTGTAAATGATTTTATGCGCACAAAATGACACGTTTAGCATTGTCAATTAGGTTATTTCTGCGTAAATGTATGAATCTTGATAAACCATTTTATTTTCTCTTCAAATCACTGCAGATCAACTCGTGTGAACTGTTGCTATCTATGTGCTTAAATTGCAAAAATAAATCAGTCTTTTTTTTTTTTTCCTTTTCAAGTCCAACACTGTAACATTCGCTGCATGAATGGAGGTAGCTGCAGTGATGATCACTGTCTGTGCCAGAAAGGATACATAGGGACTCACTGTGGACAACGTAAGTAAACCATAGTTATAAGTATTCTAGATGTTAATCTATAGAGACAAAGAGAATACGGAGATAAGTGCTGGTGGATTTTCTTTGATTTCCTGGGACATGGCATTTTTAGAGATGTCCAGGGACTCTTACAGATGAACAGATCACTTACCCAACACACATAGTACCAAATTTCTGACTGGAACCTTGGAAATGGGTTGTTTGATTCATTTTTCTTTCATTTACCTCCACTACCCTGCTTACCTCATCTCTGATTTACACCCAAGGTGCAGAATTCTTGTTCACTCCTGATGTATGCCTTCCGTTTGATTGCTCAACATCTCCACCATCTCTTGGATTTTCAATAAGCATCTCCAATAGAGTATTTCAAAACTCAACTTCGCCTTTCTCCCCAAACATGTTCTTTTTTCTTGACTATTGATGTCTGTATCTCTCTAGTTTCCCAATCTAGATTCTGCTCTTATAATATTTATCATACTGCTGGCCAGTGTGTTGGTTCATTCATGAACACTGTTTATTGGGTGTCTACTCTGTATCAGCCCCGGTGCTTTGCAGAGATGAAAATTTCTCTAAAAGAGCTCACTTTTTATTACACTAAGAAGAATATATATACCCTGCAGAAAATTTAGAAAAGTTTAAAAATATAAAAAATAAAATTTTCTACAATCCCACCATTCCAGATATTACCTTTTAGTCTTTTAATGCGTATTTGGTACGTGAGATCCATTGTATGCATAATTTTTCATATAACTTTTTTACTTAATATTTTATTAGAAGTATATTTCATTTTTTTGAACATTTAAAAATACATTTTAATAGTTGCATAATACTCCATTATATATAGGTTTTACTATTTAGTGAATTGTTAATGAGCATTTATTCATGTTGTTTCCAATTTTTGCCATTGTATATGTATTTGCTATGATGAATAATGCTATTATAAGTAAATCAAAGTTTATTTAATACCCTCCTGACTGTCTACACACTGCAATATAGTAAGAATGACAATCGAGTCTTTGGCAGCCCACAGCAGTAGCATGGCGGGAGGAGAGGTAGGACAGCCTCCCCAGTGTGGGAGACCCTTGAGCTGAGTCTTAAGGGGTGGGTAGGGGTTCCCTTGTCAGATGATGGGAGGTGGGCCTTTTAGGCAGCCGGCACAGCATAAGCCAAAGCAGCAGAACATGACATAGCATGGGAGGTCAAGCTTTGGCGTTGCTAGGACTTAAGTGCTGAGGGAAGTGATGGGAAGGAAGCTAAGGTCAGAATGGAAGTCATGGGCCATTGGAGGGCCTTTATGCGTACCGTTTTCTCACCCAAAGTAGAGCCAGGGAAGGGGAGTGAGAAGACAACGACCAACAACATTCATCTGTTGAGTTATTTACTCTGTTTACTGTATGCTAGGCACATGTTCAAACTCTTTACACGTATTAACTCATAACAACAGCCCTTTGAGGTAGAGGCCTTTTTTACCTTCTACGAAATGAAAAAGCTGGGGCAATAACTTGTCTAAGGCTGTACAGGGAGTAATCAGCAGAGTTGGGATTTGAACCCAAGCAGTCTAACTTCACAGCCCATGCATTTAATGCTATGAAATACTGGCCTATACACTTCACTTACAGTGGTTTACAATGAGAAAGACCACTGGTGGCCAATGTAGAGTGGGAAGAAACAGAAGCAGGAAGAATAGTACTAAGGCTATGGCTAGAGAGATGGTGGGATGGGGATGGATTCAAAGGCATTTTCAGAAGGGGAATCAGAAGGAGCTGCTGTGCATCTTCTGTTTCCTTTGATGCTCCCAGAGGGAGTAGAGCCCAAAGCCCAGTGCACGACAGGCACTCAGGTAACACCCGTAGAATTAGAAAACCTTTCCTAGACTTCAGTTTCCTAATCTGTAAAATGGGAGGGTTGGTTTAGGCAATCTCAAAATTTCTTTTCTGCTTAAGCCTCTTCATTCTCTCCTAACTGTAAATTAAGAAGCAAATGAGAACAATGAATATATGTAAACTTCTCTAATTTTGTGATGATCAATGGACTACTGCTATAATTTTTGGCTATAAGGGGTTGTCTCAGTTCAAGTGCACTGATCCCAGTGGATGCTGAGACAGAATTAGATACACAAGAGATTTATTGGGGAAAAAGCCTATGAGAATCAAAGGGAAAGAAAGCAGGAGTCAGGAGAGAGAACCTTCAGACCATGATGCAGGTCACACCCCTGGGCAAGGAGGGAGGGAAGGAAAGACTATCACGATTGTGTAGAAGGAGGCTCAGACTATAGTGCAGCTTCACGAAAGCCTTGGTCAGGCTGATAGGGAGCCCAGAATAAAGATTGCCCATCAGAATAGTTTCATGATGGGCAGAAATGTCCAGTCTCCACCATGCTTAGTCACTGGGTGGTAGCAGCCAGGAGAGTGTGCCCTTGGCATGAACATAGTAGCAGATCTGAAGGTGTAGCAGCTTCAAGGCTGTCGGCCAACTAAGCTCCCCTAGGTAGGTTTTCTTGGAGGGAGATCTGAATGGCTCAACTCCATGACTGCCACAGGGGTACAGGAAAAATGTGTGGGAAATATATGAAGGAGGAATTAATTTAAATGGAGGTGTTAGGGAGGCCTCATGGAGGAGTAAGGTTTGAGCTGGGCTTTGAAGAGTGGGAGGGACTGGCAAATTTGGCAGGGGCAGCCTACCACCTGTGGATTAAGATGCCTAGAAAGAGGCCATGCATAAGTGAGTTGCAGGAAGTTGTACGGAGAAGAGTGGTTCAGGGCATGAGCTTTCAGATCTTATTTTAATGCCTTTCTTGACAAGTAAAATGTCCCTCCCTCAAGGATGGCTGGACTTATCTTACCAATATTTTCCAGAGATTCTCTTACAACATTCAATTGGGTCTTTATTACGGTGCATAAATTACTGAATGTCAGTATTCATGTTTTGTCGTTGGCAATTAATAGTGTGATTTAACATGCTGCATTTCTGTAAGGATGACGGTAGAGAGGCCAATGTTTTCCCTCATGAGAACCCTCTGGAAACTAAACATAAATCATAAGAAAAGAGTCAGCTTGCTAAAATGCAGTTCTCATCAGGGGTATCTCTTATAAACCACCATTTTAGGTGCAGAACTGAAAGCATTGCTCACATGCTTCCCAGGATGAAACTGTCAGCCTTAACACAGGTGCATACTCACCTATTCCAGGTAGTTTTACCTGAGTTGACTGAGGAACATCCGGGGAACTGGAACTGTACAGTAACTGTTTAAAACAAATACCAGGGTGATTATTTAGTGTTTTTATTGTTGTCCTTTCAGGGGACAGTAAGTGTTACTTTATTAGCATCTACTATCAGATGAAGCCCGTCAGCCTCTCAGCTCCTATTTCCTTATTTTACAGCTGTCTGTGAAAGTGGCTGTCTCAACGGAGGCAGGTGCGTGGCCCCAAATCGATGTGCATGCACTTACGGCTTCACTGGACCCCAGTGTGAAAGAGGTAATTTTTTTTAATGTATTGGTGTCAAGATGTTCTAGTGGCTAAAGCTATGATTGATTTCAACATGCATTGGGTTCTTGCGGCTGCTTCGTGAATTTTGCTGAGCTTTGAGGGGGTTTCTGAATTGTCACTGGGAAGGTTCCTAGGATGACAAGACAATGGCCCTAAGTCTATGCATGTTATTCAGTAATTCTTGCCAGGGGACTGCAGGACTCAATAGTGCGCCTATGCATAAGTACCAGTTGGCATCAAGATAAAAAGAGGAAAATTTTCCATAGAGTAAGGATTGAGCTCATTATTATCCTAGTAAATTAGGGAGGTGGCTCCAAATAAAACATCTGTGTGGCAAGGGGAGAAATCCAGAATGGAACAAAAATTGCACCTAAAGATCTATTAGGACCTATTGGCTGTAGTGGCATACAAGCTCGGCATTCAAAGTTCACTAGAAATACTGACTGCTGAGAAACTGTGCTTTCACACCTGTAGTTTATTCAGTACTCACTGCAGCCCACTGACGTGTATAATCATCATCACTTTTCTGTCTGAGAAGATCAAGGCTCGGGGAGGTCAAGGGAGCTCCCTAAGGTCACACACATAATAAGCAGCTTTAATTTGAATGTGGGTTTTCAGTTTTCAAGTCTGATGTATACTGCTGCTCTTAATTAAAAGAGATTTCTACCTGATTTGCCTATGCATACGAATAGGATATTGAGATGTATGTAAATGTGCAGTCTTCTTAAATACCCACCGCCCTGACCTTTGCTTTGTTGATCATCTTGTCTTTACATTCATAGCCATGTTTTCATTGTTCCTAGTTTTATGGCGAAGATTTTATCGTGAAGATTTAGGAGGTTCCTTTCATACAAAACTGCAAAAATACTCATGAAAAAAATACCCATTGAAAAATATTCATGAACTTTTTAAACTGCAGTCATCACCTTTATCCAAAGTTGTATAGAGATCATTTTATTCTAAGATGGAAAGTAAAGATTCAGTAGCAAGTGTTGAATATATGTTATTTAAAAGCAAAGAGCACAGAGTGGTATGTGAGAAATTGTCTTCTGTTTGTAGTTTTATGAGTTCGTCTAGATTCAGTTCTTTGCTGATAAAGCAACAATACCTATTTTAGCAAGTAACTCTATTATTACTGGATAGATTATATTGTATCTGTGTTCACAAGGCCACTGCATGGTATGGATATGTGATGCATTCTGGACTCTCGGCCCTTACATTGTACTTGGCATCGTTTTGGAGTCCCTCTTTAGAACTGTTTCTCTTTACAACTTGATGTATTTTTATTGACTTGGAGCTAATATACATCTAATGGTCTCAAGAGTAATGAAGACAACTGTTTTGATTAGGTAGTATCATTCTGTGGCCTTATTATTTACTCAGTGATTATGATATAGTATTTAAATTGTTGAGATTAAAGTTGTTAACATGTAACTTGAACAGTGTGAAACTAATTCTGGAAGTGACAATAGTGGGCTTAATTTGTTTTAGAAAAATCACTAATAGAATGAAGTTACAGAGCATTTTACCTCTAAGAATCTGGTTAATAATTTGCTGCAAAGAATATTGATACCCATAGTTACAGATATTGATAAAACAGTCTAAAATAAAGAGGGCATGATATTTAACCATTCCACACTTATTTCTTCAAAGACTTGATCATTGACCAAGATTAAGAAATGATGTGAATGGGTTAAGTTACTAAACTGCTAATCAAAACTGGCATATTACTTAGGGATTTCTCCAAATTTTGGGGTGTCTTTAACTGCTTTCCTCCGTGATAAGGGTATCCTAAAATTTGCACTTAGGTGTAAATACATTTTGGCCCCATAGAATCTTCACAATAGTGATTATCTAAATAAAATTAATCCCTAAATGGCAGATTTTCAGACATTTGTGGTTGTGGAGAGTTGGGAGGAAGCAGGCTTTCTTTAATCATTGCCCTTTGCCTCTTCTACCTGGGAATACAGTCCCAAACCTTCAGTGGGAGAAGGGAAACATGAGTGTGATTTCTCTCACCACATGGGAGAGGGGAGGCTCTTTGATTCCAGGATTGTATTTCCATTTTTAGTCTTCACTGTTTTCTGCTCTTGTGGAAGTCATCTGCTTACCTCTTTAAAGAATTAGAGGCAAGATATCCTATTACTCAGACGAATGCTTGTGATTTCAAGAGTGATTAATAAAAATATAGGACTGAGTCAGGATAAATCCATCCTGAAGCATAGGGAAGTATTCAGTGTCACTTCTGATAGTGGGTTAGTATACTTACTAAGTTGTTCAACTATGTAGGCCAGTTGCATTCTGTTTTAAATGGAATGTGACTTTTTATTTATTTATTTTTTTAAAATAAATTTATTTATTTCTTTTTGGCTGTGTTGGGTCTTCGTTGCTGTGCGTAGGCTTTCCCTAGTTGCGGCGAGCAGGGGCTACTCTTTGTTGCAGTGCGCAGGCTTCTCATTGAGGTGGCTTGTTGCGGAGTGTGGTCTCTAGGCACGTGGGCTTCAGCACTTGTGGCATGCAGGCTCAGTAGTTGTGGCTCGCGGGCTGTAGAGCGCAGGCTCAGTAGTTGTGGCGCACGGGCTTAGTTGCTCCGCGGCATGTGGGATCTTCCCGGACCAGGGATTGAACCCATGTCCCCTGCATTGGCAGGTAGATTCTTAACCACTGCGCCACCAGGGGAGCCCTGGCTTTTTATTTTTAAAAATGAACTTCCAGGAAGTCTTTACTAATTTTCTTTCCTTCTTCTAGGAGGCTGAGCCCAGGGCCTCTTCTGCATTCTCTCTGAGCACTCTCTCCACGTCTTTTGATAGCACTTACCACATTGTATTGAAATAGCAGGTTTCCATGTCCATCTCCCCCATTAGAGTGTAAGCTCTTCAGCAGCAACTGTGGTTTCATCATCGTTTAAATTCCTAAGCCAAGCTTAATGCGTGATGCACAGTGTATGGCCAATAAATGTTGAACTGAATTTAATTTGAAGCACCAGAAAGTCTTGAGATATGATTATCAGATGATGAAAAAGTATCTCCTGGAAGTAATTGCTGCTTGCCTACTTGTGGACAATTCTGGGTATTTCTTATTGGTTTCATTTTAAACAGAGCTTGCAGTGTTGAGTCCTAATTGAATTTGGCCCCATCTTTCAGGGCCACATGACTGTCATTTTTCAGTTGGCAAGGATGCAGAAAAGAAGGTATGTTTTGACCTAAGCCAGGTGGCAATAAACAAACAAACAGACAACTTCCTATCATGATGTAATACACAGGGAAGGGGACATTTCAAATGTGTTACAAGTACCTCTCAGGATAATCATCTTTGTCCCTGAGAGGTCTTGCAACTATACGTCTGCAGCTACATCAGAGAGCCAGTACAAGTGTAGACTATCCTTTGGCGGGGGGGGTGATACTGGCAGGATTTGGATCACTTTAAGCTAGTAAGTGAATCTTAATAACCCATGAACATAGTGTTTTGGTTTGTGATGGAGACAAGCAGTGGATCCATGCTTGAATTACGAATCATAACTTTCATTCAACAAATGCAGTCAGACTATGAAGCAAATTTGTCTCACTTGTAGCTTTTAGCCAGTAAAATATGTTGTAAAAAATTTTTTGACTAGTCATCCTCATTGGGCAGGTGACAATGATACTATTGCCTGCCTATGTTCAGAGGAAGAAAAGAAGAGGCCTGTGACTTGTTTGGCCTGTAATGTTTACTTTTTAAAAACTGAATGTGAGTACCTTCAGTTATAGTCTCTAGCTTGCCACAATCCCTACTATTCCCTATTGTCTTACATCCTGCTCCCTTTATTCATTTAGCTTACTTTTTAGCCCCTGTGGGCACTTGAGTTTCCCACCTCCTGCTACATTCTGTATCAAAGATTGCATCTCTTTGTGTTTTGTTTCACATGCCAAGTTTCTTTCATTGTTCTTCCTCTTATATATTTTTTTTTCTGTAAATTTACATTTATGGTTTTCCTGATTGCCCCCTCCCCCTCACTTTTGCCTTCTCTCTGCTTGGGTCTTGAGCAACCAGTAAAACTTATCATTGCCTAAGCTCAGTGGTATGGTGTGTTCGCATTTGTTATTAGAATATTGAAATGAGGTCAGTGCCTGTTTTGGCAATGACAACATAAGCTAGTTGTGTATTGCCATAGTTACTGCCAACAAGACTATTGGAAGCACACTTTCTCTTGCCATCTTGCCTCAGAATGCAGACTATTTAAAATCTTGTTAAATGCTCTTATATTAAACACAGTGAATCATGAATCATGTGAGTGGATGAGACTTCTCAAGGTAATGAAAAAAGAAAGAAGAATGATGGAGATAGACCTGAACTTGGAGATGGGGTGGGGTTACTGATGAACAGGCCTGAGGAAGAAGAGAACAAAAGATAGACACTGAGAAAACATGGAGAGAGGCAAGAGAACTAGGGGAGCACTGAGCCAAAGAAACTAAAAGCAAGAAGGACTTCAAGAAATAGCTTGGCAGTTGTTAGACTCTTCAAGGATCAAGAAAGAATGAGAATAACAAAAGGCCCTTTGATGTGATAACAGGTGACATGGACTGGTTACTTAGAGGGGGCCAGACAGTATGCGGAACACTTGACTTTGGTGATTTGCAACAACCTTATGAGAAAACTCCTATAATGAGTCCCATTTTATAGAGGAGCAAACAGAGGCAAAGAGAGGTCAAAGAGCTTGCCCAAGGTCAGATAGCTTGTAAGTGGTACAATCAACAACTGGACCCAGCCGGTCTGGCTCATAAGCCTGTGTACATGACCACTGTGCCATACTTGGGTTTCACTCGGAAAGAGGTCATTAGTAACTATAGAAAATTTTCTGAGAAATTATAAGAAGAAATCTAGAACTAAGAGTTTTAGAGTGAAAGTTATAGATTGGGGGAAAAAAGCCTTTCAAGAAATTTGGCAAGGTAGGTAGTTTTCCTCTCTGGAGGAAGAGTTGAGCTAAGTTGCTTTTAAATCATTTTAAAAGCCAAGAGAAAGGAGTCTTGAGTATTGCTTGGGTGTATGTAATGCAGGGTTTGGGGATATTTCTCTGTTTGATTGATTCTGATATTTTAAATATAATAATCCATTCTTGGAGAGAGGATGATTCCTGTCTGTTTGCAGTACATATAAATCGACTCCAAATGACTGAACCAACATTCAAAAATGTAGCCATAGAAAATGAATATTGTCGTTTAGTGCAGTTACCATGGAAGGTTATATAGTTTTCCTACAATATTACAACTCTTCGAGCCATATATGGAAACTCTTTTCTGTAATTACCTTTACAGAGTCAGCAATTCATTCAAATGAGCATGTGACCATTTTTTTCCCTTTATGGGAGTCATTTGAGTTTTTAGAAACAGCCTAAAATAGTGTCAGTTCTAGTGACGACAGTCAATAATCAAACACATTCGTTGTTTGGGGTCGAAAATTGACTTAGATTAAAAAGCAGTGAAAAGAATTGTCTTGCATGGTTCTTAAAACACATGGAATTAGATTAATATTTTAATGTCAAACTTTAAGTGAGCCAGAGTATGAAGCCTTTTGGAAGCATAAGTGCTAATAACAAGAAGTTTTCTGTCATTACTCCATCTGGAGGTCTTCATTATGTACCGTCTGAATGTAAGCATGGACACGAATTCTTCGAAATCCTGAATCATTTGTTCAATGTTAAATTCCTACCCAAGTCTAAACTGTGAAGACAATACTTGGATTTTTCCCAAATCAAGAAAGTCTGTTGGCTGTTCTGCTGGCTATTAGTAGAAAAGGTATAGGGGAAAGCATTACTGAACTGATAGCTTTAAGAAAAAGGAACAATGGGGGGCAAATATGGAGTAGAATAAAAATCAAAGAACGGCAATAATTCATAGTCCATCAGAGAAGCATGACAATGAAGGTGAACTAAGTCTGGTCATCATACTTGCCCTCTTAAGGGATTCCAGTATTAATGGAGCTGGAAAAGGCATTTAGTTTTTTGTTTTTGTTTTTTTCCAGTAATTGAAGAATAGAACAGAGGACAGGTAGGCTGGTTGTAATTCTCCTTCATTCTCTTATGTGCAGTTGATATATGAGCACCTCTGTTATCTTCATAACTTAGTTTCTCTGATGATTCACAAATGATGGTTTTGCACAGGGATCTTTTTTAATGATTTCATAGAAGAGAGTTCAAAAAGCTATCCTGGAAGCAGTTGATAAGCATTTATTTTGTAAAGCCAAGAAAGCAGTGTCTGCGTTGTGTCTAATGAATGGAAAAGACTAACATATAATGATCCAAATATATAAATAACCAGGTCGTGCATTTCAGATACATTTGCCTCATTAAAAGAAAGTAGAATCATGGCCTACTCTCAAAGGGCTGTCTAGAAAGCTTCATGGAATCAAGTGCTGATTTTCTTGTGCTTTTTCCTTGCAGTTTTTCTGGAAGGTGTTAATGAAATGTTTGGAAGTAAATTTTACAGCTCTGCATTTATGACACTAATTTTACATAATTTTATACTTTAGGCAGCTATTATTAAAGTTCCCAGAGTAAATGCCATAGGCGAACTCCCATTCTCACAGTGTCTTTGGAAGGCAGAGCTCTGGGAACTATGCTTATTTTCTTTTCTCTAAAAAGGCAACAAGTAATAAACTGTTGTTTCTAAAAAAATGTTGAAGCCCTCTGTGAGCCTAGCTTTTGGTATTTAGTCTAAATGGAAAGTAAATACTAATGTGTAGATAGCAGAGGCAGAATGCCTTAAGTGTTACTATGCATCTAAAGTGGTATTGCAACATTTCTCAGTTGGTGGCTCATTGAGTAAACTTGATTTTCCTAAAATAGTTCCAGGAAATACATCTGTTGACATAGACGTTCAGTTTCTGTGGTTGAGGAGCTGTGTGCAAGTAGGGAACGTATGCTATCGTACCATGCACACGCCTGCTATCACCCGCAGGACTAGTGAGATGCAATCATAAAGCAGTTTAATTTTTGTCTCCCACTGACTGTCTCTCTCAGTCCACTCAGTGGGCTACGTTTTCCCCTGCTGGGGGATGAAATTTTCTGGTCCTTTTCAGACTTTCTCCCCTGCGGTTCTCTCACATGAGCAAAGGCATCTATAGTTGACTTACAATGTTGTGTTAATTTGTTCTGTACATCAAAGTGACTCAGTTTTATATATATATATACACACTTTTTCATATTCTTTTCCATTATGGTTTGTCACAGGATATTGAATATAGTTCCCCGTGCTATACAGTAGGACCTTGTTCTTTATCCATCCTATATATAATAGTTTGCCTCTCCTAATCCCAAACTCCCATTCCTTCCCTCTCCTCCCCTCCCTCCCACAAGTCTGTTCTCTGTATCTGTGAGTCTGTTTTTGTTTCATAAATATGTTGATTTGTATCATATTTCAGATTCCACATATGGCATCTGTGTTCTTATTGGTTGCTTACATTTCCTTCCTCAACCCGGGGTGACCACTGGTACCTCCAGCCATCTGAGGCCTCTGCAGCTCTAGGAGCCCTCTGAGAAAGGATCTAAGCTCACTCCACATCAGCTTTCTCCTACAGTGGCCCACAACTAGTTAGCAGGAAACACTCATACATTTTTTTTTGCCACAATAAATTGCCAGAGTGCAAACCAACTTGGACATGGTAACAGCCTCTCCCTTGAACCGTGTCTGAGCATCTGGCCAGCCAGTTTCCAAGCGTTAGACAGTCTGCAGTCCACAGCGTCCTCCAACCTGTTGTGGATACATAACACACATCGTGCAGTCTGAGCATTCTCCTTGAAGCCCCTTTCATGACTTGTCATCATAATGTGGTCTTCCACCAGTTTCCTAGAGAGAGCTAGTGACAGTTCAGCCCTCTCCCAAGTAACTCCCGTCCCATCTCTTATTACCTCGGATGTTTTGATATTCTTGATATGCATGAGTGTTTAAGAGCCCTGTGACCAGACTGTCATCACATCCTTTGCAAATTCTGCATCATAGTGTCACACTTGACTTAGAATGTGGCATCTGTCGTCTTGTGCTCCAGTTCAAATATCCATTTTAACATCCTCTAATATTATCAAAGTGAATAATTTAATAAGCTATTAAATTTGATGTTAAATTTGGTATCATGGTTTAATCTTCAGGGACAGTTTTTTAACTTTATTGGTTTTTTTTCTTTTCTTTTCTTTTTAGCTCTTATGAACTTTAAAAAAAGATGAAACTAGTTTTTATCAGTAGCCACATTTAATATTTGCACCACTTTTCCGTTTTTGGATACTCAGAACACTAGAGCAGCACTGACTAATAGAAATATAATGTGAGCCACATATGTAATTTTAACTTTTCTAGTAGCCACATGAAAAAGTAAAGGGAAACAGGTAAAATTAATTTTAATAATATATCTTATTTAACCCAGTATATCCAAAAGTTTTATTTTAATAGGTACCCAATATTAAAAATTACTGAGATATTTTGCATTCTTTTTTCCATACTAAGTCTTTGAACTCTAATGCATATATTATGCCACATCTCAATTTAGGCCAGCTAATAGCGACATGTGGCTAGTGGCTACCATATTGGATAGCACAGTTCTGGAGCTTTGTTTCTAGTCACATCATCACTCACCTAAGGTCTCTATCAGGTCTCTAATTTTCTTTCTTCCTGCTGCTGTTTATTTAACTTTTAAGAAAGCAGCATCTTAGAGAATCATAGCCTATGTTGATATGTAAAAGTAAACCAATTAAAAAAAAAAACACAGAGCTAGGGACCTCAGATTAGAGTCTAATTTCTCAGGATATTTGTCTAAGTGGAGTTTTGTTCAAATATATAAGTGATAAATGAAATCTCTTGTAGTCATGTCAATTAGATATAACAACTGTAGCAAATATTTCATAAAGGCTCAGCCCTAAGCTAGGCAATAAGATGGAATCAGAGGGGAGTATATAGTTCTTGTCATCAGGGACTTAAAATTATTTTTTAGAAAGATAGAAATACATCTATGAAAGAGTTAAAAAAGCAGGGCAAAGATTTATTTAGTTAGGCAGAGTAGATGAGGGAAAGTGCTACAGATGAAGGGAAGAGACAGTACAAAGATTCAGAGGCTGGAATTGACCAGGGGAAAAGGGAGGAAACAGTCACCCTTAGGAAGTCCCTGCTATGCCAGACTCTCAGTGTTTGGAGACCTCCTAGGAAAGAAGAGGAGGGGGGCATGATGTCAACTTGCTTAACTCCAAAGAAGGAAAGGCCTATTTCAAGTCTCTCTGTGGTGCCCTTCTATTCTACTGAACTGTGCTTCTGTACAGTTTCTATATGAGGCATGGTATTGGGATTTTAAAAAAATTCTCCTTTGTATATATAACTTAGTGGCTGGACTGGTCTATTTCTGAAACTGTTTTAGCTTAATCCTATGGATAGGAGTCTGGAGACCCTACCAGTTTTATATGCTCAATTGAGAGTCCTATGCTTAGTGTTTACGTTCCTTAGCAGTTATGGCCTCTAGAGAATCTGTGCTGTTTTTGGTTTATAAATATATATTGAACAAATATATGGGACTTTGTGGTCCAGATGATGTGCCAAAGTACTTTTTGCAGAACATTAGTCCCATGGGGGTTCCATGAAATGAAGTTTCCATGGTCAGAAGGATTTTGGAAACTCTGTACCATGTCCTCTTCTTGAAGAGGCACTGGATGTGTTAGCATATTAGCTCTTGGGAGTCCTGCAAGAAGGTAACTCTTTTTACATAGTTTAACCCAGCACTTTCAAATCTATTAATTTTAGAATTAATTAATTTAATTTATAAATTAAACGTAATCCCCAGGGTTTGGTTCTTAAATATTCTAAAGTATGATGATGAATGGATAAGATGTGGTATATAAATACAATGGAATATTACTCAGCCGTAAAAGAATGAAATTCTGCCATTTGCAACAACAGGGATGGACCTAGAGAGTATCATGCTCAGTGAAATAAGTCAGACAGAGAAAGACAAATACTCTATGTTATCACTTGTATGTGAAATCTAAAAAATAAAGTAAATAAACGTATATAACGAAACAGAAACAGACTCACAGATATAGAGAAGAAATGAGTGGTTATCACTGGGGAGAGGGAAGGCGGGGAGGGACGAGATAGGGGTGTGGGATTGAGAGATACAAACTACTATGTATAAAACAGTTAAGCAGCAAGGATATATATCATACAGCACAGGGTAATATAACTGTTATTTTATAATAACTTTAAATGGAGTATAATCTATAAAAGTATTGAATCACTGTGTTGTACACCTGAAACTAATATAATATTGTAAATCAACTATACTTCAATTAAAAAAAATACAGTATGACTTAGGCAAAGTGAACTCTTCCATTAAATAGTGATAAGTTCCTGGTTCTGAAAGGTTTGATGTGGTTGGCATGCATGTCATCTGGTTCTTTTCAGTCCTTGGGAGTGCTACTTACCAGAACTAGCAGTATCAGATATTCTTGCAGCTAGAGCTTCCTTTTATAGATTGGTTAAATTCTCTTCTTTCAAAGTCAAGATTAAGATGTATTCCTTCCCCAATCCTTTCCTGACCATAGGGAACTCCACCACCAACCCCATCAATGTCGTTGCAACTTGACTGACATCACCACCTCTGTCTGCCTGGACCCCATTCACATTTCTATTTGATAGTTAATGCATGTATTAAACTTTTGGTATTTGTCATGCACTTTACCCGAATCAGCCACGTTAGTATTTTTACTTCTCTAATTAATTCTTGTTTTTCTTGCATTTTATTACATTTTTAAATAATTGGGTGACCTAGTCCTTGTCTTTGGGGATATATACTGATGGGTTTCAATGTTGTTCACTAAGAGGCGAGGAATGAGTGTATTCATCTTGTCAAAAAACTTTTTTCCGTGACATTGATTTTTGTGTTGAAATACTTACATCAGCATAAAAATATCTAGAATCCTATTTCATGGCTTTTAAGAAGCCTTATAAGCAAGTTAAAAATATTTTCTTCACTAAATGAAACACAAATGACATTAACTTAAAATGTAGAAATATGTATATACAGAAATATGAATATATGTGAATATTTTATATATATTCAGTATTTTCTTTAAAAGTTAAATTCAGCCTATTAGACCCCACAATTTGGGAATTACAAAATTTGCTAATCTAGTTCTAGTTTGGGAGCTAATAATATGCTGATTTATATATAGTCTTCCAACCAGGCTATGATCCCTCCCATAGACCAAAGAACAAAAACTGTATCTGATATTTCTTGCTACCTCATTGAGTACCAAGCCCAGTGCTATGAAAAGAGTAGGTGTTAATTTACTTAATTTAACTGTGGGATCTCAAGGTTGATGAGAGAGAGTATTTAAATGTGAAATATACTTTAATACAATTTTATATCTGCTTAATACAACATTTTTTTAAAAAGTACTCTGAAAACCTACAAATACATCTGTATCCTATGGAAATATTAGTATAGCTATTGATAATTGAAGTATGTGGGAACTGAATTCTGTGGGACACATGAAAGGAAATGTTCTCCAACTTTCCTACCATATTCCCTCTGCAGCAATCCCTTTCCTCTGAACTGTTTCAGAAGAGCTTTATAAGTAAACAAGAGGTTGGAATATTTATTTCCTCCGGAAATAAAGAACGTTCTAAAGGTGCACTTCATAAAATAGGCCCATTTCTATCTCTCTCCCTGGAGAGCCCTTATCCTCCTGCCTGCCTTCTCTTAGGAGACATTGTTGACCTTCACTGTTGGACACTCAACCAGGTGAAAAGAGAAGACTTGCTGGTTTGGGGGCAGATTTTACCTACATTGAAAATGTTCTTTTAAATATGTATTAGCTCTTAGGGATCATTTCTTTCCTAACATCCCAGTGGAAAAGCTTATATTCTGTTAAGGATTCTGGTGAAGTAGTCTTTAAATGAAAACTAGTGAAATTTAAAAGACAAAGGCAAAGCCATGACGCTCCAGAAGCAAATTTTGATTCATTCTCTGTATAATGGTTTGTAAGCTTCACTTGCAGAGTGGGGAATATTTTAGAACTTTCTTGTTGCTCTGAGAAACATAAAAAAGCAGAGGCATGGGGCTTCCCTGGTGGCGCAGTGGTTGAGAGTCTGCCTGCCAATGCAGGGGACACGGGTTCGAGCCCTGGTCTGGGAGGATCCCACATGCCGCGGAGCAACTGGGCCCGTGAGCCACAACTACTGAGCCTGCGTGTCTGGAGCCTGTGCTCCGCAACAAGAGAGGCCGCGACAGTGAGAGGCCCGCGCACCGCGATGAAGAGTGGCCCCCACTCGCCGCAACTAGAGAAATCCCTCGCACAGAAATGAAGACCTAACACAGCCATAAACAAATAAATAAATTAATTTTAAAAAAAAGCAGAGGCATACATCCATCCTAATAATATAAAGCTGGCTTTGGAAAGCAGCGTGTAATAGAAGTTAGAATTGCCCTCTTTGAGGAAAACAACCCTTAAATACTGTAGAATAGTCTCTAATTAAAAAAAAAAAAGTATTATGTGGAATTGGATAGAGCTGTTTCTTTTCAGGCCTTATTTAGTATTTACTTCTTTCTACATTTTTCCATAGTGCCAAAGCGAGCTATCACAAAACCAAACAGAAGATGATGACTCTGAGAGGTCATTACAGCCCTTTACTGAGTCAGCCTGAAGTGCGTACAGGCCTCCTCTGTTCTCATGCCTCCTGAGTTGTTATTCTTTTTTTTTTTTTTTCCTGAATGAGAGGAAATGATAGGGAAATTGTTTTCAAAACTAAATTTTATTCCAAAGGAGTCCTCATTCCAACTTGTCAATATCACATGACATTCATTTTTAATGTCTTTAAGATACCTAATTAGGAGACATTGTGCTTTATAAATTACCTCACCATTCCTGGAAAACTGCTTAAGAACTCAAGAGTCTGAAGAAAATCCTGCCATTTCTTGGCTGTGAAGTCTTGTCTCTCAGCCACGGTCTCCGAATCTGTATCACGGGAATAATAATAGTACCTATCTCGTGAGATTGTTAGGAAGATTAAATGAGGTAATATACAAAGTACTTAGCATGGGGCCTGGCACATACTTAATACATGTTTAATAGGTATTTGCTATTAACATTCTCGTTCTCATGAAAGTGAGAGTAATCTTTGTTGAAAATGTTGTTTCAGAAAAGGTATCATGAAACTTTCAGCTGCTACTACAGTTAACCTAAATGTAGAGGTCCCAATGTAACTATGTTTTCCACTTAGAAGTTTTATTTTCTTACTGGAACAGCATGTTTTTTGGATCTTCTATACAGGTGAAGCCCAACATTCTTATTTTGATATCATATCAACCATATGCTTTTCTTTAACATACACCCAATTGTTGCAGTTGTAGCAAAGGCTAAGACCCCAATAGTGCAAATATTAACAAAGGGAGGAGAAAGCGAAGGGGTGAGTGACAACCATTTCCATGAAATATAATGGTGACTGCAGCCCTGAAAAACATCAGTTTTCACAACAACTGACCAAGGGTTACTAAAAGATTTTGCTTACTTATATGCACAGATACAGAAAGAGAATGAACTTGTCTCTTTGTAAAAGGCCAGCCGTGAAATATAAGAGATACTTAGCTATTTTAGAAACGTGGCATTGTAAAGTCAGTGAGAGATAATAGAAAATTATCCATCACCAAATAAACTGAACACCTATGTAAAGTATATATTCAACTTTCTAGGTGAATATGAGAACTTGAGTCTATAAATATGGCATAGTCAGTTTAAGTGTGTGGCGAGGTGCTTTTACTTGTAGAATCCACATGCCATTCTTCTTTAGTTGCAAACGACTAAAAGTGTTAGTCCCAGAGGACTAAAGCTAGAAAAGCCAAAACACTGGGGTATCTTAAACCTATAAATTTCAAACCTCACTCAATAGAGTTCAGTTTTGTCAAATGTATCCATAAAAAGATATGATAGTCATCTAAAAAGAAAATGTTCCAAGAAGAAGAGATGTGAGTTTATTCACCATGTAGCAGTTATATCCCAGGCACTATGCTAATGGCTGGAGATGTATAATAGTACATGAAACACAGTTACCCCTGCCCTCTGGAGTTACATTCAGGCGGAGGAAGCGGAGATTAAACAAACACAGAAACACCTAAGTACCAGTGTGGCGAAGGCCATGCAGGAATATAGAAGGGACGAGAGCAGAGAATAGTGACGCATACGGACTGGTGGTCAGGGAGGCCTCTCTGAAGGATGAGAAGTCTCCAGCCATGTGCAGAGTGAAGGGAAGCTTTCTAGATAGAAGGAAGAATATGTGTAAAGGTCCTAAGATGGCAAACATCTGTGTGTTTGAGGAGGTGAAAGAAAGCTTTATGGACAGAGTCCAGACGGTGAGAGTGAGTGATGGGAGACGAGATGGGAGCTGTGGTCAGGGGAACGTTGTAGGGGGGCACTGCACATTAAGACAAGTGCAGTGGTGCTGTGACACCATGCTCAGGAATAATAAGAGCACTGTAGACTTTCCTACAGACACTAGAAGCCTGGTGTTCAGGTTGTCCACGAGAATCTGCCCTAAAGAACCCCCCAGTACTGACTCAGGGCCGGGAGAGTTCTTGTAGATTTCCTATGCCTTTCAAGACAGAGGGATCTTGAGTTTTGTGTTACTTGTATTGCCTTTCCTATTATCCTTGTGCTTTTACAGGGACTCTGACCCCTAGCTTTCCCCCAGGAAAGTAATTAAACTGGAACTCAGATGCCCTTAAAATACATAAAACAAGTACATCATGCAAACGGCTTGTTCAGGCATCAAGTATTTTGAGATAATGCATGCTTTTGAGTGGACGCATGCAGACTTGTCCCCAGGGAACGCATTTGGATGTCATAATAGCAATTCTGGTATCCATAAATCATTCACTATTTGGACAAGTCACGGCCACCACCTCAGTCACTAGATACATTTGTAATGGTTTCTGTGAACAATAACAACAACCACCTAGCAACATACTGTTTTGGTCATGTCATTTTTATATGACTTGTTGGATGGATAAACTGTGTCTAATATATCTTGAAAATTGAGCAGCAAATACTGGTGGAGGCCCACTGTACACAATACATGAAATCATGCTGCATGGTGTGTGACTTTATATAAGAATGACATGTGGGTGTTTTTTGCTAGTTTTTTAGTACTTTTCTGTTCCATGAGGGAAGGGCTGTATCTATCTTGTTTACCATTTTATCTCTAATTTTGGTCACCTAGTAGCTTGATAAGTATTTGTTGAATAGATGAATGGATAAGTGAATAGTTTTTAGGAAAAGTTTATTTCTTGAATTCCTTAGAACTCAAGTTAAGAAATGAGTGATCTAACATCTCTGCTTTTAATGGATGGTTTTCCCTTTGCCATTTTTAAGCCATGAGGAGTGTCAAATATAGCCAAGTGAATTCTGCAAAGAGTTAATATTTCAGAGAAGCCAGAGTTAGGTGATCCCTTCCATCTACGCTGTGCTTTATAGATGTACATACAACCTCATCTGGTCCTTGGAGCAATCTTGCAAGACTGTTCATATTGTACAGTAAAGGAAACACATTGTGTCTTGTCTAAGGCAGGTGTGTAGGAATGAGAGCTCTGTTTCCTAACTCAGCCCATACTGTGTGCATCCATATTCTCCAACAAATATTTGCCTGGCTCTTAGACCTACAGTAATCTCTAGGATTGCTTTTAGCTATCATTCATTATCTTTTTATCTTAGCTCTATCTTTCTTCTTTCCTCTCCATTTCATGCACCTCTTTGTTTTTTAGTTTATTTTATTATTTTTTTTTATTGAGGTATAGTTGACTTACAGTATTATATTAGTTTCAGGTGTACACCATAGTGATATGAAATTTTTATAGACTATATTTCATTTATAGTTAATATAAAATATTGGCTGTATTCCCTGTGCTGTACAGTATATTCTTGTAGCTTATTTATTTTATACATAGTAGTTTGTACCTCTTAATCCCCTATCCCTATCTTTCCCATTCCCCCTTCCCTCTCCCCACTGGTAACCACTTGTTTGTTCTCTATATCTGTGAGTGTGTTTCTGTTTTGTTATATTCCTGAGTTTGTTTTATTTTTTAGATTCCACATATAAGTGATAACATAGAGTATTTATCTTTCTCTGTCTGATATATTTTACTAAGCATAATCCCCTCCAGGTCCATCCATATTGTTGCAAATGGCAAAATTTCATTCTTTTTTGTGGCCGAGTAGTATTCCATTGTGTGTGTGTGTGTGTGTGTGTGTGTGTGTGTGTGTGTGTGTGTGTGTGTGACATCTTCTGTATCCATTCATCTGTTGATAGACACTTAAATTGCTTCCGTATCTTGGCTATTGTACAAATTGCTGCTATGAACATTGGGGTGCATGTATCTTTTTGAATTAGTGTTTTCATTTTCTTTGGATATATACCCAAGAGTGGAATTGCTGGATCATATGGTAATTCTATTTTTAGTTTTTTGAGCAGTCTTCATACTGTTTTCCACAGTGGCTACACCAATTTACATTCCTACCAACAGTGTACAAAGGTTTCCTGTTCTTCACATTCTCACCAGCATTTTTTATTTCTGATCTTTTTGATGGTAGCCATTCTGACAGGTGTTAGGTCATATCTCATTGTGGTTTTTGATTTGCATTTCTCTTTCAATTAGTTATGTTGAGCATCTTTTCATGTGCCTGTTGGCCTTCTGTATGTCTTCTTTGGAAAAATGTCTATTCACATCTTCTACCCACTTTTAAATCTGGTTGTTTGTTTTCTGGATATTGAGTTGTATGAGCGGTTTATATAATTTGGATATTAACCCCTTATTGGTCATATCATTTGCAAGTATTTTCTCCCGTTTGGTAGGTTTTTTTTTTTTCATTTTGTCGTTGGTTTCCTTTTCTGTACAAAAGCTTTTAAGTTTAATTAGGTCCCGTTTGTTTATTTCTGCTTTTGTTTCCTGGTCTTAGTAGACAGAGCCAAAAAAATATTGCTACAATTTTTTTTTTTTTTTTAAACAATGGTTTCATGAGCAGTGATGGGGGGCCTCTGTGTTTTGTTTTGTTTTTTACATTTATTTATTTTTATTTATCTATGGCTGTGTTGGGTCTTCGTTTCTGTGCGAGGGCTTTCTCCAGCCGTGGCAAGCGGGGGCCACTCTTCATTGCGGTGCGCGGGCCTCTCACTATCGTGGCCTCTCCCATTGCGGAGCACAGGCTCCAGACGCGCAGACTCAGCAATTGTGGCTCACGGGCCCAGCTGCTCCGCGGCACACGGGATCCTCCCAGACCAGGGCTCGAACCCGTGTCCCCTGCACTGGCAGGCAGACTCCCAACCACTGCGCCACCAGGGAAGCCCAATATTGCTACAATTTATGTCAAAGAATGTTCTGCCTGTGTTTTCTTCTAGGAGTTTTAGGGTTTACAGTCTTACATTTAGGTCTTTAATCCATTTTGAGTTAATTTTTGTATATGGTGTGAGAAAATGTTCTAATTTCATTCTTTTACATGTAGCTGTCCAGTTTTCCCAGCACCACTCATTGAAGAGACAGTAGTTTTTCTGTTGTATATTCTTGCCTCCTTTGTTGTAGATTAATTGACCATAAGTACATGGGTTTATTTCTGGGCTCTCTATTCTGTTCCATTGATCTTTGTGTCTGTTTTTGTGTCAGTACAGTGCTGTTTTGATTACTGTAGCTTTATAGTACAGTCTGAAGTCAGGGAGCATGATACCTCCAGCTTTGTTCTTTATTCTCAAGATTATTTTTGCTATTTAAGGTCTTTTGTCGCACACCTCTTTGGGCTGCTGATACTTGGCTATTTCCATTCTCTCAGTCTCTAGACGAAGTTTTAAAATAATTTTAGGTGACTAGGCAAGTCTCTTGGATTGAATTAGTTGGGAAGAGCTTGGTTTTAATGTAAGTAGATGTTGTATGATGAAAACACTTTTCCCTAGGCAAAAGACGAATATAGTGATGGATGTGGGAGTTTAGCTGAAATTGAACTGTGAATAGAATAAGAGAATGTAGTCCCAGTGGAACCTGAATACACATAGGCATGGAGAGTCTAGCTGTATGAATGAATGTACTGCTGCTGTGTCACTCTGCTCTGGTATAATTTCCATAAGCATGAAGTTAGACCAGCTATATTGGAGTCTGCGTTCAATGAAGGGTTTGGTTTCTTTTTATGATGAGTTTGTTTACTTGATGCACATGCCAGGAGGTTTGCAGTTTTGTTCTTATAAAAATGACTGGGAATTTAGAGTAGCAGAATAGTCTCATCTAGAGCACGAGTTCCATGAGAACAGGGATTTTTGCCTGTTTTGTCACAGCATCTAGAATAATGCCTAATGCATAGTAGATGCTCATTAAGTATTGAATAAAAGAATGGACCTGACATACACCCAGCTTGTCACTTTTAGCAACAGGACTGGGTTCAGAGTGGACCAAATAATTTATGTGTGACTATAATGATGTATGAGCTAACTCTGCCTCACTTACTCAAAGACAGTCAGCTCAGGCCGAGTTGGAGTTGGTGTTTGATTCTTGTCTGCTCCTCTGTACCAGTGCGTGCAGTTCTATTCACTGTTTCAGTGGGTAGCTTCCTACCCCTCTGACTTACTCTACTTGATTATGAAGTTATAATTAGCTTTAATTTAACCCTGTAGGACAGAATAGTAACTATAGCTAATATGTGGCTGAAAATAGGGGGATATGAATGAAAAGAATTAAAATGAATTGCTTTGAGTAGCCTGAAGTGACAAGGATTAATATGCTATCAATTTTCTTCTCCTGAGAAACATGTGATCACAAGGAGATCTTTCTTTCAGAGGACATTCAAATTTGGGTGTGTGGCTTTTGGTATAGTCTAGCACCACTGGAATGGTTGAAGTAGATTTTGTTTCTTTTTTCCCATGCCCTTACCATGGTTGCTCAAAAAGAGCCAATCTAATCTCTTGACTGTAGAGTTATCTGTCATCTATAAGCTGAGCATTATCTTGCCAAGTCCCATTGAAAAGCCAATTTATGAAGTGTACTTGGGGCAGTATATAATACTATGTGAAGCATCTCAGAAAGCCTAAAAAGGTAATATCAGAGGGGATATAATGTGGAATTTCCAAGGAGAGGCTGAGAGAGAAAGAGACCAATTGATTGATTGATTGATTGATCTCCAAAGGGCAGGGAATATATTTCATATTTCGTAGTGCTAGGAAACTGAAGATTTTTAACAGATGCTTTTTAATTGCCCCAAGAAATACAAGTGTCACGTTTGTTAGATTTTCAGGAACTAATGGTCCAAAAGACCCTGTGTTTTCTTTTAGCCATGGTGTGTGCATAGTGGCCTTATGTTCTTTGATAGTGTCACGGTCTGGGTAGGTACGAAGATCTGTCAGCTGAAAAGCAACTGGGAAAACTGGAGAGGAAGAAAAAGAAAATTAAAATAAGATGTTGGATTGAGAAATAACAAGAAGGGCGGATATTTCAGGCTTTCTTTTTTAACTTCAGTAACTGCGAAAAAAAACAAAAGAAGAAGAAACACAAATGTTTTAATCTATCCCTTCACTTTCAACATTTACATTTTGTAGCTATCCACTGACTCCTATTTCTTCTTTAAACGCTAATTATACAATATTAAACATACTTCAGAAACTTCTTCACTAAATAAGTATAAAATGTTAACATGAGGTTATGCTATCACAGCAAGTATTCTCATCCAAAATATTTCAAAGAAACTACAGGGAAGGCCAATTACTGTCTTGAGAAACAAGGAAGAACTTGTTCCTTTATCCATCACAAATTTATTCTTAGACTCATTGTTTGAGCTCTTTTCCCATGTTATCTTTCATTAATTTGTTCCATCTTAAAATAACATTCGTATTAATATAGGATTAACTGATCTTAGAATAAATAAGTTGTTTAATGGACTCCCTTTCTAACTTCAGGAAGTTAATACTAATGATAACTCTCTTAGTCCTAATGGTTGCTAAAAAGGATGTGCGCCCTACCACATTTAGGGGAATTTGGACGAATCGAATCTAAGTATGCCTGGGTTTGATTAAATATGGAAGAGGTATTTGCACTTCCTAGGACGTGGCGCCTGAAAGTCCCTGATTTATAACTTAATTTTTCTTTCCTTAACACTTTGTGAAGGGATAGGACATAGAATGCTCTTTTCTTACGTAGTTCTTCTCTGGATCAATGTGGACTGAGGTGAGACTTATAGATTAGTTCAAAGAACTCCACCTCTAAGTTAGAAGATTGCTCCAAGTTTTCTCCTCATTGCTCTTCAGAGTCCTGAGCTATTCCAAACATCCATAGGTTTCAGAAGGTTAGCTTCTGGGAAGTTGAGACTTTATAGAAGATAAAAAATGAAAGTAACAATTCTCTTCCTTCCCTGCTTTTTTGAGAGGGTATTAGAGATACATGTTCAACTGTATGTAGTTGAAACCACATTGCAAAAAGAAAAAAGGGCCATTATTAAAACTAAGCCACAGACATACCGGTACTCATGTAACTATTTAGTTTCATACTTGAAATTAGTCCTAAATTCAATTAGTATATTTCTAAGAATTGATTTTTGCCAGGGAATTATCCATTACGAGCACATAAAGAATAACTTCTTATCATTCTCTACGATAATTGCTACATTCAGACATTTATCATGACATCCCATAAGATGTTTCATTGCTCCTGGTGGCATCTCTGGTCGTCACATTGCATTTGCACGGCCTGCCCTCCTTTCAAAGCTGTATTCACCACTTGGGTATATGGTCACTGAAAGTGTCTACAAGCTTCACCAAGTTGGAGATGTGTTTTTCAGGCTGACATTTTTTACTTAAAAATTAATCACAGGATGCACTTTGGAGAGCACAGGTCTAGAAATGGAACAATAACAGAGGATAGTCAAACCACAAACATGTCTAGTCAGTCGAGTTCACAGTGTTGCCACACAGACTGAAAAAATAACATTATTACCAGCAAAAGTATTGTCTTGTCTATAACATTCAGTCACGATCCCTGCGAACATACTTTTTGAACATACATGTGGAGGGAGGTACCCTGTGCTTCTTACCTTGGAGATTTGAATCCTCTTCCTTATTTTTCTCTTTAAATGAATGAGCTAAAAATGAATCTGAACCATTTGCCAACTTTATTTTTTTCTTCTCAAATATTTGAACAAAAATACATATTCAAATCTTCAACTTCTTCTTGTGGACAGCCTATTCCAAGATTGTTTGTTGGTATAAAAAGCAACATTATTTTAGCAACAACTAAGTAATCACAGCTTAATTTCTTTTTGAATTGAATTGTTAAGCTGCGCAAAGCAATCATTTTTTGTGCCAACTGAAGATTGCTTTTACAACAAAGTATGTATCGTAAATATGCTAATCTTAATTTGTATGCCATCTCAGACCTTATGGGAAGGGGTTGCAAATAGGATGATCATGTTGTATTAGCTAGCTCACTTCCTAACTTTCACTAATTAATTCATGCCTTATGGAGAATCACCAACACACGAAATAGAAAAGTAAAAATGACACTGTTGAGTAATCACAAGCTGTTGACTATAGAATCTTCAGGGAAGGAGGGGCAGTGAGCATTCTTTGGACAACTTAATTCCAGAACGAACAGGCTTTGTTTATTTAAGAGGCTCATTTGTCTGTTTCCTGATTGCATTCTTATTGTGCAAATGCCAGAGTGTATTACAATGGATAAAATGGGGAAAAAATAAAGTATAATTTAAGTGGGCCAGGAAAGAGTGACAGTAGATGTTTGAATGTTCCCTTGGAGTTAATCAGTGGTTCATAAACCTGAAATACTTTATCTCGAGAACTGAGTTTCTGACTCAAGATACGTAGGAGAAAATAGTAGTTGGCTTGAGAAAGGAAGAACCTTGGTTCACATAAATTTATACACAGATTCCTTTATCATGGGAGAATTGTAATTAGGGATTGAGAATCTTGAGAACATGATTGTGACCTAGTTATTCCTGTACTTCAAGTGCTCATAGGAGGTACTGGCTAGACCTGCAAATAATGAATTAAGAGATTCCAGCTGGGATATGATGAAAGCATTTTTGGGAATCTCTGTATCTTGGCTGGACCACATGGGTTATAACTTGGAGAGGCCTAAACTAGTAGTAGTATATGACAGATTTATAGCCCAATTGATGCTGGGCATCAGAAAAAAAGGCTGAGGTTAAAAAAAAAATTGACTGGAGAATTATGAGCTTTAAAAGAATTGCCATTGGAAGGGAGGCTGAAGAAGGAAAGCATGAATTCCTTATATGAAGGGAAATAAAAATAATAAAGATTGATGGTGAGACATTGAATGGGAAGCATAGTGGTTTGTTTTTCACAGCATCTCTCTCCTCTAAGACGCCTTATCCACCTCCGTGCTTCGTAGCTCTCCCTGCCACGTCTTCCACCTAACACACTGTATAGCTTATTGATGATCTAGCTCTTCCCCTACATTATTAAACTTCTTGAGGACAGGGTTTACGTTTCTGACCACCACTCTCAGCTACTTTTCTGTATCCTCACTGCCAGAGTAGTGTTTGACACATAGTTGGCTCTCAATGAAAGTTTGCTGAATGAATGAGAGAATGAGCCAGAAATTCATTTTAGTCCGTCTTTCTTCTTGATCCCTTCCTCCCTCCCTCCTTCCCTTCCTTCCTCTAGCAAGTGCTTACCAGGATATACCAGGCCACAAAGGCCAATAAAATAAGATGCCTGTACTCCTGGAGCTTGCAGTCTGTTGGGCCAAATCTAATCCTGTAAATGAGGGAGTCCAGGGCAGGGTGATAGTGCTGGGACAGACATGTGCACAAGGAGCCATGGGAATCTAGAAACAAAAGCATCTAAATCAGACTGAGAGGTCAAGGAAGACTTTTCTTGGAGGAATGGAAAATTAAGGGTTTATGGAACCTAGAAGGATGTGTATGAGCTGATGAAGAAAAAGACCTGGCCTGGAAGAACAAAACAGCATTATCAGGGAAACTGTAGGTAGCTCATTGTGAATGGAGAGATGCCAGAGCAAATGGAGTTTGTAGATAAGCAAAATGGAGAGTAATTTAAAAATAACTGACTTTACAAGGTGTTTCAGTGTTTTCATTGGATGAGTCAAATATACTAAGACGTCATAATACCTTAGACAAATAGGCAATACCGCTCACTATGATCATCCTACCTTTTCATTTCCCAGCTCCCTATTTGCTGATTCCCAGCTTGATATCCTAGGCTAAGGTTTAAGCAGAGCTCTAAAGCAGGGTTGCCATTTCCCTGCCACCACATTATTTGGAATGTGGAGACGTTCGTTTTAGCTTATGATAACTGCTTGCAAGGCTGTAGAGGCTATGTTAGGACAACAGTCCTTTCAGCCTAATTTTGTCATCTGTGACTGTGGGCAGGGGTTATCTCTGAGAGAATACTCTTGCCTTCCATGTTATTTGCGCGTGAACTGTTTCCAGTCTGTAATCTGCACATGTTCTCTTCTGGACCCTGTTTTTATGTTTAGCCTCTAGGAATGCTCAGCTGTTGGGTAAAGTGGTAGTTCTGTGTTAATTGGATCTAATATAACCTCCAAGTTTTAGTATGATTATCTTTTTATATGATGGATTTGTCATCCATATTTGTTCATTTAAATTGATATTTAAAATTAAAAGGGAAAAGAGTTTGAAAAAGAATAGATACATGTATATGTATAACTGAATCACTTTGCTGAACATCTGTAACTGACACAACATTGTTAATCAACTGTACTCCAATATGAAATAAAAATTTTTAAAAAATTAAAAAATAAAATAGCATCCCATCTCCAGCCAAAAAAATTAAATTAAATTAAAGGAACAAAGCAACAGTGATTTTCATAAAATTGGGTGCTGTTCTGTGTCTGGAGTTTCCAAATGGGAGACTCGTAGTTGTCCTGATCTCACGTCATCTGCAAGCCACTGCATACTCTTGACCTTTCCCGTGTTTTTGATCATTTTAACAGTTCTTGGATTATTTTCTAGCTCATTAAATTTATACTTTTCTTTTTTATAATGAAAAGAAGAATGGGAGGTGTTTAGGGTGTGCATGTATCTGTACATGATGCCTGCACAAAGTAGATGGCTTAGTACGTATTTGCTGAATGGGGTGATATGAGATATTTTTAAAACATACACCCGATTCATCTGTACCATTTTTCTAGATTCCACACATATGCATTAATATACGATATTTGTTTTTCTCTTTCTGACTTACTTCACTCTGTATGACAGCAAAAACTAACACAACATTGCAAAGCAATTATACTCCAATTAAAAAAAAAATTTGGTGCCTATAATTCCATTTATTTTTAGAAAAATTCCCCAAACCAAATCCTAGAGTCTTAATGCCTATCATGTAGACAGTGCTTGAGCCCTACAGGTTTATAATGGCTAAGCAAAACAAAAACAAAACAAACAAACAAAAAACATACACTTGAGCATTAGCAGATTCCCACTGTCTTTAGGACAAAGTCCAGGCTCCTTTGCAAGAGCCACCAGACCATTTGCAGCCTGAAACTTATAAACCTTTCTGTTCTTGTTTCTTGCTTTCACAACCAACAATTCACATTCTGCAATATATGTTCACAGCTCCATGCTTTTACCCTTCTGTCTGGCAAATTCTTACTGACCTGCCAGATGTGAAAGCTTCTTCCCCTTAGCCCTACTGTGGAAGAATGACTTCTTCACTATTTCTAAAACATCTTGTATGTACTTCCATGATAATGTTAGCCCATCTCGTCATTTCACTTTATGTACCTATCTCCTCATCTAGGTCGTACACCCAAGACAGAGGTTCTGTCTTATTATTTTTTTTTATTTTAATTAATTAATTAATTAATTTATTTATTTTTGGCTGTGTTGGGTCCTCGTTTCTGTGCGAGGGCTTTCTCTAGTTGCGGTGAGCGGGGGCCACTCTTCATTGCGGTGCGCGGGCCTCTCACTGTCGCGGCCTCTCTTGTTGCGGAGCACAGGCTCCAGACGCGTAGTTGTGGCTCACGGGCCCAGTTGCTCCGCGGCATGTGGGATCTTCCCAGACCAGGGCTCGAACCCGTGTCCCCTGCATTGGCAGGCAGACTCTCAACCACTGCGCCACCAGGGAAGCCCGGTTCTGTCTTATTTACCTTTGTGTGTTAGGGTCTGATATTGTGCTTCTGACCAGAGCTAGGACTCAGCACTGTGTTTTGAATGAATAAATGAAGTGACTAGGCCAGTGCCAGGGTCTGAAGATCACCCAGTCTTATAGCCCCTGCTCTACGTCATAAGGACAGGAGCCCTAAACTCAGGACAAGCAGACAGGATGAGCAGGCCAAAGATGCCAGGGCATCTGCAGGGAGGAGTGACCATGGCCAGCTTCTAGAAATCCATGGGGACCTGGCCTGTCTGCCCAGCTGGCCCTCTTCAGAGAAGAGTCCTTGAATGGTGCTGCCCTTGGTTTCTTGCCAACAAAGTCTGTCCCGAGAGATCAGGCTCAGTCTGAGGCCTGAAGTCTCATTTGCAGCGTTTCTTTAGTTGTTTGCCAGGCATCTGGTTAAAGGAAATATGACAGACTTCAAGGGACTGATGAGAATCTGAGGTCTCCTTGCTGGGCCACAAATCGTAATTGAGAGCCATGTTTTAGGAGCGAAATAGAGATTATTTTCCTTAGAACTGTGATTTTATGTTTGCTGAAGCTTATTTAATACCCAACTGCCCATCCAGTTAGCTTTGTAAAAGCTTACTATTTTATAATAATAAGCATTGTGCTTTATATTTTTAGTGCATAATAAGCCACATTGTTTAATTCATGATTTATTAGATTCTGTTAGGGTATCATGAGTAATGGTGGTGTTTAGTACAGCAGTGTGATTAGATGTCATTCGTTGTGCCATGTGAGATAAATGTGCTTCATCACACGAGCTACAGATATGCCAGTTCCAACATATAATTTGAATTGTGTTGTGTATTCTGGGCCATTATTGTCACATAATTCAGACTACGTAGATATAAATATATATGCAAAAATACAAACTTTCAAAAATTATTTGAGACAGTTCCAAAAGATAGATCTCAAAGAAAGATTTCTTTCCTAATTGAAATGCTCTATTACCTTCCTATTTTCAGATAATGTTCAAACTCCTAAGCTTGGCAAACAAGACCTCTTATGATCTGGTCCTTGCCTACCTCCCCAACTCCTCCTCCAGGGCTCCCTACCAGCAGGTACCTTTCATTTGTCTGAGGAACCACACCTCACCTCAGTGTCACACACTGAGACACTTCTTTTTGTCTTCCTGTTTCACACTTACAGGTTTTCCCCAGCATTGGTTGCCTTTGTCTGCTTTCAATGCCCTTTGCCTATTGTTTTTAAAATTTTTTTGAAACATAGAAAAATACAGAGAATAATAGGACAGCTGTATGTAAACTTTCCACCTGGGATTAACAGATGTTAGCATTTTATGTATTTGCCTCTATGTGAAATAAACAAACCATAACATATCAAAAAAAGCTGGTGTCTTTCCCTTTTTTTTTTTCATTCCTAGTTCCTTTACCTTTTTCTCTCCTGAGGCAACAATTTCTTTTTACAGAAATCATATTATCTTTTCATGAACTTGGTAGGTGGTAGCAGTGAGAACCTTTCATTTATAATGTTCAAAATTTTTTCTTGAAGCCCTTTTAAAATTTCAGCTTTTTACTTAAAAATATCCTGATATCAAAGTAATACATGTTTATAATAGACAATGTGAAAAGTATTTTTAAAAAGTCAGAAAAGTGCAAAGCAGTTGGAAGAAATGCTCACAGGCTCCTGGACAACTGCTATTAATATTTAATATGTTCATTTGAGACCATTTGGAAAAGGGGCAAAAACTACCAAACATACTACTATAATCACAGTTGATATTTCCTTGACTTTATTTACTTTTAGTTTTTATTTATCTTTACATAGTCATTTACTTTGCAATCAGGACATAAATGTAGTTTGTATTATATGTTTATCCACACATACACGTTTAAAAATATTACGTAACCCCGTGTTCCCATTTTGTTGCACATTTGGGCTGTACCTTTAGTTTTTATTTTTTCCTGTTATATCACCATATATGTGTAACATCTTCGTACATAGAGCTTTTTCTATATTCACAATAAAGTGAAATTATCGGGGCATGACTATGGGCACCTTAAAGCTCGTGATACATACTGCCAGTGTGGCTATACGTGCTTCTGAGTGTCTGAGTCTTGGTTTCCTCTTTGTTACCAACATATGAATTTTTTAAGTAATCAAAAGAAAATAAATCTTTGCTCATTCCTATTAATAGCCATCAGCTCTTTATAGAATTAAGTTCTTAAATCTTTATCTTATTAACTTCAAATATTTTTTCAAGATGTTTTTGTTTTTATTGGTATATAGATATTTTTGTTAATGTTACATATGCATCTTTTCCTTATGATTTCATCTATGGCTTTTGAGATTTAAAGAGTTCTCCTGCTTCTTCCAAAGATTTGACAATTATTTTGATTTATTTGCTTTCAGATTTTTTTTTGCGGTTTGATTTTTAAATATATTTGATGCTTTAGTCCAACTTGAATTTGTTGTGGTCTTGAGACAGTACTAAAGTACCACTGTTTTGCCACACCTAGTTTAAACCAGTGATGTATATGGTGGTGGGTAGATAAATTCCAGGATCTATCTTACATTTCTTTGTACCTGACTCGTATACGAAGTGTTATTTAAATCAGACGGATGGATGTTACTAAAATGTTGGGCTAACCTAGGACTTCCCATACTCATGACGCCCCTCTGTGGCTCAGTGGGAATCTGACATTTGTCCCTGAAGGGTGTATTGCTGTTGTTTTCTGGTCGTCCTCCAGCTAATTCACGCTGGTCTTTGGCCTTTCTCTTGGAATTATGATCTCTGCCTTTCCAGCAGACAATTCACACTCAGCATTAGTCAACAAACCCATTTTCCTTAGGCTCTGGAAGGTCTAAAACACAGGGTCATTCATCTGCAGGCAGGATGCCTTCCAATCACCTTTCCTCTGGGACCTGCTCACCCATCTCCTGCGGCCTGGCCAGCAGAGGCCAGTTCGCCTGGCTTGGCCAGCACATCCAGGCCAGCTCTCCTTCCTTAGCTGGCGGAAAGCCTTTTTTTTCTAGCTCCCCTGCTCCAGAATAAACAAAAATTCTGTTTATAGCAACAACATTGTTTTTCTGTTTTAAAGGAATGAGTATGGGGCAAGTAATTCAAAAACTGATCAAGAATTGACTTTAAAATAAGCAAGACTTTGAGTTAAAACAGCTTTTAGAACTACCCAGTTTAAACGTAGTGAGCTCCCTTTCACCCAAAGAGATGGGAAAACATTTTAAGAAATGGTGTACAGGGGAGTCATTTCATGAGGATAACCTCTTCACTATAAGGTTCTAACGTTATATGAACCTCTCACTTCCCACTTCCTTTGTTTTTCTCAAAGTTGTTCCAACATTTATAGTAGCAGAGGTCCCAAACAAATTTTTAACTTCTAGGGTCAGTTTGGAAAAAATGAATTCTAAAAAATATAGGAAAAATACGATTGGAAAATGGGTTAGTTATCTGCCCCAGGTAGTTAGAAATACAAAGCTTACTCATCCAGTGAGTGAAACACACAAACAAAAAAGTAGTAAGTCTTTGTAGCTAAGATAGAACTAGGACGTCTAACTTCAGACTTGTAGGGTTTAGTGTATGGCTCTATCAGTTGACAATATGTGCATCTTTTAGGTAAATATAAGAATTGATGAGCCAACTGATTTTTTAAGACAGATTTATGGAAGTTTAATTTGCATACCATAAAATTGGCCCATTCTTAGTGTACAATTCAATACTTTTTAGTAATTTTAGAGTTATGCACCATTGCCATAATACAGTTTTAAACCCCCCCAAAAGATCCCTTGTGCCTATTTGCAAATAGTCCCTGGCCCCAGCCCCAGCCCAGCAACCACTAAGCTACTTTATGTCTCTATAGATTTGCCTTTTCTGGACCTTTCAGACAAATGGAATCTTATAATATATAGTCTTGTATCTGGCTTCTTTATTTTGCATAACACTGTGGTATGTGTAATATGTATCAGTAGTTTGTTCCTTTTCATTGCTGAATAATATTCCATCGTATGAATATATCACATTTTGTTCATCCATTCACCAATTGATAGACATTTGGATTGTTCCAGTTTGGGGCTAATAATAACCCTGCTGTGAACATTCATGTACAAATCTTTGGCGATATGTATTAATTTCTCCTGGGTGGATACCAAGGTATGGAATTGCAGGATTATATGCTAAATTTATGTTTAACTTTTTAAGAAACTGCCAGATTGTTTTCCAAGGTAGTTGTACCATTTTACACTCCCCTTAGCAATGTGAGGATTCTAGTTTCTCCATATCCTCACCACCACTCGTCTGTCATTCACATTGTAGCCATTCTAGGGGGTGTGAAATGGTGTCTCATGGTTTTAATTTATATTTTCCTCATGACTGAGGATGTTGAGCATCTTTTCACTTGCTTTTCAATATACCTTATTTGGTAAAATGCCTATTCAGATCTTTTGCCACTTTTAAAATTGGGTTATTTTTCTTTTTATTGAGTTATAAGAGTTCCTTATGGTTTTTGATGCAAGTTCTTTATCAGATATTGCAAATATTTTCTCCCAGTTTGTTACCTGTCTTTATTTTTTAATGGTGTCTTTTGAAGTATAAAAGCTTTTGATTGTGACTATATCCAGTTTGTCTTTTTTTTTAATGAATTATGCTTTTTGGAATTGTACCTAAGAACTCCTTGCCTAACGCAAGATCTTATAAATTTCTCTTTTATGTTTTCTTCTAGGAGTTGTATAGTTTTAGATTTTGTATAAGTCTATGATCCATTTTGAATTAATTTTTGTCAAGGGGGTGAAGTAAGGGTCATTTTTCTTTTTTTGCATGTGGATATCCATATTTTTTGGTACAATTTGTTGAAAAAAAACTCTTGTTGAATTTCCTGGACAATTTTATTGAAATTAACTGGCCATGATTGGAAGGGTTTATTTCTGGCCTCTCTATTCTGTTCCATATATCTATATCTCTCCCTCTACTCCAGTACCATAGTCTATTGATTACTGTAGCTTTATAGTAAGTTTTGAAGTCTTCCAGCTTCTTTTACAAATTGTTTTGGCTATTCTGGGTCTTTTGTATTTCCATATACATTTTAGCTTCAGCTTGTCAATTTCTTCAGAAAATCCCACTGGGACTTCAATAGTTGCATTGAATCTACAGATCAGTCTGTGGGGGAATGTTATATCAACAATATGGAGTTTTCCGTTCCATGGACATGGAATGTCTCTCCAGTTACTTAGTTTCTTCAGTTTTCTCAGAAATGTTTTGTAGTTTTCAGTGTGCAAATTTTACACTTATGTTGTTAAATTTATTCTTATAAATTTTACTCTTTTTGATGTACTTGTGAATGGAATTGCTTTTTAAGTTTCATTTTCAGTGTTCACTTGTTAGCATATAGCAATACGATTGCTCTTTATATACTGATATTATATTCTATGACCTTGTTGAACTTTTTTATTAGTTATAGCCATTTTTTTGTAGATTCCTTAGGATTTCCTACATACAAGATTGTGTTGTCTGTGAATAAAGATAGTTTTATTTCTTTCTTTCCAAAGTGTATGCTTTTAATTTCTCTTCTTTGCATTATTGCACTGGCTAGAACCCCCGATACAATGTTCAAGAGAAGAGGCCAGAGCAGACATCCTTGCCTTGTTTCTAATCTTGGAAAGAAAGTATTTATTATTTCACTATTATTTTTGATGTTGGCTGTAGGTTGAGGAAGTTCATTTATACTTATATTTATATTTTGTTGAGAGTTTTATCATGAATGGGTGTAGAACTTTGTCACATGCTTTTCCTGAACTTATTGAGATGATCATGTGGTTTTTGTCCTTCATTTTACTAGTATGGTGTATTATATTTGTTGATTTTCAGATGTTAAGCCAACTTGGCATTCCTGGGATAAATCCTACTTGGTCATGGTGGATAATCTTTTTTATATGATGTTGGATTCAGTTTGCTAGTATTTGTTGAAGGTTTTTGTGTCTCTGTTCATAAGGGATGTTGGTCTGTAGTGTTCTTTTCTTGTGATTTTTTTGTCTGGCTTTGGTATCAGGTTAATACTGGTTCATGGAATAAGTTGAGAAGAGAGTCAATTGATTTTTGTTTTTTCAATTAGTAGAGAGGAGGGAAGGATGTTGTAGAACAGTGTTTCTTTATGGTGAAATTCCATTTAAAACTCATTTTTAATCTCTTGTAAACAATAAATCAGTAGAAAAATTACACAAAAAAATACAAGCTTCATTTATAAAATAGATTCACTTATATAAAATTACTCTGTCAAATTAATACAAAAGTTTCTAGAGGCTTATTACTCTTTTAAAAATTGTGATACAGTTGGCATAAGATTATATTAGTTTCAGGTGTACAACATAATGCTTGGTGTTTGTATACATTGTGAAATGATCACCATAATAAGTCTAGTTAACATCCCTCCCTAAACACAGTTCCAACTTTTTTTTTTCTTGTGATGAGAACTTTTAAAATTTACTCTCTTAGCAGCTTTTGAAAGGCTTATCACTCTTAGTCTCTGTACTTACCTCATCAGAGACTGGATACAAACAGTCCTCACAGATCTTCATGAGAACCGACTTTGAGTAGTGCTGGTGTAGACTCATGCTTCTCGACCTTTAGGGTGCATAGAAATCACCTGGGGATTCTGTTCAAATGGGTTTTGATTTAGTAAGTCTGGGACAGGGCCTGAGGTTCTGCATTTCTGTCAAGCTCCCGGGTAATGCTAATGCTGCCTTTCCACAGACCATACTTTGAGTACTAAGGCTATGAAATATAATGCAGATAATAAAATAAATGTGATATTTTTTATAAGCCTGTCATAAATTACTTTGGGACATATTTTGGTTTTTCAAAGATTGTTGGGTTGTTGCTCAACAGTCACGATTGTCTAGATACCAGTTGTTTTTCTTGGCCTCCAACCTTCCTGGGCCTCCAACTGCTCATCCGTAAACCGAGGGCGCTGGACTAGGAGATCTCTGAAGTCTCTTCCAGATCTCACAGTCTGTGATTTTAAGCATCCGTGTCAAAGGAGAATTACGGCTGCATCTGCATTTTCTTTTTATATAGACCTAAGAAAACAAGAACCCAAAGTGTGTGTTACAACAGTTCTTAACAAGATGTTAAAAATTAACAATAAGCACGCTTTACTAAATTTTGGATGATACAGAAAGATTAATATCAACATTCAAGAATTTTTCCATGTTGAAGTCTTAAAAAAGTGGGTGGGCGTCTTGTTTAAACTTATAGTTGGAAATCTAATTAAAAAATAATTGACTTGCCTAAACTGTGGAGAGACAAGTAAAATAGGTGTTTATATTATGAAATTCAAGTTGACACAAAATAGCTGAAAGGCTTTCATTTCAGCCAAGTTGAAATGATCTCATTTTCCTTTATATTTCATTTTATTTACTGAGATACTTAAAACATTTTCCCCCGTTACTTAAAACGTTTTCCCCCGTTGCTTAAAAGCAAATGAAAAGGGTGGTAAATCAGTGGTAGAAATGTGTTGTCAAAACCTCCAGGGGCCATATCCTCAATCTTCAGTGTATATTAGCGTGATTCTGCTGTTCTTACTACAGATGATTACAGCACACCCTGCAATGCAGGGTGGAGGCCGTTGGTTAGCCTCCAAAGAAAGTGACTAATAATTGACCTAATGTACAGAGCACATGAATAACATATTCTCTGGGTAAGAAAAAATATGGTTTACAGGGTGTGTGAGAGTTCATATCCCTCTTTTCAGTTCTTCCAGAAGATTTAAGATAGTCAGCTGCTTTATTAAATTTTTAATTCTTCAGTCTCAAATTCAGATCATGCATTAGATGCCACTATGCAATTCAAGACCAGACTCCTGCTTCCAGGATTTTCTTAAATGAATTGTTTAGAATTTTGAAGAGAAATAGTATCAGTCTTGTTACATTTACATTTGCAGTGGCCTCACACAGTAAAACAACTTTATTTTAGTTTTAGATATCGTTAAGCAATTGTTTCCCTTGGTGAAGAGATTTGAAGTCTCCAAAATATATATGAGTTTAAATTTGCTGAGGAGATTAGTGGAAAGTTAGAATTTTCTTTTTCTTTTTTCATTTAACACACTGAACATCACTTGAATTATACACTTACTGTATTTCTGTTATTCTTGGCTGTTCTGCCAGATATTTGGTGGATTTCCTTTTATTCATTTAGTAATAATGGGGTCAGCTCGGCAGACCTTTTATTTTTAATTGACTAACTCTTTATTATGTTATGTGCTAAGACACATCCATTAATGTTAGGAAGGACATGGATCAAAACATTTTACAGTGGTTCTTTCTGGGTGAGATTACAGTTGAACTTTATTTTCCGCTCTGTAATTTTTTTGTATTTTTTGAATATTCTATAAAGGCCATGTTCTTTTTTTTTAAATTAAAACAACCACAACTATAAAAATTAACAAAATCTAGGAATTTCTAACTTTATTTCTGTAGAAAGAGAACTTTTCATGTATGTATTTAACATATATGATGCACCTACTATATGCCAGGCATTTTGGTGGGTCTGGGGTGATTAAGGCAGGTTAGACTCAGCTGTTATCCTGGATGAGCTCAGCCTCTAGTGGTCATCTCACCAAAGTATGGTCAGTGGGGACCAATAAATGGTACCCCCAATGAATTATTATTACCTGTGAACTGATAATTTCATGCCTCTGCCATGGGGGTTTAAAGAGGATTAATTGAGATGGTGTATGAAAAGTGCTTGGTCTAATAGTTGACACATAGGAAACTTTGTTCATTATTATTGCGCTTTGAACATTCATAGTGATGGGGAAGTTATTACCTCCAGAGGCAGCCCAATCTAGGCCTGGCCAGCTCTGGGAGAGAGTGAGACCATATTCCCCAGGTGATACAGGTCTCTGAGGCGCCTCCCTCATTCCTGCGGTTTGCTGTTGCACACGACATCCCTTTAAATACCACTCCTAGCACTCTGGGCTATTACCTTAGTTCCTCCTAAGCCAAGTTGCAGTCAGGATTTTTCTGAGAATGCATCCCTATTTGCATCAGGAGGGATAGTGATGCTGTAGATTGATGAGGGCCACCTGGGGTTTTGGCCTTGTAATTAACTAAATTGGTTTTATATTATTAACAGAAAATAAGCATTTGAGAAGACAAAGATATAACAAGGAGAAAATATGTGCTGGGTCATCTAAAGCAGTTCAGATGAAGACACTGAGTCCAGGAACTTCAATTCAGTTCTCTCCAAAATGTCTTTTCTCTGACCTCACAGCAAAGCACACATAAAACCCCACTGGCTTTGTATCACAGAAATGCTTCCCTGTCCCAGCAGATGATTCTAGTACATATGCTTTATTGATCTGGTTGCAGGGGGCACTGTCCAACAAATAATCCTATACAATCAAAAGCCTTCTTGGGGGATCATTTAATAGTCAGGGTGATGTTGGTGTCTGTGTGACGACGGGGACGATGGGTGAGCAAAGGTCAGCTAATCACAGGTTTATTGTTGTACAGTTAAGCTGCCACAGCGTCACTCTCGAGCTTTCCGAACGCCTGCCTCCCATACCAAGCATTACAGCCTTCCCCTAAAATTTCCAGACCACCCACTGTAACAATATAGTATATAAAAGGATCCAGATGCTCGGAAAGAGAACGGGTGAAGTGCAGAGCACGCGTGATACCTTCTCATTTGTCCTTCTCGATTTTGAGCACGGTTTTTACATAGCTGGCTCACTAGAGAGGTCAAACTTCATCTCCAAGCCTCCTTTCCAGAGTGTTTAAAAATGTATACCAGGATTAAATTTACCACCAAAAATATGCATTTTAAGACTGTACTTGATTCAAGGGTCTCTTTGCCTTTCCAACTTTGCACCTCTCTTCACTATTCCCTAGAGGACAGAGGAGAAACAGATTGTGGGATGTGCACACACACTGAGCTCTAAAGATAGATTGGACATGCAGAGTGGAGAGTATGCGTAAGAGAGTGATAACCATGAGAAAAGAGTACCAGATACGTGTGGGGTATCCATTTGCAAAATGGGAGAAGAGAACTGGCTAAATACAGATGACTTATTATAGTTTAATGCCTAATTGCTTGCAAGTTTTAAAAATGCTTCATTTTATACACGTTTTGGGAATGAGTGTATATTTGGAACTTAGGCCACTTGGCAGCTTTGCAGTGGTTCGACTTGTGGTCTATGGCTTTGCAATAGTTTGTTCAAAATAGATTTAATGGATGTGACCCCCCCTCCCAAACACTCCATTCAGGACAGGTGATTATAAGAAGGAATCTTTTCCTATGAGAATCTTTAACTAATTTACTTATACTAACCCCTTTATTTTATCTCATCATCCAAATGTTTCCCCAGTCCCTGTTTATCATGTTACTATATTAAAATTTTTTTTTACCTAAAATGATATCTCACCCTCTAGAGAGTCAGCATCAGGAAAGCAGGAGCTGGCTGCCTGTTTTCTGCTATGTCTTCAGTGCCTAAAACGGTGCCTGGCATACAGTAGATTTTCAATACGTATTGATGATAAAACTTGGTCCTTCAAGGAACACCAGCCAGGATTATGAGGAAAACATCTTCTTGGTTCGTTTGTTCACTTATTCGTTCTTTCGTTCATTCCTCAAGCATTTATTGAGGACTTGGTATTTGCCAAGGACTGTAGTGCTAGTTACTAGGTAAATCTTGCTCTAAAGGAACTTATAAATAGATACAAACACATCTAACTATAATGCAGTACAGCCTCTTCATTAAAGAAAGGACAGAGTAATGAACACTGGGTTTAAAATGTTTCATTAAAAGTTTTAGTCTTTCAAAATATTTATTAAAACAATCAACAAAATTTTTCCTTCTAACTTAAAGGCTGTGGTCAAAGAAGTTATGAGCAAAGGGTTTGTGTGGGCTGCTCTCTTTGCCTGATTTAGACTGGGGGCTCACACTCGTAGGGAAGGTGCTCTCCCCATACCATGGGCAGAGCTTTTCTGCCCTTTTGCAAGTCAGCATGTCAGTGTTTGAGTGGTGATCCACCAGTGGGCCATCACTAAGTGCCATCTCTAAAAATAGCAGAGCTTTATCCTTGAAAATGAAAATGCTTTGGTTTTAAAAATATGTTTCTGTTTCTAATGAATCCAAGGCTTGGATTTGTTTAAAGGCATGCATATTTCCCTTTGCTGATGGCAGAAAACAAAACTTTCATGCCCATGCATGAAAGGCTGTTCCATTTACAGTCTCCTGACATTGACTCAATTCCCCATTTGTAATACACAACCTGGCCACCATTTGGCAAAAAAAAAAAAAAAAAAAGTTTATGAAAGCAAAGAAAAACCATAAGTTACTATATTGTTTCAGAATATGTAAAGTTTCTCTGAAGTAGACACATCATAGTAATCCATGGTCTCTTTGGAGCCTACTGTGTATCGAAGTTGTCGAAGATGTCACAGCATCACAGCATGGACCTCCGGAGAGGAACCTTACAACCATCTGGCCCAGTCTCTGCCTTTTGTAGAGGATGCTGTGAAGATCCAGTGAACTGAAGTTACTAACCAGGGATCACAGAGCTAATTGATGGGAGTCCCGACTCGAATCCACTCTCCTAACTTCCAGTCTGATGTCTCCTAAAATGTGGTCTGTCGACCACTTGCATCCTAATTGCCAAGGCTGCTCAGTAAACATGTGATGCCTATTCCTCACAAGAATCAGAATTGTTGGAAGTCCAGTCTAGAAATTTGCATTTTAATAAGCCCCTCAATTATTCTTATGTACCTATTACTCTAGTCTGAGACGTAAAGCCCCTAGTTGAGAGAGAGATTATTTTTCCATAGTGTAACGGTAGGAAATTTTTCATTTGAAGGTTGTTGATTCATTGGCTTAACTGGAAATTGTTGATAAAGTCTGAAAAGATAAGTGTGATTCTTTAAAAGTTTGAACTGAGTCTAATGAAGCTTGAGTTGGCATTTAATATGTTCACATCTGCTTGTGTTTTCATAAATACCTTTATGGATGAATGTTGAGGGCACTAATAAAGTGGTTACCTGTTTGTTGAGAGGAACTGGGCAGAGGGTAAATGAGGGGGGGGAAGAGATTTTTCAGTGAATACTTTCTGTGCTTCTTGAGTTTTGAACCCTGTGAGTGTATTGCCCATGTTGAATTTTAGAATCATATAAAGGTTTAAAGTGTTGACATTCACTATAGGACCTTAGCAGGTGATTGCTCTGACTCTGCCCAGGCTACATGAACACATGCTCTGGAATCTAGATCTCTCCGTAGCAGAAGGCAATGAACATTTCCAAAGGTCAAGGCCAGGAAGGGAAAGATTGCCGATTCAGTTAGTCTTAAGGAAATCAGTAATTGGCTTGAAAAGATAAGTCACTGTGATTGTGTACATACACCCATGATCTTAAAGCCCTCCCTGACAGACCACTCGCCACTAGGAATTCAGGTGACCTTGGGCAAATCACTCAACTCTCTTGAGACGTAGTTTTCTAGTCTGTAATAATAATGATGAAAGCTCACTCCTTTTCAATTTGCCATTATTTTATTTAACCTTCACAATAACCCTGAGGGGGCGAATAGTATGGTACCATCTCTATTGTTCAGATGAGGAAGTTATGGCCCAGAGAGGTTAGTCTGTTTAGGAAGGGTCACATAGGTGTGGGGCGTGTAACTTCCACAACCAGATTCTTTCCACTGTGACACGAAGTGGCATGGATTGGACAATTTCCAAGGTTCCTTCCAGAATTAAAGTCCTTGAGTATAGGAGCTATTCAGGGCTCAGTCAACTTTTGTTAGTCTTAGGAGAAGTCCAAAAGAAATTGAAGCCACCGGTCCTTAATTTTAGGCGCTCGCATTGTAATGATAGTATCAGAACATGCGTATATGAAGAAGACCGAGGAGAACTTACAAGTTCAGTACATTCCAAATGCACATTATAAATATACTAGAAGTTCTTGTATTGCATAGCACAAACCAATGCACCTAACTACCAAGAGGGTGGGGAATTCCAATTCCCAGCGAATAACATTCTCTTCCATGAATAATAATAGGAACTCTCTTTGAGCACCCATTGGGGTAAGCCCTTGTTATGCATTATCTCATTTAAACCTCACCACACCCCTCTGAGAAAAATACTATCCCGCTTTTATAGATAAGGAAATGGAAGCTTAGAGATCAAGTGATTTGAATAATTGTATTGTAGGTGATGGAACCAGGTCACTAAGCAGAATCCAATACTGGTTTTCGATGTGTGGGCTTCCCACAGGCCTGTTTTGTCTTCGTGTTTGAGAATGCATAGGATGGTTTTCTTTTTCTTTTTATTTATTTATTTTTTAACATCTTTATTGGAGTATAATTGCTTTACAATGGTGTGTTAGTTTCTGCTTTATAACAAAGTGAATCAGTTATACATATACATATATCCCCATATCCCCTCCCTCTTGCATCTCCCTCCCACCCTCCCTATCCCACCCCTCTAGGTGGTCACAAAGCACCGAGCTGATCTCCCTGTGCTATGCGGCTGCTTCCCACTAGCTATCTATTTTACATTTGAAAGTATATATAAGTCCATGCCACTCTCTCACTTTGTCACTGCTTGAGGATATGGGGAGGGGGAAGGGTAAGCTGTGACATAGGATGGTTTTAGATAAGGGTGTGTTGTCGAGAAAATTTAACCAATCCCTGCCAACACCAAGGGCAAGTTTGGTTTCAATTTAAGTCACCTTTACTGTGTTCATTAGTAAACAATGGGCCTGTGAATTCTGCATTCGTGCCTCAAAACTGTTTATTCTATCAGCCTGGCTTCTCCTGTGTTACCTCATTTTGTAATCCGTTACCTCATTTTGCCTCCCTCATATATGAAGTAGAAATAGACAAACTCCCCCTTGCAGATAGGTAACTGACGACTTGACAGCAAGTGATGGGCGCAACTCAACAATTTGACCGGCTTTGTCTCTGTGAAAAAAGGGTTTTGCGGATAAAGTACTTTTAGTCTTTCTCTTCAGTATAATTTGTTCATTGCTTTTCTGCTACCAGATAGGAAAACTTTCCCCTGTCACCCTCATCTTTTTATATGCCATCATCTCTTTCAATCTTTTCCCCACTGCCAGAGTGAATCCATTCTGCAATTGAACGCTGCAGAAACCTCTTGACAGTTCAAAGTCTTAGCGTTTACCCAGTCATTCTGGGAATTGAGGACAGTTTACATTGTTTCCTTAGTTCACACGGACACAGGCAAGGTTCATAGCTTGCCTGGGTTGGCAGACAGTTTTTGAGGATTGTAAAAACTGTGCTTTGCTCGGGTCCCTGGCTCCTTGCAGAGGTCTGCCTGCCTATCCTTGGTCTGTGTCCTCGGCAGGCCTTTTGCTTGAGTCAGACACCTCTAATGAGAGAGTTCTTGGGTTTCAGTCTGGGGGAACCCAGCCTCCACCCGCCAGACTTCCTGGAGAGCTCTCTGCCGATGCTGAAAGTGCCTGGAGCCTTGAGGATTGGATCGAGCTGCCTTTCGAAGGGGTCTCAAAATTCCTTAGACATAATATATTTGTGGCTACAATTTGTTAAGAAAGGAACCAGGCTGTTCTAGCCAATAAATTGTCAAAGGAACACATACCTAAGATAGAGAAAATGGTTTGCAGTGCACAGCCCTCTTACTCCCTTTCCTGGTGTTCTGCGTTCAATATTTCCAGTAACTTTAAGTAAAGCTTATTTCTAAGCAGACCCCCTGGTTTCTGCTCTCTGCATTTACCAAAACCCTTGGGGCATATGTTGAGTGAGGGCAGGGCTTTTTATTCACCTGCTTCCTAGTCTGAATGATAACACTTCTTGTTCCCCGTGCGAATTCCAAGCGCTCTGAAACAGCTTTCTTTGTGGAAAATCAGGTAAGCAGGGCTCCCCTGTTAGGATGTGTATATGACTGTATATGCAGTGCTGCATAGCTCCCTGAGTTAAGCTCTAGCAAGAAAGTTGGAGCTCTATAGCACCTATAGCTACTCTTACATGACTTCAGAGATCACGTGGCTTTATAAAAATTAGCTATCAGAAAAACAGACCCAGCCGTATCACCCCAAAGAGGCTTTGCTTCTTTGAAAACACATTTGATGTCCATTCCCACTTAATCTTCTCTCTGAATCTTAGCCCTCTGCTCTGCATTTCTCTCTGTTTTTGTATTAGTACATACTGTAGCCAGATATTTTATATGATTTTTTTGGGCCTTTTCATAATTCTGCCCAACTTCATATGTATAGAATTCCCAAAGCTAGTTGTCAGTGTGCCAAAATAGCCTTTACTTTAGCAAAATAACTTCATGCTTTGCTTGACTGGGCTATAAGATGACTTAGATAATTTATGCTTCTCTTTACCACACTTTAGGGAGTACCTGCTTAGAAAGGGTTTTACGTCCTGGCTTGGAGGAGCTCTAATAATTTAAACCCTCCCTTCTGAAGTTACCAAGATATCAAAAAACTCAGCCTCATGGTAATAATGTTGAAATGTTGTTCAAAATGATACCCAAGTATTTGTAATTCTTTATATCCTGAACTACACTACTTAAATAAACTGGGGGAAGGTATTCTGGGATGGGGAGTAAGTTGCAGGAAACAAATGTGTATGCATAGAAATATATAAAATTTGTTATAGGATCAAAGATTGAGCAGTTTAGATGGAATAAAGAGAATTCAAGTAGGGAGATGGAAAATGGGGTTGGGTGGTAGCTTGGCTTGACTAAGAGGACGTGGGGTGTGAATTATTATTTATGACCAGCCTGTGTGGGTTGTTCTTGTACAGGAAAACATATTTGAGTGGAGAATAAAGCCACTCTAACTTGTGACTTAGCCACCAAAGGGAAGCCTAGTTATTCAGACCTCAAAGCCTTAATCCCAGCAAATTCATCTCCTGGTGGTACCTTAATTATATTTTAGGCATAGTGTTTAAGGTGAGTGTTAAGTTTATTTATTTATTTATTTAAGTGAAGTGTAGTTGATCTACAATGTTGTGTTAAGTGAGAACCTTGCAAATGCAAACGTATCAAGTGATGGCCAATGTCATAGGGACCCTCCGCAAACAGCTAAGTATGCTCAGAGCGGCCCCAGTGGAGGAAAGATGCCATAGAGAAAAACCCAGTAGTTGCCTAGTACCTTTCCTGAAACCTTCACTTCATCCCTTTCTTTTCCCTTCCCCAACCTGGACCCATCTTGCCTAGCCTTCTCAATGAATACTTGGCTTGAACTTAGTTCACTCAACTTTGTCGCTGACACACCCGTCGTACTGATGGAATCCTGGCTTAAATGGAGCTTGCTCAGCTGTGCTTTTAGACAAACCCTTCTGGCTGACCTGGTTTAAACCTGGCTTTCTTGACGCCATCTCTGGCATGTTCCAAGGTTAAAAAGGACTCTGCTGCCCCTTCCATCGCTCCCCTGGAGGGGAAACCAATTGCCACTTGGAACCGGAGTTTATCAGGCTCACATCCAGAGTAGTAACATGATTTAGTGAGAATAGTACTGGACTAGGAGGCAGGAAACAAGTTCTAGTGCTGGCTCTGCTTTTCAATAGCCATGTGATCTTGGGCAAGTCATTTCTCTGCCCTCATCAGTTTTTTCATCTGTAATGAAAAGTTAGGACCTTTTTGATCCTAGAAGCCAGGGATTCACATAATGTTAACAAACTCTTGAATAAATGGAGATTTTGATTCTAAGTGCTCATCTTTCCACCTACCACACTGCTTCTTTCCACAAAGCACAGGCTCTTTCTGTTGTAGTTTTGTAGTGTGCACTCAACACTCCTCTTAGTCTTGAGCTGGGGAACCTCAGATCCCTTCCTTCACCGATACAGTCTGCTACAAAGAAGGGCATCCTAAAAATCTGTGAGTTGGGGCAGGTGATTCTGCTTATTAATGTATCTTTAAGAAGCTTTCTCTTAAGTTAAATCACTGTGTTATCAGCCCCTTTCTGGGTGATGATTTCAAAAGTATTACTAATAAAAACTATGTATTTGGGACCCTTCTAGGTATTTGACATATAATATTTCACCTAAACCTTAACAACCATATAAGGAGCTGTCCTTATCTCCACTTGATGCATGAAGGATTTGAGTGGCACAGTGGGCATGGCTGGAATTCGAATCAGACTCCTTGTGTGTGGACAGCCACTATCTTCGCTATGAGAAGTACCTGCCATTGACATAAAAAGTACTACCTGGCATTTTGTGCAAGAAATTGCAGGGCGACTCTCTTGTTAAGGTCTCAAAGAAAATGATTGTTAACTGCATTTCAGATGCTTGGAATTTATGCTGTGCCAAGCACTTTTCCACTTAATTTTAAATCCATGGGTATTTCAAGGGGAATTTAACCCATATGTTTCTGATTCACTTGTACTTAACTCATCAGAGAGGATTGTTTTGTAAACCCTAGCCTCTTCTTATGAGCACTTTCAAGCTCATATTTGGCTGGCATTGGCTGGATTTAGAATCTGCCATGGTTGGAGCTTGATTTTAAATCTTTCTTTCCAACCCCTATTTCATGGTGGTTTTATTCCGTGAGTGGATGGAAATTGAAGGTGAGTCATAAAGACTCTTCCAAAACTGTGCCAAGATTCCACTGATAGAGAAAGAGAGCCACTAACCTTTGAGGTTTGTTGTACTCACCTAAAACCTTACCCCCATTAAGCTGTTAACCTATGCATGGTTATAACCTCTGAGGGTAAAAATTAAATTCATAGATGTTGCATTTTCTCCTGAAATGATGTAGAGCAAAATTGTCTTTGAGAGATAAGGTATTTGTGGTGATTAGGTACATTACTACCTTTAAAAAACCCTTTCGCTTAAATCCTCTACTTGGGAGAGACCTGAGTTATACAGCTGGTGGAAAGATTCTTTCAGAGATCACCATTAGAAATTTAGCAGGCAAAAACTTGTTTATTATCTTAGCATGTAGATGAGTTGGGTACATTCAGTTCTGATAACCTGCTGAGTTGGAGAATTAATTAACTTCACATGAGCTCATCTAAGGAATGTGTATAATTGCTAGTAGTTGTGCATGACCCAAAGGGAAGCAAGAACAATTTTTGTGTCCGGTTAACAGCTTGGTTCAACAAACATATATATTAAGCATCTTCTGTTCCTGGCATTTGGGGATAGAGGAGGAGAAGTCAGAGACACACAAGTGACTATCCCTCCTCCTAGGGAATTTACCATTCAGTAGGCTATACCTGTATGCTTCTATCTATGCCACGAGGCCAAATGGTGTGAATGCCAAATAGGCAATGTAAAGGCAATGCACCAGGGGAGCTCAGAAGATGAAGATGTTCATTTCGATTGAAACAGGGATTATGTGTGTTCCTTGGGCTTCCCCCAAAATGAAATGTTTAAGTTTAGGCTTGAGAAGGCTTTTGAAAGGGGGAAGGGCATTCTGGGATGAGACAACCAGACATGTTCTTGGATAATACAGACCATGCCAAATAGTTTTCCCAGATCTCTGCGCCGTGTGTAGACGTGGGGTGGGGTGAGTCTGCACAGGTGGATCAGAGCTCTAAAGCTCAAGCTGGGTTAACAGGTATTGTGTACATTCCTCAGTAACGAGCAGCTGGGATCAGCCTGACAGCCTTTAACTGGGCACAGATTTTCAGTGCTGGGAACCTTTAGTCTTGGGTCAAGGAGAACAAGGAAGGGAACAAGACACGAAGGAACAGTGTGTGAAATTTACATAAATACGGACATACATAACATATACAGATGAAATTAACATACATTATACATGGTCTTATGTTTGAATAGTGCACAAATGAGGGTCAGTTCTATCTGATGCAGAAGAAACCTATCTAAAGATGCATCTTATGTGAAAAAGAAACCAATCAAATGAGGCATCACCGTATCATTGTCATAGAATAAAAAGAGCTACCACTATACAAGATTAATTATTTTACATCCTTTATCTCATATTATTCTTACAAGCACGCTGGCTATTGTTATCCTTATTTATAATTAAGAAAAGTGAAGATGAGAGAGTAAATAATTTGCCCAGGGTCACATAGCTGGATTAGTCACTTACACCTCAGTTTGCAGATACATTGTGTATGTGGCTTAACCTTTTCTCTTTCTAATACTTTTTCAATGCAACATATGACACATTTAAAAATATATGTCATATATATGCTAGTTACAAAGCTAATAAAAGAATACACACCACCCAACATAAGCAGTAGAACAATGCCAATACCTATTTGAGCTTCCCCATCCCATTGCTGGCTTCATTCCACAGAGATAACTACCTCTGTTATCAATTTTAGTGCATATATTTTTCAACTGACACCAAAATTGCTTCTGTGCTATCATGGTTTAAGGTGAAAATGTTAATAAAAACAAAATTGGAATAATTTGCATTTCATGCAAACACCTCAACACCACACTGAGGGTTTAAATATAACTCAAGATTTAAGAGTATGGGAAGTGGGATACAGACACTGATACAAACACTGCTTTAATCTCAAGGGTTGTGATTTAATCCTGGGGTACACAAAAAAAAAAAAAAAAAAAAAATGAGACCTAAGAGGAGGTATGAAGTAACAGACAGGGCCTGATCTAAGATATGAGAGATCGAAGTTCTAATTCCATCTGCCATCAATTTATTTTATGACATTGGAAAATTACTTCACCTCTCTGAGTTTTAATTTACCCTTGTATAAATTATATGATCTCTTTGAGAAAGGCAAATTAGTATAGTGAGAAAAGCACAGATTTTAGAATCAGAAATACCAAAATTAGAATTTTCATTCTGCCACTTAACATTTGTATAGCCTTGGGCAATTTTCTTTACTCTGAGCCTCAGTTTCCTCTTCTATAAAATGGGCAGGAATCTCTTTCAGAGACTTGTGAGAATTGGGTGAGACCACATGTAAAAGTAACCAGCACAATGCTCTGTAAATGTTTGATTTCTTTTCCTTCTTCTATAAGTTTCTTTCCAATTCTAAAATGAGAGGTTCCAGTACTCATCTTATACATAAATTTTTGAAGCACACCAGCTCATAATTATGGAATTTCCTGTGTTAAAGGGCTAAGCGTTTCTCTCAAATCAGACTTGTCATTAGGAAGTTTTCCAAGGTCTGGATGAATCTTTTCAAATTAACAACCAGGATTAAGAACAAACAAACAAACAAACAGACAAAAACCAGTTCCACTCACACAGGAATGAGGGGAGGGGAGTGGAAAGGAAAGTGTGATAAAAGTTTACGTACCACCCTTTCCCTTCCCCTACTCTGAGACAAAACAACAGATTATGAAGCTAAGAATTCGTTTTTATTGGTTGTATAGACCATCTGTGTCTGTGTAAAGTATTAGCACTGTTACCCTATTTCAAGGCTAATTCCCCGTGTTAATGCAAAGGCAATAGCTACCTTCCAGCCTCTCTGGACCCACCAACCTCCTCGGCATTTACATAGTTCTTTGCTTTCTGTTCAGTACATTCTTATTGACATATAGTTTGAAATTGCCACTGTTTGGGAATAGCTCCAGAATTCCATTAGTTCCAGATGTCCACTGTATTTGTTTATGATTGTTATGGTAACAAACTGAATACATATATCAATTGGGAACCTGGGAGAGGGTATAGTGGTCTTTATTTTCAGTTAAGGGATGTATATGGGGGACATCACTTTAAAAATACCTCAGCTGTTAGGAAAATAAGATAGAGAGAAGCATGGTCTTTTCAAACAGAGGTATCAGTGAGCTTATATTAAAAAAAAATGGAATGTATTTTACCAATGAGAGTTGGCAGTAGCTCTTGGGATGGTGATGATGCATATGACCATTTCTCTGTTGATTAATTTAAAATGTGTGTACATCAGAGAGCAGAGTATTAAGGCGGGTTAGCAGAGACTACTCATGTCCCAACGCTAGACACCTTATCCAGTTGCCAGGAAGGAAAATTAAGTTGATTTTTAGAATATGAGTTCATGAAGGAATAATATCTGGAATTCTCTTTTGAATTTGGGTGAAATTTATTTACGCGCTTGACCTGCTTTGCTTAGTCTTTTTTGCTCTCAATCTTTAAAATACGTGCTACATAAAAATTCGAGGAATGCAATATCTTATTCTTGGATCATTCTCTTACATGTATGTTGAATGACAACAAAATCTATGTACTTGGTGTCTCAGTCAGAAATGAGTTTGTATGAAGTAATAGAAAACCTAACCAAGGTGGCTTAAACAAATTAGGGGTTAATTTTTCTTATGTCACAAATGGATTTGGAGGTATCAAAAATGTCATCAAAGGCTCTTCTTTTCTTTCTGCTTTACCACCCTTAGTGCATGGACTTTTGTCCTCATGATTGCAAGCTGGCTGATGGACTTACAGGCATCACATCTTTCTAAAAGGGTGAAAAGGATAAGGGACAAGGGGGCAAAACGCGTGTGTCTCATTTTATCAGAGAATGAAAAGCTTTCTTTGACTCTCCACCCTGTAGGCCTCCTCTTGCATCTTCTTGACCAGACCTGGGCACGTGTCCACTACTAGCTGGAAGGTGGCTAAGGAGAAAGTGATTGTGGATGGGGCTGGAGCAGCCGTCCACCTGTGCCTTTTAACATGCACAGGGCAGGGCTTCACGAATCCAGGCTTGGACCTGATCTGCACATCAGCCTTTCCTTTTGCTCTATTTTGCAAATCCCAACAATTGTTCAAGAGAGGGGGCCAAGCAAGAGAGTAGAGATGACTTAAAACAAATCTATCAGCTCTTCAGAACAGATTAAAAGGTATATGTCCTGTCATCTGTGCATCAGCGGCATTATCTGTTTCTAAGAGTAGCTAAATAGATCAGCAGTCTGTAACCATGTTCTGTGTGGGAGAAAGGGAAAAGTAGAAGAACTAGGACCTCTGGTACGTATTTTGTGTACATGGTGTGATTTATTACTCATGCAACCCCAGGCGGTAGAAGAAACTGATTTAAAGGGTAACTGCTCACTGTCACATTGATAATTTGAGACTTAGGATACAAATCAAATGTGATAGATTCAGGGAATCACACGTAGCAAATTATAGCTTGGGCAAAGGGGATGAAAGTGTAAGTGATTATGGATTCAGAATAACTTGGAAGATATGGAATTTTCCATATTTATCCATTTAAAAGTACTCGCATGCTTGTTACGGACCCAGAAACTAGTCTAGGCCCTGGGGATACAGAGTTTAATGAGATAAAATATTTGTCCTTAAGGCTCACAGTCTGATAAGAGGTAGTTATATAAGTCAGCAATTACTATTTAATAGTAGCTTAATTAGTGCCACAGAGGGAGGAAGAGGAAAGTGGTCAGGGAAGACTTCCAGAAGGGCAGTTAGCTGGAAAAATAGGGGAGGCAGGGCATTCCAGGCAGAGGGAACAGCATTTGCAAAGGCATATGTATTGGAAACAGCACCATGAGTTGAGGAACTACATTTCGCTCAGTGTCACTAGAGAGGGACTGCACATAGGGGAGCGGCAAGAGACAAAACTGGGTAGGGACCGTTTTGCAAAGCACCTTAGGTTCCAACTTCAGTTAAGTTCACTCCTGCATGTTAGAAGAAAAGGGGATCTAGAGCAAGGCAATGACAGCTGGGCTACAGAGGAGGGGCAAATTAAGAAGCTGTTGGGATGGTAAAGTCTGCAGCGTTTGTGGGGATGGTTGAGTACGGGGTACGAGGGCTTCTGTGACACCCCGCCCGTCAGGTTTGTGGACTGGGTAATCTGGGCTATGACAACACACTTCACCGAAATAACAAGTATGGGAGGAGCAAGTCTGGTAGAAAAATGAGTTCCTGTCAGACACATCTTTCTACTCAACACTCTGCCCTTCTTGGGTGATGGAAACAATCTTCCCTCCCCAACCTGGTTGCTCCTGTCCTGACTCAGGCCAGCTGAAAGGCCACCAGGGCATCTGAATGGTCCATGGCTCAGCCACTTGAAGTCCATCAAACAGGTGGAGTGTCTGATTTAAGATCCACAGGAAATTAGTTGCTGAGCTGAGACTGAAAGGCAGGCCTCCTGACTGTTGAGGCTTACTGCCTTTCAGTTCTACCCCCGTGTTGTAGTCTGCCTAAACAGGTGAGATAAAACCATCAACAGTTGCCTGCTGCCGTTTGGGGATAATCAGCTAGAGCTTTGTGTGTTACGAGGACTTAGCTACCGATTTAAGTATGTCTGTGATAATTTTCCTGCAAGTTTATCTGTTTCTCTGTGGCCCCCTCTTGAGTTACAACTGAGATAAGAGGACAGCTTGCTGAAGTGGTTTTGGTTTGGGCTTGTGTTGGGAGGGGTTTTATATTTTCACTTTTCTCTGAGGATGTAAAGTTATATATTTTATAAAACTCAGATAAATCTGGACAAGTTATCAAAGCAGTGGCACACTCTTATGAATGCCTTTTTGTTAAATAGTGCAGAGGCTTGTTACCTTTTTTTTGATACTTTTAAGAATCTGATGAAAAAGGTACAAACGCACACACTGTATTGGGTGAAGTCGGTTGGTGAAGAAACAAAACTAGCTTACGATGCAGAAAGGGAGATTTGTTATGAGGAACCAGGGTGTCCCAGGAACTCAAGGGCAGTGGTGCAGCAGGGCTTTCTTGAGGGCTGGGAGCAGGGGCCAGATCCTCTCTCACCTCTCCCTGGGGCCACGTGGTCTCTGTCCTTGCTCCTCCCTGCAGACCTGGTCCCTACTCCATGGAAATGGTCTGCTCTGTGCTGCTTCCAGTACATACTGGCCCACAGCTCCCGAGTACCATCACCTGAGGTTCCAGCCACTGTAAAGATTAAGACCGGTGCTCCTCCATCCCATTTCCAAATTTCTGGAAGAGAACATATGATTGGCCTGCTTGGACCTGGCACTCAGATACCGGGCTCACTTTGCCATGTCTCCAGGTCTACCATGTTGCTACGTGTGATTTACATACAATTTCAGGGCACCTTTGGGTCTTCTGAGTCCCAACTGTGATCTTCAAGTTAAGAACCCCAGACTGAGGAAACTTGAATGCTAATAGCCCAGCAGCACTTCGTTTTAGCTGTAAAAATATTGTCGGAAATGGAACATGCATTTGAGTAGAAGGTATTTGCACAGGCATAGAGCTTAAGAGCACTTGCTGTGTGCAGGAGTTGTGAATTTTGAATATCAGTAGTTAAATCCCAGGATGGTGAATATGATGTAGATTGAATTATAACACTCTCCAAGGTCGTGGATATTATATCCCTAACTTTTACCCTGAAAGGTTTGGAAATTCAATTTTAATTATTGTTAACATGCTTCGTAAGTATCCAAGGGAATACAATATAGACCTGTTCATACATCCAGAGAGCCAAAATCTGGCTCAAGTTGTTTTTTCTTCCACAGTTGGAGAAAATTGTGGTGTTCGGCTTGCCTCTTGGGGCATGTTAAACCACTTTTAATGCTGTCTCTTATTATTTTCTAACCATATGCACTTTCCACACGTATCTAACTAACAGCCTCAGATGAAACCCCAATGTCTGGCCAAGCTGATGTAAATCTTTAGTAAGTGGTAGGAAAGAGCAGAGTAACACAGTGCCTCTTTAGTGTTCAGACAGGACACGATTTAATAGTTGTAGACTTCGTAGTCTCAGGCACAACTTTAGATTTTTTTACCAGTTCTACAGAGTGGAAATTTCTGAGCCATACAGCATTCTCCCACTGGCTGCACTAGGCAAAACTTAGCTACAACTAGATTGGCCTATCTGCCTATATATTATAGTATTAATATTTAGCTCTTCAGATCATTAACCTGGGATGTCTGGGACATAATTATTATAATACTTCCAAAGAGCATGGTGCATATTTGTAGAATTGCTATCCTGTGCTGTAAAAACAGTTATCACGTACAAACATATAAATGTCCCAGAACATCAAAACTTGTATGTTACCAGTGAAGCTGCCAAGAGGCCACCAGGATTGTCCAGTTAGTGACACATTCTCAGTCCGTGGGATAGATCTTAAAAATGGATGACTGTAAAATAACAGCAAAAATGCAGTTCTGAGGCTCTGATGCTTTTAAGTCTTTGGTCTCTGCCCTATTTTGATATCTGAGCACACACAGATTTTTGTCAGGAATCTCCTTTTGTTGATTAATTAAACCTGCTGATTGGGTTTTGGTACTGCGGCCTTGCCCATCCTCTCAGCTTCGGTGCCTGTCTTCTACACGGTTCACTCACGTGTTCTGAGTAATGCTTGTTCTTTCTTCCAACTTGTCTGTCTTCAGTTGAGTTCAGCGCCAGACCCCGAGCTGGAAACAGTCTCAGGAATTTTTCATTCATCAGACATTTTCTTCCAAAGAAAAATTCTGAGAATAGGAGGGTCACCTTGAGAACTACTTGATAGTATTGTATATTAGCATAGTTCAGTGTTGCGTGTGTGTGTGTGTGAGTGAGTGTAGGGGTGGGAGAGGGAGAGAGGGAGAGAAGCAACCTATGTATCACATACCCATAAGCAAATGAACATTTGGTAAAAAGCCAATTTAGAAATAACACTTCCCAACCAGTATATCTAAACTATCTCACTGTCGTTTATCTGTCTTGGTATTACAGAAAGCCCATATTTATATGAGGCACTTCTCAGTTGTGGTTAAGCGGCTGAACTTTTGTCCTTGCTTTAAGTTTTTCACCAGATCTCTGAGAATTGATAATATCACTGGAATGTGGTATGTATCTGTTTCCTGTAGAATGAACTTAGGGCTGGCAGCTAGAATGCTAGTGGTCTTGGATTCCCTTGCCCTGTCATTTCATAGAAGCAGCAGTGAAGTTCCCCTGGAGGAAATCCCACCCACCACGCCAGGATTCCGTCACATATTGTTGGTCTGAGCCGTGTGTACTTTACACTCAGGTTTCTGTGAGACTTGGCCAAACGTGTTCGAAGTATGAATTTCAACCATAAAATTTATATATAACTATCTGAATGTGATACGACTAAATGCTTGCTCACACAGAGGAAGAAAAGGATGAGAAGTTTCACGAAAAAGCTGAAATACACAGACAAAGACATAATTTCATTATACATAGGTTTTGTTTTGATAGCATTAAGATTGACAGAGAATACAGTTCTATGCATAGCCAGCCTCATCGATTCAAATCACCTGTCCTTCACTGGGGACTTGATTGTGAAAACGTGAAGAACTTTTATACTAGTTATTGGTAGTTAGAGCCTAGTCTTCCCTCAGATTCTCCATTTCAGTAAGTGACTGGCCGTATATCCAGCTACTGAAGCCAGAAACCCAGGAGACATCCTTGTCTTTTCAGTTTCCCTCACCCTTCACATCCAATCCATCTTTCAGTTCTGTTGGTCCTGCCCCCGCCTCCCCCCCGCCACCCCCGCGAGGTGACTAAAGGACATCCCCCACCTGTCGACTTCTCTCCATTTCTACACCACCGCCTTCCTTTAGTCACTACTACGTTTCTTCTCATTTCCACTCTTGAACCTTCTAATCAGAGTTCTTTAAAACTAACACATTGTGTTTTCAGTGGCTTCCTGTTGAATTTAGAGCCAAATCCAAACTCCTTACCGTGGCCTAGACTGTGCTGTGTAATCCAGTCCCTGCCTAATGTTCCAGTTTCCCCGTGTGCCCCGTTCCCCTTCCTCTCTCAGCTCTGTTCACAGCGGCCTTCTCTCGTTACTAGAGAAGCCAGGCTACCTCCCAGCTGTCTCTGAAACCTGGAAAGTGCTTACTCTCATTTTCACAGATGGTCTGCTCTCAGCCTTTAGGCCTCAGTTTAAACGTCACCTCCTCCAAGAAGTCTTCCCTGATAACCCTTACCAAGTCAGGTATCCGCAATTACTTTTTATCACAGCAGCTTGCTTATTTCATTTGTAGACTAAATCACAACCTCAAATCTATAGTTCTTTTTAATGTATTTACCTGTATTTGTTGACTACCTCCCCCAACCAGGTTTTAAACTCCATGTGGTCAGGGACTTTATCCCATGCTGCCCACTGATACAACACAATTAATATTTGTTGAATGAATAAAGGATCCCTGATTACATTTTACAGTTGTAAAGTTTACTCATTGAACCTGATCATTGAACTCAGAATGTCTGATTTTATTTCATGCAGTGGGATTTTTTTTTTTATGGTGGTGAAATACATATACATAAAGTTTGCTCTTTTAGCCATTTTTAGGTGTGTGGTTCAGCGGCATTTTAAGTACATTCACATTGTGTGTAGCCATCACCACCATCCATCTCCAGAACTTTTTCATCTTCCCAAAGTGAAACTCTGAACCCATTAAACAATAACTCCTCATTCTTACCTCCTCCAGCCCCTGGCAACCACCATTGTACTTTTTCTCTATGAATTTGACTATTCTAGGTACTTCTTGTAAATGGAACTTGCAGTGGAATATTTCTAATCAATTTGTTTTTATTATCCCTGTACTAACATAGGCCTTTACCTTCCAAATATGAAAATATCATTTATCATAAAAATCTTCCAATTTTAATGATCAAACATTCTATTAGGATACTTTGGAAATTTAACTCATTGTTCGTAGAACTTATATTTGGAACTTAAGCAGTATTACAGGGCACTTTTGAGATATACGAGTTGATCTAAGAATATGTTGGTCCTGGAAATTTTTATATTGAATATCATTGATCATAGGGCCCTTTACTCTTGTGCTGTTAATCTTGCTTTTGGATGGTAGAGAATGTTTTCTACTTTGTGGCTTTGAAGAAAATATAAAAGAACAAATAAATCAAATTGTTATATAATACTATTGTTTTTGTCTTGCTGTTCAATAGCTGATGCTCTGTGGTGAAACTGCAGTTTGGTTTAATGTGGCACTCATACAAGCCATTTTAAAAGTGAATAAATCAGAGCCAGCTGGTTCTTTCAAGTTGAATTTGCAGACCATTAAAAATGAAGACACTCTCTGTGATTTTATTATCTTGATGGTAAATATATGGCCTAAACCAGAATGTGACTTTTATCCACCCCCCTAACTATTTTGTTTTTTTCTAGTAGAAGTAGTTTAGAGATAACTCTGGGGGAAAAATGGCAATCAGTAATGACTTGTAGGATGTACAGTGAGGGGATGAATAATGTCAGGTAAGTGATTATTTGGAAATGAGATATTCTCTTCCCTGAACAAGATTGCTTGCTGTTTTCTTCATCATGGAGCAGAATAAAATGTGGTAATAATTTTCTGTAGTTGAATTGCTGACACACAAAATCGGGTCTGCAGAACTATGGCTTGGATTTTGGTGAATTGCTTAGTCTATGTGCTAGATTAAATGCTATACAACAAATCACCTTGTTGCTGCAGTTTTTTATTAATTAATTAATTTATTTATTTATTTTTGGCTGCATCGTGTCTTCGTTGCTGCGCGCAGGCTTTCTCTAGTTGCAGTGAGCGGGGCCACTCTTCGCTGCGGTGCGTGGGCTTCTCATTGCGGTGGCTTCTTTTGTGGAGCGCGGACTCTAGGCGCGCGGGCTTCAGTAGTTGTGGCTCATGGGCTCTAGAGTGTAGGCTCAGTAGTTGTGGCGCACGGGCTTAGTTGCTCCGCAGCATGTGAGATCTTCCCAGACCAGGGCTCGAACCCGTGTCCCCTGCATTGGCAGGCGGATTCTTAACCACTGCGCCACCAGGGAAGTCCTTGTTTCTGCAGTTTTGAATGATAGTTATATTAAAGTTTGTGTGGCAATACTTTTAACTTATGAATTAAAGAAGTTGAAAGACAGAGGAAAACATTAACACAGAAATAGTGTTGTGCTTATTCCTATGCTTTATTTCTAAAGTGCTTTAAAAAAATTAGTTATATACAATTAAGCTGTACCACAGGTACAGTTGCTTAAAGTAAACATTTTGCATAGTGTAGTTTAGAAAAATTTGCCAAAAGGTCATATTCTTTAAATAACGTTGTGTAGACCATGTTTAATAGGCAGTCTTGCATGCAGTATTTTATAGAAACGTATGGATTGGAAATTAGATTCAAAATTTATTGTGTCATTTAAAAAAAAAAAAAACAGCTTGAATGAAATAGGAGATGCACTATTACATAGTAAAAGTATCCCTGAAAGGAATTCCCATCCCTCCCCAAGAATTTTTACTACGAAAAATTTCAAACCTACATCAAAGTTGAAATAATAATATAAAGTATACCCACATACCCTCTACCTATGCTAAATATTTAACATTTTCCCACTTTTATACACATAATACTCTGTATGTATATATGTGTATATATATATATTTGTGTATAATATATTAATATATGTATATATTATATGTCTAGTTATCTACATGTTATATATTATATATAATTTATGTATATTTAATTTGTATATATTTAATATACATTATATATTTAATTATATATAATATATAATATACAATATAATTTATAATACATATTGCATAAGTATGTATTATTATATATGTATGATAATTACATATTGTGTATATATTTGTATATGTATATTTATGGTCTGTTTGTTTCGCTAAATGATTTGAAAATTAAATTGCATACATCATGGCACTTCACCTCTAAACAATAAGGCTATCTCGTATATAACCATAATACCATGATCATGTCTAAGAGAACAATAATTCCACAATATCGTCTAATATCCAGCCCATATAAAATTGCCCCAGTTGTCTCTTTTTGAAAGTGTCCAACTGAGTTTTGGTTATTATATCTTTTTAATCTAAAATAATAATTCTACCTTCTTTTTTGTGTATGAGGGGTCATTTACTTTTGGAAAAGTTCAGGCCAGTTGCCTTTGAAAATCACATAGGCTGAGTTTTCTGATTGCTTCCTTGCAGTGTTATTTATCTTGTTCTTCTATCCCTGTATGCCCTCTTGACTGGAAGCTTGGTCTGGAAGCTTGATTTAAGGATTGACTATTTTTGGCCTAAACTTCTTAGATAATGTTTAGTACTGTGTATTTCATCATGTCAGCGGCTGTGTGGAAAGATTTCAAAATGGTCTGCAGTAGTGCAATTCTGGAGGAAATTAAGAGTTAACTTTTGGTGTTACTGATGGTAAGTTTGATCAATGTCTTTGGATCCTGCTTGGAGAATCCCCCTGGAATTTTACTCAAGTACCAGCTCCCACACTGGACAGGGAAGCTGGAAGTGGGAGATCATGGTAGTGGAGTGATGCCATGTATGTAAATGTGCTTTGTGACACTGGGAAGGGAGAGCTTGGAAATGTGAATTCCGTTGACTATTAGGACAGTGGAGTAGTCTGTGTTTAGCCTTCTTAAATTTTGATTTGTTGTTTGGTTTAGTGAGCTTGTGGTCAAAATAATTAATAAAGAATATGATAAAGTGCCTCATAGTCAATCAACACTATGGAAATAAAGACTACTTTGTCGTGATTAGAATGTCTCTCCTGGTTGAAAGATACTGAGTTATGTTGAGGGGCAATGATCCCAGCTTATGGACTGTCTCACATTTCTAAGGTTAGACTTTCAGGTGAGCAGTCAGCTGTCTTGCAAACACTTTGCAGACTCACTTTGGGGGCTTTTACAAAATATGGATGTCCAGCCACCATGCCACATCTACTGAATCACATTCCAAGAGGGATGCATATGGGAGGACAGGGGTGAGGCCCAGGCATCAGCATTTTGCAAAACATCCCTAGGTGATTTGGTTATGTCCTAAGGGTAAGAATGATTGGAGTAAGAAGAAACAGCAGCAGTTATGAGACTGATTACGATCATGGAACTTCTTTGCTTTCATTTTGCTCAGACCGAAAGTTCTCTGACCTCCTTCCTCAAAAGGTTGTATTGAAATTCCACACGTTAGGAGCTTAATGTGTCCCAGGCCAAACTACCTGGAAGGAAGAAGCATGCTGCGACCCTCTCTATCATGGATAAATTGATATCTCATTGCTTTGTTTGTAATTTTTATGAAAAGATGGATTTAAAATAATTGGAGCCTAGTGCCCAAAATTATATCCTTGTGCCTTCCCTGCAGTTTGTGGTTTAGTGACTGGGTAGGAGTGACAAGAATTCATTGTACTACAGTTCTTTTTCTGTGAATGATGCACTTGCTTCAGGGGGAAGTCTGACTGCAAATGAAAGTGAAGTAACGCCACAGGTCACAGCATTCTGAGCTGCAGGGCTGGGAAGGAGCTGAGGATCAGAGGCTGCAGATATACGTTGGTTAGATCCCAAGCCTTGAGGCCAAATCTGTTGGGACTGGGGAACAATCCTTGAGCCTAACCACTCATAATGGGAACATGTAGATGCAGAATTTCCCATGAACCAGCCACACTAGAGTAAGCCAGTTAAAAACAATTAAAATTGCATTTTAATTTTAGAAAGGTTTGGCCTATTGCCCTAGTTCATGGCGGTCTTATAAGGAAGTGATTGTAGAGCAACTTGTGAGCAAAAAAGTGTTTTTAATATGATATTTTATTTGCATGAGGAATAATGATTTACGTTGAGGGAATGAGTCAGATATTATCCAAGCATTGAATTAGGCACATTCCCTGTCTAGCGCTGGGACTGTCTGAAAAAGAGTATGTAAATTTAGCCTAGTATCACGTAAGTGCTATGGGAATAATTGTAAATAATTGGATTATTAGTAAGGAATTGGGAGTGTGGGCAGATTTTTTCTGTGGTTGGAGTATTGGACTAAAAACAGCATAACTTTGGCAATCTAAATGAAGCACAGGACAAAAAGCACATGCTGCCAAATCGGAATGACATTTGAAAACCACGTTAATACAGCATTTACCTTCCAAAACATTTTTAGATCCAATTCTGTTTCATCCAGATTATGCCTCTCCCTCTGCAATCAGCCATTTTTGTTGAAAATTTGACTCTACAAATCCACTTATGTCCACTTACTAAGCTGCATGGTCAAATGAGCTGGTTCTTCTCTTTGTCTGTAGTGATAAGGATCTAGTGTGGAAATGTGTTAAGTCCATAGATTCTGTTATACATACTCAAACTATTTGCCAGATATTTAGTGTATTTAGTAAAGATGGATCCCTATGGGCTCTAGAGATGCCTAATGAATATTGTCAGAATTAACAAGTGCTGTTTCTATTCCATGTGTTTCATATTGAAATGAGGGCAAAAAGTTGTTGACCCTGGAAAAGTTTTAAGGGTTGTTTTTTCTTTTGATGCAAACCTTCTGATGAGGAATTCATGTCTGAAGTCATGAACCAGTGTTAGATAGGACTGACTCAGATTTTCCTAGCGTTTTCTAGTGGACCTTGATTTCGCTGGTGTCAACTCACAAAACACTGTATTTGCATGTACCCGGAATCTTTGCAATCCTCGTATGTAAGATAATTCCATAGAGTATCTTGGCAAAATGAAGAGGAAAAACAAATCCAAGCAGTGTTGAAAACTGCAAACTAAAATTCATGTTCCATTATGTTTTTTAAAGATTGAAAAATGGCATACCAACAAGAGTCTATTTGATTAAAGTATCTGCATTTGTCTCAGTAAGTCAAGAGGAAAATAGGAAATAAACCTAAATTTCCTTCCTCGTTACCTAACATGGAAGGTTTTATTTATTTTTTGAATAAAAGATTATGTTGCTGTGATCTTTCTAGTCTCAAATATAAGATATTTGACTATAAGATAGTCATAAAAATCTTGATGGCTGTTGCATGAGATTAAATGATTGAATAATTTATGATATAACTTGATGGAAAATTATGCAGCAATTAAAGCCATGTTTTAGAATAGTATTTACATGGGAAAATGCTTTTGGCAATGTTAAGTAAAAAAACAGCAGGATTCAAAATTGAGTATTTGTTATAATTCCCATTTAGTGATAAAAAATAAAACACATGTAAAATTATGTAGGATAATATAACTGTTATGTTATCAGGCTTTCTTTAGATGCAATTACATGTGATTTTTATTTTCTTATTTATATGTTACTGACTTTTCCTAATTGTCTGAAATAGTTATTTTCCAATCAGAGAGAGGGGTGGGATAGGGAGGGTAGGAGGGAGATGCAAGAGGGAGGAGATATGGGAACATATGTTTATGTATAACTGATTCACTTTGTTATAAAACAGAAACTAACACACCATTGTAAAGCAGTTATACTCCGATAAAGATGTTAAAAAAATTATAATATGAAAGAAACCATCTATCAGAGAAGTATTTAATAAATGCCCCTAAGTACTATTTGGAAGAACTGAGCCAAAGAAAGAATGATGACTACAGCATTTGACTTTGTCCAGGCAGTTACTGTGTTTAGGAGCGACTTGGTTGCACACCACCATGGTGCTGAGTGACTTTTTCTTTATTGACAGAATGAAATGAGGGCAGAGATTTTACTCAACAGCTCAAGCATTTAATTTTTGTATTCTTGTTTGAATACAGTAACTATGGAAAACAATAGCAGATTTTGAATAGATCTGGCATATTGTGAAGAATATTAAAATACACTTAGAATTTGACAATATAAAAGTAAAATGCAATCAGCATAAAAAAAATGCAGAAACAAAGTAAAAAGACAATAATAAACTAAAGAAGTATCAGGAGATAGGGCTGGAAAGGTGGGCCAGAGAATGTAGAGACACCAGGAGAGCAAAGGTCTAAGGTTGGTTTTCTGGAAAGATAATGCTGGTGGTGTTTCTGTACCGGTTACACAATTTTTGGCCTATTTGCATATTCCGTACTAGTATTTACTTAATATTTTTCTTTAAATTGAATTATAAGGTTTTTTTTTTTATTCGTTCTCATCATAGCAAACATATCTATGAAATTATGAGTCTGGTAGGTTTGTACTTTTTAATAATTCAAATTCAAATTAATATTTGACTATTCAAACAAGACAATCTAAGGTCGTCTTGCATCCCATCATAGCACACTTTGGTAAGCACGGGCATGGAGAGAGGGAGATGTGGAGGTGAGGACTTGACGTTTTGACCATTGTGTCCATCTCTCAAGTGCTGCCGTAATTTGGGCCTAATCCTCTTGCTGTGCTTGACTGGGTGAAGCTTTGTTTGTGGAATTTCTTAGAAGCCTCAACTTCCAGCACAGGCATTAATTAGGGCAGTGCCATTGACCACAGGTGGCTGACTCATTCCAGCAAGGAAGAAGGGAGAGTGAGGAAGAACATTTAGTGATGGGGAGCAGATGGGACTGTAATTGCAACAGAGGGGCAGGAGGAGGGAATACACAGGATAGAGGGACGCAAGCTGGGAAGAGTCAGCTATTGTCCAAATGTTGTCATGGTTCAGCCTGTTCACTCTTGTGGGTACTGTGATAAAGGGTTGTCCTTAGTGAATTGCATATCATGACTCATGAGCTACTCGGAGCAAGAAAGAAAAACATCAAAATGAAAGTATAGCCCAGTGGTTTATTAGCACACCCAGTGATTTTCATAAACCTGTAGAATTCAGTGGTGAAAGGAACTTACCGGGGTCATTTAGTCCATCCCTAGACTCATAGGAAGCACTCTATCTGTGCACTTCCAGAAATGACACGAGGAAGCATGCGGTGCTGGTGGTGGATAGGAGCCCAAGAGTCTTGCCACGGCCCAACCTCCCTTATCGGCCAAGGCCGCTGTAGAACAGAAAGGGTTAGTATGGCCCAGATTTCTCCCACGGGGAGGCTGGGGACAGCCTGGCTTTGGTCCTCACTACATCTTAATCTTTCTTGTTTGCTGGCTGCTGAATCCAGATTGACTTTCTCCCTTTTCAAAAAAAAAAAAAAAGGAGACAGATTTTGTACTGGTGAGACTGCTTGGAAATGGAACTTCTCCTGTGGTCTTAGCTTATCCCTGTTTGCTTTAAGATGATCCTTTTGCCCAAGGGATACAGTGATTTCAGATCAGTGCCCTCACTCTTTAAATACCTGATGTCTTTTGCATATCTAACTTTTCTGCTTGTTGTTTTTTGTTTTGAATGGGTTTTTTTTTTTTTGGTTTGCTTGTTTTTTTGTATTTGAAATAAGGTGGACCCAATCCAAAAGACGCAAGTAACCATTTCCCTTTTTCAAGAAACTCCAAAGAAGGTGCCATGATTTGCCTTGTTGCAAGTTTTGAAATTCTTTGCTTTCTCCAACCTAAATAATAATAGACTGTAAACTCTATGAGGGCAGGGATTTGGGATCTTTGAATCACTGAAGGATCTATATCAAGCATAGGGGCTGATTCATAATAGTCACTGATACAGTTTCTTAAGTGAATGAATGTGTAAATAATATTATGATGTCATGTTTGGATAGCATGTCACGGTTGTAAAGTATTTTCCATGAGCTCATCTGATCCTCACAACAGTGTCTTCAAAGTGGATAGGAACTGGTGTTTTTATCCTCATTTCGTAGGTGAGGTAAACGGGTCTCAGAGGCGGCATGGTCTGCCCAAGGCTTCACACGGAGTCAGTGATAATGCGGTTCTATTCCTGAAGACCGTTTCGCAACTTGGAGTCCAGGAAGACAGACCCAGCTGTTCTTCTGCATGATAGTTCCTGCTTCTCTGGACTTTCATGGAATTCTCCTTCTTTATTTTCAGATTACAGGACAGGCCCGTGTTTCACTGTGATCAGCAACCAGATGTGCCAGGGACAGCTCAGCGGGATTGTCTGTACAAAAACACTCTGCTGTGCCACGGTCGGCCGCGCCTGGGGCCACCCCTGTGAGATGTGCCCAGCCCAGCCCCACCCCTGTCGCCGCGGCTTCATTCCAAATATCCGCACAGGAGCTTGTCAAGGTAAACCCCGGGCCGATGGAGTTATTAATGGATTCATCTTATTTGCTCTGGAGAGCCATTCTCCAGTGAAGTTGGAGAGAATGGAAAAGCAGTGTCAGAGGCATAACTTCACGATTTCGCTGACGGCATGATATCCAACTTAGGCATTAGGAGCGTGGCTCCAGAGACAGCAGCTGGCCCCCCTGGATTTTTCCTTGCCAGTGGTTCCCCCCTCCGACCCCAAAAGTGTTTCCCGGGGGTGGTATGATTCTGTTTAGAGCAATGCTGTGTATAAACACAAAGCAAAATTTGTGAATAAGGTAGTTTGTTTTTCTTAATTTTTTTCCCCCTTCATTTGAAATTGCTGGAGTTTCTCTGTCTCATGGGTTGTACTTAGTTGACCTGAGGAAAATTGTTCCTCTCTCCATTTTACATGCTACATGATGGGTTTCTTTTTGTTTGTTTGTTTGTTTGTTTTTTTACAAGTCAGAAATAAATTAGGATTTGTTTCACAGTTTTAAATATCCCCAGATGTTGCCTGCTTGCTTCTTCTCCTGCCTCCCATGGAAGCCCTTACTCTGTTTTTGGCTTTTACTCCTGTTCTTCCAGCTGTACAAATTCTTTTATTGTCTGGATGTCTGGCAGGAAATAGGAGGAAGTGAACAGAGGCAGCTTCGCACTAAACTGATGGGACTGAAAACTCCCAGGCTGTATCTGTTTCCTTTAGACATCTTCAGTGCTTTTTTAGCAAGTTGCAGTGTTTAGAGAAAATTCAAGGTATGCTTTTCTGAGGCAAATAGATACTAGTTCGATTTTGTTCTGTATGTTAATTCTAAGGATAGTATGCAATGAAACAGAACTTGAGCTTAATCACACAGTTCTGTGGATCTCCATTAAATTCTACTTCAGTAAATTTCATTTCTGATAAACACGGTTGATCCTGGTCCCTGGCTTCTATGTACAACATGCAGCTCTTTCGTATGCCCTTGAATGTATCTTTCCGAATGTTAGGAGCAGCGAGAAGTCACTTTGAAATCCTAGAATTACAAAAGGGTAAATGGTACAATTTCATAAAATAAAGAGTAAGTTTTGTCCCCCCTTTTTCTTTCGTGCCTTCTTATTTTTCTCATCCTTGGAAAGTCTCAAGGAGTTTTGAAAAAATTCTTGGCCATGGTGTTTCGGAGTCAGCTAATACCCATGAACTCACAGAGAGTGACCAGAAAGCCAGATTTTGAGTACTCCACTGCCGCCCATGAGTCCTAGTCAGAGGCTGAGGTGCTGAGAGAATTCAGAGGAAGAGATGAAGAGGGAGAGGGAAGAGCTTCTCTTTAGCTTTGATATTCATTTCATACAACCTGGACTTTTCCAGCATTTTCTTCCCATTCCTTCCTGACTCTTCAACATCCAGTGGAAAAAAGAGTTTTTTTAGCAGAAGAAAATCTGTGAGAACCCATGGAATCAAAGTGGTAGTTATATTGCCACTGTGAGAATGAAATTCTTCATGTTTGGTTGGTTTTTTCCAGAGAAAGTCTGTTATCAGCTTGGGGTACTCTCTCCTTGCTGGTGTTTTTAGTCTTTCGGCCACATGTGAGGGGCTGTGAGCAATGGGTTCAGAAAGGAACTTATTCTGTCTTCAGCCTTGGAACGTATGACCAGCAGAGAAGTGCCCTCGTGTATATTTCCTGTTGGCCAAAAATCATGATCAACAAGACTGTCTAGTTTTGCTTCTATGTCCAATTTTAATTTCAAATAACATTTTAATAAACATATTCAACATATCAAGAATGGAAAATTCTGGTGTAAGACAAAATAGAGATCAGCTGTAAAACATAATCTAATTATACTCACATACTCTCGTTCATCTGTGAGCCAGGACATTTCATTTAAAACAGTAAGTGATACTTTTGTACCAAAGTATCAAAAGTGATACTTTCTGTTGTTAAGTTAGTACCCCTTTTCCTGCATGGCAACTCGTTTCAAAAACACAGATTATTAGAGATTTTACAGTTGGCAATTGCTCTCTCACTTCACACAATGAAGAATAAAACTAAAGGGTACATAGGCTTCCAGATTTCTAAAAAATACCCAGAGGAAGAAAAGTTAGACTGCCGCCCTGGGGTTTCTTATTAAACCAGAATTTTGTGTGTTATGGATGAAGAGATGGAGAGAATATACATGTACTTTTATAAACATCTTTCTAATGAGCCTGGAGTGATTACTTTTGTTCCTGGAAGGGTAATATTTGGGGTTCCATGTAGGACCATAGTGATTTCCTAGGTGCTGGGGATTCAGCAGTGAACAAAACAGACAAAGAACCTGCTCCCTGGAATCTTGTTTTGAAAACATTTGATTTATAGAATGAAGCAAAGCAAACAGATATTTATTAGGTCAGCAAGTGATTGGTCCTATGGGGCAAAATGAGCAGAGTAAGGAAGGGTGGTGAGTGATGGGGGGCGAGGTGTGTGTTGCCATTAGACTGGCATTGGGAGGGTCCCCTGCTGCAGTGGGGCAGAGATCTGACGGGTAGGACAGCGGGAGCCACGTAGCTCTACAAAGAGTAGTCCAGGCAGGGGGCCATCACTGCAAAACCCTGAGGCAGGAGTGACCTTGTTGTATTTGAGGAATGGCAAGGAAACTATAGTGGATGGAGAGGTGTGAGAGAGGGCGGAGGATAGGAGATGAGTTCAGAGAGGAGAGGGGTCAGGTAGACTCCTCTAGGACTTAGCATGGCCTTAAGTGTTAAGCTGAGCTGGAACAGGATCCGACTTACCTTTGAAAAGGTTCCCTCTGGCGGCTGCTCTGCTCTCACTTCTTGGCCTGATTTCCTGTGTTGTTTAATTTTTATTGTGCAAGACAATTCTCCAGAATCTACGGTGAACATTTTCCATCTCATCTGTATAAAAGCATTAGCTGTCTCGTGTAGTCTGAGTGATCTCATTCAAATAAATGCTGTTTGAACTGAATCACTCCATACAACTCTTAAAGACAGTGTTATTATAGAAATGTGTTACATTTTGATTCTAGGCATTTCTTGAATACTTCTAGTTATTACTGTCAATCTTTTTATCATAGTATCCTTGTACTTTGCAGCATGCATAATAAAACTCACAAAAGTTAGTACCAACATTCTCCTCTGCATGAGGGAAGATGGAAGGTAGGAAAATAAAGAATACTTGTGACTTCCAATAGAACATTATTGACCAAGTTATGTTACTCAAATAATTTATTTCGCATAATGTAATTGTGAGAAACAGTGTCTCTCATCATGTTCCAAATATTGTGATGGACAAATAGCTCATTGATATAAGTGTGATAATATAAATGTGGGCAAACTATCATGTTTTCTTCTGCAATGAATTTTATATGTATCTCTCCTCCCCCACCCCCTGCCCCATCCCTTGCTTCTGAAATCTAACAGATGTGGATGAATGCCAGGCCATCCCTGGGCTCTGTCAAGGAGGAAATTGCATTAATACTGTTGGGTCTTTTGAGTGCAAATGCCCTGCTGGACACAAATTTAATGAAGTGTCACAAAAATGTGAAGGTAAGAAATATCATGCTTTGCAGTTAAGGGGTGGAGGGGCAGGCAAAACCCAAATCAGTGACAAGCTTTTTTGCAAATTGTTCCTAAATCCTTCTGTCTTTGTCATTCCTGTGAATGTGTACATATAATATCCTTACCGGGAATAATATGCCTTTCTGCTATTGAACCAGAAAAAGCCTGCAGCTTTTTCCATTTTTATAGACCCAAAATAAGAGATCCATCTGAATCAAATTAAATATTAAAACATGAAATATTTTGAACCAATATTTGGGTTAAAATGTTCAAGATACCTGTTTTTGTATAGTTCTAGAGACGTGAATTTAAATTTGATCATTACATGTCATTCAGAATGACATATCTTCTGTTGTTTTTCTAGTCAAAATGTATGTTTGATTTTTTTTTTACCTTTGGAGAGATCTATTAACACTTATATTTATGCTCCTAGTACAAGTTTAGGATTTCCTTTTCTGCCTATCAAATGGAAACCTTTTAATGTTAATCAAACAGAAAAATAACTTGAGGTAAATTTATATATTTACATTTAGTTTATAGATTGAGCTTCTAAAAATGTGTGTACAGAGAATGTGTTCACATTCACCACTTCTGCTATTTGCCAAAAAGAGCCCTGGTTTCCAAGTGTAATAAATATTTTTTTCATGAGAGGGAAACATCCAGGAAGTAACTAGGCAGCATTGAATTCTTTTCTTTAGTGAGTTCATGTACCTTATATATGTAATGTCTGAAAACAATGTAACAGCATTCTTAAGGCAACATCTCTCATCAAGCTTAGTGGAGAAAACTTTTTCCTTCATTCTCAACTCATTGTCTTTGGGGTGATATAAGATTTCATTTAGATGCAAGCACTCTTGTTGAAAGCAGTTGCCGTTGTATCTATATTCCTAAACCCTAGCACTGAGGAATACTTCATTCTAAGTCATTTGTCAGGAATTGGATCATTAATCTTCTTTGTTGATCTCCAGAGTATATCATACATGCAAAAGGCAGCTTTAAATCTGAGTTACATTTAAGAAGTTTAACATCTACTTGCCCTGAAACTGAATAACTGTGTTAAAATTATCTTTATGGGTTAAAGTTGTTTTTAAGTTATTTATCATCCTATAATTTATAATGGTATGTTCTTGAACATCTTATAAACAGTTGAGGTAGCTGTGAAAAATACCTAAGTTCTTTCTAAGGATGTAGGACTTCTTAAGTTTCAATGAACAATAAAGTTGACTCTCTATAGGCCAGTGTAATTTAGAAGTTATACTGTGGATTAAGTTAGAAGTAGAGAATGTTGATACTGAAAGGGCAAAGAACTTACCTGGTTTCACCCTTTTACATCATATATTAAGGAACTGTCTTGGGTGTGCTAAGCGCCCTGACTGAGGTCATCAGACAGTGCTAAAATTTACTTTTTTAAAAAATAATTTTTATTGGAGTATAGTTGATTTACAATATTGTGTTAGTTTCTGCTGTACAGCAAAGTGAATCAGTTATACATATACATATATCCACTCTAGTTTAGTTTCTTTTCCCATATAGGTCATTACAGAGTATTGAGTAGAGTTCCCTGTGCTATACAGTTAGGTCCCTATTAGTTATCTATTTTATATATATTAGTACGTATATGTCAATCCCAATCTCCCAATTTATCCCTCCCCCCTTCCCCCTTGGTAACCATATTTGTTTTCTGCATCTGTGACTCTATTTCTATTTTGTAAATAAGCTCATTTGTATCCTTTTTTTAGGTTCCACATGTAAGCAATATCATACGACATAAAATTTACTTCTTTTGATTCACATTCTGGTGCTTGTTGTACCATATTATATTGTCTGTTTTCCTGGATGCAAGCCATTACCTCTACTTTAATAACTCTATTTCCTAATATTTTGAAATATTTAAAATATTATGGTATAGATTTCCAGGTATTATCATACATATCTTTTATGACATTAGTAAGCTCTTAAGGTTTATTGCATGTAAAATCCACATCAACAAATGGGTCATTTTTAGGCTTTCTCAGCTTACTATATTCAGTTACAAGAGATGTAGTCAGCTTCAAGATTTAGGGCAATATGCTTCCTGTGGCTTGTCCAGTCTGTGTTTTGTTTTCTGGAATTATGATAGCTTCCAGTTTCAACTAGAGTTGTTTTTCTGTGACACTTTCTTTCACTCAGACCAGTCAATTAACATCAGTCAGGATTGCTTACCTTCTCTCGTCGTGAACTAGATAGAAGATGCACAGAATTAATGCTCGGACTGAAAGAAAAGTGATTCAAAATCCTTTTATTAGTGCTAAGAAATCTATTATAGTAGTGTGACCAATGGACCAGAAATTCAGGCTGAAAATTACTTAATCCTTTTCCACAATTTTTTCTTTTCCGGCTGCATATTGAAGTCAGTAGCAAGATAAAAACAGAATACTTCTGGCTAGACCTTTTTTTTTTTTTTCTCTTCCCCATCTCCTGTTACGTTAAATTCAGATGATGGGTTTTTCCCTTTCCCTTTAATTTTTCTATGCAAAATTGATATTGGAAGAGAATGTCTTGTTAGTGCTGCATTTATTCTGGCCTGGAGACTGGTTTGGGCATTGTTGCCCCGCCTTACTCTGGTAGGAAAGTAGTCGGAAAGTCCTCTGAGAATGCTTGGTGAGTGGGTCCCCTCCTTCGACTTCCTGGCTCTTCTCCAGTTCCACCACTGCACCATGGGAATGGCATGACTTTGGGCCTGGGGTGATCTCCAGGCAGTCAATAGAAGGAATTCCAGAAAATCTGACCCCCACCACAGAGAAGAGCAAGAGCCCATATATGCCCTAGGAAGATGGTCAGGCCACGGTGGGGTTCTGTGCCCTTGTGAAAGTGGTTCTGGCACCTTTGCCATTACTTTGAGTGGCTTTTTTTTTTTTTTAACTTGAAATAGACTATTTTATTTTATTTGGTGATTTACAATTTTTTTGAAATTGTTATTAGAGTATAGTTGCTTTACAGTGTTGTGTTAGTTTCTGCTGTACAGCAAAGTGAATCAGCTACACGTATACATATATCCCCTCTTTTTTAGATTTCCTTCCCATTTAGGTCACCACAGAGCCTTGAGTAGAGTTCCCTGTGCTATACAGTAGGTTCTTATTAGTTGTCTGTTTTATACATAGCAGTGTATATATGTCAATCCCAATCTCCCAATTCATTGAATGGCTTTTTAAATGTATCTTCCTCTTGACTTGGAGAGGAAGGAACTGGGTACCTGGAAGCCGAGAATAATTTTTAAAAATTCAATCAAAAATTGGTTTCAGCCAATTTACAAGATGCTTACCTTCACGCCGTCAGTGATGGTGAAAGCAGCTTTGTGTGAGATCTTCCTTTTGCAGAATTCTCCCTTCTTAACATATCCCCCTTTTCCCAAAACTTTTTGAAAATGTCATGTACCTAGTTTTATATCAACACATGCAATTTAGGTACCTTTGAAATGTAAATTAGCGAGCTGAAGCAATTAAATAAAAATTATTAAATTTTCATAAACTTAAGAAGAAAAAGATTGAGATTTATAGCTGTGACTTGAGAAAAAGGGAAGCAGAGTTCATGCCCACCTTCGCTGTTGATTTTCCCAGTGACTCTGGAGTGTGCCCCCTGGAAGAACACACGAGCCTTTTCTTTTTGGAAACCAAATCCATATTTGCATAGGTTACTGTGGGAGGAAATTAAGAAATAAAACGTGTAATTAAAAGATTAAGTTTTATTTCTGGAAGAAGTCCCTTGCATTCCTAATTAACCACTAATATTTTGGGATTTAGATTATCACCAGCCCAGCCTTCAGCAATTACAACACTGTGTGATGCAAAGGACTTTTTAAAAATGTAACTCTTAAGTCTAGTCTCTCCCTATTATGTAAGCCAAAAAAACCTTAAGACTTCCCTTTTCTAAAATAATGGCCTATTTATCTGATGGTTACTTGCTATCAGGGACTCTTATCCTGCCAGACACCAAGGAGAATTCCTGGGGCTACTTAACCCATTGCTATCTTGGGGCTCCATCCTCTGCAGTTTGGTGCAGGCCCTGATTCACTGTTCAAGGTCACCAGCTCCTATCCAATTGCTGAACAGAATCTCTGTGGTATAGGCACAAGAGCCCTGGGAATCAGGTAGACCTGGGCCGAACCCTGGCAATGTCCCTCATCCTCTGTGTGATCTTGGACAAGTCAGTTACCAGCTCTGAGTTACATCAACTTTCAAATGAGGAGATTGAACACGATGATATCTGGGAGTTCTTTCCAGTTCTGCAATCAGGCCTCCATCTCCACATTTCTCACTGTTTCTCAGTTGGGATCGGACAGCTGGGGCTACATGGATAAGAAACCATGCAAACTGGCATGCGTGGTGTGACTATAAACTGGTAATAATAAGGCTGATGTTTTTTTCGACCTGACTTGAAGTATCAGCTTGTTTGTTTTTTAGTCACGTATTTTACATTGGATTTCAGGTGTCTAATAAAGCAATAATAATAATCTCACAGGTTCAGTGGCATTTATAATTATTAGTATCACATATTGCTTTTTAACAGCTGCCACAATTTTTGGTTGATTTTTTTCTCACTTTGTTAGCGATCTAGACAGTCAGGTTAGCTGGTTTCCCCCTTCTCTCAGTCATGTCAACATCCATGATCTTGGATGGAGCTCCTGGAGAGCTGGGTGTCCCGGCGATGCCTGTCCCAGAACTGGGACCCGGCTCTATCCCATCTGCCCTCCACAGTCCTTCCTCCCCTCCTGCTAGAGGAGCCCCAGGTTAGGGAAGAGGCCAAGGGATGGGAAGAATGCCTGGAGAGAGCAGATGAGACAGAGGGACAAGAAGGAAGAAGAAGAACAAAGGACAGGGCAGCAAATCAGGAGGGAAGGGACCTACCATTTGTGTGTCTTCTTAGGTCCACAGCAAGAAGCCAGTGAGGCCACGGGCATAGCTACTTCCAGCAGCTCTGTCCTGCCCCAGGGAAACAGGGGGAAGTGTTCAGAGCACAAAAGTAGCTCTTCCCAGCCAAGTTCTACACCCCACCAGCCTCCTCGAACGGATTTACTTTTACAGCTGGCATTTGATACAGACTGACTTACAGGAACGCTGAGAAATCCACTGATCTCAAATTCTCTCCTGTGTAGGATCCCTGACATTCTATTAAAAGGTGATAAACACAGTGTGCTAAGAGCCTGGAAAAATAATAGATTAGTATGAATGAGTTTCAGAGTGTAAGTGATTTTGTGATTGAAATGCTTTATTCCAGACTTTTATTGTCAGGGACTCCCACCACGGCCTGCTCGTGAAATCAGAACTCGCTTCCCTTGCTAGGAAGTGATGGGACTGAGAAGCGGGGTGGTTCAGGAAACTAGAAGGGCCCTAGACATAGAAAGGGAAAGGGTGTGTCACTGAGGAGAGGACATTGAAGGGGCCATTTAATAAGTTCCTTCAAATTGAACAATTTGGCCTGGTACTTTTAGCTTTATCTGTGTGACAAGTAGGGAGGTGCACTCTACGTTGTGTTTCCTGACCTGCTGACCTTTGAAGGTGTGCACCCTAAGTGGAAACCCTGCCCCTTCCTCCTACCCAGCCTGTGGCAGTTGAAGACTTGGTTTTAACATCACTTTATACACGAACCTCTTTGCTCTTGTTTCAGGTTTTACATGTGCCAGTTTTCTGAAGGCCTCAGTGGAATGCAAAAGCTGTGCCTAGGCACTGGAATTATAGAAATCAGGTTCTACGATCATACCTACAGTGTGAGGGTTAGATGAGTTGACACACATAAAGCATTTAGACAATGCCTGGCACTCAGTACATATTAATTCTTCTTCTTCTTCTTCTTGTTATCTTCAGTAAAGGGTCCAAATCTAATGTAGCCAGCACGTGAAAGATGTTTCCTCCACACTGCCAAAGTTAATCCTTGTTTTTATTTTTATTTTTTTTAAATTAATTAATTTATTTTTGGCTGTGTTGGGTCTTTGTTGTTACGCGCGGGCTTTCTCTAGTTGCGGCGAGCAGGGGCTACCCTTCGTGGCGGTGCGCGTGCTTCTCATTGCGGTGGTTTCTCTTGTTGCGGAGCACGGGCTCTAGACGCGCAGGCTTCAGTAGTTGTGGCTCGCAGGCTTAGTTGCTCCGCGGCATGTGGGATCTTCCCGGACCAGGGCACCAACCCGTGTCCCCTGCATTGGCAGGCAGATTCTTAACCACTGCGCCACCAGGGAAGTCCCAGATTCTTGTTTTTAAATAACTTTTTTTTCTGATATATGCTGTCACTTAAATAACCTCTTTGGATATCGATGTCTACTAAGTGGCCTTAAAAAGGATGACAGCAGTCATTTATACAAACAAGTAGAAAAATGTTTCTTTCAGTAGACTCTGTCTGCTCACATGATTTTTGATAAGCATCATGTGACTTAGACATTAACTTTTAGGGACATTTTGAGAAAGGTGCATTTGTGTTAATACCTTTGTGTTATGGTTATAACCTCCTCTCTCGTTAGATGAGGTTGTCAGATCCTCTAGGCTCTTTGATATACTTGTTTGGCTTTTTGTTGGTTTTAGGTAGTAGTGTGGCTGGTAAATACAGAAGGATCGATGTTAAAGAACTGCCTTAAAATGAGCCTTGAGAGTATGGTTAGATTAAGGTTATGCCAGTTGTAGACCCTTAGGCTCTGTCCTCGGCTGTTTCTCTGCCTGACTTTCACTGACTCCACAGTGACGTTTACATCTGTCGGAGTAGAATATGCACCTTTCCCTTACACAACTTCACAAGGACGATCTGTCTGGGTTAACACTGACCCTAACATAAGCGGTGACATATTGCTCGGTTTCGCCTCTAGCCTAGCCTAGAAGAATGGGGGTTTTGCTTTTAAAAAGGTTAAACTGCGTGGAAACAGTGTCACTGCTGTCTTTTTGACTAACAGGGTGAACTAGAGTCAGAAGACACTTGAACTCTATTTTGGCCCACTTAGAACTCTATTTTGTTTTTTACCAGTGAAGAGCAGTACTTTAACTAGAGAAGAAAAGTTCTTATTTTCAAACTACCCACACTGGCAGCCTGGCCATTGCAACGGTTCCAGGAGGCTTAGGTCAGACCGTCCCTCTCCCTGGGTCAGTGCAGAAAGCCCCACTTGTCTTAGGGAAGAGGCCACATAGATACCTTGGGCCCTGAGTTCACTTTTAACCTAAGCAGGACATTCTCAGTTTCTTCTCTCCCCACACTGGTGCCACATCTGTCCACAACTGCCAGTGTCTGACTGTGGCTCTTGAAAAGGTCTCCTTGAAGGAAATGGTCTGATTTGTCTAAGTGACTTTGACTGCTTCCCTAAGGAGACCCAGTGGCCTCAGGCCCTGAGGACTAACCACAACTCTGACCTCAGCCGACCCCACAGGGAATTAGGGAATTGGAGTGGTTTTCAGAGTTGTACCCTTTGGGGCGAGATGACCAGACCATTATCCTTCCTCCACAATCAGTCGGTGGATGTGGGCGCCTGGGAAGGTTGTAACCCCGGGTGAGGCAGCTCTCGGCTGCTCAAGTGGTCCCTGAAGGGGCTGAGAGCTGGAGGTCATCTCCTGACAGCACTCCCAGATCTGGGACAACAAGTCATTTCCTGAAGGGGGATTTGGATGAAGCATCTCAGGGTCCACCACAATTCACTCTCTGAACCCAGAGAAAACCATCGTAGTGGCAGTTTGGGAGCCCCTGAGAATACCAAGTTAGCCACGTCTTGGTCAGCAGTCAGACCACGTGGTCTTCTCTGTAGGATTTCAGTATCTGTGGAAAATCAGATGGAAAACAAATGCAGGAAGTGATGCAGAATATACAGTGAATAGAAAGGGGGCTTAACTCAATGCGCAAAACACGAGGAGAAAAGGGAAAACAAAATTTTAAACAAAATATTTGGAATATTAGCAGGCTGTAGGGACTTGAAACAACAGTACAGTTTTAGATTTTAAAGGCAGAATTTCTTTCATTTTGCTCTAATCTTTCAAATTTGGTAAATTCCTTGGGTAAACCTGTCTTGAGAGAAGAAACACCCATTCTTTGAATTAACTATTTTATAGGCAGCTTTTATTCTCTAAAGATCACTGTTTCTGGGAACATGATTTGATGAGTGTTACCTCTGAAATCTTGTAATGATGAACGGTTTTATACTGTGTTCTACAAATACTGAAACTGTTCTTTTCATTCCAGATATTGATGAATGCAGCACTATTCCTGGAATCTGTGACGGGGGCGAATGTACAAACACAGTCAGCAGTTACTTTTGCAAATGTCCCCCTGGTTTTTACACCTCTCCAGATGGTACCAGATGCATAGGTAGGTGTAATTATAAACAGCATGCACAGTTTATGTAAATCAGTTCCATAATGGACATCATTCTAAGGGAGACATAAAATTCGTTAAGGGAGACATATAATTTCTCACTTGAGGTAAAATGTGCTTTTATGGAAATCTGTTAAGTAGTTGACCACGCTCTTGAAGAACAGAGGCAACTGTGGTCTTGTTTTGGGATTTTTGCCTCCCATAAAGAGATGATCCAGGAGACCCTACAGATAAACTCAGTCTAAAATTAACTTTGCAGTTATGTGACCGTCAGACCTTGAAGCCATCTTTGACTCCTCTCTCTCTTTACCCCCACCCTCAGTCATTTCCCAGGACCTATGTTAATTTAGATCTGAAATTTTGCAATAATCTTTTAATTGCTCTCCCTGCTTCCTGGCTTCCCTACAATCCATCTTGTCAGATTTATCTTCCTAAAATGGTGCTTTGATTAAATAACTCTCTTGCTCAAACACCTCTGGTAGTTTTCCATTAGGATTTGGAAATTAGTGGTTTTCAGTCTATATCCCATGGAATCTTCAGGTGCTGCAAAGCCCTCTAGGGCTGCTAGGGTTGGAGAGGGGGACAGGGCAAAGGGGGAGGCTGAGTGGAAAGGGTTCCTGCCTTCCCCTCCCCCTTCATACACACATGCCAGGCAATTTTGCTTTTATCTGGGTGGGTGTTAGGCTTCCATCTGGGTGGGTGTTAGTTAGGCTATCCATATTTTGCTATTACAAAATATCAATTAAATAAGAGGTTCTGTTGTTCAAAAACATAGATCTGACAATTGCTGGATTTAATGGTTGCTAAGAGTTCCTTCAAAGTCCAGTGTTCTAGAATAAAGTTCAAGTTCAAAAATGGACAGCCCGATAGAGAAGGAGCTTCACTCTGTGACCCCTCCCAACCTTGCTGATTTCTCAGCACAGTAACTGCTTCTCACCCCCAAACAGGCCATTCACAGCAATTGCTTCATTCATGTTGCACCACTCAGAACACATTCCCCAATGCAAGCCTCCTTTCACACTCCTACTCAGGTTCTCTATCTTTGAAGGTGTCCCAGATCAGCTTACCTGAAAGCAGTTCCCCCCCCCGAACCTAAGGATATCTTATTAGAAATGGTTTTATAGGGAAATTCTGTGTTTCTGTATGTTTTTATCTCACTAATTAAGTTGTAATTCTCCTTAGAGAACAGTAACTGCTATCCTTATATTCCTGGTGGTTCTCAGCACAATTCCTTGCATGTAGTAGGCACTCAGTAAGCATGTGTTGACTATCAAAATAACTAATCCCTTATTAATAGGACCAAGCTGGGGAGCCTATGGCAGAAGGCCTCGGAGGAAAGTGAAGTCTATCTTTTGATGTTTGTTTCTGGCCCGTAGTTTCAAAGACATGCAGCTTCACATCCTCACCACAGGCCATGAATTTCAGACCAAGACAGAATTGCACTTGAAATTCTGAATTCCTTTTTAGTTAGTCACACATAATAAAAGCTGAGGGCAGTCTCTCCGTTGACATTTGAATAAGTACAACTCATGAGGGAAACATATCTGGACTTTTCCTTAGAAGCAATGGTCGGTGGTGCCCGGATTGCCTGATTTTCCAGAATCTGTCCATAGATCTTGGAACTGCAGTGAAAGGATGGCAAGTGCAGTTCATGTAGCTCCTTTTTCTCCCCAAACTGTCCCAATTAACACATGACCTCCAGTGGATATGCCTAGCAGAAGTCCTTTCCTGGCCAGATAATAGGTAGATTTTTTTTTTTAACCTTCAAAGAGAGCCCCAAACAGCATTCAAATGATTAATCCTTTTAACACATTTACATATCAGAAAGTTGACATTTTTAAAGTTCTTTCCTTTTTACCTAATATATCCACGCTAACTTTTTACAAAAGAAGGGAACTAAGATTCCTGGGTCACCTCCTCGGTGTGAGGTATTTTATGGAAATTATCTGACTTAATGTTCAAAACAGTACTGTAGATGGGAAGAAGCTGAGGTTTGGGAAGTTTAGATAAATAATTTGCTCCAGTTGTTTAAGCAGTTAATAAGTGAGGGAGCTGGGATTCCAACTTGGGCTGAGTCTACAGTCCGGACTCCGCCCATTGCTTCCTCCCAATGACCATCGGATGCAGTAAACGTTCTCTTGCCATACCCCTAGGCAAGCACTCTTCCTCCTTCCTTGGAACTTTATGATACCCATAATTAGCAACTTACATAAAGTGATCCCAATGACATTTCTGCCTTCCCTACTGCTGCTGTTTCCTGCCATGGTAAACCACAGAGACCCCCAAAATTATCCCCAGTGGCAAGAAAATATGTATAGTCTCCAACTTTTAAACAAACCCAAGGTTTGTTGGCAAGTTGGTTATTTGGAATTAGTGAATCTAACCAATAGGAAACCCCACGTGTAGATAGTGGTATGTGGTATCTTCCTTATACATCTCTTTTAACCATGACATTCGAACTGTTACCTTCTGTTACCGCATTCTGCGACTCTCTCACCAGTTCTAACACTGCCTTTGTCGCGTAAGCGCTGGTAGAATTATTGCATTTTATTTTTGGTTTTGTGATCTTCATTTGGCACTTTATAATACTTTGTGTAAGGCTGTCTTTTCATAGTAGTGTGTTCTGTCTCATCAATTCCCAGGAGTCTTAGAGATGTCTGGTACCTAGCTTGGGCCTCACAGCTCCTAGCTCCTAGTTGGCCCCAACAATGTTAGTGATTGGTTAGGGGAGACCTGCTGACAGGCTAGGATGACCTGCAAACACCTATTGATATTTAATCCATCATATATTTGTTTCGATGTAATGTGATTTCTGGGTCCTGAGAGTAAGGCCAAGTGATTCAGAAGTGGAGAAAGGAAGAAAGTTTCTTACTCCTCTTCTGCCAGATGTCTTGGCCAGGGCAGATTTAAAATAGATGAAGGTGTCTAAGGTTTCTCCAACCTTCATTTACCTCCTCCAAGTCTTACCATGCTTCTCCCTCAGCTCCCATAGATCTTCAGATTACTTTAAAGCCACCCCTTACCCTCTATGCAAAGCGATCCAGCGCCAGATGATTTCCTTTCCACTTCCTTTGGCACTACCATCTGATGACATGGAAGACTTCAGGCTGGCGTGCCCAAGGGTCAATTCCTCTGAATGGTTCCTGCTTTTCACAACTCTTCCCACTGGTTTTCTTTACAATTTTAAGTTGTGTAAATGTGTGTATTCTTAACAAAAGCTCTCCTGCAAAAAAAAAAAAAAAAAAAAAAAAAAATTGTAAAATGATTATTGTATATGCAGGTGCCATTTATAAATCAGGAACTGCCAGCAACGCAAATGTGGCTGGTTAATTCTTCCAGTCCTACCATTCACCATTTTGTTCAAGAGTCTCCGACCCATTGATTTATCATATAAGTCAGCCAGCTGGGCAGTAAAATAATATCATAGATAATTTGCAAAATAATAGACATAAGGCCATTAAGAGCTTGCTGTTGGCAGCTGTGGGTCCCAGTTTTGCTCTGAAAGATGGCCCACACTGAAAATTGTACATACAAATTTTGGTCAAGTGTTTATACTGGGTTTTGACCACCAAATTCATTTGAAGCTGGGATATAAGCCAGTTTTGAACATCTCTTCCCATTCTTAACAGCCTTTGGTTTCCATGCCCCAATATTAATCCTGGGGTATATGAAGTATTAGTGTCTTTAAGGCAAAGCAAATTAGGAAGCAGGAAGTTCTGTTTCTCCCCCTTCTGCACAGGGGAGGTGCCACCCATGTCTCCACAGAGCATTCTTTGTCTGCGCTTCCCTCTCCAGCCATTTACCCTGGACCAGGCTGGAGTAAAACTTGTTCTGCCTCTTTGCTGAGACTATTAGTCTGACCAGAGGTGCAGGAACTGGGACCACAGAAAATTTCTGGAAAGCACACTTATACTTGCTAGTGGTTTAAAGTACTTTTTAGAAATAATCTCATATCCTTTAAAGCTGGCCCATAATTTTCTTTTATAGTTTGTCTAGGTTTGATGTAGCCATCTTCACTCGACATTAATAATTTATTGCATTTTTATTTATTTATTTTGTTTATTTATTTATTTTTATATTTATTTTTGGCTGTGTTGGGTCTTCGTTTCTCTGCGAGGGCTTTCTCTAGTTGCAGCAAGCGGAGGCCACTCTTCATCGCGGTGCGCGGGCCTCTCGCTATCGCGGCCTCTCTTGTTGAGGAGCACAGGCTCCAGACGCGCAGGCTCAGTAGTTGTGGCGCACGGGCCTAGTTGCTCCGCGGCATGTGGGATCCTCCCAGACCAGGGCTCGAACCCGTGTCCCCTGCATTGGCAGGCAGACTCTCAACCACTGCGCCACCAGGGGAAGCCCCCTCGACATTAATAATTTAAATGTTTCTAAGTCAGCCTTGGTTTTTTCATTTTATTTCATTTTATTAATTTATTGCAACCTTCAAGATTTTAAGGCTTTGTGTTTTTGAGAATGATGTAGATGAAAACAGTGATAGGGATGACCCTCTCTGATCAAATGATGGTTAATATGCAGACTTACAGGAAACATGAGGACAGACTTTTGACTACAAACAAATTCTTCACCTTACAAAAGGATTTCCCAGTTATATTCCTTCAAATGACAAGCATATTCAAAATACTAGTTACATTTCAAAACTTATTTTATAGGAACTGTACAGAAATACATTTTACTTAAAGAGAGATACACCCGTAACATATGACAGTTAGATCAAGGGGTTCTGTACTTGGCTGCCTACCTCCTGTATTCCACCGCATGACCTCAAAGGCTCATGAAGCAGTTAGGTTTCTCCTTTGTCATGGGCTCTTTTCTGGTAACCCAGAGTTGTACTTCAGTGTGTCAGTGTTGTCACGACAGTCAGACATGATGTAACCCAATAAAAGTGATATATAGAAATGTCTTCCCCTGTTGCTTTGAGAAGATACCGCTCTGCCACAAAAACAAAGTTCCTTCAAGAAGTATTGTATCCTATAGCACTAAGAACTTGCAATCATGTACATTTTGAACTTGTAAAGAATTAGTGCCTTATCAAATCTGTTAGGGCCCCAGGGCAAAAGGAAACTTCGATGAAGGAGCAGTGGATCTGACTGCAAAATGGCTCGTTCCTTTAAAAAAAAAACAAATCTCACACGTCTGACTCACGGTTTCAGACTGAAAAATGAGAAAGGTCTTTTAGAGATGTAACCTACAGTGCAGACTTCATGTTGTTTTAAAATAGATTTATATCAATATTTGCCTAAAGTGGCTCAAATTAGGTCGTTTGAAACCAAGGACAACACAGTCTCCCTTCAGTATAGAGACATGTCTCTAGACCTAATTAACCGTTACCGCCAGTGATTTTCTCCTTCTCTCTTTTCCTATGACCCATATGGTTGTAATCATTTGTTCCCACCTTGGGGACGGAATGTGGGACTTGGGCCAAGTGCACCAGCTCACAGGGGCAAAAGGTGTGAGATGGAGGGATTTCTGCCTGAGCGCTATTCCCGAGTGGCGCTCACAGCTTACCTTCCAGGGCTGAGTGTCACCTCATCCTGCTTGAGCCCCACTGGGAAACGTGGAGGTGCTGGGGCAAAAGAGAGTCGTTTTACCTTTGATCTCAGTGATGTGTGTGGCGGTTTCTTTGTCCTCTCAGATGTTCGCCCAGGATACTGTTACACGGCTCTGGCAAACGGGCGCTGTTCTAACCAGCTGCCGCAGTCCATCACCAAGATGCAGTGCTGCTGTGACGTCGGCCGGTGCTGGTCTCCGGGGGTCACTGTCGCCCCCGAAATGTGTCCCATCAGAGCAACGGGTAAGAGCCCTTCCATTTATCCACAGAGTATCTCTGCTCAACCCCCCCGGGAGCCCAGGGGCAATGTACGTGCTGCAGATTTAGTGGCAACCCGGGTAAGCGAATGACATTCCAGAAAATAAAAGAGATGGCCTTCAGGGAAATTTCCCCAGGTAATGAACAGGGGAAATACAGAGGTCCATACACATGACACTGTTGGCAGGTACTGTATCTTACTTAGCTTGCGTATTACCACTGGGTAGCAACCTGACCAGTCAGAAGAACTGGTTCCTTCCTAGTCTCCTGCATTTCTTTTGTCTCTCTGTATTTCTTTTGTCTCCTCTAAAGCTCAGCAGAATAAAACTCAACTCCCTCAGAGCCTTTCAGGTGAGTTATTCGGGATACACATTTCCTCCTTCCGTAACGTTTGACCCTCTCCTCTTCTTGGTTGCCAAGTCCTGTTGATTTTTTTTTCTTTTCGATTTCTCTTTTCTGTCATATTCATTTCCACCTAAAGCTCATTTTCTTTCATCTGCACTATTGCAGTAGCCTCCTAACTGGTCTTTGTGAAATCCACAGCTGCCACGTAACATTTCCCAAAGCCTAACTCATCTGAAATTCAGTTTTAAAAAATTGTGTCTGGGGAAAAAGTAGAGAAAGGTGTCCAGAAAATTTTTCGCAGGATGAACTCAGGCAATATCCAGTGGTCCAAGTCACTCCATTTCTTGAAAATAAAATTTTACTACTTTACTACTATTTTACTTGAAAATAAAATTTTACTATTTAGAGTCCCCAAATCTGATCCCCGTTCATCTTTTAATTCTTGTTCTTTATAGTAGCTTTATTTTCTAATTAAATTATGCAATCCAGCTTTCCTTGAACCCAGTCGGAGCATTTCTAAACTCAAATATTCTTTTTTCTCCAAACTTCTCCCCAGTTCAGGTCCTTACTCCCTACTCCCCACCCCTGCTACCTCTGCCTGTTATTTGCCCTCTTGTTGGTTGAGATTCCTCTCAAATATGACCTAATCCCTGCACATCCCAAGACCACCACTGCTGAAAGTTCTGCCTTCTTGCTCAGTGCTCTAGGTTTGTACTGTCGCTGTGATACAGATCCCATCTGCTCAGGTTTGTGCCTCTGTGTGTTCATATACAGCTTTTTTACTAGTTAATAAATCTCATTAGGGGGTTTCAGTCATCATTATAGTGCCTTATTCCTTCTAATTTTTTAACACTTCTCTGGTACTTAGCGAGAACTTGCTGATGGGAGGCATTCACGGAGAGCGTACGACTTACTAGGTGACGTCTTTCCCACCAGTTCTAAGTAAAACTTGGGGTAGTAACTTCTTCTCAATCTGGTTCCTGAAAAGTATGTTTAAATCAGGAAATTTTAGGGGAGAACATCAAGATGCGGATGGATGAATGCAGAGCTAATGAAATACTTCAGAGTGTGCTATTCACAGAATATGAATGCCCCATTATCATGGGTTATAGACCTGCTCACGGATGTTATTTTTAAATTTCTATTTATGACTGAGAATTATGTGTGTGGATTAAAGAAGCAAGAAAATCTTTCAGTAAATTTTAACATATAACAAGTCATATATTTTGCCATATATTTTGACTGTCTCTGGCCTAAAAATATAAGGCACCCTTCTTAGTTCACTAGGGGGACCATTTAGTCGGTCACTGTTTAGAAGCACATGACTTTCTACTAAGACATACAGCTTGGATACCAGGAGAATCACTTTTTAAATGTATATGTTAACTTAGGAATCAGCCGCATTGATGTGGATTCTTTCCTACGTTGAGACCTTGAATAGAAGAGGGAGGACCAGAGTAGGCTTAGGTGCTGAAGACCTACTTTGGGACTCATGGGGCAGAAGGCCGGGTTCCCCTATGTAGCTTTGCGGGGAGCTGCTCTCCCAAAGGGTACCACTGAAAGATGCACAACCCTGAGACAGGCCCAGAGCAGAGCAGATGGATAGAGCAAACTAATTTGCAGGTAGGTGTGTTTATTTGTTCAAATGTTCCAGTACCAGTACTACAGAGCTCTGGGTTCTTAACTTATGGAGAGTGATGACATAGGAAGGATGATTTCAGATTGGTCAGCTTTTCACTTTAAAAAAAAAATCAGTATCATCTCCAGGTTAAATGGAGATAGGAAAGTTGGACATCAGTTGAACAAAATCAGCCCCAGCTTGCTGATTCTGAATGTAAAGGGGCTCAACGGAAAGTTATTAAGCTGAAGAAAGTAGGAAAAAGTACAGAACCCAGCCTGATACACTTTCATGGAGAGGTTGAGATGAATTTAATGGCATGCTTAAAATAATATACCCACCTAGTTAGCAGAAATGCTGATAAGCTATCCAACTTCTTTTATAGAAATCCTAAAAGACTAAAAAAAAAGGTTGATTGGTGCTTGGAAGCTAATAAGTACAATTGCCATTCAGTTAAATCCAACATAGTTAATAAATTCCTCCTCTGTGCAGTTTTCCAGGTGAGGCTGAGAGTGGGATTTCGTCATGAGTTAGACACGATCCTTGACTTCAGAGACTGCACAGTCTTAGTGGTAGAGAGTTGGTAGAAAGCAGGTAGCCAGGAAATGATGGGTATGGCACATCCAGGTGATAATTCTATAAGGAAGATCACTGTGGTTTGACAACAGGGACTGTAGCATCCTGATTCAGGGAAGCATAAACAATATATAAATCCTTTCCAAATACAGTCAAGTACTACAGAATCTTTGTGGGTTGAAATTCCAGATAAACAATGCAGTAGTAGAATTCTCTGAAAACATAAACTTAACCTGAGTTGGAAATGTCAAATATGATTGAAAAAGTTTTAGTAATGGACCAGAAAAAAACAACAAGGTACATGGTAGCTAGGTATGTTTAGCCAAATGTAAATGGACAGAATGTCCCAGGAGGTTGAAATATGAATACATTTCAGTACGACATATCACTGTGTCATAGAATAAGCCAGATTCTAGTCCACAAGGAAAATAAAAATACTAGCCTAATTTCTATTAATGGATGAAGCTAGTATAGAAAGTACCTATGGGAGAATCCCTGTGTGACAGAGGTAATAAAATAATCAACATTCTGGAAAGAGGGAAAAAAGAAATTTAAAAAATGATATAGTTTACTTATAGAAGGGAACTATGACAAAATATGGCTATTTGTAGGAAACATGAAAATGAGTGGTTAAGTAAATACATTTCTCGACACCTGAATACTGCTTAAAAAGACCTGTTTGGAAGCCTCCCTCCCCTGAAATATGTCACAAATCTAAACATGATTTATTCTAATAAAGAACTGGTATTGTGAAAAGTAGGAGTCAGTCTGTATGGGCAATTATAGGGAAAACAGTTGACTAAGTCAGAGTGTACTAGTTTGGGGGATCATTCTGCAGCATTAACACCAGACTCACCAGCCCCTGGTATTCCTTCTGCCCCATGGGCTGCTTCTTCTTTGTCACTTTGTTGTCTTTTACAAATAGGTGTTCCTCAGGGCTCTGTCTCCTTACTCCCATCTCTTCACTTTCCACACCTTCCTTATGTGAGCTCATCCGTCCCCATGGCTTTAAATGACGCCTATCTACTGATAACCCCAAAACTTAGCAGCAGCCCTGACTTCTTCTCTAGGCTTCAAACTCTCTCTTTTTTTTTTATAACTCTATGAAATGCATACAATGACTCCTCCCATTTTATTTATTTATTTATTTATTTATTTATTTATTTATTTATTTTTGGCTGTGTTGGGTCTTCGTTTCTGTGCAAGGGCTTTCTCTAGTTGTGGCAAGCGGGAGCCACTCTTCATCGTGGTGCATGGGCCTCTCACTATCGCGGCCTCTCTTGTTGCGGAGCACAGGCTCCAGACGCGCAGGCTCAGTAATTGTGGCTCACGGGCTCAGTTGCTCTGCAGCATGTGGGATCTTCCCAGACCAGGGATCGAACCCGTGTCCCCTGCATTGGCAGGCAGACTCTCAACCACTGCGCCACCAGGGAAGCCCCAAACTCTCTTTTAAAACTGCTTTGTGACATCTCCATGTGGATGTCTGATATCTCAAAATTCATATGCTCAACGTAGAGCTTTTACCCACCAAACCTGCTCCCATCACAGTGTTTCCCATCTCAGCAAACGGCACCAATGTCTACCCTGTTGCTCAACTGGAAAACTAGAAGTCATTCTTGATTTCCTATTCCCTCAGCTCTGACATTTACTCCTTCCCCAAACATAGCCCATTCATCTCGAAAATAATCTTCAAATGTGTTTACTTCTGTCCAGTTCCATCACTGGCTCCCTTGTCCAGCCATCCTTGTCTTGCCCTTGGTCTTCTGTGGCAGTCTTACCTCCCTCCAGTACAGTCTCCAAATGCCAGTGAGAATGATCTTCTGAAAATGTTCATCTGATCATGTCCCACCCCTGCAGAAGACTACCAGTGACTTCCCAAGGCATGTAAAATAAAATCCAAGCACTAAAAAGTGTGCTGTTTAGAGTCCTGTGGGATCCACAGGTGGAAAGACTGGGTGGAGATCATGGCATTTTATTCTATTCTTCCTTGAGGTGAATTTTGACATAGGTAAAGACTTCCTAGGTTTTAGGAGGGACATGTGGTACACACTCTGGGGAGTTTGTTTCCAGTTTTGAGTTATTGTTCCAGTCTGGTTGCTGCTGTAGGTTTTAGGAATGCTGGCTTGGGAAAATAGCCAAGTCAGTTGGCTTTTTTCCTTTTCTCCAATTGACCTACGTGGTTTGATGATCAATTTTATTCAAAATTTCTTTACAAAATAAGGATGACTTCCATGGGCCTATGGCATATGCTACCGCTCAGCTGTTGTGTTGTGTTTTGTGTTTTTTTTTCCAGAGGATTTCAACAAGCTGTGCTCTGTCCCTATTGTAATTCCCGAGAGGCCAGGATATCCTTCCCCACCCCTTGGCCCCATTCCTCCAGTTCACGCTGTTCCTCCTGGCTTTCCTCCTGGACCTCAAATTACAGTCCCTCGACCGCCAGTGGAGTATCCATATCCATCTCGGGAACCACCAAGTAAGAGCTCAAAAGTCATCTAATTACGGTTCTTGCATTAATCAGGTTAACTTTTCTTTTTTTTTTTTAAATCTAAGATCTTTGCTTCCACTCTTTTTATTTTTTTTAATTTATTTTTATTTTTGGCTGTGTTGGGTCTTCGTCTCTGTGCGAGGGCTTTCTCTAGCTGCGGCAAGCGGGGGCCACTCTTCATCGCGGTGCGCGGGCCTCTCACTATCGCGGCCTCTCTTGTTGCGGAGCACAGGCTCCAGACGCGCAGGCTCAGTAGTTGTGGCTCACGGGCCCAATTGCTCCGCGGCATGTGGGATCCTCCCAGACCAGGGCCCGAACCCGCGTCCCCTGCATTGGCAGGCAGACTCTCAACCACTGCGCCACCAGGGAAGCCCCAGGTTAACTTTTTTGTTGTTGTTTATGCTGTTTAAGTCATTAAGTAAGTTTAACCAATCCTCAAATATTTCATTTACAGAGTGTAGTATATAAGTTTCTCAGCTGGCCTGTTGCATAAAGGAAAATGGGCAGTTTCATATTCTCCAGAGATTAATGTCCTTTTGCTATTGACGTTGTGGGAGAAATTTAAATCTGATTCACAGGATCAATCCATAGAGGAGGCATAAGATGACTCTTTGGGTTATATATCATGCAAAGCAGTTTTGCAAATAGTTAAATACCAGTAACTCGCTGCCTTTGTTGTTTCCCTACGCTCGAGGCCTGAGAGTGAGGCGGAGGGAGGGGTGGGGAGAAGCGGGCAGAGGAGAAGGCTACAGCGAGGCCGCGGTACCTGGCAGCATGCGCCACGGTGCACACGTGCCCTCTGTAGGCGAGAATGGAAACATGCTCTGTTGATGCCAGGCGACCTTTGCCCAGAGTGTCCTCCTTCCTTTGCGATTCAGCATCGTGCCCGTTATTACTGGATTCAGTGCTGGTGGAAGATGCCCTAGTTAGACATAACTTTAATGGGGTTTCATGTTATTCCTTCAGGGGTGCTGCCAGTCAACGTCACTGATTACTGCCAGCTGTTTCGCTATCTCTGTCAAAATGGACGCTGCATCCCGACTCCTGGGAGCTACCGGTGTGAGTGCAACAAAGGATTCCAGCTGGACCTCCGTGGGGAGTGCATTGGTACGTGATAGACCACTAGCTTGGCACCAAGAGGCTACTGCATTGCTGTTCCATGACTGTATAGGTTTTCTATGGCTGCTATAACAAATTGTCTCAAACTTAGTGGCTTAAAACAGCACAGATTTATTATCTTATGTTTCTATGGGTTAGAAGTCCGACACAGGTCTTTCTGGGCTAAAATCAAGGTGTCGGCAGGGCTGTGTTCCTTTCCGAGGCTCTTGGAGAGAATCCATTTCTTTGCCTTTTCCGGCATCTAGAAGCCGTCTGTATTCCTTGGCTGAGGGCCTGTTTCTTCATCTTCAGAGTCAGCAGTGTAGCATCTTCAAATCTCTAACTCTCTGGTTCTCTCTTTGCATTCCTTCTAACACGTTTAAGGATCTTTGTGATTACATTGGGCCCATCTGTATATAATCCAGGAGGGATGGATTCCGCTGATTAGCAACTTAATTCCCCTTGCCATGTAGCATATTCGCAGGTTCTGGGGGTTAGGACATGAACATATTGGGGGGGGGCATTATTATGCCTATTACAGTGACTTTTAACTTTCATTGTAAAACACATTCAAGGCATTGCTGGTAACTCTAACTTAAGCCATCCTATCGAAGCCTGACCATTAAAATAAAGCATTAGAAGTATCCCCAAATTATGAAACTTTGCATGGTTTACTAATTTGAATGGATAACTTACCAACTATCTCTAGTTAGCAAGGAACTGAAGCAAGGAACTTTAAGTTGTTGATAAGGCAGTTAAGCTAGTGAAGGAAGGAAATGTAACACAAGGATAATTTGTTGGATTGGATAAGAACACCCAGTTGCCATCTAATTTTTAAAAAATAAACTGCTCTCTTAGGTCTATTATAAATCCCAATTCCAATTATGAATCAGGCAGAAATAAGTAGTTCTTGGTTTCTCATGCTATATAGTTTCCTGGTGATATGAAAGCCCCTTCGAGTAGCATGTTAGGAGAGAGTCCTTCAATCCTGAGAGGTCATCCAGAGCTGGGTAGGAAAGGCAAAGGGAACGTCTAGCTCAGGGTTGTGAGATCAGACTTGCATCTGCCACAAGAAGCATGTGACTTCGGACAAGTGGGTTACCTTCCATAAGCTTTAGCTTCCTCATCTTCACAAACAGAGGAATAAAAACCAGTTTACCGGTAAGTATACTGATAGCTCTAAATGAGTGTAAAACTAGTGGGAGCCTGTCTAGGGGCGGGGTGGAGGTGGTAGCAGCCTTGATGGTAGGTGAGAATTGCCCTTTAAACAACAACAGCTTCAAGGTTTGTTGTAATATTCTTAGTGGAACTCAGAAAGGAATGCTTAGATATGGTTAGGCCTTCTTTTCATTGAAAAATTGAGCTTCAAGAGACACTCAGAATTCTGTCCAGAAGCCACTTCTGAAATATTTGTCTGTTTGATTCCCTTATGTCAGACCCAAGGAAGAGAAAATGTTTATTGGCTTGGAGTGTTGAGTTGCTACGTATTTGGCATTTTTCTCTGAAAAATGACACAGGAAAATAATACATTCTAACTGCTCAACCAGTTAAAGTGGCTGGTGACACCGTTATTGTAGTGGAAAGAAAAAAGATCTTTTCATTATGCTATTTATTTCTTAAAAGGAAAGTGTTTTAGCATGTAAAGGAAACCAGTAAAATGGTCTTAGAGTTAGGAGTTACTGCGATCTAATGTCTTACTAAGATATACTGTGTTTTGCAGATGTTGATGAATGTGAGAAAAACCCTTGTGCTGGTGGCGAGTGTATTAATACCCAGGGCTCCTACACCTGTCAGTGCCGACCTGGCTATCAGAGCACACTCACCCGGACAGAGTGCCGAGGTACGTATGGTCCTAGCTTGGCACGTCGGACATGTATGCTAGGTAAGGAGTTGGCTTTGAAGGAATTCCATAGAGTCTGAATAACCCTTGCCAGGAGAGGCTAATACGCTCCCATTGCTTTTTTGCACTTAATTCCAGAAATGGTTACTCTGAAGGATAGCATCATAAAATCTGGCAAACATTCAAGTTATTTTAAAAGATGTTTCTGGTTCCTGTGGGAATATCTTTTTTTCACTTCCTTTTTTTTTTTTTTTTTTTGCCTCATCACTATATTGTCTTAACTTTTAATCCGAGAGCTAGGGAATGGGGTTGTCCTTTGTTGACACAGAAACTGAGAAAAGTTTCAGGTGAAATTTTACGCAATTAATTGCTTCATGGAAAGGCCTGAAGGATAAGAAGTGCCTGTAAGTTCTTGCTGCTTATTTCGTGTAGTCAGCGGCAGCCAGTTAGAAATGCAGCATCTCAGGCCCCACTTGAGACCTGCTGAATCAAAATCAGCATTTTAACAAGATCTTCCAGGGACCCTTACGCATGTTAAAGTTTGAGAAGCACTGCTATAAAGTTGCCTCACAAAAATTTCCCTTCAGATTTGTTTATTAATTGACTTATTAAGCCACCCAATATACCTCTTATTGGATGACTTTGATGTACTGAGTTTCTGAGATAGAAATAATTAAGATATGCGCCCCACCTCAGGGGACTATATCTATACAGATATAGTCCCTTAGGGGACTATATCTATATATATCTATATCTCTATAAGTTGGGTGCAGAATGATCTGTTATCATTGATCAGTAAAGCCAGATAAAAGCAACAGAACTCTGTTAAAATTAAATACAAGGAAAGATAGGGAGGTTTGTATCACTTTAAAAATTTGTCAGCCATTAATGAGTTAATTTTATTTGCCTCTTTTAGCAAAAGTTCTTCATATTAGTTGAAGGCATACAGATGTTTTTATTTTTTATTAGTGACTGTTTTCAAAATCTTTGAATTTAGTTCTGACTTAGGGATTTCTTGCCATCAGTGTATTTTAGTATTCTGCTTATAAATGGCAATTTTGAGCAGAAAAACCTGGAGCACAGCATTTCAATCTGTTAATATTTCTATTAATGGCCTACTTACTGAATTACAAATATAGTTTGAATTTTTAACTGAGTTTAGAACCTTCTTTATAACTATTGTTTTAAATAATCAGCACGTACAAACAGTATACGAGGCATTTTGCAATCGTGGAAGATAAACCGAAACCAGTGTTTCAGAAGACAGCACTACTAAATAAGCAAATAGGAGACATTCTTGAGAGCATTCAGCTGGGGCAAGGGCCAATCAGTGTAGATGCATGTTATTGTCATCACTCTGAGACTTAGTTTATTAGAGACTGAAGATTACCTAAAAGCCTCAAGCACTGTCTTCTTTAAGAGCTAGTGCTAAGTTTAGCCCAAGCACAAGAAGTTGGTAACGCGATCACATTTGGGGGTAGATGAAAGTTGCCACAGAATGGTCAGAAAGGCTGTATACTTAGCTGAGAAGGACACGAGGAACTGAACAGAGGGGACAGAAGAAACATACAGAAACACGGTAGAGACTTTGAATGACAAGCTTTTCATTTATTTTTGTAAGGCAGCAGGAGCCCGATGGCATTTTCACATTAGTGAGGAGAGAAAAAGCTGAACTCTTTATCCTGTTTATTTTATCCTTGGGCCTCCATAGATTATAGAATCCTAAAAAAAAACAAAAAAAGTAGATTATAAAATCTTAAAAAAAAAAAAGTCTGCTGAAGAATATGTGGCTTTTACTATTTTTTGGAGTGTGGAGCAGGTCAGATTTTAGTAAGGATTAAGAAATAAATGAGAGAGAAAAAGATTGTAGGTTGTTGGCACAAAGATCAGACAGAAGAAAAGCCCAGACTGCCTCAGCTAGTCCAATGACTCGTGTGGAAACCACTGCTGGATCTGCCCAGAAAGAAAGTGCGTCTGAGGGTCAACCACAAGACACCGTGCAGACACAGGGTAGACAGAATAACCAGTATGCCATGAATGCACATTCTTGTCGTCCAAAGGATGTTTAGGGCCCTTATACCCAGGCACATGGCCTCAACTCTGCATGGGTGGGTCTGCTCCCATCCAACTCCGCTCAGTGCCCTGGCCTCTATCTCCTGGGGAATAAGCCCTGGCAAAGGTTGTATGCTCTGTAGACAAGATGGTTTGTGTTCATCCTTTCTGATGTTCATCCAGGCATGTAGCCTAGAAACTGAGGGGAATAGATAATCCAGGGTAACTCATTGCCCACTTTAGGTGAATTACTAATCTTTAAATGAGAGATCAGATGCAGGTTATTTGAGCTATTGTCATTTTTAACACTTCCATATCATGCTCTGTTGTCTACTTTGGCATATAATACTAAACATGAAAGAAAAAAGGGGAAATGTCCCCATAGTACCAATATTTTGTTTGGTAGATAGAATACTCATAAAGTTATAAAAGAGACTAAGAATATATAAACAAATAAAACTGTATTTGGACCAGAGCTGCCATAAGGAAGGTAGACATTTCAGAGTCAAATGATTGACGGTTTTCAGATGGAATTAGGTTTCTAAATTGTTTTTTTTTTTTTAATGTCATTTCTGTTTAACTGTTCTGATACAGCTAACATCAGATCTGCCTTTTTGATCATGTCTTAAAAGACACCAGCCAAAGTTCATTGTAAATAATGATATATACTGGCTCATTGAATTACCTAGGAAAATGGTGAAAAAGAACCTATTTTGTTTACAGAACTGAGATTTAGGGAGTCTTATTAGAAAGTAAAGTTAAATTGAATGCTATTATGTTGGCATTTTTTTCTTTCATATGTCTTTCAAACTTTTATTAGTAACCCTAAATTTTATATTATTTAATACTGAGTTTATGTTGAAGAATATTATTTAGTAACCAAAACCCAAGACTAAGATCATGAGTTTAGAGACGGTGAGAGGAAGAAATAAAATAACTTAAAATCCCCTAAATAAAGCGATTTCTTCCTTTTTGACTTCGATTTTAGACATTGATGAATGTTTACAGAATGGCCGTATCTGCAATAACGGACGTTGCATCAACACAGATGGCAGTTTCCATTGTGTGTGTAACGCAGGATTTCATGTTACGCGTGATGGGAAGAACTGTGAAGGTAATATAGTGTAATAATAATTACAGTATAATCATGTCATTCCCCTATTCCATTGCAGTTTCAGTATCAAAAGCCTTTAACAAGACCAAGTCAAACATTGAGTGAAAGGTCAAAGTATCAAATATATATTCACCTATTGTTATCTGGGAGGATGCCTAACTTTCAACAGTATTAGTTCCTTTAATTCACATTTGTGTGAGTCAAATAACATTGTAAGTATAGGAGCAGAGCTTACTATTTAAATATTCCTGGTGATGAAACTTTTGTAGCATAAATCATTACTTCCAAATTTTATACAATCAGAATTTGTACATTAAAAAAAATAGGACACACCTAATCTCGTATATTCTTCAGTCACTTATAATCCTTTTGTTTAAAGTGTCTATGTAGTAATGAAATATTACTAATGAGTATCTGAACATGTAAAATTTGAGAGAAATGTTGACGAGAGTCAGCCCTTTATATTGCCTCTTGAATTAATCACCTCTCTTTGAATTGGGCTGTTTCATTTTGTCTTTTCCCCGGCCTTTTTTCCCCTAAATTGAAAATGTGACAATTATTGATGAGTTTCCACTTCTTAGACCTTTAGCAAAAAATGAAGAATGCTCCTTATCATCTTTCCCAATGTCTTCGGGAAAGATCCCAAGAATCTATTCATACATTAAAGGAATTTCAAAATTGTTCTTAGAAACATTTTTGGCAGAATATTATCTCAGTGATTCAATTCAAAGACTTAATGCCAAAATTCTCAGTTGGGATAGAGTCTTGTTTAAAAAAGAAAAATCATAAATTACTTCGGTCTGACTAAAGCCTGTAAGTGAAAACACACTGTGTCTAGAAGAGCAAGTGCCTCCTAAGACAGCTGTAATATTAAATAAAATAGCATACTGATGAATTGAAAGAAATATCTGTATACTCAAGGGATCCTAAAGGTTAGCTGTCATGGCTATACTTTATAGTCAACTCTTGCATTTTAAAAATACATTTTTCCTACCCCTATTTAAAATTGCTTCAAACTACAAGCAGTTCTCTGGTTTCTACTTTTTAAAGAATCAAGAAGTAGCCTCAATACATTTCACATTTCATCATTCTTAGTTTCGATTTTGTTTTTATTTTCAGTATATTAGAAGTAATGTGGATCTGTAAACATAACCATCAGGCTGTTAACACACCTTTCAGTTTGTAAACTGCTGTTCCTAAAAAGAGCCTTGGTAGCTTTTATTGAGTTAAATTTCATATATATATTTAGATGAAAATATATATTTATATGAAATTTCATAGATATATATTATATGAGTCTAATACATATACATGTGTATATATATATACACATATACATGCATATATATATATATTACATATATACGTATATGCTTGTGTAAGTATATATATGTCTATAGATACACACATGTCCTAAAATAAATTTAGCCCTATAGTTTGCATGCACATGTCAAAAATTGAGAACTTGAGATACATATTTCATATGGCCACTCTTCTCTTTGTAAGCTATAATTTGGATGAAAATTAACCTTAGACAATAATAACAAAAAGTAAAGAAATGTGACGAAACAGAATTATATTGATCCAGATTGGCTTCCTTTGTAAGCTTACTCATCTGGCCATAAGAAAATATATCTTTTGTATTTTTCAGATATGGATGAATGCAGCATAAGGAATATGTGCCTTAATGGAATGTGTATCAATGAAGATGGCAGTTTTAAATGTATTTGCAAACCTGGATTTCAGCTGGCATCAGATGGGCGTTATTGTAAAGGTTTGTGCTATAAAACTCTAAATCATATTCTTCACCCGTTTTTTTTCTCCTCTCTACATTGCTTAGAGCTACCACCTTTCCTCATTGATTCTCCCTATTTAAAGTACCCCTAAATCTGGATTAAGAAACCTGACTGGAACTCCTTCTTAAGTCCGGCCATCCAGAGAGCTACGATTTATGCCCAGAAGGCTGTTCTTACTTCAGAAAGGGTGTTTGGTGTCTTCTCAAAGGAGCCTGGTAGGCTTCATAGCAAATGAATGGGAAGCGGAACTACCATTTGGACTACCAACAGCTGTGAGCATCTTTTTAGATAAGCTGAGTTCTGCCTCTTCCTTACAGTTGAGGAATAATGACAGTTGGCTTCTTAATGGCTGTCATTTGCCACCTCTTACATCTTCACCTGGACAAAATATTGTAGACTCTTACTGCGGTGATCTCTTATTCATAATTTCCTCCAGATACCTTAAGAAACAGAATTTATTTAAGCTTTATCAAGTCACAGAAGCAAAAAAAGGGAAACAGGATTAAGCAGAAGAAATAAAGGAACCGGGAGCCATTATTTAGCTTTGTAAGTTTTGAAGTAATCTTATTGCTCCAAGTAGTGAAGCAAAATGAAGATTTTTATTTGTGCTGTTGAAAATTGGGGTCCTGAGAAGAGTTATCAGGAGATAACTGGAGTTATCAGGAGAAGAAGTTAAATTTGTGCTTAGTGTCTCTGCCTAATGCAGTCAAGGATGAGTAATTATTGCCCTTGAGTCCAAGATCTGAGCTGCAACCAGACTTCTCAAGGAATCTCATACTCAAAATAGATCCAGGGAATCTGCTAAAATAGACACTCAAAACCATAGTTTCAGATGTAGAAGGTAGAGAGAGCATCAGGCTATTCAAGATGGAGAAGGCAAGAAAAAGTCCTATGGTGCCTCTTCTCTGGGTGCCCTTGTATTAAGTCTTCAGCATGATGTGTATTTTCTCTAGGCTTAAAAGAGCTTCCAGCCCTTGGTTGTTTACCTACATTCTCTATGACCTTCACATCAATAGCTCTTAATATCGTGGAAATCTGCCTTCACAGCAAGAGAAAGTTGTTGTTGTTGTTGTTGTTTTTCAAATTTGAAGTAGGAAATTGGTTTCCGTGCTTTTGAGCTATGTGTTGGGAGGAACTTATAGTTGGGGAGACAAGATTAATGCATGGAAATATTAAGACAGCATACAACAAAGCACCAAACTGTGCAGATTAAGTGCTGTACAAGTGAAAAAGAAAGGGGAAGGGAATGATTGCCGAAATATTTGGGACTAGGCTTCCAAACAAAATAACAGAAGGAAATGTGAAAGTCCCTTTGTGAACAGAACTTTTCTGAGAACATACACTCCTCTCTCTTACCTATGCACAGAGGATGCTAAGATTCACTTTCAGTACCTATAGGCTGCCAGTGACCCAGGCCACAGACTCTTAAGAGTGGCCAATAGATAATGCTGTTGTAACTATTTCAGAAGATATTATGACCTCATAGGTGAAGCTCGGTTTTGCAACTGTTTGCAATCAGTGAACTAGTATCTTATTGATAAATGGATTGCTCCAGTCATTTGAAAGTGCCTGATGATTAAAAGTCTGCTCTGACTTTTAACATTCTGGCTTAAGAATCAGAGCTAGAGAGAAAGAGAGGGGGAAAATGCTCCATATTCTTACCTGTGTCATCTTTATTCTGATGTATAGAGAAGGTGGAATACACACACTTGTAGTAAGAATAAAGGAAGAAAAAAGAAAAAAATTTCTTGTATGCTGAATTTCTTTTCCATCATTTTTCTCTTGATATCATGGGATAAGATTTTCTCTTAGTGCTGACCATTTGGCTCTTTTTTTAAATTTATTTTTATTTATTTATTTATTTATTTATGGCTGTGTTGGGTCTTCGTTTCTGTGCGAGGGCTCTCTCCAGTTGTGGCGAGCGGAGGCCGCTCTTCATCGCGGTGCGTGGGCCTCTCACTATCGCGGCCTCTCCCGTTGCGGAGCACAGGCTCCAGACACGCAGGCTCAGTAGTTGTGGCTCACGGGCCCAGTTGCTCCGCGGCATGTGGGATCTTCCCAGACCAGGGCTCAAACCCACGTCCCCTGCATTGGCAGGCAGATTCTTAACCACTGCGCCACCAGGGAAGCCCTTGAGCATTTGGTTCTGATCCCACAAAGATGTGACTGTTCAAAGCTGAATGAACAATGCTAAATCGCTACAGTTAACTAATCTGATGAACAGCCTGGTCTCCATGATCACTCTCTGAAGGTGGAGGCCACTCACTTTGAACAAGGCCCTCTGGATCTACGTTCCATCTCTGTCCCCAGTAAAAAACCTTTGGATTACGTTTCAGGCTGTAGTCACCACTGTTTCACTGTAGATCTCAATTTGAACAAAAAGGTGACCTGAATAACTGAACCAGTTTGAGTTCACGTATTTAAATATAACTGCTGTTTTAAAATACAATCTGTACACGGAATCTTGGACCATCTGAATATATTTTGTGCCAAATAACACAAGCTATGAACAACGCAGAGGTGTTTCAGTCTCAATTTGCCTTTTTAAGGTCAGAAGAAAGGAAATATTCACCTACACCAGTTGTATATTATAAAAGGAGTTGTAATAAAACGACTTGTTTCTAAGTGTTATATGTTTTCCAAAACACAGTTTTGGTACCATTTCTATTTCCATGTTGGAAATAGAACATGTTTGGTACCATGTTCAGGGGGAAAAATATCTGCTATTATTAGTATGTGCCCAATAAAATCTTTTACCAGACCTCCCTAAGGATACACATACGATACTATAAAATATTTGTAATGCTTAAGAGAGATTTTTCTTTGCTGGGTTCCAATTGATTACAGTGCTGTTGTTGGCTAGGAATCGTCATCAAAATCATCTATATTCATTTTCTGTTCCTTTTTTACGGTGTTCCATCCAGGCTTTAGTTCTGTTGTCTCCTCATGCCATTCTAATTTTCCCAGAGAGTTAAGGCGTGAGTGATACTGGAATGGACACCAGTCTGGGTGTTGGATGCCAAGAGGAGAAGCTTCCTGCCCAGGCCAAAGATGTAGTTTATTATCAAGCTAGATTTCTGACAGTCCTGGAAAAACTGCCATGTGAAACATTACACAAGACCCTTTGTCTTTTAGCTGTCACTTTCCTTCTTCTTCCAATTCTGTTTTTGCCTTTGTGATTCTTACTTTGGATAAAAAAAAAAAAAAAAAATCTCAGGAGAATGTTATTGAAATAGCTTTCTATGGAAAAGAAATAAACTCAGACAGTTTATCTCTCTCAATTTTTGTTCCTGTTCTCTCAAAGGAAAATGAAATGCATCTCACTGAGCTTTTATTGTTGACGCTGCATATTATTGTAAATCTTCCCCATTTTCAAGTCTTAGAACTGTAAATATGTTATGGCTTTAGATAAAGTCACTTTATTTATTTATTTTTTTTCTCTCTTTTTTTTTTAACATCTTTATTGGAGTATAATTTCTTTACAATGTTGTGTGAAGTCGCTTTATTTTTAATAAGTGCTTTTCCCCACCACAGATATTAACGAGTGTGAAACACCTGGGATCTGCATGAATGGGCGCTGTGTCAACACTGATGGCTCCTACCGATGTGAATGCTTTCCTGGACTGGCCGTGGGTCTGGATGGACGTGTGTGTGTTGGTAAGGTTGAAGCCATAACTAGATGTACGATAGAGATCCACCCTCTGTCAGTCAATAAAATCCGCCAATAATAAATGCACTTGACTGTAGCAGATATGATACAATTAATATTTGTGGGGCAACAAACCAACAGGGTCAGTTCTTTTCTTGTATGACATGGATATTAGTTTAAGGGATAGAAAGATGAGCTGAGATAAATGCAAACCAAGGGAATCCCCACCTCTCCTTCTCCCTTGTCTTTCCTAATCACCTAGCTGTCCTCAATTTTCTCCAACCCTCCTTTGTTGATAATGGTCTTTGAAATTGACCTGTATATGCCCATTATCTCAAGGTGAACATTTTATTTTCATCTAGGGAATTAAATGTCCCAAGGGAGGTATAGAATGCAAAGGAGGATATGGATAAGTAAGAAACTTATATGATAATAGTTTTATGTGGCTTTATAAGAAGTTTGAGATTTGTTGATAAATAGATACAAAGTTTTTCCAAATTATTTTTAAGAAAGGTAGTCGGTAGGCCCTTTGAATTGGGAGAGGATTGGACATAGCTGGAAATCCCCTCCTGGTGGTAAAGATGATACTGCTTAGTTAGACCAATATCTGCAGATTTGTATAAATGAAACTTTTACAGATTAAACATCCTCCTTTTTGAAAGTACATCTAATTCAGATATTCAATAATTGCATGTTCATTTTGAGGTGGTCTGTATTTCTAATAAAGATCTTATTTATCATAAGGTGAGATTGAATGGTCATCCATCATTCATTCAACATTTATTAAGTGCCTTCTCTGTACACTCCTGGGGAAGAAAAACATGAGTGAGGTATAACCCTAGCCCTTAAGGACCTCACAGTTGGGTAAACCATAATAGTCCCTAGAGAACTGAAAGAGTCTAGTAATTAGTTTCCAGTGCTTGGAAGCTGAATGCAGAATGATTTGTTTCGTTTTGTTTTCCATTGGGACCTAATACCAGAGGCATTCTCTGTGAGTTAGAACAGGGACAATGGCTAAATAAAACCAGCTTCAACTTTGACCTGGGGGGTTCCCATCTGTTTGAAGCGATAGTATGATGACAGATGCTTCTTCCTGTGTAGACACACACATGCGGAGCACATGCTACGGTGGATACAAGAGAGGCCAGTGTGTCAAACCCTTGTTTGGTGCTGTTACCAAATCTGAGTGCTGTTGTGCCAGCACCGAGTATGCTTTTGGGGAACCTTGCCAACCGTGTCCTTCACAGAATTCAGGTACGTATGTGGTGTCATGGGGATGCCCTAGTACTCCCAGCCTTCCGCCACCATCTGCAGTCTTTGCATTTTTGGAAGTCACGGGGAAAGATTGAATCTGCTCTCCAGGTGCATCATGTACCTTGCTGGGGTCTTGGCAGGGGCTGCTCAGCCTGTGCTCAGACGTTCCTCACAGGCCCAGCCATCACTTGGATTAGGCAGCACATTCATGCCTCCCATCTGAACTCCTCCACCTCAGTAATAGTCCTGCTCCTTAGGGTATGTGCAACTTGCCTTGTTTTCTAAAGTAGCTTCACAGTGTTTACATTTTGTAGGAACTATTATAAAAGCAGAATTCTACAGAGTGTAAAAGTAAATAATTTTCAGATTACCTGAATGTTTCCAGCTTTTTTTTCCAAAAGGCCATTTGTGAATTTTGTTCAAGTCCTTCATGCTGGTTTAGGTGTGCTTTTCCTAAATGATTTTATTCAACTCTAGGGAAAAAGTGTTTTTCTCAATTGGAGTGACATGGCATAGCGAAAAGAAAACTGGTCAGTGAGTCAGAATCCTGCTCCCCAGCCACAGGCAGACAAATTAGTTAATTGGAGGTTCGGTTTTTTGTGGATTTTTGTTTATTTAGGAATTTTTCTCACCTAATTTCAAAAGGATTTGAGATGGCTTACATTAGTAAACAATTATAAAGTAGAATAATATGGAAAAGGGATCTTCGTTTTTTTCATCTACAAAATGAATTGCCTTAGGTAATCCAGAAGATCCTCTCCAGTTGTAAATTATTTCTGTTTGTAAGGCAAAAATAGTTTATTGAAATGAAAGCAACAGACTGTCAACATTTGAACGTAATTTTAAGGTAGCTTGGCAGCTGACTTCTAATGTCCTAAAATAGAATAAGTCCTAATATTGAAAACATGTAGCTCTGATTGGTTGGTTTGCATCTAAGATTCAGTTAGTTCATTTCTGGCCTAGATACTATCAATTAAAGACGAACTCACAATTTTTAAACATTTGCCATTTTGAAAATGATAATATTTGAAATCAGACAGAAATTAAAACGTATTATGAGAAGTTAGAGAAAGTTAAGTGGAAGACTTTAAAAGTCTTTAAAATGGGGGAATGCCAGTTAAAGAAAGAAAGCTTTATTCCGGATGACTGTTTCACCCCGTCATTTTATATATGATTACTAACAATTAAATACATGTTTGCAATAATACTTCGATTATATAGTATACAAATATAATTCTATCTAAAAAGATACTTCCATGCAACTTTACAGTTGTATATTATTAATATCATCCTTTTAAAGTAAAGTTTGTTACTTTAATTTTTCAAAGTACTTTCCTCGCATACTTTGAATTTACAAGATAGATGGGTATCCTAAAAACTGGTACAAGGATATAGGTGATTTGTCCATGTCTTGAATGAGTAGAATAGCCAAAGCTTAGAATCCAGGATCCTTGGTGCATATAGGTTTTTGTTTTTACATTTTCCTCTGGACCAATTACATCTCCAAAGAATTCTTATGCTCCATAGGAAAATGAAATATAAAAGATGACCCAAAGAAACCAAATTTCTTTAAGTGGTAAAGCTTAAAGAGAGTTACATTTGAAGCTCAGTTCCACTACCTTCTGTTTTATATTTGAATCAATTTACACAAAAGTGGTCCACATGTGGAAATGGTTCCATCCCGTTTGGTTTCTCCACCTCTTTGATAGATGAAAATGCCAAATCATGAAGGATTGAAATGTAGGATGTCCCTTATTTCAGGAGAGAGGAGGGATTTTAAAGGGGACTGGAAATATCCAGAAGGAATATCTTTAGTCAATTTAATGAGAAATTCTAACCACTTAACATCTAAAGCTCATCTTTGTGCTCTGGAAGTCAAATAAACTATATGTGTAGCTACATCTCACTGGCTGCTGAGCATTTACTCCTTGTAGAAATCGGTCAGTTAAAGCCACAGAAGAGTAATGATTAGGAATTTTCTCTTCTGTCCTCATTCCACTGTCTCCATGGCACAACACTGAGTTAGCTCAGCAGCACCTACCATTTATTAAGTGCTTGAGTTGTGCTGAGCACTTTACATGTTCTCTCAGTAAATCTACAGCACTACCATGTGAGTTGGGTATCATTTTCTACACTTTATGTAAGAGGGAACTAGAAGAGGGAAAGGGCTTGCTCTCAAGACCCTCAGCAATAAGCACTGTCATCAGCATTCAAACCCATGCGGATCTGAATTCACTACAGAGTCTAGTACCAGATCCTGCCCAAATGGAAAAGAATAATGACAATAATTTGCTTCCATGTAGGCTAAGCATCAGCTAATTTAACGCTAATTATAAAACTGCTTTCAGCAAAACTGGCATGATTTTGTTTTTCCTGTTTTATTACTTATGCTATTTCACAAGTGCTTTAATTAATTGCTGATGTGAGAGAATAAAGCGGATGTACTTCTTTCTGCTGCCAGTCCCTGGCTTTCAAACACAATGGCAGCCACCTTCCCATTTGTTCCCTTTTTGGCTCCTCTTAAGATGATTTAAAAATTAAGGGATTTCACCACTTTTCTCAAATTTATGTTTGGTAGAAGACAGAGGCTCTGAAGGAGTCAACCTTCATTTTTTAATCTGTATAAATCCTTTGCATCCCCTGTCATCAGGAATGCAATTTTCTAGAATGTGGAGGTATAGGAACTATTTGCTTCAGCACTGAGGTACAGGTGGCCTATGTAAAAAAGCCCCATCCCTAATATTCACTTCTCCTGCCACCTAAGCACAAATGATCTGCATTTGACCATGAGATTCTGTAGTTGCCAGAAACCATGGGCAACTAAGGGAAACTTAGTTTCTTTTCCTTGGATTAAGTGTGGTTCCTGTTAGTTCTCCATTTCCATCATTCACTCTTAGGTTTATCTAAATATTGTTGGAATTGTGTATAAAACATTGCATCAATTTTAAGAAATAGAAATCTGATTCCATCACAAATTTGGGAACATATTCTATATACCTCCATTTCTTCAGTAAGATCCAGTTTTAACATTATGCAATACATTTCCTATGGATTTATGTAATAGAATGAATCTGGCATCCTGATAAATATTAACTTTAAAAATACACATAAATGCAAGTGTAGATACCGTGTTATTCTTGTGAGGGGAGACTAGAGAATTTGCAGAGAGAAATGAGAAAATGTTAAGAACTTGATTGTACTGAAAAAAATAGCTCGAACTAAGAAAAAAATTTATTTCCAAGATGGTGGGAAAGAGTTTTATTAACAGTTAAGAAACCACATTTTAACAGGCACATTTCACTGTAAGTGTAAAGTGTTCCCTGGTGAAAAAAAATCAAGCCATAGGAAAAACACCTTTTCCGAAAGTGCTTGTACAAGGAATTGCTGGAACTCACGTATATCCTTATAAGTCGTTTTCCACGGTGATTGCGGAGCCTTTAAAATAGGAGCCTGGTGTGACTCCCCTAGGAGATGCCTCCTTTTCCGTTACCACTTTATTTCAGTTCCACTCACTTTGGAGGAAATGATGTGTGCGAAGCCAAGGGCAGGATTGACCTGTTCTGCAAACAAGGGAATCATTTACTATCTGTTAATTTATTGCAGCGGAATATCAGGCGCTCTGCAGCAGTGGGCCAGGAATGACGTCAGCAGGCAGTGGTAAGGACTTAGGACTTGTTTTGAAATTTACTGAGCATGTGCAGAGGCCGCACTGGGCCTTCCTGTGGGTTTCCACTTGGTCCCTTTACACCAGTCTGGTCCGACCCCCCTCTCTGGCCATCACTGCGTGATCTACCTGGGACACTTAGAAGCCCCCAGTGGCAGAACAGCTATGGCACAGCGGGTCCTGGGATTGCTGGGTGTAGGTATGGCACTCATTACTGAAGGGTTGGGTGCTCTCCCAGGGTCACTGATGTGAACGAGATACGGTGACCGTGGTGGCTCGTTCATGAGAAGGGGCAGGCTGGCCCTCCTTTGGATCTACCACTATCAAGTACAATCCAGGGTTACGAGCTCAGTTGAACCTATGCACATTTTGAACACTTTCTTAATGGTCAAGTGCTCAGTCATTCTCAGATGGCAGTAGGGAGCCATCTTGTGTTTTGTAGCAGGTGGTGATAGCAATTAACTGAGTTGGAAGAAAATGAAATGTTTAAGTGTAGAAGTTAGAAGTAGAGAAATACTGGTGCCATAAAAGAAATTAAAGGGGAGAATTGGAGCAAGTGTAAAACTAGGTGACAAGAAAGAGGAAAGGATTACTTTATTAATAAAAAACTAAATGAGTTGATTCAAGAGAGTTCTGGGAAAAAATTGACTGACTGAATTGATTGTCAGTTCATTCTCTTGATTGATTTCATTACTATGTGTGGATAAAGAAAGGGCGAGGTGGATATTTGGAGGAGAAAAGAGGAGAAGTAAGGAAATGTATAATGAATAAGGAGTTAGTGCGGAATAAATAAGTTGTGATAGGGACCTGGATAAGGAAAAAAAAAAAAAAGGTCAACCTTGATTTATAGAAGAGTCGGACAACAAGATTTGAGACTAGCCACTCACTGACTGTCACTCGGCATCACCCTTGACTCTTAGAGCTGTCCTCAGGCCGTGAGCAAACGGAAGAGGAGGACCCAGCCTCATCTGGACAGAGTAGCAGAGGCTTTTCCAGAGCAGGTGGTGGTTGAGCAAGCTTCGGACCAATGTGTAGGCTTGCTCCAGACATTCCCCATACAGAGTGAAGAGGGCATTATGTGTTTATGGCAGAGTAAGAGATTTAAAGTGAATAAGGAGTTCATATTTTAATTTAATCTTGAGAATCCTGTCGAACCTACGAAAGTCTGAACCATGAGAATGACACAGTCACCTTGTTTTTAGGCCGTTAAGTCTGGTGGCAGTGTAGAATGTAGATTGAAGAAGGACAGGCTGATGGCAGGGAGACCAGTTGTAGGAACCTGGGCTCTGTATTTGATCAACCTTTCCACCTTGATGTTTGGACAAAAAGAAGTCCAGGAGTTCTCCTCTTGATTAAGGATTGGTAATCTTGTAGTTCTAGCTCAGATGCCAAGTTCCTCTCAGGGACTGATGGAAGGAAGACTTGAGTCAGAATATCTTGTAGTGAGAAAAAGGGATCAACGTTCTCATCAAGGAGAAACTTTATTTTCATGAGGTCCTAAGGTCTTTACAGTTATTGTAATGTTATTTTTTGATGGTTCATTTGATGTTTACTTTAGAATGTTAATGATTTTGAACTTTTTTTGTGGTGTAGATATAAATGAATGTGCATTAGATCCTGATATTTGCCCAAATGGAATTTGTGAAAATCTCCGTGGGACCTACAAATGTATTTGCAATTCAGGATATGAAGTGGATTCATCTGGGAAAAATTGTGTTGGTAAGACGTTTCACCTGTTTTCTAAGACATTTCATGCATCATGCATTCTTTCTTTTGTTGCTTGAGGGAAACTGCTCTTGAGTAGTTGAAAGGACTGGACAAATGGATGCTCTACACTTTGGGTGTCAGCATAGCTGAATCCTGACAATTTATGTCTTTTGTTTAACTATGTAAAGGATGGAACATAGCAACTGTCCCTGTCATACAGCGTGCAGTTCTCTAATTGCTCAGGTTGAAGCCGAGTGCTGCCCCTACGAGATGCCTTTGTTATTAGGGTGCTGCTAATTGTCATTATGTGCAAAGTAGATATAGCAGTTATTTTCAAAACAGCAGAAATCTTACTTTGAGCATTTTCACCTGCTTTCCTTCTAAACTATGTGGCATTTGTACTCACATAAAAAGAACTCACAGTAAATCAAAGTATCTTCTCTCCCCCCCATTTAAATCAGCTTTCACCTGAGTTTCAGGCTAAGCAAGTACCTAAAAAAATGGAGGATAGAAGCAGGTCATGGGAGTTCACAGGCTTATCACAAAACCCTCTTCTTTCGACTGCAGGTTTCTTTTTCTCTCCCTAACTTTTATTGCTGGCGTAAACCTGGCCCTTCCTTCTTTATGGTCTACAGTTGAATTTTGAGAAGTGATTTCTTTCTCTCTCACACCCTTAATTTTAGGGCCCCTTTTTGGGGGGTACAGTTGTTATATGAGCACACATGGTACTTTCAAACTAGACTCAACTCAAAAAGAAGTTTTACTATTTCATTTTTCTGTAGGAGCCTCTCTACATTGGCAGACATGAAAAATCATTATTTATTTGGGCAGGCCAGAAAGGCACAGAGATGTTTTAGCTTCATCCAAAAATCACGCAAAAGGGAGAGTTTGGGAGGCAGAAGGGATTCTTCCTTCAGTGCTTTAGTGTCTACTCCAAAGTTGGACCCATTATCATCAGGTCAGAAGTATGTTCATATTTCAGATTATTTTCAGAGGTGTGAAGCTAGGAATCAAAAATCCGCTTCAGCCACTTCCCACAGAGTTCCAGGGACTGGCTATTTTATATCTTAATCTTTAATTCCTCAAATTAAAGTTCCAGATTCTTCTGACATCATCAACGTTTAAGAATTGCAATATTGACCTTTTTGGGAAGTATTAGCATTCCTTATATGATTTTGACAGAATTCTCAGCATGCTATTTGCTCAGACAATACATAACTTTATACTTGATTTTCCCGTATTTTAAGAACTTTATAAACACAGCCCTCCATATCTGCGAGTTTTGCATTCACGTATCTAACCAACCTCAGATTGAAAATATTTGAAAAAAAATTCCAGAAAGTTCCCAAAAGCAAAACTTGAACTTGCCATACACCAGCAACTATTTACTTAGCATTTACATTGTGTTAGGTATTATAAGTAATCTAGAGATGATTTAAAGTATATGGGAGGATGTGCATAGGTTATATGCCAGTACTATGCCATTTTATATAAGGGGTTTGAGCATCCACAGATTTTGGTAACCTGGTGCGGGGGGTGTCCTGGAACCAATCCCCTGCAGATACCAAGGAACAACTGTTAGTTGCTGATTTAAGTATGTTTACTGTGGTGAACCCATGCAGCTCTCCAGTGCTGAATTTGTGTATCCTTTATGTAAGGGCTACTAGCTTGTCAAATGGTAATCTAAGCAGAGTCTCTCAATGTATAAAACGTCTCTTGTGACTATGTAGCCTATTTTGTGGGCTGAGTGATGTACTTTAGCTCAAAGAGGTATAATAAACTGTTTTAAGTTCTACATTTCCTAAATTATCTAAGTAATACATATCAAAAGTTTGGTTTTGCATCAGACTTGCCTATTATTCAGCTGAAAGCAAGGAATTTTCCTCAGCTCTCTGAATCTCGAGTCTAAATTCCTCATGACAATTATAAACTCTACAGATTGCTTCATACTTTATAAACATAACTGGAGACCACTTAAATTATTCTAAAGAAGAGACACCCATCCTGGAACTAATACTTACCAAAGATGGACCATACTCTCTAAATATTTATTTAGTTCCTTAAGACAATAGGATTAGTCCTTTTAATTCTGGCACAGTGAAACAATTATATAAATACTAATGATTTCCAGCAAATCAGGTTCCAGAAATCCAATTATATAAATATTAATGATTTCCAGCAAATCAGGTTCCAGAAATCCAGGTTTTCTTCCTGCTAAAGAAAGAAGAGAATTAAATAGTGTCTGGTGACTTTAGACTTTGTAGATACCTAGTATAGATAATCAGCTCAAGCCCCTATTTTCCTAAAATAGGTAATTTCAGCAAAGATCAATGGTAGAGGAGTTTTGCCTCTTTCCTTGAATTAATCATATCATTATGACCTTAAAAACTTAGCCTAAAAATGCAGAGAAATTGCATGCAAAGGATGGGATCTTTTAAAAGTTTATGTTTTTTGGTTTTCCAGATATTAATGAATGTGTATTGAATAGTCTACTCTGTGACAATGGACAATGTAGAAATACTCCTGGAAGTTTTGTCTGTACCTGCCCCAAGGGATTTATATACAAACCTGACCTAAAAACCTGTGAAGGTAAGATGTATTTTTGTTCTTATACCATGTACTTTACTGCCTTCTGGAATGCCACTGGAAAACCACGAAGGTAAATTAGAGTCACTTCTATTTTAGACAGTTGTGTCACTTCGTTGAGATTCTGTGATCCTAAATGACACTCCTATGCACTTTGTAAGCTACTGATGGTACTTACCTGCAATTGGTATTTTATTTGCCATTTATTTTGCATTCAAATGCCATTTAAAAGTATTCACTTTGTGTTTGCCTGCAATTGGCATTTTATTTGCCATCATTTAATAGATGAAGAAAATATTAGATATGTGCTATTTGAGTTAGTAATTCAGAAATCACACTTACATTTGCTCCAGATTTTCTGAATAAAAAGATTCAGCCATGTGCTGAACATAGAGATGTGCTCAGTTATTATTTTTGGCATTCCATCTGGCCTAGAAAAAAAAAAATCTATCTAGGTCAGCTTTACTATCTAATGAAGAATATGTGGTAGCAATTGAGACCAAAGTTTAAATATTCATTTGTGCCCAAGACTAGTTTTTAGCAGTAACGTAGACCTGTTTTTGTTTCAGACATCGATGAATGTGAATCAAGTCCTTGCATTAATGGAGTCTGCAAGAACAGCCCAGGCTCTTTTATTTGTGAATGTTCTTCCGAAAGTACTTTGGATCCAACAAAAACCATCTGCATAGGTATTTGTCTTTCGGAGAATGATTTTCCTATGTTTATCAGGGCTGCTGTATTTAATGTGTGCTTTTATTGCAAAAGGGTTTCAGTATGGAAGAACAAAGTTTTAAATGATCATTGTTCCTTGTTTCATGATGCTATTCTTGCTGTAATTCCAATGCACATGTTTGAATTTTTGATATAGATTCTATTGTCTATTAAATATCGTCACCCCCTTGCCCCTGCAGAAACCATCAAGGGCACTTGTTGGCAGACTGTCATTGATGGGAGATGTGAGATCAACATCAATGGAGCCACGTTAAAGTCCCAGTGTTGTTCGTCCCTTGGTGCTGCCTGGGGGAGTCCGTGCACCCCATGCCAAGTTGGTAAGAGAAGCAGGTGCTGCAGCTCCTGTGCCCACTGGGCACTTTGCTCGGAAAGGGGAAGCCGAGAACTTTGTTCATTTAGGTTCACACGGGAATTTTAGAAGATTTCATTCTGATGACCTCAATGAAACATGTGGTTGAATAGGAAACTAAGAGAAGTGTCAAGGACAATAGTTTTATGTGATTTGGTTAATTGATTGTTTTCCATCACCACACTGTAATGTAGTTATCTGGAGTTGCTTTCCTAGATCATCAATTCCTATTGGCTCTCTCAGGAACCTCATGATTAGGGGTCCTGAACTTTTTACAGGCGCAGATTTTCTTCCCCACAAAATGATTGGTGTAAAGCCACCAGTGTTCATCACTAAACTAAAGTTGTTGCAAAGCTGAGGTTTGAGAGCCTTGCTGATTCAATGTTTAGATATATAAATGTGTGCATTTATATAGTGTGAATGCTGCAGGGCATGAGATCTTCCAGTTCTAGACTTTGTTTTCCACATTCATGTTACAGTAATCCTATAGTGTGATTCATATTTTAGGGCTAATAGCAAGAGAGAAATTGAGTCAATTTCCTTCTTAGTCATCACCTTAGTTTGATCTTTAGGGTACCTTTGGGTCTTTTAGGATATCTCAGATGAATTGAGCTTTATTCAAGGAGACATTTCATTCTTCTCCTTCACCTATGCAATCTCAGAGACACTTTGTCGTCTCAGACTTATTCATAGCAATAAAATCGGTTTCATGTTAAAGGTCCTCTTTCGTGTTTCTTATACCATGTCATACAAAGTCTGGACATTGTTATCTCAAATTTGTTTTTTGCTTTTTGTTTGTTTTTTGGTACAGATCCCATATGTGGTAAAGGCTATTCAAGAATTAAAGGAACACAGTGTGAAGGTATTTATGATTATTTATAAATCATAAATTTCTGTGTGCATGAAGAATGCTTGTGTTAACTTGGACTGGATAAAGCTGTCATATAACTTCCCAGTGAGAAATGTGTAGCAGGGGGAAAAAAATAATGAGAACTGCCGAACGTAACAGACGTGAGTTTCACAAGCATATATGCTATTGCCAGCGTCAGATCCCTGTGGCCAAAGGGCAGGGTGGCTGAAAATGCTTTAGGCTGACCATAGTTTTGAGTGACTACAATTTCAAACTGCTATCTATGAGGAAGACAGAAAAGGAAGTTTTTGATGAGGCTATAAAATTTGCATTTTTCTTGGTTTGTCCTGGTTTTTTGTTGTTGTGTTGTTGTTTGTTTGTTTCATGGTCACAGATGATGAGAAGGACACACTCTAGTGCCTCGTTTTTGAAAGTCTACATGGATTCTCTCCAGTTTCCTGTGATTTTTTTCTCATGGAGTCCCAGATAGACATAGGTCAGGGTGACTAACACAACCTGACATGACACAGCAGCTGAAAAATTTTTAAAACAGCAATTAGTCCCATATGTGGAATGAAATGAACTTTTTTTCTCAGCTAAAATAAAGAGGAACACTACATCCCCCACCCAAGGTCTTGCTTTCCAAATGATGACTGAATCCTTTGGCCTCTCTCTGGTCCAGACCCACTGTTAATAACTTATCTGACCTCAGCAGCACATTTTGGTACACAAGTGGCCAGAACAAAACAAAACAAAACAACCCAAAAAAGGTAAATTTCCCCCTCCCAATTTATTTCTCTTATGAGGAAAGATTTAGAATATTTTTTTCAACATCCCTGGCTTGGAAAGTTATTTCTTCTAAATAGAGACACAGTGTGTGTGAGTTTCTTGACTAACGCTCCCCTTTTTTGGCATTGGCAAGTAAGTGCCTTTCTTTGGGTTAACTTGATGGTGAATATTTTTCCAAAAAAATGTGCAGAGAACATAATGCTCTCCATTAAGCAAACTGGGAAGGACTAGTATATTTGAGACAGATGCAATGAATGATGAATGAATGAACATGAGCATCTTCCACGCTCCCCAACTCAAGCTGGGACCACCAAGGCTTTGACAGAACAGCCTGGGACCATTGCTGAGTTAGAACTAGATACGCACTTTCTTGGGATGTCTCAGCACTTCTCAAAGGAGACTCTTTTGACTGGCCCCACATATTCCTCGATGATGGATTTTTTTTCTATGCTCATCTTCAAGCTACTTCTTCTTTGCTAGTTTGAAAGACCAGGCTTCTCTTTCTCTACTCACTTGCAGCCCTCTGGTCTCATAAAGCTAATTGTATGGCCCCTGGGAGCCTTACCTGAGATGTCTATAGTACCCAGACCTGTCCCCAAGAACTCCCACCAGCTCCGTGTCTTTACAACTCAAAAATTACTCCCTGAGACTGATGGAGAAACTGTTATATCTTTGCTAATAGGTGGGCTCAGTCTGGTTGCTTTTCAAACATCCCAGAAATTCTACATGAATTATTTGGAGGCAAACTAGTTTTGTAAACTTATCAGGTTTAAAATGATCTTTTCAGTTGTGGTAATAATATGACTCCATGAATGGAATGAAGTAGAATGATGTTATACAGATATATTAACTTCATGCTTTTTTTTCCCTCATAGATATAGATGAATGTGAAGTGTTCCCGGGAGTATGCAAAAATGGCTTATGTGTTAACTCTAAGGGATCATTTAAGTGTCAGTGTCCCAGTGGGATGACTTTGGATGCCACAGGGAGGATTTGCCTAGGTAAATACTGTTCGTTACTTTTCTAATGAATATTTCTTAACGATTATTAAAAACTCAGTTAACAAGATAGAGCTGAATATTTGGTTCCAAGTACAGACACACACACATCCCAAATTCAGCATTTCTATTAGGATGCATTGTGGTTTCCTTGACAAATAGCCTTCCTGACTCAGCTCTTTATTAATTCTTTATAAAAAGAGTAGAGAACATGTCAGTGAAGAGAAACTTTAGTTCTTTGTTGTTACCCATCACAGTTATTATTCTAGAGCTCTTAAATCTGCCCTCCATGGGCCATGGACAGAGAATCCTAGGTGACTGGTAAGGAGAACACTTTTGCTTAATTGGAAACTGTAGCCTTAGCCTGCTAGGCAGGGCTGCTGTAAGCCAGAAGGACAGGTCTTTGCAGGAAACTCTTGTGGGTATCAGGCGTGAAGAGTGTAACAGCCTGAGGAGTGAACCTGAGGGAACGAAGGCTGTTGTCAATATCAGCCATGATGAGATTCTCCATGACAACTGCTAGAACCCAAGCGACAATGATGTGGAAGAGACTGGACACCAAACCCTGAATTCTTAGAAAGCTGCCCTGTGGACTCATAGTGGCAGTAGATTTGAGGTCCCACAGTCATGCTTGTGGCGTCTTAGGCTTATTCTGGTGTTACCACTATGGCTTCTGACTGCCAGGAATACGTCCTTTGGATCACTGGTTTCAGAGTCCGTGACTCTGCAAGTGATGCTCAGCTGTATTGTGTATCTGAAACCACTCTGAAGAGCATCTTTAGTGAAGGACCACTGTAGGTGGTTGCAAGAGCGGCATGCAGTTAAGGGATCTGCATCCTTTATGAATTAGGATTAATCAGCCTTTAAATATAAAACTTTATGGTTTATAATGTAAGCAATACAGAATAGAAAAGCTGGAATTCAGAGGGTAGAGTCTTTTCATAACTGTGGATGTCAGTTCATCCTATCCTGAGTCTTAGCTTCTTTGTTTAGGAGGTATCAGCATGTAATGAGAACGCTTTTCCAGGTTCTTCAGTTGCAACATGCTTCAGGGTTTAGTTTAGGATTCATTTTGAAATTAACCATCTTAATTAAAAGAGGCAACCCGGATGTGAAGTTGCTCAGAAGGCTTCAGTAGCTTTCTAACATTAAAGGAAGCTCACACTCCCACAAGTATCCAGAAGAATGTGCACAAAAGCACATGTTGAGGTGAAAGAAATACTTGAGAAGGGGAGTGGATGGCTTTTCTTTGCTGTTTTTCCTCTTTAATCACAAGGAGGGCAGTCCTCATTTCAGAGTTTACTATTCCACCTCTCCAAAAATGAAGTGGATCTGAGAAAAAGGTGCTGGTGCTAGCTGAGATGTTCTCCAACAATAAAGACTGCAGTTGGCTTTCAGCTAGAGAGGAGATGTCAAGACATCACGGAGTGCATGCACTGGGAATAGGCATGGTCTGTACAGGGAGAAAACATCTCCCAAAAGAGCGTTGCAGGATTTCTTCGAATACTGCTCCTTATGTAGAATTATCAGAAAATACCTAGAGTTCAAAGGATACTTGCCGCAAGAAGAGGTGCACATAAATAAGAGCTGCCAGCTTAAGAGTCTTTCTTAAGAAGGAAAACCCACCACCAAGCCTAGGTTCCTTTGAGGAAAAAAAATTAATTTCAGTCAATAAGTTCGTAGTAAATTGTTATGTGTCCTGTACTTGGCCTAACACAACGTTGGCAGTTTGGGGCAGTGAAAATAGAGTAGCTCTCCTCAGCTTCCCTCCGTTCGTCCCCTCTGGCAGATATCCGCCTGGAGACCTGCTTCCTGGGGTACGAGGATGAGGAGTGCACCTTGCCCGTGGTTGGCCGCCACCGCATGGACGCCTGCTGCTGCTCTGTCGGGGCAGCCTGGGGGACCGAGGAGTGTGAGGAGTGTCCCCTGAGGAACACACCTGAGTATGAAGAGCTCTGTCCCAGAGGACCCGGATTCGCCACAAAAGAAATCACAAATGGAAAGCCTTTCTTCAAAGGTACGGTGGTTTCAGTGGTTGATTTCACTCTTCTTTTAGGTCAACAGGATGCATTTTCAGGAGCACAGAGTTCTACCGACGGAATTACAATGAATGTCATCCATGTGGTCATCCCTGGATCATTTCAGTGTGCCTTCTCTGATTTCTGAATTTTATACGGCAAAATGTCCACTCTGTCACGGATTTTCTTTTTCTACATCTCAGGACTTCCTGAGTCACTTGCCTCTCCCATGTAGTCACTGTTAAGCGTTAAATAGATTTTAATACTATCCTAAAGCTAAGCAGAAACGAAAGAAAAATCTTCTTGGGAGATGTTTATGCCATCTACTAAAGCCCTAGAGGTAACCTTTATCTGCTGATCTGAAGCATCCAAGTCACTTTGGTCCACCTGACTATAGATAACGGTGTGAGAAACCCAGTGACAGGTCCTCTGTGTCCAAATACAGCAAAATTCATTCCTATGGCAAACACTCCAGTGACTTATATTTCAAATTTTATTTTCTTATGCTATAATATAAAACCCATGTAAAAAAAAAAAAAGGAAGTTACAGATTTAATCTAATTCCAAAATTGAGTTAACTTCTTATGCACAATGATACAGACCTTGTTTACTTCAGCATACGGAAAAATCATAATTGGTTTCTCAGAATTCCGATTATTCAGGGAGGCCCAGCTTATGTTCTCAGTATAGAGTTTTGTGTCAGTTGCCCATTGTGTCTGGACCTACTTATTATACTTCATAACTAAATGAATTTCTAAAAATGGGAAATGAGTATATAAATATCACTTAATTATCCTTATATTAAAAAGTGTAGACTTTTTTTCTACTGAGCATTTGGTTCAAGAAGTCCTGGGGTTAAAATTGTACTGTCTAGAGAGACAGTTTCTAGACGGCCCTCTGAAATGTCTCTTAAGTAAATTCAAAGGAACTTGGATGATTTGCTTACAAAAGCTGTGGCAATCCATTACCGCAGAAGGACTAGATGTTCTTGAGATTTAATCTGCCAGTTCTGTATCTCATGACATTAGGTAGAAATGAACTTGTATTTCTTGAGCTCTAGGTCTTGCTTTAGAAAGGCCCCTAAAAGGGGAAACTCAGATTACTCAAATTACATGTTACCTATGCAGTCTCCAAGAAACTCTTGTACACATTTATTAATGCAAACTTCATATTAATTGAGAAAATATTTTAAATTAGTACACATTATTTGAGAACATGTTTTAAATAGTATACATCACTTGTAAAGAATTAAAATTATAAATGGCATCTCCTTTGAAATTCTTATTTTTAAGTATTAAAAAAAAGCATCAGAAAGCATAAGTGAATATCTCATTCCACTACATACTCAATTGCTTCCTGTAGGACAATATATTTGAAAATCTTCCACATGCCTTACATATAGACACTAGTGGTTTAGAAATTCTTATTCGTTCATTCAGCAAATAGTTCAGCGTTTGGTGTGTGCTGGGCTTTTAGAAGTCCAAATAAACGCACTCTTTACTTCTTCAATAATACTTTCTAAAATGTAGACGTTTAAAAGTCTAGATCTGTTTACAAAGTCCTATTTCTCATGGATCATCACACATTTTTTAAAATGAGTATGACCAAGACCCTCTAACTTCCTGGGTTTAAAATGGGGTGTTGAGATCTCCTAATTGGTCACTTACGGACTTTTCCCACATTTGATTTTCCTTGAAGACATCAATGAGTGCAAGATGATTCCCAACCTCTGCACCCATGGCAAGTGCAGAAACACCATCGGCAGCTTCAAGTGCAGGTGTGACAGTGGCTTTGCTCTGGATTCTGAAGAAAGGAACTGCACAGGTCAGTAAAGGGGCTCACCCTGGAGGGATACCCTTTGGAACTCTTGGTCTTAAACATGTTGCCACAAGAAGTAAAGCTATCCTGAGGCTCATCTGCTGCCACTTGTTGCTTTTGTGCAGACATCGATGAATGCCGTATATCTCCCGACCTCTGTGGCCGAGGCCAGTGCGTGAACACCCCCGGGGACTTCGAGTGCAAGTGCGATGAAGGCTATGAAAGTGGATTCATGATGATGAAGAACTGCATGGGTGAGTGCGTGACCATTTGATCAGCCCAGGGAAGAAACATTCCAAGAAGCTTTGGTGACTCATCGCCTGTGTCGGTTCTTCCTGCTCCCCCAGTGCGCTGGTCTCCTGACCAGTGAGTCAGGCATTGGACTGTGGCAGAGGGAGACTGACATGTGGAAGGAATGAGGGAATTCATGCTCTGGGGCAGCGGGTGGCCTCAGACACCAGGTATGGGTCCCTGAGAAGTGAGTTTAACACCTGGAATAGACACCCCAGGGAAGAGAGAACAATTCAAACATAAGCTATATTAGGGGTCACATTCTAGGGTTTTGGTTCATCATTTTTAGAAAAGGAGATTGATTAAGATAGTTTCATTAGATCAGGTTCCCTAGCAACAGGACTGAGATGGGGGTGTTTTTTGAGGGAGTGCTCTTAGGAGGAACCTGTAAAGAAGTGAGGGAAGCAGCTTAGGGCAGGGGAAGAAGAGAAGCAAACTGTTCGACTGGATTTTAGCTTTAACCTGATCCCACAGGGGCCTTGGAGTGTGAATAGTACCCGAGAGTTGTCCCACCTCGAGGCCAGGAGGCTGAGATTTTATACTCCCATGTCAGTTCAAGCAGTTATTGGCCATGGGCAGTCCCCAGCATGAGAGCGGGGTGTAATTTCTCACCTCCCAGGCATTTCTGAGTGAGGTGGATAGCGGTTTTCCAAGAAGAAAACCTGTGAGCCTTTAGCAGCCAGAACTCCCAGCAACTGGGCAATGAGTGCACTGGCCTGGTCGTGGGGACCTGGCAGGACCACCACCCACAGCTTCAACAGGGGTCATTTCCACTTTGCAGATATTGACGAGTGTCAGAGAGATCCTCTGCTGTGCCGAGGAGGCGTGTGCCTAAACACTGAGGGGAGTTACCGCTGTGAATGTCCTCCTGGCCATCAGCTCTCCCCCAACATCTCAGCATGTATAGGTAAGGAGGAAGACCACTTACCTGCTGGCAGTCGTTCGGCCAACACCCCTGCCAGAGTCAGAGGCTTACGGCTGGGTGCTTGGTATTCTCATCTTCTATACAGACATCAACGAGTGTGAACTGAGTGCGCACCTCTGCCCCCACGGCCGCTGCGTGAACCTCGTAGGGAAGTACCAGTGTGCCTGCAACCCCGGCTACCACTCCACCCCCGACAGGCTGTTTTGTGTTGGTAAGTTCTGTATGGTATGTTATTTATTTTCTTTAGTCTCTTTCGAAAGCACTCAAGCAATGTTCTCTGAGTTCTGTTTCCATCGCTAGTTACTTTTGCTTAATCTTTCCTGTTTTCCTGGAAGGAAAAGTCTTCTCATGGTGGCTCACGATCTTTAGATCTCACCTCCCCCATCTGTTTAAAGAACCAATTCAGTGAAGGCTGTACAGTGTTTTAGCTCTAGCAAGTATAATTTCACCCATGCTGCTTTGACTAGTGAACGGTAGCACACGCTTTGTTTCTGCCTATGCACACCCAGGCACATCAGCCAGTGATTACTAAGTACCGCCTGAAATAAACGCAGCCTGGTGAGTGCCGGGAGGAAGACAGAAAGCTTAGGGTGTGATCTCCACCCTTAGGTGGTTTGGAGCAGCTCAAAGATTCCAAAGAATAATCATTGGGAAGAAGACCATAGCATGTTTATAGCTTACAATGCAATAGAGGCCAAGTCTGGCAGTCCTTAAAAATGAGGTTTTGTGGGACAAGCGTTTTGCTTTGCGGCTGGCCCTTAGGAGGTTTAGTTGTGCTGGGAAGAGCGGCACAGAAAGCCCCATGGCTTTATTGTGCCCAGAGTCAAAGTGAAACTTTGTAGAAACAGCCAGTTTTTGCCTGATTTGAGGTATACCCCATGTGGAACTGCCAAGTCTCACATGGTTTCTACCCAAAATCATAAATCAGCCCAAATTCTTCCGAAGCATGGCCCAGGACAACTCAGAACTCCAGCTCAGGTCCTTGAAAAGGATTGGAACCTCAGCCAAACTGAATGTCAAGTTTGCAACGGAATCTGTGACCCAGAGAATTTCACCCACGTGCCCACTGTTGTCACTGAGATATGTTCTAGCGCCCAGCACTTCTCCTGCATTGTGTGTGGCACACCATATGTTGTGTTCATCTAACTCCCCAACTGCAGTGCAAATATTACGAAGGCAGGGAGAATGTCCATCTCATTCACTGTTAGATTCTCATCTGTAGCACATAGTAGGTGTGTAGTTAATATCTGTTGAAGGAACCAAACAATGCAGTGACTTGCAGTTGCCCTGGGATGCTTTTATAATTTTGTATTTTGTTTTGTTTTATTTGACCCATACATACCTGGAAACTTCAAACATGTGCCATCATCACAAACACAGAGGAAGGTGATATTATTTTCCTTTTTCTTAGACATCGATGAATGCAGCATAATGAACGGTGGCTGTGAGACCTTCTGCACAAACTCTGAAGGTAGCTATGAATGTAGCTGTCAGCCAGGATTCGCACTAATGCCTGACCAGAGGTCCTGCACTGGTAAGTCAGTTTTAGCTTCCTGGGAACTCTCTCACTAACAGGTCCCTATGTAGAGTGGTTCAGGGCCTGGGCTTTGGAGTCAGACAGTCCTGAATTCAAATCTTTGTTTTGTCACTTTTTTGGCTGTGCGTCCTCGATGAAGATCCTTGGCATCTGATCCCTCATCGATAAAATGGGGTTCACATTGCCTGTGTGGAAGAGTGTGTACAGCACTCAGCATAGTACCTGGCGCATGCTCAATAAGTGGAATATAAAATACATTTTCTTCATTGATCAGAGTTTTGAAGAATCTGATCTCATGGCCTATTTCAGTGCTACTCAGGGTGTGTTCCTTGGACGGGCAGCCTCAGTACCACCTGAGAAAGTGTTAGAAATGCAAAATCTCAGGCCCCACCCCAGACCTACTGAATCAGAAACTCCTACGGGGGCATCTCAGTAGTCTGTTTTCACAAGCCTTCCAAGTGATTTTGGATTTGTGCTAAAATTTGAGAACTGCTGGTCTAATTTACACTGCCTGTTGTATCACATGGGCTAGAAGAGCCATGTAATCAGCCGGAGATGGGAAATGAAGTGGGTAATGTAGATTTTAATTTTGGCTCAGGTTAAGAAGAAAACTTAGGTTTAGGAACCAAAGTTATTTTATTGGACCTAGTAAAATCTCCGTTAAAAGCCCTAGATACAAATTTAGCTATAAAAATTAAATTTTGAAAATCTAAGCAGATATGCTTATTTCAAGCATTTTTTTACCTTAAAATATCTGTAAAACAGCAAACAATGGACATTAGGCATTTAAATTTGACAATTAGAAAAATAAGATTCATAATCATTTTTGAATGATAAATTTGTATCAGAGATAAAAGTGCCAATTAAATGGTGGTCTTTTTTTTTTTTTTCCTGAGTTTGGACTTTACCTAAATGTTTATTACATTTTATTAAAATTTTATTACATATGTAGTACTAGTAGTAGCTAATTTATTGAACACTTAGTATGTACCAAGTGCTGATGTGCATTTTTTTTTTTTAAATGATGGTCTTTTAAGTGCATGTGGACCTCCATCCTGAACTGTAGGTTATAAATCTTGAAAATGGTTCTCTCCTTTTTTACCCAAGATAACCTGATGGGATAATTTATGTAAAGTGTCATTTGGATTTCAGAGCTAACAGTCTTATGCGAGCAGGCTGAGTTTACTTGACTTGGGTCACTTAACTTTTTCATCAGTGATTAATGGAACCCTATCAACAACATGCCATTGTTGGTTTTATTCTCTGCAGACATTGATGAGTGTGAAGATAACCCCAATATCTGTGATGGTGGTCAGTGTACAAACATACCTGGAGAGTACAGGTGCTTGTGTTATGATGGATTCATGGCATCTGAAGACATGAAGACTTGTGTAGGTAAGCAAAGAAGACAGAATTTTCCAATTTGCTAGTTATTCACAAACACTGTTAAATTACATAAAGATTTGTTTGGGTAGTGAATAGATCCTAAGGGAAGAGTAAGAATATTTAGGAGCATAGTACTAATAATAATCCAAAGCTAGCATTCCAAAAAGCAACTTTCTTGTGACTGTGATATGATGCTTTTGTCAGATATGTTGTATGGACTGAGCTAACCATTGGTCAACTCCAGTGACCAAAAGACATTTCTTTTATGTCTATGCATTATTTCTGTCCACTTAACCCTCCTTTTGCTGTGACTAGAGTTTAGGCTTTTAAATTGTTTGCTTAAGGCAAGCAAAATTTATTTCTGACAAGAATGCAATAAATTCTAGAATGGATTGTTTTGGAGAGTTTCTATTGCTGTCTTCAAATCTGTCAGACTTTTTAATGTAATATCTAATCTGCCTTTAATCCCATTTAGTATATTTTTAATCTCAGACATTGCAGTTTTCACCTCTAAAAGTTTGATTTGGGTCTTTTTCTTTATATCTTCTGTGTCTCTGCTTAATATGTCCAATCATTTCTCTAGCTTTTTAAATACAGGAATACAGTTATAATAACTGTTTTAATGTCCTTGTCTACTAATTCTATCACCTGTGTCAATTCTGGATCATTTCAATACATTGACTTTCCTCTTCATTACAGGCCATATTTTCCTCCATCATTGAATGCCTGGTAATTTTTGCTTGGATGCCAGGCATTATAAATTTTGCCTTACTAGGTTCTGAATATTTTTGTATTCCTAAGCTTCATTTTGGAACATAGTTAAGTTATTTGGAAACAGGTCGGTTCTCTCAAAGTCTTGCTTTGAAGCTTTGAAGCAGCAGTTAGGGTAGGGCTAATTTTCTCTATTGCTGAGGCAAGATCCTTCTGGATACTCTACTCACTTCCCTGTGAATTACAAGGTTTTCCAGTCTGGCTGGTAGGAGAAGGCACAAATTCTACGCCTTCTGGGAACTCTGATGATTGTTCCCTCTAATTCTTTTGGATGGTGCTTCCTCCAGATTCGAGAGTTTTCCTTACATGAATGTACTGATCACTACTCATCTGGGTGCTTGACTGGGACCCTCTGCAGATCTCTGGAGTTCCCTCTCCTTCTCTCTCTCTGTACATCTCTTTTCTGTCCTTTACTCAGCCCTGTGAACTCTAGCTACCTTGGCCTTCCCCCTCACCTCTTCAACTCATGGACATTTCCTGGTTCCATCTGTCATCCCCCTCCCTATGCCATTGCCTTAAAACTCTCCCTACACAGTAATCTGGGGGCATTTGTAGAACCCACCTAGTTTGTTTTTTCTCTCAGGGATCACTGTTTTTGTTGCCTATATTGTCCTTTCTTGTTGTTGTTATTTTAGGTGAGAAGGTAAATTTGGTTCCTATTACTCCATCTTGGCCAGAAGCAAGAGTCTAGAATTGAAATTTTAAGAATCACATCACATTTGTGTCTTTCAAAAAAACGCTTACCGAATATTTGTGAAGTCCTAGAAATTAAAGTGAATGTCATTTTTAATTTGGGAAAGAAGTGAAGTTTGTAACTATCTGCACTAAGACTACTAGTTTATCTATCTTTTCTTTCAAGATATGGAACTAAAATGTTGGTATCATGCAGTCTGAATTAAAATTTTCATCTTGCAACGGAATAGGCTGTTTTAAAAAGTTTTCTAGACTGTCACATAAACAGGCTCTATCCCCAACCTCGAGTCAGTCAGTTTATTTGATTACTTGACCTCCTGCTTGTGGCCCAGATAAAAAGCAGGTCTTCAGGGTTAGCCTTCAACGTAGAAAGCAAATGTGAATTGGGCTACATAAATATACTTTTTTTTTGAGTGAAAACATTTCATCTTTTCTATTTGTTTGTCATAGTTGCTTTATCTCAGGGGAAAATTTTCAGTGATATCAAACAAATGGTTATATGTATTAATAATATCTGTGTTTTACAGATGTCAATGAATGTGATCTGAATCCAAACATCTGCCTAAGTGGAACCTGTGAAAACACTAAAGGCTCATTTATCTGCCACTGTGATATGGGATATTCAGGCAAGAAAGGAAAAACTGGCTGTACAGGTATGTTTTCTCAAATTGAACAATAAAACCGTAAGTGGTTAAGAGATTGCTACCATAATTATAGATTAACATAAGTTTTAAAACTATTAATATTTTAATTGCATTATAAAGCACTTTGTATAGTATTTTTTCATTAACTTAGCCTGCACTTCTTTGAAATTTGTCATACTTTAGATTGGATCTAAGGTGAGGTTTGTTTCCCTTTACCTGTGGAAAAAAGGCATATGAGATAAATTACCACCATAAATAACACTATAAATATCAACATTTTATGAGGTTAAAGTAACATTTTTATATCAAAGTAGTTAACGTGCTAACTACCAAACATATCCCTTTATTAAAGCAGACCTTTCCCAATAGCCTCCATTGCCATCCCTTTCATTTAAGGTTTTATAAGTGAAATGACTTTTTAAAGAAACACATCCTATTGTAAAGCAATTATACTCCAATAAAGATGTGGAAAAAAAAAAAAACCCAACACATCCTACAATTCATATATTTCATCAAGTCTCATCAGTCTTCTAGTTTCTTAAATTAATGTGCTTTTGTTCAATTAAGTTGCTTTAGCCCTAATTAGCAGTGATACTTAGTACATGGAACAATAAAGTTTTACTGTAGTTACCTATAGTAATAAAACAGATTATGGCATCTAACATAATTTAAAACATAATGGAGACCCTGGTGGGCTTGAATTAGGTAACTGCATCATTTCTTTACAAATAATAGACTTTAATTTCAAAAGCCAGTTTGGCAAGCCATCGTGACTTAAAACAAACGTTAAAATATTTGCAGATTGGCAGTGTGGTACAGGTACAGGTCCTTTTCTTAATTATATCAACGTTTTTCAAGAAAGTTCCCAATATATGCATGATCACTTTAAACTGTTCAGTTATGCAAAGTTTCAAATAGAGATATACAGACGTCACCAATAAATTACTATTAGTTCAAAAATGACAGATTCTAGCCAAATTATTAAAAAGAAGCATGTAGCTAGAATGCTTTCATGCTCACTGTATTAGTCTTCATATGAAGCATGTCTAGGGGTCCATTCTGATAAATGGCACAGAGTTTAAAATCTCTAGTCCTCATGTGGTCTCTGGGGTACAAATGATGCTTATATCAGCATATCTGTGGTTCAAGATTTATTTTTAGCTTTCATTAAAAATATAGGACTTAGGGCTTCCCTGGTGGCGCAGTGGTTGAGAGTCTGCCTGCCAATGCAGGGGACACGGGTTCGAGCCCTGGTCTGGGAGGATCCCACATGCCGCAGAGCAGCTGGGCCCGTAAGCCACAGTTACTGAGCCTGCACGTCTGGAGCCTGTGCTCCGCAGCAAGTGAGGCTGCGGTGGTGGGAGGCCCGTGCACCGCGATGAAGAGTGGCCCCCACTTGCCACAACTAGAGAAAGCCCTCACGCAGAAACGAGGACCCAACACAGCCATAAATAAATAAATAAATAAATAAATAAATAAATAAAAAAAAAAAATATAGGACTTAGGGTAAGGGGTGTTGGTCTGGTAGTAATGCAGGGGAAAGTAGGACAGTTCTATATTGCATTTTACCTAATAGAGGCTAATACCATTGTTTGGCGAGGTTGAACTCACTGCAAGTCCACCCAGAGAACCGTGATTCTTATGAAGGGAGAAGTTAATCTAATGGGACAGTCTTCATTCCCTATAAGAAAAAGATCTCTAGAATTTCATGCTCCAAATTCCCGCTAACAGAGGCATGTGCAGAGGCTGACTGTTTTAGGCCTCTTATCGTGAAGAAAGCTTAAATTTTCATGCAACATTAATATCAGTTTAGGTACATGAGGTATAATGCATGTAATGCCCTTGGCACAGTGCTTGGCATACAGTAGCTGGTCAGTAAATAGTAGCTATTGTTGTCCTTATAAAATGAGACACATAGACACAGTGTCTAGAAGCCATTTTAATTAAAAACATAACTTCTGGTCTAGCAAAATTCTGTACTTCTATTTACTGATATGCTTGAAATCAGTTTAGAGAAGGAAGATCTTACTCTGTATATTAAAAGGCTTGTTTTTCATAATTGAGTGACGAGAGCTGTGTACTCCACATTAGATGAGATGACACCAGTTTTACATTAAGAACAGCAGGCTTTTAGTAAATTACATGAACAGAAACATGGATTTGAAGTCCAAGAAATATTCTGTATCTTTCCCCAAGGGGCAACATCCCCCCTCCCACTTTTAAATTATAGCCTAAAATGATTTTTCAATTGCATAAAATTCAGCTAGTACTGTAGGGAAAAGCATTGAATTTCATGGCCCTTCTGATATCATAGCAGCATGGTATGTGATATCCTCATGTAAAGGAGTAGACCTCTGGATTTGATTCCTAGTTCTTTTACTGGTTCATGAGCTTGAAGAAATCACCAGGGTGCTCCATAGTTATGCAAGTGTTCCCCTTGGGTAAGAGCAGCCCTGCAGTGAAGTATGGAAGGAGAGGGTGTATTAGGGCAGGAAGAAAAAGAGGTTCTCTGTAAATCCTGCTATTAACAACCAAGGGTATCACATTTGATTGGAAATGACTTACACAAACAGGAATTGGCAGCAAGTTTGGTATACTCAAAAACAAGTTTTAAAAAATCTGAGCCAAAATGTTTTTTGAATCCCATGTAACTAGGGCTCTTTTAGCCTGCTTTTAGTTTAAAATTTGTGTCACTCACAACTTAGAACACCATCAGGTTACCTTGGTGATAGTATGTTAAAGACAAGTGTTTATTATGTCCCAGGCAACTAATGTAAATAGAGATATGTATCTTGCTTAATGGGGTAAGCAAGCCTCACAACAAATAACAGTGAAGAACAGACCTGGAAATATGTTTTGATGACAGACAAGAGAAATATATCTACTTCTATTTCCGTACATATATAATATGTATACATACATATCATATGTACACATATATTTTAATGAGTACCTTGTAAAGGAATTATAAAAATATGTATGCTATTTCATAGGGAGGAACTTTGTTTCACGAGAACTTAAAAAATGTCCTCTGGGTTCCATTACAGCTTTGTCTAAATATTTCAGCTCCCTTGTCATTACTGATTGTTTCCATTTTAACAAATAAACATGTTTTTTTTTCCCCCAATCACTTTAGCAGTGTTCAGAATCCACCCACTGACTTACATTCCCAGCCCACACAGATGTTAAGTGTTTCTTTTTTCTCCTTAAGCTTTGTTCAAATCGTGGATATGGCTGAGGGGAACGTTCAATTTAATGAAGGGAGAATGGACATTTTCCTGTAACCTAGAACACATCTCTTCTATCCTTGGCTTAAGGGGGCTGGATTACAGTTTCTCTGTGGCCCTCACATACAAGGCTTCTGATGCCCATTCTACATAATTGTAGTCAGACAACAAATTGAAGGAAGAAAAACTAGGTTGCTGCCAGGTGCCATCCTTGGTGCGTCCTGGCTTTCTCATGGTAATCTGTAAGAATGTACCTACCATCACATGCTTGCTCACTCGGTCAGTGAGTAAGGCATACAATTAAAATCAGGATTGTTTTCAGTTAAAATAGCAGGATTGCTGGGCAACTCCATTTCTCAATCGTTCAGCTTTTCATACGAGACATGTTGCTATGGGTATAGTCCATGAAAGAGAATCACGTACTTCAAAACCACCAGCACTCAGTGAAAATTTGCCCTCATTTCCTTCCAGCTCCTTATCACTGCTAATTGTCCTCCACTGGCTGTCAGCCTGTGAAAACTCTGTGGGTGTTCAGTTAAATAGTCGTGGCTCAAATTTGGGTCCAAACTGAAAAATCCAAGTAGCCTTCACGTTTGGCCTCTCCATTCACCCTAACGCCCTCTTCCCCAACGACTCACCAAGGAGATTCCACAGTGTGCCAGCCCTGCTGGACTAGGGTTCTCGTGACTGATGCCCAGAGGGCAGGAAGGCAGGCGTTTGTGTGGGTGACACGGCCTCTCCCACCATGACTGTCAGAGGAAGCCAGGGCAGCTCAGAGCACAGTCTCTTTCTCGAGTGTCAGATTCAAGTGGAACACACCCAGAACCTGTGCATGGGGTCTGCTCAGACCACACCCTTGCCCTTCACGAGAGCCGTGCAAGTAGGACCTTTGAGTCTCTGTGAGGGAGCTCTGGTGGGGTGAAGGAGGTTGCAGTGTCAGCCCTAAATTTGAATTTCTTTGCTTTTCTTGGCGTGTGCTTAATCTTAAAAAGGAATTTTCTGTCTGGAGCAAACTTGTGGGGGAAAGAGAACATTTGTACAGAAAGAGATGTTCTTGGCAAGCGTGTGCTATGTTTCCCTCACATTATTGAAGAGTGGAGTGTTTGAATATGGTGTCTTTGTTTGGTTGTTTCCCTTATGGCTCAGTTTCCCCTTCTGTCTGCTTTTATAACGAAGTACAGTCTTAGGCCCATGTCTGCCGTGGAAACAATTAATGAATAATAGTTGGTGTGTACACACACACACACACGTGAAGAAACCTTTTATTCAGAGATGCCTTTAGACATTATGACCAAGTCTTTCTAATTCACTTGTGACATACCGGTAGTGTAAGCCATTGAGATAATGACTTATACAAAGATTCACAAAATGGAAAATTGAACATGGGCACCTGAGTTACTCGTCCCTCCTATTCCAAAGCCCATGATACACGGCCTCTTGCAAATATAATTTATTTTCACCCTGAAAACGTTGTGGTAAAACTGCAAATATTTTCTTGAATTAGAAATTTATGTTCATATATTATTCATGATAACAAAAAGGAGGGAGACTCTCCTTTTTAAAAAACAATAGTTATTTTCTTAATTGCAAGATTAAACATGGAAGGTAAAAAAGCCACATGAAAAGAAGAGTATCTTTGGACATTAGAAAACTGAAAAGAAAAAGATAACAGGATTACTAGATTGACAGGCTATGATCATCTCTGAAAATTGTACTTAGTAGAAAAGATTAGTGAATATTTCTATACGTCTGTTAATACCGCCAAGATTTCGAAAGCAGACCTTTAATCAGGACTTAGAATAAAGTCCTGATGTGACTAAAGGAATCAGCTTGGCTAGGCAGCTGTGGCTCAAGACAAAGAGCACCAAACAGGGGATGGGAAACTGAGTTCCAGGTGTGCTGATTCTGCCCCTCACTGACCTTGGGGCCGTGACAAGTTCCCGTGCCTTTGGGGACCTCTGTTTCCTTCTCTGAGAAACTGAAGATTAGGAAAGTCAAATTCTAAGGTCTTTGCACTTAGAAAATTCCTTGATTCTTTAACATCTGGAGGTTTCAACACTTAGGCAATCGAAAGTCATTGTTTCTACCTAACTCAGAGATCAGGACAAATAAAGCAGGGACGTTATGGCAGCACACTGCAAGAGTGGTGCTTTGCATCATTAACTCTGAAGGGAGTGATTATCTGAGGAAGAAAGAAGTGTCCGTGGCCCTGCCTGGGAGCCCTTAGGTCAGGCTTCCTTTCTTGAATTCCCTGCCTATTTACCACTGTTATCCCTGGGCTGGGCTTCCTCCTCATTTCCTTGGAATGTGCCGTGCTCAATTAGTCAGTTGATTAAAGCTCCCAGTCACAAGTTTAAAGCTGCCTGGCATGTGCTTCCCTTGACCTGCCTTAATAACTCAGTAGGTTCATGTGGCTGCCAAGGTTACATTAAAATTCACCTACACGATACATTGCAACCGTTAGAACATTCTTCTAGGCGTGTTTTCATTTTATACTTATTAGTGATATTGCAAAATATTCTTGTAGGAAAAATAACATTATTTTATTTTGTGTTTGCTCTAGAAGTTATAACAAAGCCAAAGATCTCAGGACCATTTCAGAACTTCAGATGGAACATTTGGCAAACAGCATGTTTCCAAACACTTTCAAATCATTTAATTGGGCTTCTTAAGTAAACAAAAGGGTAAACCTAAGTTGCTTGCCCAGTTTATTTTTCACGTCGCTATTCAAGTGATCACTGAAAATTCTTGCAACATTTCATATGCCAAGATTTACCTTCTTAACCTAAGTTTTATGTTAGACATTGGTTTCCATACGGAATCATTGTATCCATACTTAGGAGTTCTTGTTCTTAGTTAATGAAAAAGTTGGTTAGGAGGCTAAGTGCCTGTCTTTCATTATGAAATAGATCGATTTCGGGAAATAAGATTCTGGTACCAATTCCAATAATGATCACCAACTCCCTGTCTTACAGTTCAACTCAATTCTGACAACCATCTACCTGGAGATAGTGTCAGATTCCACAGGTTAAGGACTCAGTCCCATAAAATTGTCCACACTTCAGGTGCCAGCCGCAAGTCTAGGTTGTCTGTTATGAGTGCTTCTGACCAGTTGGCTATAAATCAAAGGTTCCCACCACCTCCTTGAATTTGATTAATTTGCTAGAGTGGCTCACAGAACTGAAGAAACCAGTTTACTCGTTAGGTGTATCAGTTTACTATAAAAGAGTGTAACTCAGAACAGCCAGATGGAAGAGGTACATGGGGCGAGGTATGGGGAGATGGCACAGAGCTTCCATCCCATCTCTGAGCAAGCCACTCTCCCCAGGTCCTCACTGTTCACCAACCTGGAAGCTGTCCAAACCCTATCTTTTGGGGTTTTTCTAGAGGCTTTATGACAGAGGCACGATTGATTAAATCACTGACCTTTGGTGACTGTTTCAACCTACAGCCCCTCTCCTCTCCCTAGAGGTGGGGGGTGGGACTGAAAATTCCACCTCTCTAATCATGCCTTTGGTTCTCTTGGCAACCAGCCCCCATCCTTAAGTGCTTTCCAAATGTCCGTCACCTCATTAACATAACAAAAGACACCTTTTTCACTCTTAGCACTTAGGAAATTCCAAGGGTTTTAGGAGTTCTGTGCCAGAAACAGGACAAAGACCAAATATACACTTCTTGTTATAAATCACAATATCACAGGAAACAAAACATATTTTACTTTATAATTTATAGTCTCTTCTTTTTTGTTTTATTAAATTTTATTGGAGTATAGTTGCTTCACAGTGTTGTGTTAGCTTCTACTGCACAGCAAAATGAATCAGCCGTACATATACATATATCCCCTCCCTTTTGGATTTCCCTCCCATTTAGGACACCACAGTGCATTAAGTAGAGTTCCCTGTGCTATACAGTATGTTCCCCTCAGGTACCTATTTTATACATAGTATCAGTAGTGTATATATGTCAATCCCAATCTCCCAATTCCTCCAACCCCGCCCCTTTCCCCCTTGGTATCCATACATTTGTTCTCTACATATATTCTCTTCTATAATGCTTTTATATTATAGAATCTATCTTGGCTAAATTTGGAAATGGAATTTTGAAGAATGGAGAATTTTTGAGAATTTGAAGTCTTTTAGCAATGTGGCCCTAATCTGGTTCTCCCTTTACTGAAAAATCTCTCTTGAATTGACTTGAGTTTTACAGGAAATATGCAAGAAGACTTGGGTCCCAAAGTGCCAGCTAGAGAAAAGATAGTTCACACACTGCCTTAAGGAATATTCTCTGCAAATGCTTGAGTTAGCAATACCTAAAGTAAAACGTTTATAGAAATAAAGCGTGATTAAATAATACGGTGTTTTACATTTAAGAATAAAATATATTTAGTGTATAGAATATGATTGAAAAAGCTTTCTGACATGCCAACAACATTGTATTCCTTTGTCTATATGAGATATGAAAGCAATGTGCATCATTTCTCTATAGTTGATTTAATAAAAATATTGGGAATAGAAACAAATGACCATGAGCATTAATAGGATAGAATGTTAGGCAACTCACTTTTTAAGATCTTCAACTGGAAGGAGGTTCATTTTGTTTTGCAGTGGCTGGACACTTACCTTAAAATAATGGAAAATAATTAGAGTTAACAACAGCAAGTAGCATTATGTTGTTCTTAGTAAATTGAAATTTAAATCTGTTCAATTTATGTAGCATATACATGTGGATGCTAAACCAATCTATGTTATACTGTGAGAAATGTGAAAGCAAGTCACCTTTTGAATATTGCTAAGTTATTTAAAAGACCCAAAAGGCGTCTTTGCTAAACTTTTTTTAAACCACTGGTTATTTTTTCCAGACATCAATGAATGTGAAATTGGAGCACACAACTGCGACAGACATGCTGTATGTACCAACACGGCAGGAAGCTTCAAATGTAGCTGCAGCCCCGGGTGGATTGGAGATGGCATTAAGTGTACTGGTGGGTTGGAAAATAACAGAAACTGCTTCTCATGAACTGCATGGATTATAAATATGAACATATCAGTTCTGTAAAGAAAACTTTAATTTGTGTTTTACTGATTTTAAACGTCACATTTTCTGTTCGTAATGATGTGTGACCTCTTTCCTTAAGATCTGGACGAATGCTCCAATGGAACCCACATGTGCAGCCAACATGCAGACTGCAAGAATACCATGGGCTCTTACCGCTGCCTCTGCAAGGAAGGATACACAGGCGATGGCTTCACTTGTACAGGTAGGCTCGTGTTGGAAACAGCTGTGTAAACGGCAGTCAGAAAAGCAAGGTGCTCGACGTCTTTCAAACCATCAGTTCTTTTCTGAAGGCTGGGTCAGTTACAGACAACTTGGAACAGAAAATATTGGTTGTTTGGAACGACATTCCTGTGGAATGGAAATCTGTAGCCGACTCAGTTAGGGAGACCTCAGAAACTAAATATATATTTACATAGATGTATATATAGTTATATAGTTGATATATGTGTCACTGTATGTAATGATGTCATGAGTTTAAAATAAATCACACTTCCTTTCATCACCCTTAGCCTTTATATTTTTGTGCCTGTTTCTCACTGCTGACTTGTTTTCCATATTAAAACCAAGTGTGAACTTGCTGTAGGAACCCATGTGAGGAAAAGAAATTAGACATTCTGGATCAGATCAACAGCATATATTTTTCTTCCACTTGCCATCGTTGTTATCATTCCACATTGGTATAAGTAAGAGTTTCATAACTGCTTTGAAAGGAATTCATTCACTTCCAGTTTTACAATATATTAATGACATTTTCTTCTCAGTGCTAATGAGTAGTCATAGAATTAATGTGAACTATTACATATATTTAAATATGTATGATTAGAAACATGATTATAAAGAAATGATATATACACTTATCATGACCATGTATAATACAGACAGCACGTTTTAAGTCAGGGCATTGGTATTAAATAAGATATTGAAGTACATTTTTCATTGGCCGTTAGGTGGCATAGAAGCTCATAGGACCTGAAGCGTCAGTTTATCCTTAAATGACTTACAAGAAGTCATTTAAACATAAAAGGGGCTGAGGGCCAGTAAGTGATTTACCTGGATTTTGTTTTAGCTCACTAAAAGTTTTATCATACTTGAAATTGTTTTTGCTTAACCCAGTGAAGTTTTGTCATCATAAACTTCCCATTGCTTTTTAGAAAATATTCCAAGTTTCATGTACCAGGCATGTATGGTTCATGTGTCTGATATTTAACACCTGTGATTAGTAGCAAAACTCAGAAGAGATTAAGCAGGAATCTTTGGTCTCCTCTGTAGTTGCTATTCTAGGTCTTTTGCTGCCCATCTGAGCAGAGCCTGAAGCTTGAGAATCAGGCACAAACCATGACGTGTTATTTCCTGTCATGGATGTGTCCTCATGTTGATGATCCTGCTTGCAGAAGTCTTAGTGTGAATGATCTGTTTGACTCATTACCCATTAGCGATAATTTAGCATTCAGGATTCTGTATCTGAACCCCATGTTTACTATATAGTCAATATTAGTATTCAAAAGAGAAAATTGAGTTTAATGTGTCAAGTAGAAATTATGATGAAATAGCGCTGCCCTCAGGAAGCTGACAATTATAAAAGTTGCTGGACCTGAGGAATCAGAAAACTCCTAACTAAGGAAGAGTAACTTGTGTTTCTTTCTGGCTGTAGATCTTGATGAGTGCTCTGAGAACCTGAATCTGTGTGGCAATGGCCAGTGCCTAAACGCCCCGGGAGGATATCGCTGTGAATGTGACATGGGCTTTGTGCCCAGTGCTGATGGGAAAGCCTGTGAAGGTAAGTGATGGGCAAGCTGCCGGGGGGCCTTGCAGGGCCTGATGAGATCAGGTTATTGAAACATTCCTGATGCCTTTCATTTGTTTGTTTTTTACACCAAGTTGTGTTTTGGCTTCCCATCGAACCTGGTCAGTTCAGTTTGTGGACAGATTGGGTCTCCAGCTGGACCATTTCTCTTTGTGCAGAGAGAATCTCAGCTCTTTGGCCATAAGGTGCACATCCAGCCCTGGCCAGATGATTTGCAAGAGTACACCCATTAGTCGTAGGAGAATGGGGGTAACCAACTCAGTGCAACATATGCATCCCCATTGCTGGTGGAGAGAGCTCAAAGTGCTGGTGCCCTGATAGGGAAGGATTCTTTCCAAATATGGAGACACAGTTTTTAATCTCTGCTATGGTTTTGTTTCGAGAAATAAAGGCTTTAAAATAACAGCAGAGTGGATAGTCTTGTCCGTAGGTAGAACAATGTCCTGGCTATGTCTCACACGGTCTCCAAATATCTAACACATATGGACGTGGAACAGTCTTTCGCAAATCCACTCAGTAAGGAACCCCTAGCGATGATACCCTATGTCAAGACGTCTCTCAGTGTAAGGCTCCATCTTCCTGAGAAGTGTTGGTCAGACAGGAAGAGTCCTGAGAGCCTGCTGGCTGAGGATGGATCCCACTAAGAAACACAAGATTCTCCTCTTTACCCACACTTGTCAAATTTAAGCACATTATCCCTCATTGAGAAGAATTAGTGACCACAGTGAACTGAAAAAATTTCAGTAGAAATAAACACATGGTAACGATCGACAGTAGAGGTTTAAACAAGACCCTGATTAATGTCTTAACTAATCGTTGTTGCTTGTTACTAGGACATTAACTCAAAGTCAGTCTTCAGCTGTGACATGTATACTAATTCCCTCATATAGTTCTATGTAAATACTTTCCTTTGTTATGGAACCATTGGATGTTCTTTATACAGTTTATATGAAATAGGCAGAGTTTGATATAAAATTCCTCTGAGGCAAGAAACTAATTATGCTGTTGATCATGTGCCTAATGCCTTGTTTACTTCTGTGACTGTGAACATCCAAGGAAAACAGGTACTGTGCCACCTCTGGGAGCAGAAATAGGCACAGTGAAAGTTTTGCTTCCCTTAATGCTATAAGGGAATGTTTTGTTTGTTTGTTTGTTCTTAATATAAATCATCACTGGCAGAGTGTTCATGGCTATTAAAAGCCAGTCTCAAGGCTGCAGATGTGCCTGCGTGCCAATTACACAAGCAGCATGTTAACCTGAGGCAGGGACAGAGGCCTGGAAAAAGCCTCCGCAGTTTTTAGATCTCCATCAACAACTGCAAACACGCACCATGGTACTAGGAACACAGAGGACTATAAAAACTGATGATAAAAGTTACCACAAAGCCTTTGTGGTTCTTAAAATTTTAACTCACAACAAAAACAGTGAATGTATAGATAAGAACAACCAAAGAATTTAGTCTAAGTTGGCTTGTTTGGCTCTTACTTCACAAAAGCGATGTGGAGCTACGTAAAACACCATAATGAGATACATATACATAAAATGCTTAGTCCACTGCTTGGCATGTAATAGGGGCTGAGAAAAGGGAAGTTCTCACCTAGGAGACTTCCTTACAGATGACAGATCATCTGAAAGTCTATAGGAGAAGGACCTAGGTCGATGTCAGATAGTCTTCATTTTCTTAATAATAACATCATTTGCCTAATTACATTAGGCACTTTCTTTAGCAAAAAAATAATTTAATTTCTCCCCCTTTTCCTCCTTTCCCAAGATATTGACGAGTGCTCTCTTCCGAACATCTGTGTTTTTGGAACCTGCCACAACCTCCCTGGCCTGTTCCGCTGTGAGTGTGAGATCGGCTACGAACTGGACAGAAGCGGGGGGAACTGCACAGGTAAGGCATCCGTTTGCATGGAAATCTGTTCCCAGGCATCCCAGGGGACCCAGCTGTTGGGGCCTCACAGGATCGCACAGGGATATCCGCAGAGTCACAAAAGAAAAGCAGAGATGAAGAAGCATTAGGAATCACAGAATAAATTTCTTCAGACCTGGAACTGATTAGATGTGAGCATGCAGAGGAAAAAGTTGAAGAGAGTTGAAGGTGCAGAATTAGTAGCCTAGAATCAAGCTCATGGTTACAGAGGGGCTTGCTGTTCCTTTTCTACTTGGGCACATTTTTGGAGAGTTTCCTTTTGAAGGATGTGCCCTGGGATCATGGGTTTTGTCTTGAACTTCTCTGCTGAGATACCCACTCCTTCCGAGCCCTGGCCTGTTGGTGGTCACCAGAGAACGCGGTACCTAGAAGTCAGCCACCCATTTCTAGTGTGTAGATCATTTTCTCCTAGAGCAAAGAACTCTTCAGGAACATTAAAAAAAAAAAAAAAATTAGAAAAGCCGTAGCGGGCACTCTGTAGACCCTCACTGGTTGATTTCGGCACTCAGTTAAGACTCTGAGAGCCATTTTCAGTTCTCCACCCTAGCGTCCCCTTCGATTCAAGGATACTAAGGAAATAAGTTCCATTCTGTATGGGCTCAGGATTTCAAGAAAACCGTAATTTTTCCAGCTGCCTAAACAAGCCATGACTCAGTGGCTCTCCAGCTATGACCACCTCCACCCACCTCCCTGAAATTGCTCAGGACTAAGGTATTCTTGCCCAAGCACACCTACTTCTCTTGGTTTTTCAAAAAACTATTATGACACCAAGCCGGCCTCTAGCACACAAGCAGGAAGTCACCTCTCCACTGCCATGCCTTCTCCTCAGTTCTCCAAATCACCACCAGCATCATTCTACCCACCCTGATTTCTGTTAGTCTATCCTGTCCCTCTAAGGTCACATGCGATTTGAGCAAAAGAATTTTACCACAGTGGAACCTCCAAGAGGGTTACCAGGGCCGAGCAGGAGGACCGGAGCAGAAAGTATCATCCTCATTTCCCAATCTCTTCTCTCTGAATCAGCGTGTCTGTTCTTGAATATTTCACACGTATTCAAAATAGACAAAAGGATTGCACAGGGGTGGGATTTGCCAAAACCCATGTCTTAAATATCTGGAATTCTGTACATGTTTTTGGAATAGAAACTGAAAGGGAAATATTCAACCCAGCATCAGTGATGGGAAAGAGACTCTTAGCAGGCCTGAAGAAACTCGCTAGGCCTTGTGTGTGCGTTTGTGCTTGCGCTCAGCTGCACCGAGGCAAGCACACCCAGCGGGGGAGGCAGCAGAATTCTCCTGCTCCTGACGGTTCCCTGGGACATCTTGCTCTCATTTGATAAAATAACAAGCTGCACATATTAAATATATTTTCTTAAAACCTGTGTCTGAAGTTTTGGTTGACCGAGGTCACGGTAGTGTTTTGCTTTCAGTTACCTTCACTGAAATATTTTTCCTAGTTCCAAAGTTATATTTTCTCCTGATGACAAATTTGAATGCTAAATGTGTTCCAGGGGAAAAAGACCAAAGACTATGACATATTTCCTTCCTGAGGGGTTTTACTTCAGAAGTGGAAGACTATATTTCTAGGGGTAATTACAACTGGAAACTCTTAAAGATTCTAGTTGGGAGCCCTAGATTTGGTGCTACCGTTTTATGGTGATGCCTTCCCCACGTTGGCTCGGGTGATAACGCTGCCCCTTGCTGTTTGGTTTTAGACGTTAATGAATGTCTGGATCCAACCACGTGTATCAGTGGGAACTGTGTCAACACCCCAGGCAGCTATACCTGTGACTGTCCACCCGATTTTGAGCTGAATCCAACTCGAGTTGGCTGTGTTGGTAAGATCTTAAAAACTTTTCAGAGAAACGTACTGTTTGTTATTTTTAAAGCAACATTGAACGTTGCATTCTCAAATTTTTAAAAAGTAATCGTATAAAAATTTAAACATTTCCTAAATATGGTTTATACTTTCAGGTCCTTTTCTCTAGGTAAATTCCCAGTATATGTGTTTGGGCACTTTTTAGTTCCTTAGTAAATTATGGTTATTAAACAGTTTTGGAAGTGGGTTTGAATTTTCAACCCTTACATAGAAAGAATTTGCCTGACGCTTTTTTGTTTGTATATGGTAAATAGATACCCGCTCTGGAAATTGCTATTTGGATGTTCGACCTCGAGGAGACAATGGAGATACAGCCTGTAGCAATGAAATTGGAGTTGGTGTTTCCAAGGCTTCCTGCTGCTGTTCTCTGGGTAAAGCCTGGGGTACTCCTTGTGAGCTGTGCCCTGCTGTGAACACATGTAAGTGGACATCCTCCTATTTATTATTATCATTCCAGCTCAGTCCAGTTCTCCTTTCTAGCTCCAGAGAATAGAAGCCACAGAGGGAGGGAGCTGCCACTGGTCTCTACTCTTTAATCAGGGAGGGGAGATCAGTCCTTTCAGCCCTGTTGAAGAATCCCACTCCCAATTTGGAAGTCAGAACATGTCCCCAGTTGGCTTGCACTAAAAAGTCAAGTAGGGCAGGCAACATTTCATTTCTGTCTGAGTGAAAAGAAGATAGCAGTATTTTAAAGAAGACTTTCCAGGCTAGGTTACTTATATCATATTAGGACACATTGATCTCTCCTCTTGTCATCTATTGGCTAGTCTTAGAAGCTCTAGGACAGATGGGAGTTTCCCTGGGTGAAAAAGAAGCAATTAACTAAGCAAATATGAAATGGAAGATCATTCCATTCCTGTGGTGTGACTTGAAAGAAAGCTTTAGAGTGTGATTTTAAGGACATAAATAATGTCTTCTAAAAACATAAAAGGCTTTCCTTTTTTCTAAGTGGATGCTGTATTACGATTTAGAGTCAGATGTAGCTTCTGGGGCAAAGGTCAGTGGCTGCTGCTTACGGGGTATATTGGGATAGGTATTGATTCTCTCCTTGCTGAAGGGTCACTTATTCTAAAATTATTTGTTGAGTACCTAAAGGATGTACTCTGGGTGTGCAGAGGTGATAATTTATGGATAATTGGATGTCTAATTCTCGTCTAATGGGTAGTTCCTGCCTTCCAGGAGTGTACAGTCTAGCAAAATATGACCTAAACATAAGAGCTGTAATTCAGTGTAGACCTCAATAAGGCAAGAAAGAAGAGCAGACTCAGTGCCATGAGTGGGAGAAAGAGCACACCTGGTTCCAGTTAGGACTGTGTCACTTGCCACCCATGTAACTTTGGAGTCAGCAAGCCTGTTTCCTCATTCATAATGTGCCTCATAGGATTAAATGAAGTCACTCATGTAAAGCACTCAGCACAGGGATGGATGCTTGGCAGGTACCGCCTTCTCTCCTTTATTCAGAAGGGGAAGTCAGTTGTGATTGGCACTGTGCGGTGATAACTTGGTGCATGTTTTAATCGGGGCTTGAAGGAAGGGTGTGACATGAAAGAGGGGACTTTAAAAAGAGTGGATGATTGCAGAAAGGGGAGAGAAAAATAAAAGAGGAGGACAGTTAATTTCACTGATGTTGAAAGAATCAAAGCAAGATGGTTAGGTGGGGGGCAGGGGGAGTCGGTTCTATTGAGTAACAGTGATTAGCCAAGCGATAGAGGTCCACCCCACCTCCAACTGGATCAGAGCTAGAACTGCAATACATACATATATACATTTATGCATATATACATATAATTTCAGAAATCGAGGAGGGGGATTATCAGATTTGGAAAGACCATGATCATCATGAAAGAACTGATTCTTACAGACGCTTGTCAGGATGATACAGCAGATCCGGGTCATTCTCATCCAGGTGTTCCTGTATGAATCACACTGCTGGTGCATGGCACTGAAAGAAGTGTTTTCGAGTGAAATACTTGGATGACAGAATTAATGGAGGGAATCAAAGGACACTGTAAAAAGTTGGTTTTGGAAACCAGGGGAATTAGTGTTGCCATCCGTAGAAACAGAGGGGCACGAAAGCTCTCTAGTCATTAAGGAGAGAAGTGGGATGGGAACCAAGACAGAACAGCTTTTCCTAAGGCTCTGTTTGGAAAGGGTTTTGGAGACAAGCTGATTAACAATATGAAGGGAAGTTGTGATTCCCAGGAAGTAAGACCGAACAAAACATAAAAATGGAGGAGATGGTTACAAAATAAAAAGGGAAAGAAAAATCTTTAAAAAGAAATAATGATGGAGATAGAGAATAAAATAGTTCATAAGAACATAAGACCAGAGAGTAGGCGGAAGGTTCAGAGACTGAGGACAGTAGCCTTACATTTGGCACACATAGAAAAAGCCATTTGAAAGGACAAGTATATACAAAGATGTTAACCTGCTTCAGGTGAGCGGGGTAACTGCCAGAGATTCCTGAAAATGAATATTTTCAGATGGATATGTCAATTTTTCTCTTGAGGATACTATTTCTAGAAATTTTAGATTCAGAAGAACTCGGTCTGATTTTTGTTTGTTTGTTTGTTTCCATAGCTGAGTACAAAATTCTTTGTCCTGGAGGAGAAGGTTTTCGACCCAACCCTATCACGGTTATATTGGAAGGTAATTCTGTTTCGCTGATCTTAAAGCGCGCACCTTTGGAACTGCCTCGGGTTTATTTACAATGCTGTCGTTGTCATTTTGATAGATATCGACGAGTGCCAGGAGCTCCCAGGGCTGTGCCAAGGCGGGAAATGTATCAACACCTTTGGCAGTTTCCAGTGCCGCTGTCCGACGGGCTACTACCTGAATGAAGACACCCGAGTGTGTGATGGTAAATGGCCCTTTTCGGATGACAGGTTCTTTCAGATATTAAGAACTGACCTCAAAAACCAGCATACAGTCAGTCACCAGGGAAACTGAGACTCTAGCAATACAGCACAATAGTCCAAGTGCAAACATGGCCAGGAAACGATGCCACACATGTGGCAGCTTGCGCTCATGTTAGTGACAGAATATCATGTCCAATACACCCTAAATCTCCCTTTTTTTTTTTTTTTCTTTTTTTTGAGAGAAATGGTGTTTTGTTATCTTGAGCCATAGTCCTGTTTATGCCTGCAGAGTTTTCCATGCTCTTCAGAAAAGCCATTTTTATTGGTGTAGCACAGGTCTCGTTTCAGTGGCTTCTATACTCTGGACAGTTCTGGGCTCTTCTTCTTGTCCTTTACCACTTATCATTTGTACTAAGCATTTAAATGCGCTTCTCTTTGGAGGCAGCCCCTTTGCTTTTATGATGCAAGTGATGACTCCTGTTCATCCTGTGTTACTGGGAAGATGGAGACTATCGACCACTGTTAGCTTTCAGAGCACGTGGACCATTGACCAGCGTGGGGAAATGGTTTTCATCTATATACAGGAGTCACACAACGGATTTGGGAAGAGACCTCCCTCTGTCCTGGAGGGGAAATATTCCTCTGGTTCTCCAAAAGGCTTATTAGGTGACCTCGGCAGTGACAACCTTGTTGAGTATTAGTCAAGCATCACAATACACATGACACAGCTTAAGACCCACGGAGTTAACAAAAATTAGAATCAACCCCTGTGTTTGAACATGGGGAAGGAGGCGTGATATACCTACTTCTGTGCTGTCTTACCAGTGCAGATTCATGAAGCCAGTTTTTGATGGCTTCGGGATATATCATATCCTTCCTGAGATTTTGTGAACATGTGAAGTACCTAGCTATCTTCCTGAAAGATGCTTGAGAATTATAATTTCTCCACATTACCATCACTGCACGTGTTTGAGGATGTTTTGGACTCGTTTATTAAGAACTCATATCAGAAGGTAAAATCTCCTTTCCTAAAACTCCTCTCCTGAAAATGCACACATTAGCACAGACTAAGGACACTGATGAATGAAACATCCATTTTCCTTATCCAGGTTGCGAAGTGCCCTGTGGATTTTCTCCAAGACCATCAACATTTATATTGACCCTGAGTACCAGACCATTCCAAAGAGTGAAATTTCCATATTCACATACCACTTTCTCTTTGGATTATAGATGTGAACGAATGTGAAACTCCCGGAATCTGTGGTCCAGGAACATGTTATAACACCGTGGGCAACTACACCTGTATTTGCCCTCCAGACTACATGCAAGTGAATGGGGGGAATAATTGCATGGGTAAGTCCCAACTTTTCTTTATAGTGCATGTTTGTTTGGTCCTCATCTGCAAAGAGAAAAAGAGCTTCCGAGCCAGCAATTAGTCCTCAGCATTATGTTACTCATAAGAGCGAGTACTGCCACCCTTTCACTGAGAGAGCCTCCTCCCCTGTAAAGCATAAGCTGGGCCTTTTCTCACCACCTCGTGTGGGTGGTTGGGAGTTTTCTTTAAAATATAATGTTGGAAAATCCCAAACAAAGGTTTAATAGTACTTCTTTTGTTTGACTTTGGGTGTATCTTTATACAACTATATTTACAGCACTGACCTACAGTATTAAAACATCATGAGTCGGAAATGAGAAAATCACTGCCAAATAGCAGGGGAGAATTGTTACTAGGAGACTGGGTGGAGAGTCACGTAAAGTTTATTAACACCGCAGCTACATAATGACTAAGTTCTGTGGCACAAAACAACAGGGAATATATTTCTCAAAGTCCTTTTTCTTGTAGTAGCGTAGGACGACGGAGAGCTGTGTGAGAGCAGGCTTTTCCTGCCCTGATTGAACTCAAGTTACAATACACTTCAAAAGAGATTCACTCCTTAAGTATCCCCTTAGAATCTCCCTGTCGTGATTTCCCCATGGCATCACCATTCCCTTAACTTCCTCCTTTCTTCTAGATATGAGGAGAAGCTTGTGCTACAGGAACTATTACGCTGACAACCAGACCTGCGACGGAGAACTGTTGTTCAATATGACCAAGAAGATGTGCTGTTGTTCCTACAACATTGGCCGGGCCTGGAATAAGCCCTGTGAACAGTGTCCCATCCCAAGCACAGGTGAGTTTTAGTTTCACCGTTACCAGAAAGATAGCTCGGTACATTACCCACAAATTGTTGGGGAGATGAATCTCAGCAAGGGAAGAAAAGGGTGCATCGTTGATCTTCATAAGAAAAGATTAGCTCACAAGGGCAAATAGTTAAATTCACAGTTGATCTTGGTCCTTGCAGCTGAAAACTGAGTCACAGAATATGCTTTCTAATTTATACCCAGGTTCATTCACCAGACGTATAGACTCAGTATATCACAAAAATATAAACACTGTTATCATTGTTATGGAGTCTGCCATATGACTAAAAGTCTGGAAACATTGGGCAAAGCAGTATGACAAATAAGTAAACCATAGTCCTATCAGTTTTACTTATTTATAACTAATCTTGTTCCAGAAAGAATTCAAGGTGGCCCACAAAGATGCAAATGTAAAATAAGAAGGCCTAATGCAAATGGCAGGCAAGGGTAAGAAACTCAGAGCAAGGAACAAGGGTAATACACACGATCCACGTTGGGAATTCCTACACACTTGCCAGCAACGAGCAATAACTTGGGCTCTAAACCTTCTAGCAGCTCATATAGAGAGAGATGTGATCGAATCTAAGAGTCTCAATGACCACAAAGCAAAATCAACACTAAAGACAAGCAGAAAAGATCAACTCCTTGATATTGAGATCTTAGAGAAATTTCTTCTTATATCCTCATGCAGAAAAATCCAAATAATGTTATCTGTTTGGGAAAAAAAAGTCTAATTTACATCTTAGCAGTAAATGAAGCAAAAACTTTGGTGCAGTGGTCTTACACGGTAGATGATATATGTCATATATATCATGAGGACATCGTTTACTAATGATGATCTAGATTATCTTTATGATTTAGATTGAATGAACTACCATGCAGAGTACTGATCTGAGAATTGTGTGGGACCTACTCCATTCCCCACAGTGATATGTAAAATCCTAAACCTATTGTCTGGTGCTACCTGACAGTGCATAAAACAGAAGATTCTTTTTTAGTAAAATATACCATTTCATCCATTGTTTACTCTGGAAAGAGTGTAATAACCATTACTTAGAATTACGAGTTGTCTCCACTCTGCAAGATGTTGTTCGACCAGGGGTTGGCAAACAAGAGCCCATGGGCCAAATCCAGCCCTCCTCCTATTTTTGTATGGCCCACAAGCTAAAAATAATTTTGACATTTTTAAACGGTTGGAAAAAAAGTCAAAGGAATGATATGTCATGACCTGAAAATTTTATGAACTTCAAATTTTAGTAAATAAAATTTTACTAGAATTCAGCCCCACTAATTTATTTACATATTATCTATGGTTGCTTTCGTGAAATAGTTGAGTAGTTTCAACAGAGACTGCACAGCTTGCAAAACCTAAAATATTTACTTTTTAGCCCTCTAAGAAAAAATTTGCTGACCCCTGATCTTGACCAATGGCCTTCAAATCTTTTGATCATACATACCTATCGTTAAAAAACCTGGAGGTTACACACACTTGCTGTGTGTATTTACAAGTAAAAGTATATGTGTATATGTCTCTATATGTTTGTTTTCAATTATATTGAGAAATGCATTGATTATTTTCATAAACTGTTCTATTATAAAAGATACACAAAATTAATTTTAAAATTGGATTTTACAAAGACAGACATCCTAGAATTTTCTTTTTTACCTTGATGGATCATTGTACATTCCCCTGCAGACCACTTTGGAGATCTCTGATAAAGACTATCATTTACTTTCAGAAATATCTGTCTGAGTTTTAAGAATCTGCATACTCTTAATATAAAATGCAAGGTTTCGTCTTCATGTTGAATATTGGCCAAATCCAGCCACGGCTGTTCATTAGCTATGCAGTCTGCACACATTTTAGGAGTCCCTGAAATTTGGATGGTCAGTGGAGGTGGCGTGACACTTGTTGGAAGTGGACCCTCACTCCTTTTTCTATAAGGAAATAAAAGCACTAGGAAGAGAACACGTTACATTTTGATTAAAATACTTTTGGAAACCTTTTACTAATTTTCAGTAGGTTTGACCCACAAGGCAATGGCCATCTTGAGCTTAAATTGATACCATGCTATACTGGTTACACTCATGATCTGGAATTACAGAATCGCAGAGTTAAAAGGGACCACAGGTGACATTTAGTGCATCCTTTATTATCAACTTTGATGAATTCAGGTGAAGGAGAGAAAGATAAAGGGTCGGGGGGAGGGAGAGAGAGAGAACAAGAGAGCTGCACCAAAAGAAATCCAGCTCCAAAACTTGAAGTAATGAGGTAAGTTGGTTGTTTGACGTGAATTAGTCATTAATAGACCTCATATCAAGAACTCAGCTAGATTTGCCACAGTCTCCCCCAGTCTATCGAGGAAATGGCTTTTGTATACATTCGTTAAATCCTAGATCCCTTAATGCAGAGTGGAAAGAGGCACTCATGCCAGTCCCTGGGTTCAGAGCTGAACAACATCCTTATAGAGACCCAGATTCTACAGGCAAGATCATACAAATGAGTGGCGTATGATATAGAGACCTCTGCTTCTGCCTCATTATTACATCAACATGAGGTCACTTTTCCTTCAGTGTTTGTCTTAAGGAGAAGTTTACACCATCTGTAGGAATTTTCAGATAAATTTTTTATTTTAAATTTTTCAAAATACAGGTAAATACCTTTCAAGAATGGATACAAAGTAATTTTGTTCAGCCTAATTATTGCTCTCTGCTGACCCCTATTCCCACCCCGCTCAACCCACCTTTGTTCAATCACTGCAGATGAATTTGCTACACTCTGTGGAAGTCAAAGGCCAGGCTTCGTCATCGACATTTACACTGGTTTACCTGTTGGTGAGTTATGATGCCTTTGTTGGAACTTTTTGTCTCTGCCTTTGTGTTAAGAAAAGGAAATACACACTGTTATTTTCTCAGTTTGCTTTTTTTTTCTTAGAAGGAACAAATCATTAAACAGTGCCATTTAGCTTTATTGAAACTCTGATTCTTAGTTTGAAACAAACAGTACAGACACCCTGTGTAGCTCCACCTAATTGGCAGCAGCATTTGTCGGTCATGATTAAGGGGACTGGAAAGCTTTTCACAGAATTACAATCAAGCTTAGTCAAACCAACCCTAGGCATCAACAAAGAGAGATTCTGGGAGTAGGGCCAGTTGACGTTTGATTTGACTATAATTCCCAATCCTTCCATCTGACTAAGACCTGAGTTTAATATGACTGTTCATACCAATCCTTATGTGTAGGTGGATCAATATTATCTCACATAGAATCTCCTCAGGTCATCCGCTTTGGGATTTTTAGATGTGAAATTAAAAAAAAAAAAAAAATCTTTCCAATCTGAGGCCCTGTCTGGTAACTGGAGCAGACACCACTGCGGTGCTAGTGAAGCTTATGCAAGATTCAGAAGTATTGCACAGCGTTCAGCCAATGGAAGTGATGCCTTTGTGGTTTAAAACCAAATAACATGAAAGCAGATGGAAAGCTACTGCATTCTCAGAGTCTTTCCCCAGTGTGATTTATATGGCTCCTTAGATGCCCCTGTTAATTCTGAGCAGTTGTGTCTAGTAGCACACATCACCACTTGGTCTGTTCCATCTTATTCCTAATAAGTAAACTGAAATCCACATCAGCCTTTCCAATGACCTTGTTTAAGAAAACAAGGGTCTGCTCCAGCAATCAGCCTGGCTCTTTTAGTGCCAAATACATATGGCTCCGTAGCCTAGTCAACATCCAAAGAAACTTCATGATTTGGAAAGAAAACCTGTTAAATGGCATTGGCCTGAAACACCCGGCTCTAGCTGCTTTGTTTTTCCCCTTCCCAAAACAGATCTTTTCATCTCCTTAGAATCTCTGATCTGAAGATAAGCGGTCTTTAATAGTAGAGTCCATCGTTCTCCGTGGATGGACCAGGCGTGTACCCCAGCAAGGCCTACCTTCTAATGTTGGCAGCAGGCAAAGACTCAAAATAGCATGAACAACATCCACTAATAAAACTGGAAAGGCCTCAGACATCGTCTAGTCCACATCAGCTAGGCCTTGCCTTACCGTTGAGGGGACAGAGGCCAAGACAGGGGAAGGGACTCAGCTGAGGTCACCTGGCTAATTAATAACAGAGCTGAGACCAGAATCCAGTCCTGACTCACAGCTTGCTTTGCCGCTAGCTCTTGAAAACTGGAAATGTGATAGTTAGCAGTATACTTATTGTTAGCAAATTCCAGCATGACAAAATATTTAGATGACTGAGAAACTTTGTTTTATTTAAGCTTTATACTCTTCTTCTGAAAGGTCTGAAGATTGTTGGCATATAGAACCCATTCGTGTGGGGTTAAAACTATAGCAAGTTTATTAATCTTGTCTTTAAACATAAACTTTTCCAAGTTGCAGTTCAAATGGAATCCAGACAGGAAAAGAAAATATAATTTTTAATATATGCTTTTGCTCTTTTATGCCTAACAATGGCTAGAAATTTGACCCAGCCTGTTATTGTTAAACTTGAAAATACATCTCTTATATTTAAAACAAATGAACGTGAACATAACATTTCATGTTTTAACCCGTACCTAGTTCAAGAATGTCTGAATTTTTTTTTTTTTTTTTGCTTTTTGCTGATAGTTCATAGTTGTGATATTTCTTTGCCTAACTTTTTAAGAACATGAATGACAAATGTGTGAAAAATCTAAAACATAATTACTTGTATTCAAAATGGAAATATACCCTTTGATATTCTAAGCTGGTTTACTTCCATTAAAGAGGTCAATTTGTCCTCAAACAAAATCAAGCCCTTTAGAAAAAGGTCCAACGTAAGTCCATGTCCTGTCAAATTTCTCCTTTAAAACAGATTGGCTTTAGGGTGTGATTCTTCTGAAAGCTCTTGTGAGTTCCACTTAAGTCTATAGCCATCTTCTTACAATTTATGCAAACAAAGTATCTTGCAGAGGCTCCTGACTGTGATATGTAAAGGAAAGCATCTCAACAACAATAACAGAAACCTAACGGATTGGAAAGACCAAAGCTTTACATTCCCTCCCGGCTTCTGAAGTGTTTTGTGAAACTCTGCCAGAGGGCTGGTAGAGGGGCCCTCTGGGAATAACAAGCACTTCGCTAACGGTTTTGTGAAGATTGTTTGACTGTGGAAAAGCATACCAGAGACAGGACAGCCTGTTAGCGGATTCCTGGTATCGAATCCCAACTCTGCCTCCTGTTGGCTGTACGGTCTTTGGCAAGTTCCATGCTCTCACTTGGCCTTAGTTCCATCATCTGCATCATGAGGATAGTCAGAGTACCTAGAGACCATCTCATAGGGTGGCCCTGATGATTTGGTAACTAAATCCAGGTTAAATGTTTGAGAAATATACCAGGCATATAGCAAGGGAGACACTACTGTTACTGTCACTGTTACCGTTATTATCCTAGAGGACACTGAATGGTCAGAAGTTCAGAGCAGGTCAAACAGCGAGTGGACCCACCAGGCTGGTGAGGAGACCAGACTTGCCCACGTGGCTCCCTCACCAGCTGGCCAGCCTGCTTTAGCAGCCTGGGTCCTGGCCCTGCTCTCACTCCTGCTTTGGTCCTGTTTTAATGCTCACCAACCCCACTTCCAGGTACTGGCTCTTCATTGAATACATTTTAATTGGCACTTAACATTTGTCAGACAGTGTACCAGGGGCCGGTTAACACCATAGCGTAGAAGCCAGCCCCAGCGCCTGGGCTTGGGAAGCCACGGTCTACTGTGACAGTCCTTCCTTGGTGCTTGCTCTGTCTTCATGGTCAGCCCAGGCCCAGCTTACATCCCCAGACCTGACTTAACCTCCTTTCGAAAGCCATGTGAAGGAGAAAGGGGGTGTTGAAGTGGAATTTGGAAGATCAGAGTTGGCCGTGACCATGGGCTCCTCCTCTGTTCTTCACCAGCTCTCCTCTCCCATTCTAGACCAACACCACCACACACTTGGGGTAGAGAGACCACTTTCTCTTGGCAGTCACTTTTATTCTACTCATCTGGTGCACAGGGCCCGGTGGGGACAAAGATGGCTCCTACCTGGACAAAGCCGATGTTATAAAACAAAACCAGAAAAACAGATAGTCAATCAGATAGACACATGCGTGTCTGACACGCAGTCTAGTTATCTCAATTTGCCGTTCACTGACGTCCCCGCTTCCATCACCACCCCAACACACACGCAAGCATGTACACACACATACACACGCACTTTCTCTTCTTTGGCTTTAGACCTTACATAGAATGAATTAGAAGCAGCTGACTTCCAATTCCAGTTTACCCTGCAGAGGGACCACGTGCCGTTCCGTCACTCACACGTACCTGCTCTGTTTCTAGATATCGATGAATGTCGGGAGATCCCAGGGGTCTGTGAAAATGGCGTGTGTATCAACATGGTTGGCAGCTTCCGATGTGAATGTCCAGTGGGCTTCTTCTATAATGACAAGTTGTTGGTTTGTGAAGGTAAGAGAGGCTGTCACTATATCGCATCCAGAAATGAACCACCCGATGAGCTACATACCCACACACACACACGTGGTCAATTTCACAACATTGGAATTTCAGAAATCCATCAAACTCTAGCAGTAGTGAGGGGCACCATGTGGATCAACAGACATTTCATGTAAAAATTCCCTAACACGCAGCGGGGAAAGCAGGATGTCCATTCCCCAGCCCTCTCCCCCCACACACAATGTATTAGATTTCCCAGCTGATATGGAAAAGCCTCGAGATCCCGGGTGTGTCCGATAGATGGCTATTGTTTCACATTGCTTGAAAGTGAGCATGAGTGGTGGGCAGTCATCTTGAGCTGAACCTCAAAATCAGTGTTCTCTTCCAAACGGAGCCTTTGCTCCTCCCAAGTGAAAACAAGGTTAATGCAAATATTTCAAATGCATGAGAGAATTCCAAATGGCAAGAACAGCAAATTCGATTTTATATGAAGAATGTTGGCATGCGTGCAAATGGTACTTTTTTCATTTTCAAATTACCTCCGCTTGCCATGTGTTTGTGCTGTGATTCTGCGCATTCCTTACCGCACTTCATATTTTTCCGACATCTGGGGAAGATAGTGTTCTTTTACATTTTAGTAAAAGGGACGTTACTGGTTATTAAATATACCATGGGCCCTAGGACAGCTAGAATAATTTTCTATTTAATACTTAAACTTAGAGCCTCTAGCAGAGTTTTTGTTCATGTTAGAAAGGCTTATTGCTCCTTAGAGCATGTATTAGAGCACATAGGTCAACATTTTAATATTAAAAAAATCTTTTTCTCCTAAACTGGGGACAACTTATAGACCATGAGTCAAGTTACAGCCCCAAGCACATGCTTGTTAAATTCTCCTCACCAGGCTTTCTGTTCCTATGGCCAAGTTGGCCCACGTCCCTTCCTCTGCCTGCTCTGCGGGGGAGTGGGAACAGGGTGACAGCAATTCCTGGCCTTCCTAAGGAGATAGTCATTTCGGGCTTTGGTTCGGGCCCTGGGCTTCAGGTCGTCAAGGATCAGGTGTGGGGAGGAGGCACGATGTGGGAATGGAGAAGAAAGCCCACAGCAGGTGACCTTATAGTGCGAGAGGTGGTTGCCTGCTCATAGCCACTGTCTTCCACCTGTCGTACATGCCTCAGGATGTCTGCCGCCTTCTGTGGCATCTCCCCTTCTCTTCCATTCAGAGCTGGTTACTTTACCCAGGTGCCTCTTTGGCACTTAGATCTGCTGAAGCAGCAGCCGTTGGCCAGAAACCAGAGGCAAGGCCACCCAGGGCCACCACGTCAACCTAGACCTTGCTACACACATGAGACTGAAAACCTACAGCTGCACCAGCGTAAGGCACTTTGCTGTCAGGGTAGCATTCAGTGGATATGGAGATTACAAAGCGCTCCAACTTTCGGTTTCCGTTTCGTAGGATATCCATCTTCAGGGTGAATGTTTAATCCAGGGTCAGCTGCTTCCCAGCACACTCTTAGCTCGCAGAATCAGAAAAGGAAGGTTGATTTAGTACATGCCTCAGCCAGACTGAAATTGGAATGGATTCCAGAAGTGATTTAGGGAGGATCCATGTGTCTGCCCTCCCCAAGTGTGTCTATAATCAGATGTTAGGCATCTGATGCATTACAGAAATGCTGGTCTGTGACACCGATTGGCTTCTCCAACTACACAAGGTACCCTCTGTGTTTCTGTACACCCTTCATTAAGAGCAGGGCAGGCCTGGTGGGTGAGGTGGTGCTGGGTCCTGGGTCCTGGGTCCACTGTAACCCAAGGTAGGCATATTCTGCTTCTGTATCTGTTGTACAGAGAGGCACACCCCATATTAGACGGTAACTCCCACTGACTGCCAATAGTCCTGAGGTTTTCCCACCACAAAAGCACACACCTAGGAGGCCTAGGTTGATGTATTTGCCGCCCCCTTGTGGGAACTTCTTTGGCTGAGCCGACTTCTGCATGAAACCCCAGTACTGGTGCTGGGCTGACTCCCACCTGTGTTACAGGCTATTCCCTTTACTGGATTTAGACTGAATTAGAATGTTTCATAAGAGCAGGGGAAGGGAATATGTATTTTGCCCCATGCTATAGCCTGGACCGTGCAGTAACTTTTGCAATGCCATGAATTTGAACTGTATTAGGTAGCTGTTAAAATTTTTAAAAGATAGACAAACAACTCCCTGAGCGTAGTCAAAGCCCTGGAGCACACAATATCCATTTTATTCTTTCCTTTGATAGTGAGCGTTTGGTTATTTTCAGTGGTTTTATGTGCAATCTCTCATGTTAAGTCTCCTTGATTTGACTGCCATGTGGCAGAAACTTAAGCAAGAGCCTGTGCAGCCCTGCAGTTCAAAGCACTGTCTGTGGACCAGGAGCACCCAGCATCACTTGGGAGCTTATTGGAAGCACAGAGTCTCAAGCCTCTCCCCAGACATGCTGAATCAGAGATGCCTTTCAAAAAAATCCGAAGTGATTCATATGCACATTAAGGTTTGAGATGCTCTGCTCTGCAGACCTCACAACCTTCCAGACAAAAGCAACCCAACTGAATCCTAAAACCCCCAGGCTTTGAGCAAATACAAGATTTCCTAGGATATTGGTCTATACCCGTATCAAGTCCTGGCCCTTGAAGCTGAGTTTCACAGCTTTTTCTAGACATTAGCAGCATTAGAAGCCATGTGTGGTGATAAATCAAGTATTTGCATTTCTGAAAAATATCTGTAAAACAGAAAAATTAGAAAACAAATTTTCCATCTTCCATGGTTTGTTCAGTAGAACCGATCAAAACAAGAAAATATAAATCCACGTTGTGTGAGTGGCTTCATCAGCTTGACACCAGATTCTGCCCTCCCTGTAATTCAGTTCTCTCCTGCTTGTAGATATCGACGAGTGTCAGAACGGCCCGGTGTGCCAGCGCAACGCGGAGTGCATCAACACTGCGGGCAGCTACCGTTGCGACTGCAAGCCCGGCTACCGCTTCACCTCCACAGGGCAGTGCAATGGCAAGTAGTCCCCGCCGCCCAGCGCCCACCCGACGGGCCAGCCCCATTGAGCTGCAGATACCTGGATTTCTTTGAGATGGTTAGGTTGAAGAATACATGACTTCTGAGTTGTAGTAACTAAACTGGGAAAAAGGGAAAATTGTTGAAATGTCTTCACACTTAGCTCTTTTCTCCCTTTGGAGGTGTGACGTTTCCAAATTTGCCTCTCTGCTGCCCTGCTGCAAACACCCACTCCCACAAATGCACACACACACATACACACTCCCTAACTGGTATTCAGGACCAAATACTTTTTTTTTTCCTTTCACATAATCCCCCTGGAGTGGGTGAGGTTGTCACCATTCTGGCCACATACCCCAAGTCTAGATGGCAAAGCTCTCCTGAGCTGGGCCAGATTAAACTGCACAAACCAAGGAAAAAGAACCAACAGTATCACTTTTTCTCCTAAACAGCTTACACGACTGAGGGCAGCAAACGTTGAAAGCCTTTTATTTGCTATGTCACCTACAGTAAAATGAGAAACTATCCGCGAGAGGTTAAATTTTTTTGCTGTTCCCGTTTGTCAGGGATGCGGCAGAAATAAGAAGGATGATCGTGCTACCAACTTAAATTGATGGTAAAATTATTAGGTATCTGATAGTATCTTGTAGCCAGTGGTGTGAAAATAAAAACACTGGTGTTTCAGCCCAGGAGGAAAGTAATACCTCAGAATGATTTTCATCTGAGTTTTTTAGTAATTATAAATCACTGTATATTTAGCAAGGAGGTCAGGAAGAGTGTGTTATTTTGCTTCTGGCTCATTTCACAAGGAATTTCCTGGATATTTTATGCATTTGTGAATGAAACAACACCAAGGAACGTAGTCAGATTTTCCTTGGATTTCCTTGCCCACCAGTGATTAAGTGGTGGGAAGTGCACTGCTTTCCGTAGGGTATTTTGCATTGTTTTATGAGACTTTGGTGGGAAGAGGGTGTAATACCAGAACAAAAACTCGTTTTGAGAATCAAGACTTGTTTTGGGGGTTTAAAGGAACATGTGCAAGTATTTAGCATTTTGTCAGCAGAGCAGTTGTTCTCCTCGTACTGAGAAAGAAAACAAAACAAAACAGGACAGGAAAAGTGAGGACGTCTCTGATATGAGTCACAATGCCCTCATGAAACTTGGCACTCATACCACTTCCCTGCATTTTGCTTGTAATTTATATTTATTTGAAACTGCGTGAAATAATTCCAATCAAAATAAGGAATTGCTGATAATATAGAACATGTCATTTCACACCATTTCATGCTCAGGCAAGATGAGGGAACAACTATTTTATACATCAAGACAAGACGTCCAACCAGGGCCTGCTGGGGCTTAAGCCCTGTCATGTTTTCTTGTAGAATAGTAACATAAATAAAGCTCATCCAGCGTTAACCAGCGATAAGTACTGTGAAGGAGTGTTGTCTGTAGCCAAATCTTCATTTCCCTCATTCATCGAAATCCTCACAAGAAAGGGAATGTACTTGAATTTGAGTTTTGCAGCTATTCAGCCTCTGGGGCTGAAGACTTCACTCTGGAAATGTCTTCACTTACATCTTACTTTTAAAATCTTTTAAAATGTCTTTAAATACTGTCCTATACATGGCATTTTTTCAGACATATTGTAAAATACTCCTGTCTTCCTGTGTTTAAGATGAAAAGAACTAAAATTTCCTTATCATAATAAGATTTTTATTTGAATCCATAAGTACATCATTTCAACAGCTGGCCATAATACCTGCATTGTTGCTGAGAGATTTTTAGAGAACAGTTAGGTATCGAAGCCGAGGATGCTGGTCTGACCTGAGGAGGTGTGGCATTAGAGCAAATGCAGCCCCCTTCTGAAATGTACTGCCCAGCTAAAGACATATTCTTCCCAGCCATTTCCTCATGGTCTCCTCTCTGTCTGCTGACTGTGTGGGTGTTTTCCCCCAGTACCCTGTTTAAATCTCCTACCTCAACCTCAGACAGAACCTTCTGGGAGTTTAAATCTTGGTGCCTGTAGAAACCTAGTTTTCTGGTCTCAATACAAAGTGAATTTCACAGTTAAGTTCTCTAGAACTGTAACTTTCTCTTTCACCAGTAGAACTGCAAAGAAATCCACGTTTCATTTTTTAAAAATCATCATGAAATAGGCAACGTAGGAAAGAAAATTCCTAATTGAGGATCCCTTTCTAATAAGATTCTTAATGCTCTCCATTTTCTGTGGGTCCCAGAGATAAGACAGACCTGGTCCTTGCATTCTCCCAGATCCATATTACCAGAGGTTACCCAAGGTTTGGGCCAACCCTCCTCAAAATCAGCTCCCTCCACAGAGCTTGGCAATGGAAATCAATTTCCTCTGCCTATCTCAGGGAGCAGCTTGCTCATTTTAAATCCGTTTTCTCTGATGGGAATAATCCTAATTTGTTCACTAGCATTTCTGCATAGGTTAGCCGTAGCTCCTAAGCTACTCTATCCCAATTTCCCCTCTTCGTGATATACTCAACCCCACCTGAGACTTTTAAAGGATATGGTGATTCATCAACTCTAAATGTTTTGCGTATTGGAAGGAAGTAGTTCTAAAAATGGCAGCCTGAGCACGTGAAATGAAGGGAATATACTCTCTCCTGGCTTGGGCACAACTGCTTTGTGCAGCAAAAAGTGCCTGTTCCCAGTTGCCATCTTCTCAGTAGATAGGGCAGGCAAACAGCAAGTGTGGATTATTCAGCTGAGAGCAGGGTGCTGCGGTGCTCTACAACATCTACACCCAAGGTGGCATTCTGCCATTTGCTTTCTTTTGTGACAACAGGAAAATCAGGATAACGCAGTGCCCCTAGAGTTAACATTTTCCCTAAACATAGACTCTTGAGAGCTTTAGAAAATGAGAGGCATAAGTAGGCATGTAATTATGTCACCTGTGGATTCCTGCAACAAATTTGGCCCCTCAGATAATCAGATTTCAGGAGAGCATCACTTGATGACAGATATAATTTAAAGCCTAAAGACTGGCAGAAGCAAGATGAGAGGGCTTCCTTCTGAAAGAATATGGATAAAAAAGAAAGAAACATCATTAGGATTGTCAAGTGCTGAAAGGAGCCATGTGTAGACAGGAAGACTTGGTTCAGATGGAACAAATGGTTATAGGAGTGAGACACAATAATGATGGGTAAGTGGAACAAGGGACGATGCAGGCTGTCCATCATGAAAACCTATCTTAGCAATGGGATTTGTTTGATTTAAATTTCTAGAGGAAGCCATGAAGCTTCCATGATTTGAGGCACCAAATCTTGACTAGACAAAATACTTCAATCAGTTACACAGTCTAGGATACTGCTTAGGCAGATCATCAAATGGATTACCTACCCGTTTGGATTTTTCTTCCCCATTCTACTTCTAAGTCTTCTCATCTTTTAAAAGATCTTTTTGGATACTGCCCCTGTTTTTTCATTGCTTGTGTATTGTTAATATGGTCTGAATGTACCCAGTAAATGAGAGTAAGTTTTAACCAATTTTGAGTCAAAAATAAATATGTCGGCATCTGTTTTACTGGCTTAGTTTAGAGCTAGGATTAATCCTGAGAGCAATACCTAGAAGTAAGTTATTTCATTTGATTTTGTCTTCTAAGTTTTCACTTAATTTTTATCTACAGATCGCAATGAATGTCAAGAAATCCCCAATATATGCAGCCACGGACAGTGTATTGACACAGTTGGAAGCTTTTATTGTCTTTGCCACACTGGTTTTAAAACAAATGCTGATCAAACCATGTGTTTGGGTGAGTATGTGACTATCATTTCATTTTTTCTTCATAGCCTATTGAAAAACTCATTTGTATCTGAATATATTCAAAGTTAACCCTAAACCTTTCAGTAGTTTTTTTATTTATAAAATAAAAACAGAAGCAGGTGTGTAGCATTAATATCCTTTGGTATTTAATCTTTAGTAATCTGAACATCATAAACCTCTTTCTTGATAATCATTTGGCTGTCAGTTCAGAAAAACTTTTGACTAAGAGATAAATTGAGAAAGATATTAAGACAAAAAATTACTATTTATTAATGTTAAAAGCCTATTATTCTTTTATAATATTTCTGTGTCCTTAAAGACAAATTTACAGATCATTTTCCTAGGGGAAAAGAGCTCAAGAGTTTAAACCTCTTCCTTGGTCTTAGTACTGAATCAGAATGTTGATTTAGAATAAACTTCAAATATGTAATCAGTCAATTTCTCTCTTTCCCTCCTTTCTGTTTCTACTTTAAAGCAACATCCATTAAGTCTTCTGGGGACTTCATGAACATGAATCAGTTTCACAGCTGGAAAAAGAACAATCAATAGAGTAATGTTTCAAGTGCTTGCCTTTGGCTGTAATTGGCTTTATCCATTAGGGAACATTCTCATAAAGTCTGGTCATCTTCAGAGCAGATAAGTTTTAAGTTGAAGATTATAATAGGCCCTGCTCATCACTGGAGAGATAATCCCTACATATCAAATGAAGCCCTGCCCAACTTTCATTCTCCCTCTTCCATCTGAATTATCTAGAACCCTCTACCAAAGAACCTGCCCAACTAAAGAACTTCACTTGCTTGGCTAAAAATGAATCAAGGCAGAAGTTTCTGACTCCTGGCAGGGTGACTCATCTGGATGCACTCTTCAACCACAGACACACATGTTGGAGTCACACTGGGCTCAGCAGTAGCTTCTTGATTTAAGATCACAGATAACTTATCTTTATGTCCAAAATTTGAAAGGAAAGGAAATCCTAACTCTAAACACTACATTTTGCTAATCTGAGGTGTTCCCTTCCACTCCTTCCCCATCTCTTTGTCCTTGCCCTCCTCATTCTGCCTGTTGATATAACAAACCAGCAATATCAACTTTTTTCATTTTAATTTCTTATTTCCTCCTTAATATAATGTACACCTACTCTTTACGAGAAAAGACGATAGCCGCTGTCACAAGATGCAAAGACACGTAAGATGCCAAAACAGCTTTACAAATAGTCAAAGTGAAAAGTCATAGACCAATAAAAAGACAAAATATACCGCAAGAGAGGAGCCATATTAGGGGCCATCACATTGGGATAGTTTAGAAGGGAGATAAGTCACCATTTCATGGGAGTGGTCGTGGGTTTTTAGGGGTGGACTGGGAAAAAGAAACATGTCTAAAATTCCAGGTGAGTTAGAAAGCTAATTTATTTTGTTGCTGATTTTGGGGTAATATCAGGTGACTCACTGCTTTTTGGTAAACTTGAGTGAGAATCTTAAAGGCTGAAGTTTGCCAAAGGTGGCAGTGAATCAAGACCCAGATGCGCACAGAATTTTCCATTTCCAAGTGAAAGTATTTGAGAAAAGTGGCAAGGGTGGAGAATTCTAGAAGTAAATAGAATGAAATAGTTCTTGTCCACTTCTCATGTCCTTAGCTTGCCTCCTTTCACATGCCAACCAAGGAAAGGATTTTCTCCCAAGGCTTAGAACCTTGCCTTTTGCTGGTTCCTCACAGGGAGCTGCCGCTGCTGGAACTAATACCAACATCGAATCTAGAAGTTCTCAGCCTACGTACGACATTTTGTGAACTCTAAAATGCCTTTTAACCACAGGTAACCACATACCCTCTTCTTCTGTTAATAATCATGTTTTTCTATGTCCTTTGTTCCTGCTAGACATAAATGAGTGTGAAAGAGATGCCTGTGGGAATGGAACTTGCCGAAACACGATTGGTTCCTTCAACTGCCGCTGCAATCACGGTTTCATCCTTTCCCACAACAATGACTGCATAGGTGCGTGTGCAAAACAGTCAACCACCAAAGGAAGGCAGTTTTATGTGTGTTCTTTGTAATTAGCATCATCTCCAGCGTGCTGGCAATCTTTTTTAATATATGCCATCTTATGCGTGACAAGTGGTTAAAAGAGTTGTTAAATACAATGTGCTAATTGTCAAGTATAGTTACTACATCTATTACTTTTATTAATATACTCATTAGCAGCTATAATTTTTATGTCTACTATGCTGCGAATTAAATACATTTCAAAATAAATCGAATCTGTTTTAAAACATACAAAAGCTATCCTTTGTATAGAAATTACGTAGTTCAGGAGCAGTGTGGACCTACTTGTCTAGATGTTTCACTATAGCCTCCCCTCAAAGAAGTTAAAATTCTTCTTATAAAATATGCTATATTATTCACAAGCAAGGGTAAGGAACCAAATTTCGTATTGTGCTAGAGGCTACTTTTATATACTTCTGATTACAAGAATACTTAATAGTACCCTCAGCTGTATTGTGTATTAGTAATTCAGTTTTAACCTTTAAAAATGAAACCTAAAGGATGATCAAGGTGAAACTCATATAAAATCCTAATATAAATGATCAATCTCTAATTAGTAGAATTATGTCATCTTGTTAGGTTCCGATAGGTGAGTAAAGCCAGGTCTATTGTTATAAACTAGATCATATTGGAATTTCTTAAGTCTGCCTGAGCCAGCAAAGGCCACTGAAATTCAGTATAAGTATTTTTCCCTTTAAAAGTTTTGATCATTGATGGGATTATGACATTTTCTTTGGAACATATCAAAGGATATTTTTTTGGCAGATGTTGATGAATGTGCAACTGGAAATGGGAACCTTTGCAGAAATGGCCAATGCATCAATACAGTGGGGTCCTTCCAGTGTCAGTGCAATGAAGGCTACGAGGTGGCTCCAGATGGGAGAACCTGTGTGGGTGAGTGCTGCTTCAGAAAGACCCTCCAAAGGTCATCCCAGAGACCACTCCAGGAATCACGCAGTCTCTATCACAATCCTTCCTTCAGAAGCCTGGAGGAAAAAGATCAGAGTAGAAGTACACTAATCCTGCCTGTATGTGTGTATGGTATATATACCACTCTTCCCCTTTATCTTTTAAAATTAAGTGTTTGTAATTACAGAAACAGTTACAACGTTCAATGTAACAGACAGTTAAATTGTTCTATAAACAACTGTAATTCCCTTTCTTTTATTCTTTTTCTTCAACATAGCTTTGTGGTAAGCTCCTCAAAGGATCTTCATACCCATTGTCTTTTCACGTGCTATGCTTTCCTGGAAAGTAGATCAAATAAAATATGGTTGTTAGATACACTGCACACTTCTGAAAGCTAATAAAGCTGATTTTTATTGAGCTGTTAGTTTTTCTCCATGGTAGAGTTTGTGGACTTTAGATTTACATATTTCTTAGATTTTATTCCAGTTTCTTTCAGTTTTAGTTGCTTGATGGAAATCATGCTAGTGGGAACCTCTTTCTTCTTTTTCCCTTTTCTTTGCAGATATCAACGAATGTCTCCTAGAACCTGGAAAATGTGCACCAGGCACCTGTCAGAACTTGGATGGGTCCTACAGATGTATTTGTCCACCTGGATACAGTCTCCAGAATGACAAGTGTGAAGGTAGGAGGGCTATCAATATTTGCAAATTAGCAGTATTGGTTACTGCACTGACATTATCAAATTTTTGAGATGGTGTGATGGTGTCTTCATTTTGGAATACTTTATCAGAAACAAATCCAAGGGTAGGGTATGACTTATGGGCTCAAAATTAGATGGTGAGACAGGAACATCAATTCTCATGCTAATCTCTGATGAAGCTATTTTGCTCTGTGTATATGGATGGTCACATGACCCTGACACTTTTCCAATATACTTTTATGCAGCTGGTAAAAAGTTCTGGATTACATGTTTTTAAGTGCCAATGGGTTGCAACTAAACATAGCTTCCTGATTCCAGTTAAAATCTTTAAGTGACCACATTCAAGGTTGGATGAATGTGGCTATATAATTTGTCTATGTTATTTTGACTTGTAGAATGGTAGAAATGTGTAACTACAAATAAATTCTCACCAAATTTTATAGTACTGCATTCCTCAATACGTATATCATTGCATTAAATGAAGGACATTAATTGCCAGAACTTCATTAATGAATAGGGTGGAAAGGACTTTTAAGAAGTCACCTAGTCCATGCTCCCACCTTTAAACAAGTCTGCATCTAATCCATAATGAGTAGGAATTGTCCACTTTTAATATCATCAATGACAAATGTTTATTATGTATCTAATTTAACTCTCAGTCAAGAGATAATATTCTAAATGAAAACACTTTTATCAAAATTAGACCTAAATACAAATTATTGTGTTATTTTACTTCTATTAGAGATCAGCTTTATTCACTCCATGATTAATGCAAAATTACCCTAAAATGAACAGAATGAAAATGTATAGAAAGAAAAATGACTTCCAGAATAGTTCATGAATGTGTTCATTCTAAATCTTTGTCCCTACCCTTATGAAGTTGGCACCTACAGTTTGATTTCTACCGTAACAACAACAAAAACAAAAAGGAGACATCTGAGCATTTTTACAAAAGTTGACTTTTAAGCAAAGGTTGGATGCCGGGGTGGAGGGAGTGTAGGAATGGAGCAATTCAACCATCAGCAGCAGTTCAGATAATAAGCCACAGGAAACATGTTGCAACTATAAATGCAACATAAGAACATGAAATGATGAAGAAGCTAGTTTTGCATTGTACAGGAAGATACTTTGCACTGCACATTTCTAGAAAATCTATTGTGTGGTATTTACAAAATTAAGTCAAGATAACAAAGTTAATATCCTAACTTCCCTTTAGTTGGACCTCGTGGGAATAAAGCTGTGTAATGCGAATACATTTTGGTGTGGGTAGAACTCATTGCACAAACCTGAAAATAAAGAGTCGCAAGATAACAAGGGGTATCTGTTTCGTTGAAAAAAAAAAACTTCCATAAAAATAGCATGGCTCAGAATCAAGACTTACCTCTTTTTCACTACAAATTCCTGCTGAAAGTCAGGGAAAAAGATGGGTACGTCTCTTGGAAAGAGTGGTCATACTTTTTCCACAAGTAGGGTCATCATGTAGTTCACTGACCAAACCAAGACAATTTTGAGGAGGGCACTATTAATAATGAGTCCAGGTCAACAGGCATAAACTAGGACTCTCCCAGGCAAACTAGAACATACTCAAGCCATTGAAACTTCCCTGCAAACCATCCTTAATTACTCCTTTACAGTAGATAAGGTATATTAATATGCTAAAGGAAACATGCCACAATTATGTGTGTCAAATTCCTATTATCTATATGATAAAAGAAAAACTATAGTCTATACACAGAAGATATTTTTGTGTCTTCAGACAAATTAAACTGCAAATGAGAGACAGGAGCCTCATCTCTTGTGATATCTTTAGCTTGTATTGCATAGGATTATTTTCATGAGTACTAGTGTCCTGGTAGAAGTCATAGTTTTAGGATATTGTAGCATGGGATATTGGGGAAAGGCACTGTGGATAGATGGGTGGAGGGGAACAAATTTGGTTCAAAGGCCTACATCTCTCACGGGGTAACTCATTGGCAGCACAATTAAAATTTCAGAGCGTCTGCTTACTGTGTAGTGGTGAAGTCAGACTCTATAGAGTTTCTTGCTTCTTTCCTAGTTTAGGGTGGTATGAAATTACTCCAACTTTTCTAATTATCCAAGAAATTCAGTCTGGGTAAAAGATGTTTCTCACTGCATCCCTAAGAAGGCACTTGCAGAGTCCATTTTTACAATAAGAACCATCAAAACTAGTTTTTTAAAAGTCATCACAGGGACCTCCCTGGCGGTCCAGTGGTTAAGACTTCACCTTCCAATGCAGGGGGTGCAGGTTCGATCCCTGGTCAGGGAGCTAAGATCCCAACATCCTCGTGGCCAAACAACCAAAATGTAAAACAGAAGCAGTATTGAAACAAATTCAGTGAAGACTTTAAAAAAATGGTCCACATCAAAAAAATCTTAAAAAAAAAAGAAAAAATAAATAAAGTCATCACAGCCTAGAAGTCCACTCACAGCATCACGATACAGGAAAAATCTTCATTGTTAGAAGAGTTTTGAAACTCAGTTACACTTTGTACTTTTACATTGTGCATTTAGTATCCGATGGTGTCTCCATCATGTTTTGACTTTGTTTGACGCATGTACTTCTTTTAGATATTGATGAATGTGTTGAAGAACCAGAAATTTGTGCCTTGGGCACATGCAGCAACACTGAAGGCAGCTTCAAATGTCTGTGTCCAGATGGGTTCTCCTTGTCCTCCACTGGAAGAAGGTGCCAAGGTAAGTGCTTTTGACTTTTGACTTTAGACTTTCATTACTCTGTGTTTATTTGTTGTGGTTTTATTTTTTAAACATGGCGAAGTTTTGATTCTTTGTGAAAGAGAAGATGGAGTGTTTTCATTCATCCAGACGTCTAATGATTACCATATGTCAGAAAGTTCATTTTTACTTTTAAGGTTAAAAACCCATCCATCAAATTATGGTTGCTTGTACAACAACTGTCCTGGCACTTTAAACCTGTCTCTCCCCCTGGGAACACAGATGCTGATAGGTCAGTCAGCAGGGGATCAGCCATGAGCCACTGAACATGGCAAAGCCTGGGGGAAGTTCAGTTACAAGTTCTCTGCCTCTGAAGAGGTAACCTCTATAAATATGGGCCAAAACCTAGACTTTCAGACAGAAAAGTGCAGATTAACTCACGTGCTCCCGGGATATAATGCCTATCTCTTACATCACAAGTTTTCTAAGAAAACAGAGAAATAAATGTGAACCGACCAGGATTCTTGCTGGCCCACAGTCTGTTTTCAGGAATGATACTTGTGAACTTAAAAAAAAAAAATCAAAAGGGGAGCCTGAACTTAAGCATAACACAGTTTATTATGTCTCAGCAAACTATTCAGATTTTACTAAACAATCAATTGTGTGTGTCTGTCTACTTATACAGACTAGTTTAGTGAATTCAGGACAAAAAAAAACACATGCAAACAGACATATCCTCCCCCCCACCCCCGTCCCACCCCCTTCCGGTGGTTTTTTTGTTGTTGTTATATTTTTTTGTTCAGTTTTTTTTCCTTGGTTGTTTTGTTTTGTCTTTTGCTTCCATATTACCAAGTAAGAGGCAATGAATATCATTTAAGATTCCAAATATTGGGCTTAGGGATCTCAGCCTTGCCATTTATAGCCCAGGGCAAGTCATTTAATCTTTTGGAAGCTCAATTTTCATATTTCTTATTTTTAAACAACAATAAGAATACCCACCCAACCAGTCTTATTGAATACGTGAAAAAGCTTTGTTCATTTCTGAGTCCTTCATAGGCTCTTGCTATTGTTGTTCAAATTGATTAACTTTGTACTTTTCAACGGGTCATTTGGTCACCTAATATTTAGGGGTGTGAAGGGGGAGAGTTGAGAATTCTCTGTTGGTTTGATCCTGTAGGTAGCTACCAGAGGCCCACGTGGATTTCTGGGTTATGGGTGGGATGGTGCTTGATTCAAGCAAATATCCTGTCTGTATGGTACAGACAGCCAGATAAATTCTAACTCCTACTCCCTTGTTTTTGTGTGCCTTTGGCTTGGCCGAGTTTGGAAAGAAAGCAGTGAGAAACCAGGTGTGAATCTGCCGATGTGGCAGGCCAGAGGAAATTCATAGGCTATTAATTCAATTTGCACTGGCCTGTCACAGAGCAAGCTAACGCTGCAGGAAGAATCAGCCCAGCTGTGAGCAGCCCTGCCACATGCTCAGCTCCAAGAGGCAGAGCCAGAATTGAGGAATGCAAGCAGGGAAAGTGACTTTTGTAGCTCTGATGAAATTTCAAAGGTCATTAAGGCTCTTTGCAGATAGACCAGTACACAGGCAACCTAGCAAGCCCTCGTTAAAGGATGTGGGCATGCAAAACTCTCTTTCCTGATGCAAGGCACCTTTAATTAAAAAACAAAACCAATCCTAGAGGATCATCACAAGCAAATGTAAATCTCCCAAAGAGCACAGATTTTGCTAGAGCCAGGGCATTAAGAGCTGGGTTTTTATTGTAAGATGACAAATTAGGAGTCAGGCTTCTGTTGACCATAAAATGAGAAAATTCCACAGAACCACAGATAATGTTTTTGAAGGAACAAATGTGATATAGGACTCAGGTGAACAGACCCTGGCACCTAAAGGCCACAGATGTAAATGAGCCACTCCCACTTACAAAGTTCAGTGAAGGGAATTTGTCACTTAGGCTCACTCTAAACTTCATACCTAGATTTTTTTTTCCCGGGGTGAGGTGATAGAGCGGTGTTGGGGAGCTGGGCTGGGGTATGGAATAGGGTCAGTAATGAAAGGAGAAGAGAGTGAGAAAATTAACAGACCAATACTAGCACATGCATGTATCTAGGTTTAAAAGAAACATTACAAGCTGAAAGACAAAGGAGAGAATTGAGTTTTGATATAATTGTTGAGACATTTTTGTGAGTAGTCATTAAATTATATCTTAAGACAGTTGTAGGCATAAATAATAAAAACTGGACCAATAAACACAAAACACTGTATGTGACGATGAACTTGAAGAACAAAGCACATCAAAAGGTGTCCTTCAAGAAACTACAATTTGTTAAATCTTGACACTTCTCAGCAAAGCAACCATTTAAATAGCAGAGATACTGTGGGACAAGGATAGGCTTTTATTGCTCTTCACCTTCAGAAGAATAGTTTGCTGAAAGGTGCCTTTCAGGTCCCAGCCATAATGGATATGAAAATGGAGTAGAAACTAGAGAGATAGTTTATCTAAAAGAGCTGGTAGCCATGAAGAGTTCAACAAGTTCATTGGAGAGGTCAACAGAATTTGACTTATTGGAGCCTGGTAAATGTGGTTGACTGATTGATTGATTGATATTTTTCCTTTAATTCATAAAAAGTTTTCTGCAATGATCTTTGGTAACTCAGTTATTCTTGCCTTGTCTCCTTTTCCGTGAAATAAAAGATGGTGAAATTGTCTTAACTGAAATCATAAATGGCTATAATAATATGCTACCTGGAATTGAAAACAGTGACAGGAGAGAGCAGACCTGGTCATACATAAAGAAAGGGGGATTGTGCAAAATGGATATGAAAGCATTTCCTTAAAACCTGCAGATTTTAGCCTCTGTGTAACTCAGAGGAGTTTGCAAAGCTTTGGAGGTCAAATTTGAGGGAAAACATACTCCAGGCTCTTGGATGAGCTCACTTTTTAGAGTCACCCACTTTGCTCTATAAGAAATGGAAAAGTCAGTTACCAAAACTGTCAAGCAATTTTGGAGACTGTTGTAGGAACTAGATCCCAGCCCCATGTTCCATGTTGGAGTTACCAAGAAATAACTGATGTTAAAGAAATATATTCTTTGGAAGAACAATTATTCTCCTTCACATCCACCCATCTCCCTGTCCTCCTCTTTACCTTCCCTCTCTCTGTGGAGCTAAATAAGCTTCTGTGTGTGGGCAAGTGTGTACACACACGTGTGTAAAATCTGCAGAAAACCTCACATATATTTTGTAGACAGAAGCTGCGTGAGTAGCTGCTTCAGTGAAATACCATTGAGTTGTATTTTTGCCAGTCCACAAAATTGCCACATCTTTATTTGCTCTATGCCTGGAATCTGGGGTTTTATTTTGGCTCCAGGGCTTAGGGGACACAGAATAAACAGCATAGTGTGATATCACAGTGAGTACTAGAACTGGGAGGTCTACCTTAACTTGTGCTTGCTAAATGTTATACCATCTCTGAATGTCTCCACCCTGAAGTCACTGATGACGTCAGCATTGAAATGTGGCAGTGTTGGTTTTTATTATTCACATCATGTTATTTTGGAACATCGGATAAAATGAGAAATAATAAGGTAAGAGCCACATAGATTTGTTCATCAGCTCTCACTACAAAAGTTACTTACCACTCTAAAGATCTCAGCTCAATTACTATTATAATCACTTAAAAAGTGTGACTTTAGTAATGAGAAGGGATCACATTTAACAGGGTGGATTGTTTCTTACTCAGTATTATACAATAATGACTTAGTAGGAAAGCAGCTGAGGGGTCTCTTGAATTTGTGCTGCAGATTTGCGAATGAGCTACTGTTACGCGAAGTTTGAAGGAGGAAAGTGTTCATCACCCAAATCCAGAAATCACTCCAAACAAGAATGCTGCTGTGCCTTGAAGGGAGAAGGCTGGGGAGATCCCTGCGAGCTGTGCCCCACTGAACCCGATGGTATGTCCACTATCTGCATTTCTCTTTGGCCATTCAAGGTACAGGCTGTAAGATTGTAGACCTTCAAAACGTAAGGCAATTTAACTGTAAGTCCAACTAAAATGTTCACTAAAATTATCTTATCTCAGGAGCTAGGTAGTTATTTTCTTCTGAACTACGTTAATACTCAAAGCTGCCCAAGTAGTAGGTACACCAGCTCTGGGAGCCTTGTTATCTTTCTCTGGTTTCTGGGCTTGGCTTGTTCATCGTGTTCCAACACGCGCAGCTTCCACACAATACTTGGGGAGGAGCCTATAGTTAATTGCCTTTGGCCCACCTATTAACAAGAGTTCATCTCCATCACAGAGGCCTTCCGCCAGATCTGCCCCTATGGAAGTGGAATCATTGTGGGACCCGATGATTCAGCGGTTGGTGAGTGGCTTGTGCTGGATTCTCAGCATTTCTTAATATTTTCAACCAGCCTCTTCCTTGTCCTTTCTCTAGCTGTTATTTCTCCACATTTATCTTGGAAAATTAAGCTCTTTTTTTTTTTTTTTGGTCTTTTCACTTAGATACCAATTGTATTATTGTATTGCATGTTAATATTGCAATACTAGATATTTCATCAATTAGGCACTGAAATGATAATATATCTTTCTGTTTCCAAAAATACATCGTTATTCACTATGTTTTCCTCCTTTGCTTAAGATATGGATGAGTGCAAAGAACCTGATGTCTGTAAACACGGGCAGTGCATCAATACCGATGGCTCCTATCGCTGCGAGTGTCCCTTTGGCTACATTCTGGAAGGGAATGAATGTGTGGGTGAGTAATAAAGCGGTTTCTGTTATTGGGATTTTACAAATCAGAAATTAAGCTATTCAGCATTCACGCTAGGAAGAATAAGTACCAAGATGGGACAGAAATAAGTTTTATACACTTGTTCACATATCATTCATCTAGCAATACCAGCTGAGTCCCCACCAGGTACCAGGCACTGTGCTAGGTTCTATGGCTACCGTAGTGAACCAAGCCAACATGGTCCTTCCTTGCATGGACCTTACAGTCTGATGAGGAGGGCACTGAACACATTTGAAGAGATAGTAGAAAGGACAGCGTATATAATGAAAGCCTTTGTGAAATTTAAAGGTAAAAAATTGTTAATGGTCATCATCTTATTCTCTTAGTATGTAAAACACAAAATTTACCCAAATTTTGTTACAGTTAGTACTATGAAAGGCTGTGTACCCAGTGTACATTCCTCTTGTTTTAACCCCCTTATGAAAATTTCAAAGAATGGTTCCTACGGCTGATCTCTGACCTCTTTTATCTAAGAAATCCAAAGCCATTCAGTGTAACCTAAATTAATAATGGCATAAATGCTGAGGGTTTGTCTGTGTCCGTTAGAAGATGTTCTTTCCATATAGGGAATCAGGGCATGAGGTTTTTGTTTGTTTGTTTGTTTTTTTAACACCTTTATTGGAGTATAATTGCTTTACAATGGTTAGTTTCTGCTTTATAACAAAGTGAATCAGTTATACATATACATATGTTCCCATATCTCTTCCCTCTTGCATCTCCCTCCCTCCCACCCTCCCTCTCCCACCCCTCTAGGTGGTCACAAAGCACAGAGCTGATCTCCCTGTGCTATGCGGCTGCTTCCCACTAGCTATCTATTTTACATCTGGTAGTGTATATATATGTCCATGCCACTCTCTCACTTTGTCACAGCTTACCCTTCCCCCTCCCCGTATCCTCAAGTCCATTCTCTAGTAGGTCTATGTCTTTATTCCCATCTTACCACTAGGTTCTTCATGACTTTTTTTTTTTTTTTCCTCTTAGATTCCGTATATATGTGTTAGCATACTGTATTTGTTTTTCTTTTTCTGACTTACTTCACTCTGTATGACAGACTCTAACTCCATCCACCTCACTACAAATAACTCAATTTCGTTTCTTTTTATGGCTGAGTAATATTCCATTGTATATATGTGCCACATTTTCTTTATCCATTCATCCGATGATGGACACTTAGGTTGCTTCCATGTCCTGGCTATTGTAAATAGAGCTGCAATGAACATTTTGGTACATGACTCTTTTTGAATTATGGTTTTCTCAGGGTATAAGGGCATGAGGCTTTAACCACCTTTCTAAGCCTCAGAATGTAATATGGTGCAGATGGCTTAAAATATTTCTAATTACCTTACAGCTCTAAAAACCAATGATATTGTGATTTTTATTAACTTGAAAGAGATGTAATATTCTTGAGAGCGAAATGCAATTTCATAGCAGAACAAAAGCAAAGTTGTCAATGTTTTCTATTCAGTATCTTCAGTTAGTGCTACGATGTATATGAGAAATAAGCCTCGTCACCCAGGGTCTCTCTGCCATACCCTCTTGCCCTCACTTGCTGATTTCAGAACCTAACATGAGACATAGTCCTTGATAATAACCCATCGCTCTTCTGTGCTCTAGACAGCTGAGATAGCAATGTTATTTCTCTGAAATGTTCCTTTCCCAAAGGAAGGTACTCTCCCCCAAGAGCTGTGTCAGAATAAGAACAGTCAGTATTCTAGGTGGATGGGTTAGGAGACATACATATTTTCTAGACTTCCTTGGTAAGATTTGTTCTCTCTCCACAGTTGTTTAGAGAGATCATACCCTAAACACATTTCTTTCTAGCCTTTCTTCTGCCTAATGTAAACCATCTGGTTTCAACAAAATCAAGAAAATCTACTTGAATCTTGACTTTATCTTGTGTATTAATTTTGCTTAACCTCTGGTCTCTTATTTTGCGTATGTTTAGTCTTCTATTTTATATCTGGCAAAAATGCATCATGTTTAAGACTTCTTGGAGAATGATGTAATGTAAGGCCAAACTGGAGATGTATTTCTAGCTTTAAGTAAGCAAAAACTTTTGACTTGTGAGAGAAGCCTTGTTTTAACACTTTGAGTATCTATTCCCAGTAGATGTACTTCATAATGTAGGAGGCTGGGGACACTCATGGTGAAGAGCACTGTAAGGGCTAAGAAGCCCAGGTACCATTACTGTTACTGCCACTGCCACTTAGCAAGTCAAATTTCACAGCTATAAATCTGTGGTAATAAGACACGTGCACTCCTTTCTCAAGGACAGAATGAGAATAAAACAAGATGTTAGAGATCAAAATATTCCGATAGAAAGAAAGGTATTCTCTGAGTCCAAGTCCATTTTTCTCCCAATCCATCATGTTTTGACTACACTTCTGATCACCTGCAGATACTGATGAGTGTTCGGTGGGCAATCCTTGCGGAAATGGAACCTGCAAGAACGTGATTGGAGGTTTTGAATGCACCTGTGAGGAGGGATTTGAGCCTGGTCCAATGATGACTTGTGAAGGTAAGCCTCTTAAACACAGAATAGTTGGTTACATGTTCTGATCATAGGGACAGCAGTTGGTTGATTACAATTCTGAATATTAAATACCACTCAGGGTATATAAAATAAGGAAAATCTGGGCTTGGTGGGCCATGCTATCATTTCTTCTCTATGTGGCCTCCTCTCTGCAGAGAGTATCTGAAAAAGATGTAAGTGGTTCATGGAACAAGTTATGCCACGTCTCATGCAGAGTTCTTGTTGGTGTCTCTACTACTAATACTTATTTTTTATTTTATTAAATTTATTTATTTATTTATTTATTTTTGGCTGTGTTGGGTCTTCGTTGCTGCACACAGACTTTCCCTAGTTGCGGCGAGCGGGGGCTACTCTTTGTTGCGGCGCACAGGCTTCTCATTGTGGTTGCGGTGGCTTCTCTTTGTTGCCGAGCATGGGCTCTAAGTGTGCGGGCTTCAGTAGTTGTGGCACGTGGGCTCAGTAGTTGTGGCTCACGGGCTGTAGAGCTCAGGCTCAGTAGTTGTGGCGCATGGGCTTAGCTGCTCCACGGCATGTGGGATCTTCCCGGACCAGGGCTCGAACCCATGTCCCCTGCATTGGCAGGAGGATTCTTAACCACTGCGCCACCAGGGAAGTCCTCTACTACTAATATGTAGATACAACACCTGCCTTGTCTACTACCCTCTTTCTTATTTTCCATTCCCCCCCCCCGCAACCTTTTTTCTTTGTATCCCGTGTGCCCTTTCTTTTTCTATTTCTTTTCTACTCATAGAAACATCTACACACTGAGATAACCACCAATATCCTTTAACCGTCTGGGAGCAATCACAGCAAAAGAGGCTGTCCATACTCTCTAAGCAACTGTCAGTATGCCTGGTAGGATATAAGGAAAGAAAGAGGGATGTAAGGAAAGGGAGGGAGTGTCTAGAATAGTGATTCTCAAAGGGTGGTCCCTGGATCAGCCACATCAGCATCACCTGGGAACTTGCTAGAAATGCAGATTTTCAGGCCTCATCCCAGACCTCCTGAATCAGAAACTCTAAGAGTGGGGCCTAGCAGCCCTCCAGGTAATTCTGATGCACTCTCAAGTTGAGAACCACTGGTTTAATAAAAGAATGAAGGAGAGGAGACAGTAAAGTGGGTATTAAAGTGAGCTCTTCATTAGAAATATGACCCATCAATACTCATAGTCAAAGTTGTTGGTGAATTTTTAAATCATGATCTAGGGTCTCACTGATGTTCTCAGTCAGGCCCATTGGCCTTAGGGAGAAACATGATATCAAGATGGTCTGTTTTAACCCTGCTTTTCCAAAACATATTCTGATGGTTCCAAACTATGTAATCTACAGAAATCACTTCTGTCTATTAATCTATCATCATTATTATTCCTAGCTATTTAAGGCTATAACTTGGGCATCAGTGTGAAATTATTCAGAACACCATTTTCTTGGGCATAAGAATCACTGTTACTTCACAGGAGCCTCTCTTATTTGGGGAAGGGGAGGTGGTTAATGATATTGGATGGGTTGCTTCTGTTCTGACAGCAGTTGACTTGGCAGTTGTTTTGGCTGAATGGGGTAAAACTGATCCCCACTCCATGTGACTTTAGGGAGAGGCAACTGGTCAACTTGAGACTTCAAAGCCAGGATTTCAGAAAAGCTCCCAAATGTAGGGTGACCTGTAATTTCTCATCCAGCTAAATAACAGTTAATAGTTATACCAGCACAATAGGCATAAACTGAGTTTGTACTGGAAGAAGCAAGATGTATGATCACCCTACTTATACCAATTATAAAATAACCAACTCAATTTTATAATTCTTTGAACATCAAAGACTGCTTGGCCTATCCATGTTTATGACAATGAAGCATTACCACTTTTGCTAAAAGTATATTCCTTTTTTTGGTTGATGCCTATGATCAATTATTCTCTTATTACATTCTGCCACAGATATAAATGAGTGTGCCCAGAATCCCCTGCTCTGTGCTTTCCGATGTGTGAACACTTATGGCTCCTATGAATGCAAATGTCCCACTGGATATGTTCTGAGAGAAGACAGAAGAATGTGCAGAGGTGAGACACTCATGTTCAAGGTCATCTAAGCCAGGGAGCCCTAACTTTGTCTATGATGGGAGGTGTCCCTCCAAAGCTTCCAATCAGTAGAGGAAGGCTGGGAATTGGGGAACACTGCTGTAGTCCGTGGATAATATGGGGGTTGTCATTGCTACCTTTTCTCCTAAATTGTAGCTTAAAGCTGAGTCGAGGGCTGCACTACAGATCCTTTATAGTTCACCATGCACTGCATGCCTGTGACATGCCAGCCATTCTGCAAGGTGTGAAGGTATAAAGAAAAAAAAGACATTTCCCCCACATGCAAGAAGCTCAATATGAAGAGGTTGAGACAGATATAATCATATCCCAGTATGATAACTGAGAACACAAAAGAAGGAATATGAATATTAAAAAATAATCCCCATCACTAAGGAATATTAGAGTCCAAGAATGGGGTAACACATGGAATCTACTTTAAACAATGCTTACTGTGAACACCTGCAATTTCCAAAGTACTGGACTAAGCTCTGTTATACAAAGATGGGTAAATCCTTGGGATCCTTGAAGAGCTCTGATTTGCTCCTCCCAAAGTCTTAAATGAGCAGATATCTGTTCTCCTCAAATGGCTTAAATAGAATTTTTCTTAAAGGTAGGAGAATTCCCTAAGTGAGAGCTCCATGTCACATGCAGGCTAAAGTCCAAATTTTTCAGCTCAGATAATATAACGGGGAAAGATAAAGAGAGGGAAATGCCACAGGACAGAAAGTAATGAATGAAGAAGAGCCACACTTCCAGAAAAAAAGGAAATGGAGGGAAGAACCAGTAGAGAAGAAGATATTTGTGGATGCTTGTCTTTTCCTCAAAGTATAAAACCCAAAACTTTCATTATTATATTTCACAATGATTCTAATATATTATTCTGACATTAAGATATAATCTATTATATTGTTATAAGTATTGTATAATGGAAGCTTTGGTTTATTATTATATCAGTATGATAATGCTGTTATAATTATCATCATATTATGAAAGCCTTTTATAAGGCCTTTTTAGTTCAATTCGTCAAAAAGAATTGGAAATCACACTTCCTGCCTTTGAAGAATTTATCAGAGAGAAATGTCTTCATTAAGTTCAAAGGGGGTTAGAAGACTCCTTCCCATCTTAAGAGACCACCTCCCAACAATGCAAAAGGAAGTAGGTTAATGCTGAAATAGTGTCAATGAAAATTGGTTACTGAATACCATTTTGTGTTTAAAAGGCAGGAAATTAAGGCAGCTCCTTTTATGAATTTGTGGTTGTACATTCTTTCCAGATGAGGATGAGTGTGAAGAGGGAAAACACGATTGTGCTGAAAAACAGATGGAATGCAAGAACCTCATTGGCACGTACATCTGCATCTGTGGACCCGGGTATCAGCGAAGACCCGATGGAGAAGGCTGCGTAGGTAAGTAAGGGCATCCCCACCAAAGGAGCTTTGAACGAGTGGGAAGAAGTGACAAAGGACAGAAGAGACGTGGGCTCTGCGTCCTCGTGGACACTGTGTTCTTCTCGCCTCTCTTACCTCATATCATGACTTCCCGTAGAGGTCCCCTTGCCTCTCGATTATCTATGAATTCCCCCAGCAACATCCTTCTCTTCCTCTGAGCTGGCCTCTACCTGCTTTCTAGGCCCATTTTGCTGCCAGGATTAGAAGACCAGGTGATTTCCTCTAGTCCCTTCCTTTACCGTTTTTATACTCCTTTGTTGTTTTGGGGTCAGTTCTTTCCACCACGTTGGAATACCTCTCTATTGACTTAACTTTCTACCATCCCCCTGACATTGAGTCCAGATGCCTGGTCCCTGTGAACCGGGAGCATTACTAGACCACGGGGATCTACATCCAGAGAAACTGGTCTTGTCTAGATTGAGGCCCAGGCACTGGTACTTTTTTTTAAAGCTCCCCAGGTGATTCTAATGTGGCTTCAGCCTTGAAAACCATAGCAGACCAGGGATTGGCAAACCACAGCCCTAGGGCCAAATTCAGCCTGGCAGTCCGCCAGCTGTCTTTGTAAATAGACTCATATTGGAACCCAGCTGTAACCATTCATTATTTTCCATGGCTGTCTTCATGCCACAATAGCAGAGCATAGTGGAGCAGTTGCAACAAGAGATCAAATGGCCTGCAAAGCCTAAACTGTTGACTGTATATTATATAGTAATACTATAACATTACTGTTACTTACAGAAAAAGTTTCCTGACCTCTGCTTTAGTCAGTAAATATAAGAAAAAAATACTAGAAAATTCCCACATGTATCCTTTTCCTTTTTAATATTCAATCAATCACATCAGGAAAGTATATTGTATGTTGTTGCTCAAGAAGCTTAAGAAACTCATTGTCCTCTTACTCTGTAAGATACAGAATTAAACAGAAGTTGAAGAGCAGACTTTAAAAGCACAGGAAAAGCATGTGGATTTATGATCATACACTGGATCTTCTGGGATCAGTGGTTTTCAGCCTCAGGTGCACACTGGAATCACTCGGAGAGCTCAGGTCCCACCTCAGATATTCTGATGTAATTGGTATCAGGGTGGCCTTGGCATTGGGAATTTTGAGCTGTTTTAACGCTGTTCTGGATGTCACCTTCCAAGCTTCTTCCTCTCGTAAGGAGATCTCTGCCTCAGGGGCTTGAAACTATTCTCAGTTGGAAGTGCCTAGGCAAATTACTTTACGATCTTTCTAAACAATCATAAGACTCTCCAGCTATTTTAAGGCTTTTTTTAAAACCTGGGAGACTGAATTAGGATTCCTTAATATTATTGAAGTATTATAATAAGCATACTCTACACTGAATCAGAAGATTAGTATAGATAAACTCCCTCAGGTCAAAACTGACCATCACAGACATTATTCTAGTGAAGTATTGTAATATTTCTTTAACAGATTGATCTTAAGGGTTTTTTCCCTTCATTTAAAACAATCCTTTGAGAATTCTCTACATGTACAGATATGGAAAGTTTTAAATTTTATTAAGTGAAAAATGTAAATGTACCTAAAATGCTATTATCTGTTTAAGTATATAAAAATGCTATCAATTATGTTTTTAAAAGGGTGGAGGTACATGCATGAATGGTTGTATTTGTTTGTATGGGCATAATTCATCTCTAGAAGGATACTTTAGAAACTGGCAGTAGCAGTGGTTGCTTCCCAGGAGGGGAGTTGGGTGGCTGGGGAAAGGGGAGGGAGGGGCACATTTGCTGAATATTCTTTTGTACCTTTTGAATTTGGAACAATGTTAATAGGTTACGTATTCACAAACTAAATTTTTAAAAGAAGAAGAATCCATCTTTGTACAAAGCAGACAGATGACTCCTCTTGTTTTTGGTCCTTCAATTAAACCACACAGATGAGAATGAATGTCAGACCAAGCCTGGGATCTGTGAGAACGGGCGCTGCCTCAACACCAGGGGGAGCTATACCTGCGAGTGCAATGATGGCTTCACAGCCAGCCCCACCCAGGATGAGTGCCTTGGTGAGTACAGATGACAGGATGCTTTTGTAACCCCCCACTGGGACACTTGAAACCAGATCTCTTATTTGAAATGATAGAAACTGTTGAAATTTGAGCAAGGGTTAGAAATGTTCATATTTTGGAGATGACTCAATGACCATGATTGTCCATTGGGTTTAGCACCACCCTGCCGCTAAATTCTTCCTTTGCTAATTGTATCATCATTGAATCACTTGCTTGGAATTTCTTTCTCAGCTGCCTCTTTAAGCCCTTGATGCTCAGGATCCGTTTCCAAGTGTTTCTCTGCCCCCCTCTATAGCATGACTATTCCCCCATATTTCTGGGAGCAGATAGAGGGATAACCTTGTTGAGGCCAATGCCTTTCTGCCCACTTACTGAATTTCTTGTCTTTCTTGTTTTCCCCAGATGTCATCCTTTCTCTCTTACTGCCGTTTCCAGCTTTCCCTTCTTGCTCCTTCTCACCCAGGGTAAAGTGTTACATCCTTCTTGGGTTTTATATCTGACCAAATTCTGAATACCTTGTTATGCTCCTAACATTCCCCCAAATTTTCTCTTTGCAATATCATGTCCCTTCCAGACAACCGGGAAGGGTACTGCTTCACAGAGGTGCTCCAAAACATGTGTCAGATCGGCTCAAGCAACAGGAACCCAGTCACCAAGTCTGAATGCTGCTGCGACGGAGGGAGAGGCTGGGGTCCCCACTGTGAGATCTGCCCTTTCCAGGGCACTGTGGCTTTCAAAAAACTCTGCCCCCATGGCCGAGGGTTTATGACCAATGGAGCAGGTACTTTATTTTGTTCTGATTTTTGACCAACAGAGCAGGTACTTCATTTATGGTCCAAAAATACTTTCAGGGAATTTGTTTCATGAAGAACAGATGAGAATACAGAATCTATAATATGGGCCTAGGCTGAGTTGCATAGTATAGGTTGACAAAAAGTCTTCATTATGGTCTTTTAGATATTCAACTTCATGTTGCCAAAGCATCCTTGGTCTGATTAAATTGTGTGTGCTTGAGTCCCTGCCTCTGCATTACGAGTCCTCAACTTTTCAAGCCAAAGAAGTTTGTTGTAAGTCAGTTACTGGTTACTCACTCAGAATATAATTTTTTAGATAAACTTTGGAATAAGTGATCACTAAATTCCTAAACTAGTCCGCCAATGTGTATTTTATCTCATAAAATTGGCTGAAATATACTGCGTGAAAGAAGTATAAACAACGCTGATACACAGTCAGCCTTCCATATCTGTAGGTTCCACATCCGTAGATCCAACCAACCCTGGATTGATGATATCGATTCGAGGTTGATTGAACCTGCAGTGCCAACTATACTATGCCATTTTATACAAGGGACTTGAGCGTCCGTGGATTTTGGTATCAGTAAGGGGGTCCTGGAACCAATGCCCTGGATATGGAGGGGCGATTGTATTGGCAATTAAGACAATTGCCTCTGGAAAAGTGCAAGCTGCTTGAACTTGTGAGGGATGAGGAAGCTGTTGAGGTGTCTGAGGCAACTCTGAAAAAAAATTTCAGGCCTGTGTTTATCAACAGTAACTGCAATTGTTTTTAGTCTCATGAAAGAGAAAGGAGAAAGACTTTTTGAGCTCCTTGGGAGGAAATCAGAAGTGAGAGGAGAAGAAAGAGATTAAAGAGGATTTGTGTTCATGTTAGAAAGATGTGGCTAACGGTGGAATAACAGAACTGGATGTGGTAAAAGACGGAATAGATAAGATGGAATGACCAAAAGCAGTTTATGATTCTTTGGAGGATATGAAAACGAGATGGTGGAAAGACTCATTTCTTGAGACCAACACGGGTATGCTAAATTGCATTTCAGAGTAAACTTGAAAAAATCAGGAAAAGTAAGAGCTGTTGATAGAAAATGGTTACTTGGCAATCAAAGGCTAAGAACTCACTTGGTATTGGCATCCCGCCAAGCAGTAAGGAAATAGATGGGTCAAGATATGGGGGACAGTGTCTTTAATGCCCAACAGTACATATTGACCAAATCTTTCTCCCTGTGGTGGAGCTGTGAGTAAGGGTCTCTCTTCCCTAGCAGGCTGCAAAAACTCAGCCCAGCCATCCACTGATGCCTCCCTCAACCAAAGGAGGGAAGTTTGGTCCCATTTCCCCAGTAGTATGCAATTTGTTATTTTTCAGGATTAACTTTAAACACAACAAAAAGAATAGAAAGAAAACTTTCCTTATTTTGGACATACACTATTAGAAGAAAATGGGATTTTCTTATCAAAAGGATCTTCTGCTGTGATTCATTTACGAGATGTCTGGAGGAGGCAAGCTTGATGGCATGAGATGGAGCAAGGAGCTAAATATGTCTAGATGAGATGGTTGTTCTCCAGACCCAATGGAGAAAAACAATATAAATTTAGAAGAGCAATTATTAAGTTTTCCCCTACAGTCTAATAAAGTTATTCATTTCCCTTTCAATATAGTTACCATTACATATGAAACTTATGCTGTCATCCCTTTGGTTTAATTCCTTAGGTCCATAATATAGTCACACAGTTTTAGTATTTACAGTGAAGTGACCCCTATGTATGAATGTTGTCCACTTTATAATGTCTTTCTCATTTTACTTTCTACTCATTACATTATAGATATTGATGAGTGCAAGGTTATTCATGATGTTTGCCGGAATGGGGAATGCGTCAATGACAGAGGATCGTATCACTGCATTTGTAAAACTGGCTATACTCCAGACATAACCGGAACTGCCTGCATAGGTAAGTGCTCTATTTCTGATGCTCAGGTTTATTCCCACGTGGAAATTGTACATTATGGTGAAAAAAAAAAAAAAAACCCTCAAACTAAAAATCTAAAAAGCCTGTGTACTTTCTTAAGGAAATGTAAGACAGTGATCAAAGACTACACAGAGTTTACTTTTTCCTTCTTCAAAACTAGGATTCTTTGTTAGATGCTGTGGGTATTGAGCATTTAGGCATCTTTTTAGATGATGGGCGGTCACATTGTATCTCTTTGATCATAGATCTGAATGAGTGCAACCAGGCCCCCAAACCCTGCAATTTTATCTGCAAGAACACAGAAGGGAGTTACCAGTGTTCATGCCCGAAAGGCTACATTCTGCAGGAGGATGGAAGGAGCTGCAAAGGTAAAGTAGAATTTGCCTTCACCCACTCATCTGTCTCGTGGGCACATGGTTGCATTCCTTGTGCCTTCGAGGGATCCAAAGCTGAAAGACCCTCTCTGCGGGCAAGAAGTGCTTCCCTGGGGTAAGTGCCTCCCCGTGACCCACCGCCTTTTCTGGTTGGAGGGAGGCTGAGGCCAGGGAGATTGCAGAGGACCAGTGGCAGCAGCTATCCTCACTGCCTGCCCCATGGGCATCCATGGGGGACGTCCATGAGCATCTCAGACAGTAGGGCCAGCTCTCCAAGGCTCAAGTGGATCAGACACCTGATCACATTATTCAATAACTATATAGCCCAGCATGGTCCTGCCTACCTCAGGTTAATCAGTGCCATGATCCTAGAGAACACTGTGCCTAATTAAGTAAACACTTTGTCTAGGTTTTTGTTCTGCAAAATAGGGCCATTCCTGACCCCCAGCAGCTTATTTGAGACACAGATATTACAAAGAATTAAGAAACAGCAAAACTCTCTGCAGAAATTCCTGATCAACCAGAAGTTATCCTTTGCAAAATTATATTGGTATAAATTTGTTCTTGTAATAAGAACTTCACATATTGAGTGAATAGCACAAGTGAGTCAGACTCAAGGATAATTTGAAGAAGGAAAGGTAGACCAGATGGCAGAATAAGAGTTAGTGTGTTCTGCCATGAAGCCTGGAAGGAGAAAAAGGGAAGTAAAGGAAGTTAAATGGTAGGATGGAGTGGAAGAGGAGAGCAAAGAGAAGTAAAGCCATCAACCCTTTTCCTCTGTCTGCTGAAAGGGGGAGAGTTAAGAGGCAGATAATACAGGATAACATATGGACAATGCTTGAAATTTTCCTGTGCAGCACAAGTCCTATATAATCCTGCAGTATGTGGAGAGGAAGTTGAGAGAGCTACTCAAAAATTCTGTCTTAAAACATAGAACTTTTATTCTACATCTGTGGATCACAGTGAGTTCTGGGCAGCGTGAGGCTACAGCTCACAGCCACAAAATTATTTGTGTAAATGAAAAACCAACTTCAGGGGAAAAAATGTCTCTCAGTGTGTATACTATCTGTACGAATCAAAACAAATTTACAGCGTCTTTCTAACTTGTGGGGGCAGAAAATCCTAAAAATTTCTAGCAATTAAGAGATGGAAAATGAAAATAAATGTATAGTAGTAGTTATGTTCTTTTACAATGTATTAATATGAAAAACATCTGTAATACTCTGATTTTAGGAATACAAAAAAATTTTACAGATCTACTTACAATATAAGACTCTTTCTCCTATTTTTCTCATAAGGTCTAAATTCTTCTACATACTTGGCATATATGACTAAATATCAAAATGAGTGGTGCAGATACATGTACTATTGAAACAGAGGAAAGAGGCTAGAAGGATGACCCCAGGGGAAATGAAGGACCAGCACTCACCCCATGAGAGATGGGTAGGAACCAAGTAAGAGGAAAGAAGGGGATTCTTGGATTCCCCTTCTTGGATGTGAAAACAGCAAGTGTTGCTGTTCTTAGTGGTGTAGTTAAAGATAGTATTGTAAGGTTGGAGACAGAGACAAGGTGGTAGGTTAGAAGGATGTGAGCTCACCTCTTCTTACGAAAACACCAAAATCACAACTGCCTGCTGAACAACTATTCACAAAAAACCCCCACTGGAACCTACCAAAAAATATACATTAAGTCCCCTACATACAAATAATTTCCATTCCGAGAGTGCGTTTGTAAGTCTAATTTGTTCATAAGTCCAACAAAGTTAGCCTAGGTACACAACTAACACAATCAGCTATATAGTACTGTACTGTAATAGTTTTATAATACTTTGCACACAAATACATAAAAAAACAAACACAAAAAAAAAAACATTTTTAATCCTACAGTATAGAACCTTGAAAAGCACAGTAGTACCAGCTACACCAGTGCTGTTTTTACACTTGCTTCCAGACATCCTGGGCTTGAAATAAAGATACTGTACAGTACTGTATTCTATACAGTACTGTAAAGTACACAAAAGCACAACCACTTGTAGGGGATGCACCCAAGACAATGTACACCAGACACATGAACTAACTTACATGATTGATTGGACATGTGAATGCACATTTGCATCTTTCAAAGTTCGCAACTTGAAGGTTCATATGTAGGGGACTTCCTGTATCCTACATCCAAAGACAAAGAAGAAGCCAGAATGAGATGGTAGGAGGGGCGCAATCGCAGTGAAATCAAATCCCACACACACTGGGTAGGTGACCCACAAACTGGAAAATAATTACACCACAGAAGTTCTCCCACAGGAGTGAAAGTTCTGAGCCCGACACTGCCTCCCCAGCCTGGGGGTCTGGCAATGCAAAGAGGATCCCCCAGAGAAACTGGCTTTGAAGGCCAGTGGGGTTTGACTGCGGGAATTCTACAGGACTGGGGAAAACAGAAAATCTGCTCTTGGAGGTGCACACAAGATCTCATGTGCACCAGGACCCAGTGAAAACAGCAGTGATCTCATAAGAACCTGGGCCAGACCTACCTGCTGGTAATTGGAGGGGTCTCCTGCAGAGGTAGGGGTGACTGTAGTTCACAGTGGGGACAAACACTGGAGGTGGTGGTTCTGGAGAGTACTGATTGGCATGAGCCCTCCTGGACACTGCCTTTATCTCACCAAGACCTGGCCCCACCCAACATCCTGTAGGCTCCAGTGCTGGGACACCTCAGGCCAAACAACCAACAGGGCAGAAACACAGCCCCACCCATCAACAGACAGGCTGCATAAAGTCTTCCTGAGTAAACAACTGCCCACTAAACACACCCCCTGACACAGCACTGCCCACCAGAGGGATAAGACACACCTCCACCCACCAGTGGGCAGGAACCAGTCCCTCCCATCAGGAAGCCTGCACAAGCCTCTTAGACAGGCCTCATCCACCAGGGGGCAGACAGCAGAAGCAAGAAGAACTACAACCCTCCAGCCTGCAGAATGGAAACCACAATCAATCACAGAAAGTTAGACAAAATGAGACAGCAAAGGCATATGTCCCAGATGAAGGAACAAGATAAAAATCCCAGAAGAACAACTAAATGAAGTGGAGATAGGCAATCTACCTGAAAAAGAATTCAGAGTAATGATAGTAAAGATGATCTAAGATCTTGGAAAAAGAGTGGAGGCACATACTGTGAAGATACAAGAAATGTTTAACAAAGACCTGGAAGAACTAAAGAACAAACAGGCAGAGATTAACAATACAATAACTGAAATAAAAAATACACTAGAAGGGATCAATAGCAGAATAACTGAGGCAGAAGAATGGATAAGTGACCTGGAAGACAGAATGGTGGAAATCACTGCCATGGAACACAATAAAGAAAAAAGAATGAAAAGAAATGAAGACAGCCTAAGAGACCTCTGGGACAACATTAAATGCACCAACATTCACATTATAGGTGTTCCAGAAGGAGAAAAGAGAGAGAAAGGACCTGAGAAAATATTTGAGGTGATAAATAGCTGAAAACTTCCCTAACATGGGAGAGGAAACAGTCACCCAAGTCCAGGAAGCACAGAGAGTCCCAGGCAGGATAAACCCAAGGAGGAACACACCGAGACACATAGTAATCAAACTGACAAAAATTAAACACAAAGAAAAATATTAAAAGCAAGAAGAGAAAAGAAACAACATACAAGGAAACTCTCAGCTAATTTCTCAGCATAAACTCTGCAGGCCAGAAGGGCACAATATATTTAAAGTGATGAAAGGGAAAAACCTACAACTAAGAATACTCTACCCAGCAAGCCTGTCATTCAGATTCAGAGAAATCAGAAGCTTTACAGACAAGCAAAAGTTAAGAGAATTCAGCACCACCAAACCAGCTTTGCAAAAAATGCAAAAGGAACTTCTCTAGGCTGAAAAGAAAAGGCCACAACTAGAAACAGGAAAATTATGAATGGAAAAGCTCACTGGTAAAGGCAAACATACAGTAAAGGTAGGAAATCACCTACACCCAAATAGGATATCAAAACGAGCAATGGTGAGACGAGGAGAGTACAAATGCAGGATATTGGAAATGCATTTGAAATTAAAAGACCAGCAACTTAAAACAATCTTGTTTATATATAGACTGCTATATCAAAACCTCATGGTAACCACAAACTGAAAATCTGCAATAGATACACAAAAAAGAAAGAGGAATCCAAGAGAACAAAAGAGGAAGGGAAGAGAAAAGACCCTCAAAAACAAAGAAAAAACAATTTTTTAAAACAGCAATAAGAACATACATATTGATAATTACCCTTAAGTGTAAATGGATTAAATTCTCCAACTGAAAGACGTAAACTGGCTGAATGGATAGAAAAACAAGACCTGTATATATGCTGTCCACAAGACACCCACTTCATATCTAGGGACACATACAGACTGAAAGTGAGGGGTTGGAAAAGGTATTCCATGCAAATGGGAATCAAAAGAAAGCTGGTAGTAGTACTCATATCAGACAAGATACACTTTAAAATAAAGACTGTTACAAGAGACAAAGACAAAGGAGGACACTACATAATGATCAAGGGATCAATCAAAGAAGATATAACAATTGTAAATATATATGCACCCAACATAGGAGCACCTCAGTATATAAGGCAAATACTTACAGCCATAAAAGGAGAAATTGACAGTAACACAATACTAGTGGGGGACTTTAACACCCCATTTTCATCAATGGAGAGATAATCCAGACAGGAAATCAATAAGGAAACATGGGTCTTAAATGACACATTAGACCAGATGGACTTAATTGATAGCTACAGAGCATTTCATCTGAAAGCAACAGAATACACATTCTTTTCAAGTGCACATGGAACATTCTCCAGGATAGATCACATGGTGGGCCACAAAGTGAGCCTTAGTAAATTTAAGAAAATTGAAATCATGTAAAGCATCTTTTCCAACCACAACACTATGAGATTAGAAATCAACTAAAAGAATGTGGAGGCTAAACAATATGCTACTAGGGACTTTCCTGGTAGTCCAGTGGCTAAGACTCTGCACTCCCAATGCAGGGGGCCCAGGTTCAATCCCTGGTCAGGGAACTAGATCCCACATGGTGCAACTAAAGATCCTGCATGCCACAACTAAAAGATCCCACAAGTAGCAACAAAGATCCCATGTGCCACAACTAAGACACGGCACACCCAAATAAATATTTAACAATATGCTACTGAACAACCAATGGATCATTGAAGAAATAAAAGAGGAAATCAAAAAATACCTAGAGACGAATGAAAATGAAAATACGACAATCCAACACCTACAGGACGCAGCAAAAGCATTTCTAAGAGGGAAGTTTATAGCAATACAGTCTTACCTCAGGAAACAAGAAAAATCTCAAGTAAACAACCTAACCTTACACCTAACTCAACTAGAGAAAGAAGAACAAACAAAACCCAAAGTTAGTAGAAGGAAAGAAATCAAAAAGATCAGAGCAGAAATTAATGAAATAGAGATGAAGAAAACAATAGAAAAGATCAATGAAACTAAAAGCTGGTTCTTTGAAAAGATAAAATTGATAAACCTTTAGCCAGACTCATCAAGAAAAAAAAGGGAGAGGGCTCAAATCAATAAAACTAGAAATGAAAAAGGAGAAGTTACAACTGACACCACAGAAATACAAAGGATCATAAGAGACTGCTACAAGCAACTGTATGCCAATAAAATGGACAACCTAGAAGAAACAGACAAATTCTTAGAAAGGTACAATCTCCAAAAACAGAACCAGGAAGAAACAGAAAATATGAACAGACCAATCAAAAGTACTGAAATTGAAACTGATTTAAAAAACCCCAACAAACAAAAGTTCAGGACCAAATGGCTTCACAGGCAAATTCTATCAAACATTTAGAGAAGAGTTAACACCTAGCCTTCTGAAACTGTTAGAAAAAAATTGCAGAGGAACACTCCCAAACTCATTCTATGAGGCCACCATCACCCTGACACCAAAACCAGACAAAGATACCTCCAAAAAAGAAAATTACAGGCCAGTATCATTGATGAACTTAGATGTAAACATCCTTAACAAAATACTAGCAAACCAAATCCAACAATACATTAAAAGGATCATACACCATGATCAAGTGGGATTTATCCCAGGGATGCAAGGATTTTTCCATATCTGCAAATCAATCAGTGTGATAGACTACATCAACAAATTGAAGAATAAAAAACCATATAATCATCTCAATAGATTTGCATAAAAATCTTTTGACAAAATTCAAAACCCATTTAAAAAAAAAAAAAAAAAAAAGAACTCTCCAGGAATTGGGCATAGAGGGAACATACCTCAACATAATAAAGCCCATATATGACAAACCTACAGCTAACATCATATTCAATGGTGAAAAGCTAAAAGCATTTCCTCTAAGATTAGGAACAAAACAAGAATGTCCACTCTCGCCACTTCTATTCAACATAGTTGTGGAAGTCCTAGCCATAACAATCAGAGGAAAAAAAGAAATAAAAGGAATCCAAATTGGAAAAAAAGTAAAACTGTCACTGTTTGCAGATGACATGATGCTATACATAGAAAATCCTAAAGATGCTACCAGAAAACTACTAGAGCACATCAGTGAATTTGTTAATGTTGCAGGATACAAAATTAATACACAGAAATCTGTTGCATTTCTATACATCAACAACAAAAGATCAGAAAGAGAAATAAAAGAAACAATCCCATTTATCATCGCATCAAAAAGAATAATACACCCAGGAATAAACCTACCTAAAGAGGCAAAAGAACCATACTCCGAAAACTAAAAGACACTGATGAAAGAAATCGAAGATGACACACACAGATGGAAAGATATACCATGTTCTTGGATTGGAAGAATCAATATTGTCAAAATGACTGTACTACCCAAAGCAATCTACATATTCAATGCAATCCCTATCAAATTACCAATGGCATTTTTCACACAACTACAACAAAATATTTTAACATTTGTATGGATACACAAAAGATCCCAAATAGACAAAGCAATCTTGGGAAAGAAAAACGGAGCTGGAGGAATCAGGAGGAATCAAGTATAGTCTCACTTCAGACTATACTACAATGCTACAGTCATCAAAACAGTATGGTACTGGCACAAAAACAGAACTATAGATCAATGGAACAGGATAGAAAGCCCAGAAATAAACCCATGCACCGATGGTCAATTAATCTATGATAAAGGAGGCAAGGCTATACAATGGAGAAAAGACAGTCTCTTCAATAAATGGTACCTGGAAAACTGGACAGCTACATGTAAAAGAATGAAAGTAGAACAGTCTTGAACACCATACACAAAAATAAACTCAAAATGGATTAAACACCTAAATGTAAGACTTGATACCTTAACTCTTAAAGGAAACCATAGGCAGAACACTTTGACATAAATTGAAACAACATCTTTTTCAATCCGTCTCCTAGAGTAATGGAAATAAAAATAAAAATAAACAAATGGGACCTAATTAAACTCAAAAGCTCTTGCACAGCAAAGGAAAAACCATAAACAAAACGAAAAGACAACCCACAGAATGGGAGAAAATATTTGCAAATGATGCAACCAACAGGGGATTAATCTCCAAAATCCACAAAGACCTCATGCAGCTCTGTATCAAACAAACTACCCAATCAAAATATGGACAAAAGATCTAAATAGACATTTCTCCAAAGAGAAATGGAGAAATGTGCCCCTTGGCCGCACAGATTGCCAAGAGGCACATGAAAAGATGCTCAACATCACTAATTATTAGAGAAATGCAAATCAAAACTACAGTGAGATATCATCTCACACCAGTCAGAATGGCCATCATCAAAAAGTCTACAAATAGTAAATGCTGGAGAGGGTGTGGAGAAAAGTAACCCTCCTACACTGTTGGTGAGAATGTAAATTGGTAGAGCCATTATGGAGAACAGTATGGAGGTTCCTTAAAAAACTAAAAATAGAGCTACCATATGAACCATGGTTCCTTTTGAGCCATGGTTTTATCTGGAGAAAACCATGGTTCAAAAGGATACATGCACCCCAATGTTCATTGCAACGCTGTTTACAATAGCCAAGACATGGAAACAACTAAATGTCCATCAATAGAGGAATGGATAAAGAAGATGTGGTACATATATACAATGAAATATTACTTAGCCATTAACAAGAATGAAATAATGCCATTTGCTGCAACATGGATAGACCTGGAGATTATCATACTAAGTAAAGTAAGTCAGACAGAAAAAGACAAATATTTCAATATGATCAATTGCTTATCAATATAAGCAATATGATATTGCTTATATGTGGAATCTAAAAAAAAATCATACAAATGAACTTATTTACAAAACAGAAACAGACAAACTTAGAAAACAAACTTATGGTTACCAAAGGGGAAAGGTGGGTGGGAGGGACAGATTAGGAGTTTGGGATTGATATATATACACTACTGTATTTAAAATAGACAACCAACAAGGACTTAACTCTATAGCACAGGGAACTCTGTTCAATATTCCGCAATAACTTAAATGGGAAAAGAATTTGAAAAAGGATACATGTATATGTATAACTGAATCACTCTGCTGTGCACCTGAAAGTAACACAACATTGTTAATCAACTATACCCCAATATGAAATAAAATTTTTTTAAAAATCACTGAATTGTCCCCCTCACCTGTTTGCAGGTAAGCTTCAGTAACCGTGTGATGGTGCTCTAGCAAGTCCCCTGGGGTCATAGAGAAGGGAGGCCACCTGCTGGCAGGAGACATACAGCTGCCAATCATGCAGAAACCAGAAAAGCAGAAACAGCAACTCCCCAGCCATGGAAAGAGCACAGGATTGGCTCCTTTTTAAGAGATGTCAGCACTGGGAGAAATATGGGCAGTTCTTTAGTTCAGGTCCACTCCAGATATTAGTCTAGCCAGGAACTGGCACTGATTTGCAGCTCCAAGCACAGCTCTGTATACAGTGATAAAAGAAGATCACAAGGGAGGGAGGGAGAGAGGCAGAGAGACAGGCAGGAAGGAAGGTAGGCCGATAGATTCCTAAATTCTCTGCAGTTTCTTTTTTTTTTTTGATTAAAATTCAACTAAAAGCTGGAACACACTTTGTATCTCTTGAAGGTTTAAAATAGCTATGGAGTTCAGAAAGAGCCACAAGCTCTGGCAGTGAGGAAAGACGCCTGGTCAAAGCGGAGGATTTTATTGAGAAGTGGAAAATAATGTTGGATAAATACTGTAGGCAGTCTTTTAAAAAATGCTATTAGCTTATCAGAATGATTTTTTTTCTTTCCTTTGTTTCCTTCCTGATTACTCAATTTTGTTTTATCCAAAGGAGAATCTAAAAAAAAAGTTAGTTTTGTTTGGTTTGACCTGGTTGACCAGCTCATTTGAGAAGATTAAAAACAGCAAACAGGAAAGAACCAAGCCGAGAAATTCATTTCCACCCTCAACATTTCTTTTTTAATTAATTAATTTATTTATTTATTTTTGGCTGTGTTGGGTCTTCATTGCTGCACGTGGGCTTTCTCTGGTTGCGGTGAGCGGGGGCTACTCTTTGTTGCAGTGCGCAGGCTTCTCATTGTGGTGGCTTCTCTTGTTGTGGAGCACGGGCTCTAGGCGCGCGGGCTTCACTAGTTGTGGTTTGTGGGCTCAGTAGTTGTGGCTCATGGGCTTCAGTAGTTGTGGTGCACAGGCTTAGTTGCTCCGTTGCATGTGGGATCTTCCCGGACCAGGGCTCGAACCCATGTCCCCTGCGTTGGCAGGCAGATTCTTAACCACTGTGCCACCATGGAAGCCCAACATTTCTTTTTATATTTTAACTTGAATAGATCTTTTCAGTGCTTTGGAAATTTTTGAGAATCCTTAATCTTTTATTTCATTTTGTAATTCATTTAAATTTTATAATTTATTGGACATTTCTTTGCTGAGAAATTTCTGCATTCCTATAACTAAAGGGAATGGGTTTTTCTTGGATCCGCAAAGAAATGCATTTTTGGTCTGAATTGAAACCATACTTTATCTTTCAAACCCTTATCTCCTGGATTCCTCCTAGCCATTTGCTGTGGCTCTCTTCTGACCAGGTCATTTGAGATGTAGAAAAGAAAACTCAAGAGCTGCTCCCTAGGGCAGCTTCTAGGTACCTGGGCTTCAGCTCAATTCCAATGCCCATCTTGCATTTTCTTATAGATCTTGATGAGTGTGCAACTAAGCAGCACAACTGCCAGTTCCTGTGTGTTAACACCATTGGCAGCTTCACATGTAAATGTCCTCCTGGATTTACCCAACACCATACTGCCTGCATTGGTAAGTGGGAGGGGAAAAATCCTATATGGAGTGCAGCCATTCCTCTAAGGGATTGTTTTCGAGCACTTCTGCTGTTGGAATAAGAAGATAAAACTCAAAAAAATATGTGAGTACATGTATGTGTGTCTGTGTGTGTGTGTGCATGCGTGTATGTGAAAAGTTATTGGCCTTTTCTGAGCAAATCACCCTTCTTTCTTTCTTTCAAACAACACAAAGACAGCTTCGGGGAAGTTTCACCCTCTCCCCTTTCCCCCACTGCTTCTTACAGATAACAATGAATGCACCTCTGACATCAACCTGTGTGGGTCTAAGGGCATTTGCCAGAATACTCCTGGAAGCTTCACCTGTGAATGCCAGCGGGGATTCTCACTTGATCAGAGCGGTGCCAGCTGTGAAGGTGAGTAGAGCCCTTAGCTTGATCCAGCTGGTCGGTCCTTGTGGAGCTGGCCTATAAACACCTGCATCATCATCCTCTAGGAGACATCAGAACTGAGCACAGGGGAGATAGCCAGCTGAAGATGGGAAAGGTTTTCTCTAGTTTGCACGGGTCCCATATCTTAGAGATCCATCTTTTGTCTCATGCTTGATTGTGTCCGTAACACATGCTTCTCCTGAATATAACAAGACTTTTTCTGCTCAGTTGTTAATTTAGTCGAATAGGGAATGACCCAGTCAAGAAAAATAGCTAGATTCCTGAATTTGACTAATTTTCTAGTCACTGGATCCAGAGTCTTAGAAGGATTCCCTCAATGTGGATTAAATATATGAGGAATAGCTCTTCTGCTAATATATGATTAAATGTTTTACTTGTAGTTTTTAGGATTTTGTTCTTGTACTGACATTTTGGTTTCTAATTCTGGCACAAATAAGGAAATATAAATAATTTACACAGCTGTCTCATAGAGTGCTCTTGTGCCTTGCGTTAGTTTCTTCATCATTTTTGTTTGTGGACTTTACCAGGGATATATGAATGTTTTTTTCCTTGGACTTATCAAAAGCTCCAGAGTAGATATTCTTGAAGTTTTTGGTGGTAGAATAATTTAAGGATCAGATTTCTGATGAAATTGCCTTTCACTTTCATATGCATATAAATGTTGCTTCAGAGAACACCTCTGAGACAAGCACTGATGTGACTTAAAGGCGACTCTGCCTTCTTTTTCAGATGTGGACGAGTGCGAAGGGAACCATCGCTGCCAGCATGGCTGCCAGAACATCATCGGGGGCTACAGGTGCAGCTGCCCCCAGGGCTATCTCCAGCACTACCAATGGAACCAGTGTGTTGGCAAGTAGTTTTCCCTTGTTCACAAGATGAATTGCTATCAGCTCCCATGAGTCAGAAAACTGCTTTCTTTGTAAAAAGTTTCAACTTGTCATTGAAGCAACAAATACTCATTTCAAATTGTCCGTACCTGTTGAATCCAGAAGGAAGTCACAGCCTTTGCAAAGTAGCAAACTAAGAAAAAAAAAATAATGATAAAGGGTATTTTGAGGGCATTTGAAATGAAATGTCCCCAGAATTCCTTGACTCCCAATATCCCCTTGCTCTCCTGCTTCATTGCTAGTCATCAGCCCACATGGAGTTCTCTTCACCTTAGAGGCCAACAAAATCCTGCTTCTGACTGTAGTTTATCAGCCAGCCAGAGGCTATTATGAGCAGCTTTTGGCCAGAAGACGCAGAAGTGGTTCCATTGAGTGCTATACATCTTTGGGGCAGAGTGCAAGCAGCAAACACAAAAATTTTTTTTCAGGATTGCTAATTTGTTTTGAATAATAAGGGAGTCCCCCAGAATCTCCCATTAAATTGAAGCTGTCATTTTTGATTCCACAGTGTCATAGGAAAATAACTCTTAATGCACATCAGAGAATCCCAACATTGCAAATTTAGAGGGACCCCAATCCATCTAGCCCAAGCCCTTTGTTTTACTGATGAAGGCTTAGAAGCCCAGGAAGGAAAGGTAGTCTGTCCTTACCGGTTCTTTGGTGGCAGGACCAGAGCTAGAACCCAAGGCTCTCAACTTCATGTTTTAGAGCTGCCTTTCTAGTGTCACCTTCACTTGTTTTATTTTTTCATTCAGCAAGCAGCACTGCAAGCTTTGTGCTCTGGTGACCTGTTTGTTTTGGCTGCCACTCTCTTGGGTACAGGGCCCTCCTTAGCAAAAACAAAGAGCGACTGCCTCCTGGGTGGCTGCTCCACATTGCAACGCTTGACTTGACTCCAAGTGAAGACACATTTGGTAGGTGTTCATTTACCAAACGTGTGTCTCTCTCATCTGGTTTGATTCTTTACAAGATGCAGTTTTGCAGAGGTGAGTAGTGTTGGCTAAAATGACCGCAGTGCTAGAGTTTAGGCTGTACAAGCTTGCTGATTAGCTGTCTGGTTTTAATAAAAAGCCCTTTGTTATCAGCTCAGGAAGGTCTTGGATTTTAATCACCAGTTTCTGACATTGTTCACAGAACTTCCAGCATGAGCTTTGTTGATTCCATACCCAGCATATGAGCCTATCTGCCCGTATTACGTAGGTCCCTTGAATGAAATTGGAGCTGTGGAGAAGAGTATAAAAGAGGTGAGGTCTGTCACTGCTGGGCCTTACCCTCCTCTTCCTACACTCAGTCCAGAAATAGTAGAGATAGCCAGGTCATGCCCTCGTTGCCTGGAGGTTCTATTTTGGCCCCATGAAGATCATCTCTTGCCTGGGACTTGTGGAAGAATGAGTCTATTAGGAAGTGGGAAGAGAGGGGAGGATCAAGATGGCAGAATAGGAGGATGTGGAGCTCACATCCCCTCATAAACACATCAAAAATACATCTACAGGACTTCCCGGGTAGCTCAGTGGTTAAGAATCCGCCTGCCAATGCAAGGGACACGGGTTTGAGCCCTGGTCCGGGAAGATCCCACATGACGCGGAGCAACTAAGCCCGTGTGCCACAACTACTGAGCCCGTGTGCCTAGAGCCAGTGCTTGGCAAGAAAGAGAAGCCACCACAATGAGAAGCCCACGCACCTCAGTGAAGAGTAGCCCCCGCTCGCCGCAACTAGAGAAAGCCCGTGCACAGCACTGAAGACCCAATGCAGCCAAAAATAAATAAATAAATTTATAAAAAAAAAAAAATACATCTCCATGTGGAGCAACTCTCACGGAAAACCAACTGGAAACTGGCAGAAGACTTCTTATTCGAGCAAAGTGGCAGGAAAGATCTCCACGAAGCTGGGTAGGGTGGAAAAAATAAAATAAAAAAGAAGGCATCGGGATGCGACTGGAACCCCTGGGACGATCTGTGAAGGAGGGAAGGTCCACGTGGACAGCCCTCACCCCGAGGAGCTTCCTTGCCTGCTGGGAGGTCTGCTGGGACAGATGGAGGGAACTGGACTCTGCTTGTGAGGGGTGCACACGTGCCGGCTTGCTAGCAGTCAGGGCGGAGAGAGACCAGCACTGACAGCTGCCACCTTGCCACACTTCTCAGTCTGAAACTCATGTGGGGCTGGGCTGCCAGTATAAGCAGTGACTAAGTGCTGAATCTCAGGCAGGGGCGAGTCTGGCCACGGTGGATTTTGTCAGCACACACACCAGGTGGTGCCACAGAAACGCATGACTTGGGTGGACAGGCCCTGGAAAGGAGTACGCGGAGGTTGTTTCCTGACAAGAGCACTCATCTCCACCCATTCCACCGCACAGCTTGGAGCCGGATCTGGGGTGGGCAGGTCCTCAGAGTGGCCTGTCACAGAGGCAGTCCAGGTTCCAGACAGTAGCACAACCACCTCGATTCCTGCAGCCACAGCACCCTGGCCTCCAGCACCAGCCCACTCCACACCACAGCCTGGCACTAGGTCTGGGATGAACACAACAGAAAGGGACACAACCTTGGGCTGCTTCTCAGCAGAACCATGGACACCTGCATGGGTGGCACTTAGGTTTGCTGTGACCACACGGGCCTTACTTGCTTCAGCAGTCACCTCCTTTGGGACAGAGCACACACTCAAGGGCAACGGAGCCTGGTCAAACCTGACCCTCAGGGCTTCTACTCCAACAACTGTGGAGCAGACACCACCCTGACAGGGCTGTGACAGCCACAGAGCAAAGAGGAGGCCCCACCCAACATCCAGTGCAGGCTATGGATGCACAACACCAATCACATCCTCTATCAAAGGAATAATGGCCAGCACACTCTGAGGAAAGACGTGGCTGGCATCCATACCATAAATAATAGCCTTCTCACCAAAAATATTGGAATCACACAGTCTCCACAGGGATGCTCCCACATAAAACACCCCTCCAAGACCACAGTAGATAACTTTCTCTGTCTCTATGAATTTAGGGGAAACAGTTAAGTGAAATGAAAAAGCATAGGAACTATTCCCAGTTAAAAGAATAAGAGAACCCCCCTGAAAGAACAGACAATGAAATAGACCTCACCAGTCTACTAAAGCCAAGTTCAAAGAGGAGGTAAGAAAAATGCTGAAGAATTAATAAAGATTATCAATAGAAATGAAGATTAAACAATGAACTAGAAACTATAAAGGGGAACCAGTCAAAATTAGACAACTCAATTGCTGAGATAAAAACCAATCTAGAAGCAATGAATAGCACACTAAATAACACAGAAGAACAAATAAGTGATCTGGAAAACAGAATAATGGAAATCACCCAATCAGAACAGCAGACAGAAAGAAAAGTGAAAAAAAAAAATGAAAGCAACATATGGGGCCTATGGGATAATACAAAGTGTGCCAGTCTACATATAACAGGTGTTCCAGAAGGAGAAGAGAGAGGGAAGGGGATCTAAAGTGTATTTGAAGAAATTATGGCTGAAAACTTCCCAAACCCTAAAGAAGAAAACAGATATCCAGGTACAGGAAGCACAAAGGGTCCCAAACAAGATGAAACTAAAGAGACCCACACCAAGACATATCATAAATAAAATGGCAAAAGTTAAAGAGAGGATTCTAAAGGCAGCAAGAGAAAGATTCAGTTACAAGGGAACCCCCGTTAAGACTATCAGCTTATTTCTCTGCAGAAACTTTGCAGGCCAGAGGGAGTGTCATGATATAATCAAAGTCTTGAAAGGGAAAAACCTGCAACCTAAGATATTCTACACTTGGCAACATTATCATTTAGAATACAAGGAGAGAGAAAAAATTTCTCAGATAAACAAAAACTAAAAGAATTCAGCAATACTAAACCTACCCTAAAAAAAAAAATACGGAGGGAATTCCCTGGCAGTCCAGTTGTTGGACTCCACGCTTCCACTGCAGGGGGTGTGGGTGTTATCCCTGGTCAGGGAACTGAGCTCCCATATGCCATGTGGTGCAGCCAGGAAAAAAAAAAAAAAAAAAAAGAAATATTGAAAGGTCTTCTCTAAATAGAAAAGCAAGAATCTATAGGAAAGGGATAATCCCAATAGGAAAGGCAAATATATAAAAGGATTGAAGATCACTTAAGCCAGTACATAGATTAAAAAACAATCAAAAAATTGTTGTAAAGGTGATTATATCTACAATTAATAGCAAAAGCGTAAACATGAAGATGTAAAATAGGACATCAAAATCACAAAATTTGGAGGAGGGGACTAAAAAATGTAGATTGTTTAGAATGTGTTTGAGCTTATATGACTCTCAGTTTAAAGCAAGTAGATATAGTTATGGGTCAACATACTTGAAAACCAGGGTAACCACAAATTAAAAACAAAAAATAGATTCACAAAAACCAAAAAGAAGGAAACTCAAACATAATATTTAAAAAACCATCAAACCACAAAAGGAAAAACAAAAAAGAAGACATGAACAAAGAACTACAAAATCAACTGGAGAACAAGGTTTAAAATGACAATAAGTGAATACCTCTCAATAATTACTTTAAATGTCAATGGACTAAATGCTCTGATTGAAAGACACAGTGGCAGATTGGATAAAAAACAAGAACCTATAATATGCTGCCTACAAGACACTCACTTCAGGGAGAAAGACACACACAGATTGAAAGTGAGGGGATGGAAAAAGATATTTCATGCAAATGGAAATGACAAGAAAACAGGGGTAGGAATACTCATATCAGGCAAAATAGACTTTAAAACAAAGTCCATAAAGAAAAAGAAGGACATTATATAATGATAAAGGGATCACTACAAGAAGAGGATATTACACTCAATAATACATGCACCCAATATAGGAGCACCTAAATATATAAAACAAATACTAACAGACATAAAAGGAGAAATTGACAGGAATACAATGATAGTAGGAGACTTTTTACACCCTACTGACACCAATGGACAGATCCTTCCTCAGTGAGGCAGCAGAGGTCCTAAATGACACAACAGATCAGTTGGACTTAACTGATATCTACAGGACACTACATCCAAAACAAAAACACCAGAATACACATTCTTTTCAAACGCACATGGAACATTCTCTAGGATAGACCACTTCCCAGGTTACAAAACAAGCCTCAAGAACTTTAAGAGAATATAAATTATTTCAATCATCTTTTCTGACCACAATAGTATGAAATGAGAAATCAACCACAGAAAGAAAAATGGGGGAAAAAAATGAACACGTGGAGACTAAACAACATGCTACTAAAAAACCCAATGTGTCAACAATGAAATCAAAGAAGAAATCAGAAAATACCTCGAGACAAACAACAATGGAAACAAAATCTTACATAATCTATGGGATGCAGCAAAAGCAGTTTTAAGAGGGAAGTTCACAGCGATACAGGCCTTCCTCAAGAAACAAGAAAAATCTCAAACAAACAACCTAACCTACCACCTAAAAGAATTAGAAAAACAACAAGCAAAACCTAAAGTCAGCAGAAGGAAATAATAAAGATCAGAGAGGGAATAGGTAGAGATTTTTTAAAAAACCAGAAAAGATCAATAAAACCAAGAACCAGTTTTTTGAAAAGATAAACCAAATTGTCAAACCACTAGCCAGGCTCACCAAGAAGAAAAGAGAGGACCCAAATAAAACAAGAAATGAAAGAGGAGAAATAACAACTGATACTACAGAAATACAAAAAATCATAAGAGAATACTATGAACAGTTATATGCCAACAAATTGGACAACGTAGAAGAAATGGACAAGTTTTTAGAAACATACAGCCTGCCAAAACTGAATCGAGAAGAAACAGATAATTTGAACAGACCAATCACTAGAAGTAAAATAGAATCTGTAATGAAAAAAATTCCCTGCAAACAAAAGTCCAGAACCGGACTGCTTCACTGGGGAATTCTACCAAACATACAAAGAAGAACTTATACCTAGCCTTCTCAAACTATTCCAAAAGATTTAAGAGGAGGTAACACTCCCAAAGTCATTATATGAAGCCACCATCACCCTGATGCCAAAACCAGACAAAGACACTACACAAAAAGTAAATTACAGGCCAATATCTTTGATGAATATAGATGCAAAACTCCTCAATAAAATATTAGCAAACTGAATCCAACAATACATAAAAAGGATCATACACCATGATCAAGTTGGATTCATTCCCAGGTCACAAAGGTGGCTCACATGCAAAATCAATGTGTTGCACCACATCAACAAAAGGAAAGACAAAAACCACATGATCATCTCAACAGACGCAGAAGAAGCATTTGATAAAATTCAACATCCATTCATGATAAAAACTCTCACCAAAGTGGGTATAGAGGGAACATATCCCAACATTATAAAAGCCATTACGACAAACCAACAGCCAATATAATGTTAAATGGTGAAAAGCTGAAAGCCTTCCCACTAAAATCTGGAACAAGACAAGGATGCCCACTCTCACCATTTCTATTCAACATAGTATTGGAAGTCCTAGGCACAACAATCAGAGAAGAAATAAAAGGTATCCAAATTGGAAGCAAAGAGGTAAAACTGTCACTATTTGCAGATGACATGATACTCTATATGGAGAACCCTAAAGACTCCAGACAAAAACTGTTGGAACTAATAAATGAATTCAGCAAGGTAGCAGGATACAAGATTAATATACAGAAATCTGTTCCATTTCCTTACACCAACAATATGAGAAAGTAAAAAAAAAAAATCCTGTTTAAAATCACATCAAAAAAATGAAATACCTAGGAATAAACTTTACCAAGGAAGTGAAAGACCTATATGCTGAAAACTATAAAACATTAATAAAGGAAATTGAAGATGATTCAAAGAAATGGAAAGATATCTTATGCTCTTGGATTGGAAAAATTAATGTTAAAATGGACATAACTACCCAAAGCAATCTATAGATTTAATGTCATCCCTATCAAAATTCCTGTGACATTTTTCACAGAACTAGAAAAAAATCCCAAAATGTATATGGAACCACAGAAGACCCAGAATTTTCAAAGCAATTCCAAGGAAAAAGAACAAAGCTACAGGCATAAACCTTCCAGAATTCAGACTATAATACAAAGCTACAATAATCAAAACAGCATGGTATTGGCACAAAAACATACATATAGATCAATGGAACAGATAGAGAGCCCAGAAATAAACCCACGCACCTACAGTCAATTAATCTGCAACAAAGGAAGCAAGAATATACAATGGAGAAAAGACAGTCTCTTCAGCAAGTGGTTCTGGGAAAGCTGGACAGCCACATGTAAATCAGTGAAGTTAGAACACTCCCTCACACCATATACAAAAATAAACTCAAGATGGCTTAAAGACCTAAATATAAGACATGACACCATGAAATTCCTAGAAGAGAACATAGGCAAAACATTCTTGGACGTAAATCGTAGCAATATTTTCTTAGATCAGTCTCCCAAAGCAAAAGAAATAAAAGCAAAAATAAACAAATGGTACCCAATCAAACTTAAAAGCTTTTGTACAGCAAAGGAAACCATCAACAAAATGAAAAGACAACTTATGGAATGGGAGAAAATATTTGCAAATGATGAAACCTACAAGGGGTTAATATCCAAAATACACAAACAGCTCATACAACTCAGTATCAAAAAAACAGGCAAACCAATCAAAAAGTGGACAGAAGACCTAAATAGTCATTTCTCCAAAGAAGACATACAGATGGCCAATCAGCACATGAAAAGAGGCTCAACATTGCTAATTATTAAAGAAATGCAAATCAATACCACTGTGAGGTATCACTTTACACCGGTCAGAATGACTATCATCAAAAAGTCTACTATCTCCAAAAAGGTCTACTATCATCAAAAAGTCTACATCTGGAGAATGTGTGGAGAAAAGGGAACCCTCCTGCACTGTTGGTAGGAATGTAAATTGGTGTAGCCACTATGGAGAACAGTGTGGAGATTATTTAAAAAACTAAAAATAGAGCTACGATATGATCCAGCAATCCCACTCCTGGGCATATATCCCAAAAAGATGAAAACTCTAATTCGAAAAGATACGTGCACACCAGTGTTCATAGCAGCACTATTTACAATAGCCAAAATGTGGAAACAACCCAAGTGCCCATCAACAGATGATTGGTTTAAGAAGATACACACACACAATGGAATATTACTCAGCCATAAAAAAATGAAATATTGCCATTTGCAGCAACATGGATGGACCTATATAATATATATAAGTGAATCACTTTGCTGTACACATGAAACTAACACTATTGTAAATCAACTAAACTTCAGTTTTAAAAAAGTGGGAAGAGGTTTGGGGGTTTTGATGCCCAGAAGATACCAGTTCAAACTGGTCTCATAATTCTTGGGAATTACAGTTACCCAGAATAAGCATCGTATTGCCTTGGGCCAGAATGGCTTCCCCAGAGCCATGCAGAGCAGATCTCTTGGACCAGCCCTCCCTGGATCCTTGCTCCTAGGCAGCCAGAAGTTCACTCTTGGAAGATGGATGGGTTTAGGGTAAAGGGCCACGGATATCATTGCTTTCTAGAAAATATCAAACTTGCAGCTTGAAGTTGGGGCTGACCCATCGTGACCTAGAAGAAATTAGTAAAGGAAAGGCTGTTCTACATTTGGAGTTCTCCCAGTGGCTCTCCCTTAACACCACAGCTAAGACACACTATGCAAGCCTGATGCTGGAACCTTTGAGTTTAGAGGACAGAGTAAGTCGGTTTCCATCTGCTTTTAAGGAGTGTCTTTCAGAGACTAATGCTATTTCATTCAAATTAGAATTGTCTCTTTTTATGAAAAGAGCAAAACCCTCACCAACTTAAGTAACAACTGAAAGAATAAAACAAAGATTTTGGCGTGTAGAAAAATTCCTTGTGGAGCCATTTGCTCCAGGGTGCACACACAGGATGAAAAAGGTCAGGAAAAGTGCAAAACATGTTAAACAAATCATGGTATTTGTATATTGATAGAAAGGGTGAGTGCACAAACAGATTGTTTTCAAGCTGTAAACACTGAACATTTGCCAATTTCTTATCTGAATCCGTGCTCCACTCTACCCCATCTCTCCAACCCAGATAAGCAAGTTTAATTTAAACTTATTGGATTCTCAGGGAGGAAAAAATGTAAAATAAAGTAGAAAAGAATGTGAAAAGGAGACAGGGAGAGTTCTTGACAGAAATAGATACTCCAAGTTAAAAAGAGAGATACTCAAATTCAGAAAGAACCTTAGCAATGATCTAGTCTGATCTGTTTCCTAACATACCAATCCCTCTCCAACCTAGAAAGGTACTCACCTTCTCCCAAGATAGCCCAATCTATGCATAGAAAACTTTAATTCTTAGAAATATCTTTTGCATAAAGAATGAACCTTTTCTCCCACTAACTCCTAACCATAGGTCCTATTTCTGCTCCTTGGAACAAAACAGAATAAATCTAAGCTCTGTATTAACAGGTCTTCCCCACATATACCCATGCCTTAGAGGTTTTATCAGCCAGAGTCCCAGCAGGTAACAGATGGCTGAGCCCAACCAAAAGCTCAGGATACAGGAGGGGAGCTTGTGGATGCTCCATTCCGATCAGCCTTGTAGAGCCGAGGGCAGGTGAGAAGTCTGGAGGTGGATAAGCAAGGCAAGGAGAAGACGTTCAGCCCAGATATATTCCCTTCACCAAAGCAACTACCCTCGGTTCTTCATTCATCCTTGGATGCCCATGGTCTCCATTAGTTTCTATCACACAGCTCACCTCTAATTTAAAATAAGGGAAAAAACAGACGATGGCATATTGAATCATTTTGTTTTAGGAACCTTAGAACCTAAGTGACCTTGGGTGGGTACTTGAGAGTCCTTGGATATAAAGGATCTCAAACAGATGCATAGCTAGGCACTGAGCCATAGCAGGCAGCTCAACCAATAGCTTTCTTATTGTATATCTACTCCTTCTTCTCTCTGTAACTACATACAGGCAAGAAGTGGTGGGGAGGGGGCAGGTTGAGAAAGGAAGGGGGAGGAAGAGAAGGAAGAGAGGAAGGGTGGAAGGCAATATGAATTTTGTGTGTGTGTATGTATATATATGCAAGTATCCTGCCCTCACCGTTTTTACCCACCTGTTCTCCTAATTTAAAAAAAAAAGATATTTTCTTAGAAACAATTTTGTTCTTGAAAAATGAATCTACCTCAGCAAATGAAAAAGTAAAAGAGAAAGGACCAGTTTAAATGCGGGTGAGTCTTTTGAGAGACACTGTGATATAAAGGAAAGCATGTGACTTTTGCAGTCAGACAGACCTGGGTGTGCATCTCTGCCCTGCGGCTGCTGCTGGGAGATCTTGGTGGGGCTTTCTGAGTCTTGCTTTCTTCACCTGGAAAATAGGGATTTTAATACCTACCTCCGTGACCGTTAGGCAGGTTAAGTAAATGGAGTGAAGTACCTAGTATCCCACGTGTCATACAGTAGGCATCTAATAAGTGTTAGTTGCCTTTCTCCTCCTCTCTTCCATTGGAAGTATGTATTTGCTAAGTGAGGAGAAGGTCAATCACATGCATTCATATGAACATATGCCTGAAAATGGGCTATAGCAGTTAAGAAATGTCTTACCAGCAAACTTCCGTGCTGCCCTACAAAGGCAGGTCTACAAAAATATATTGGAAATTTCAAAAAAGTATACATCAGACATGATGAGAAACTTGAGGGGTTTTTTTTCCCTTTGAATTGATTTGTTAAAGTTAGATTTCTTTTTCCTACTTATTGCCATCAGACTTGGCCGGTCCCTATCTGTAGCTGGTTCTGCAGCATCTGTGTCTCTTGTAGGTTTTCCCCAATTATTGCCTGTGAAGTCTGCACTGAATCTGTTCCAGCCATACTTAGCTTTAGACATGGCCCAGACTCTGGGCAGGAGGTGGTTTGGATAAGGGGGCCCATTCAGAGATGGGAGCAGACATACCAGAAGACACTACTCATCCCCAGGGCAAGCACCTGGGGGCTTTTACGGACCTTTGAAAATGAAGTCCTAGTGGGCCGACACTTCCTGCAGGATGTCAGCCCTTGTCAGCCCTACTCATCCTGAAAAAGGAAGGCTGAGAAAGCAGCCTCCAGGAATATAGTTCATCTCTGCTGTGGAGATAACCATCCTATTACTGGGCACTTGTGAAGCAAAGGCGCAGAGAACTGATTCCTGCCCTCCCACCCTGAACCCTGAACCTCAGCCATGACCCATCCCCCCACGTTCTTCAGGGGATGCGCCCGTGGAGCAGGACATACAAGCGTTGGCTTCAGATGAGAACTGGAGTCTGCCGGTCCTCAGAATGCCATTCCCTGATGTACTCTGCCCGGTGCACTTGACCTCAGAAACCACGTTTGCTCACCCTATGGCAAGAGACCACATCTTTCCCTCTTGTTCCCTTTCCCACCGCAGCCACCTCTGCCTGTGTTACCTTCCCAAGAGCCTTAGGGGAGGGCCAGCTGGCCGGCAGCAAGTGGCCTGATACAGACACCTCCAGAGAAACCTCTGGCTGGTGTCACATACGCGGCGTCTTCTGTTTTCTTCTGCAGATGAAAACGAATGCCTCAGTGCTCACATTTGCGGAGGAGCCTCCTGCCACAACACGCTGGGGAGCTACAAGTGCATGTGTCCCGCTGGCTTCCAGTACGAGCAGTTCAGCGGTGGGTGCCAGGACATCAACGAATGTGGCTCTTCTCAGGCCCCCTGCAGTTACGGCTGTTCCAATACCGAGGGCGGCTACCTCTGTGCCTGTCCACCTGGCTACTTCCGAATAGGCCAAGGGTAAGCCCTGCTAGCCGTGGTCGTGGTTGGAGGCTTTCTCACTCGTGACATAATTAAGTATATTTAATTCAAAATGACCTGTCCTGGGAGGGCAGAACCATACTTTTTATGACTCTTGAGTTAATTCCAATTAGCGCTGCAAAGGTTTTAGGTTATTTTATTTGAAAGGGGACGTCTAGGTTTCTGGAAGTTCATAGAATGTCAAACAAAATAATGAAATGACATTGTAAATACCTCGGCTCTATGGCCCATCTGTCTCATCCTCTTGATCTTCACATCTTGCTGGAAAGCGATTCATCTCTCAGGAAATACAGGGGCTGCGACCCGTGACAGAACTGGACGCAGACTGCGCTTTGCTGATGCAGTCTTCTCCTGGGGCAAGCAGGATTCTGTCTCGACTTAAAATGCCTTCTCATCTAGCTCCTGTTAGGATAAACCAAAAAGATACCTTTTGTGGAGTCCTTTATGGTTTTAAAGTATATTTTACATTTCAGACTTAAATTTACATTAAAAATTGCCAAAATAGCATTAAATGTAAGAGTTAAAAGAATTACTGTATTTTCCAGGTAGAATACTTCACCACATTGTATGTGTGAGAGCTGGGGCAGGAAAGATGTGTTTTTATTCTACTCAGTAATTTAAAAGTTAGTGTTCAGTTTTCAAAGTTTAGGTCTTCTTCCCCACTGAATTAATCTGGACTTGGTTGTCTTGGTTTTGGCTATTCTGTGAAGGAGCTCAAATTTTAACTTTTTAATTAGGAACACAGACATTAAATGTACATACACACCAACACACACACTTATATATACTCCCCCACACACAAAGTCACACATTCCACAACACACACATACATGTATGTATCAAATTGTTAATTTTGTGGTCTTTGATTTCTTGACACACAAACATCAAGTGATTCATTTTGGGGTGTGTAGAAGGTAAAAGAATGTTTCATGGGAAGCACACAGAATGCCAGCAATAAGACTCAAATTTCCAGATGTTTGTGTCTGGCTCTCAGTAGACTCATTCTTTATAAGTTTAATGCCAGAACCATTTTCCCAGCAAAAATTGTGACACTCCAAACTGGCTTCTGGCCAGTGGGACTTTATAGTCACACTTCTTGTAAGTGGTGTTCCAGGGATATGAAAATACTGGAAGGGAGTTCTGAGAAAGGAGCCAAAGCCTGTGAATTTGGGGTTTGCCTTCCAATAATTTAATCATTATGTGAATGCACACACATACAGGATGAGCATTTATCATTTCATCCATTTTATTGTTTCTACACATTTCATGGTGCAAGATTAAAGGACAAGGAAAGGAAATGTGTCAGGCTCAGCAGGATTACAGAAAATATTAGAAACCTGTAAATTGCTGCAAAATGCAAAGTGTTCTTCTTATTGGCATTATATTTTGAATCTTAAAGGCATAAAGGAAAATGAGCTATAAAGAATAGATCAACTAATACAGAAAGAGAAAATAGTATTTGGTCTACATTATGGACCCAGTAGTGGACCCAGTAGTAGAGATCTACCCATTTATAACAATTTGGGCTCCTCCGTGAGTCACTAGAGTGGACCCTACCCCAATGTAAAGATTCTTTTAGGATCATTCAAATATTTCAACACATTTTGAAAGAGGAGCCTGGTAAATACATTCCAAGTGGCCTATGAAATAGTAAGCAGAATAACAAAACAAGGTACTTGTGAAACAGGCAAGCCTCCCTCCATAACTTGGCTTTAAAAACTGAAAGGCAAAGAAAAACAGCTGAACTAGTTTTCTCCTGGGCATGGGTTTGTTTATCCAGCCTCACATGAGTCAGAGCCAACGGACCCAGTGGTTTTGAATGATTTGAAACAATTTCCCACAGTTGGGCAAGCTTTGATAACATGTATTTTATACATGGCATATCCTCACAATTTATATCTAAATCAACCTCAGTTATCACCTAGAGCTTTCTCCTTATCTCCAGGAGGAGCTTCAGCCAAAGTGACAGGTCTGATAATAGGAGCGATTGCTCGGAAGCTGGAGTGGTGAAGGCTGGTGACGGCGGTGGTGGTGGAAGTGGAGGTGGCAGCGATAGTACCAGTTAAGCAGGAAGAGGGCAAGGAACTGAACAGTGATGTCTCACACCTTTCTCACGCATGTGGAGCCTGTTTCATAAAAAGAAGGCATTTTTATTGAACCTCCCGAGTCACACGGTCTCCCTCATCCTCTGTTCTCCTCTCGTTTCCCCTCCCCAGCAGTACAGCAAAACACCTGCCACATGTCATTTGGGAAGTGAAGGGACAAATAAATATGCAAAACGGGGCCTTGAGAGACAGTAAAAAGAAATCAGTCAACCCAGGGAACTGAGAATTTGAGGCCAAACACCGAGGGCTTCAGTGTTGTTCTCAGAACCAGCCGATCACCCAGTGGACAAATAATCAAGGACTGAATGTCACTAGGGAGGGTCCAGGCTTCACCAGAACTCCTGCTCCTCCATCTCCCAATTCTAACGAAAAACATCTCTGTTTCCCTTCTACCATAGGCACTGTGTTTCTGGAATGGGCATGGGCCGAGGAAGCCCAGAGCCACCTGCCAGTGGGGAAATGGATGACAATTCCCTCTCTCCAGAGGCGTGTTATGAGTGTAAGATCAACGGCTACCCCAAACGGGGCAGGAAGCGGAGAAGCGCAAATGAAACAAATGCCTCCAACACTGAGGTAGGTCAGAAGGTGGTTTCTCCTGCTGTCTCCTACTGCAGAAGGGTCCTCCAGATTCCTACGGTTTCCTCCAAGAATGCCCCAAAGTGTGAAAAATCTCCCCAAGGAGAAAATCCGGACATTCCCTGAGCTCTAGGCTGTATTTCACAAGGGTCTGTGGGGCTCTCTGGAGCTTCTTGCTGCTTTTAGGGAGTGGCCCACTCGAAGGTTTTCACATACTTGCTCATTTCCTCTGTCTCGCCGAAAAGAAAGTCAAACACCCACCCAAAGTCTGCTGAAAGGACAAGGTCTGAGATCCAGGACAGCAAGTGGGCAGGATAGTGAAGTGATATAGTCCTCCCTACACAGGGATGCCAAGTTCTGAAAGCTAGAGGCTCCTCTACTGAAAAGAGCCATGTGGAGTGTGAGGGAACTTGGATTCTAGACAAAAACAACATGGAGCTCAAGCAGCCTGGTTTTCTTTGCCTACGGCTGCTGCAGCCTTTCAGTCAACTCAGAAATGCAGATACTCACCCAGACCTCTGGCTGCAGGCCCGGAGAATCCAGCACATGTGGTCCCAGAGAGGCAAGCAAGAAGCCAGTGAAAAGCATTGAATATTAGCAGATCATCAGAGCCAGGAAGTAGGTTCATAGGTGTGTCTTTCGGTGGGGATGGTTTTGCGTCAGTGAATAAAATTGAAATAAACTGGTTCTTTCTTAGCATCAGTGCTGCAACCCATCTGCTGTGGTTTGGGAAATGAGATAAGTCTTTGGAAAGAAAATAATATATTAAAACAGTGGTTCTCAAACTTGAGTGTGCATCTGAATCATCCGGAAGGCTTGTTAAAACGGATTTCTGGAAAACATCCCCAGGGTTTCTGATTCACTAGGTCTCAGGTGACACCAAGAACTTGCATTTCTAACAGATGCCCAGGTGATACTGATGCTGTTGGTAGGGGACCACAGTTTGAGACCCACTGCAATAGAAGACCGCCAAATACAAGTGATTTCAACTTTCTCCTTGACATGTTTATTTCTTAATATTATAAAAATGTGCGAATTTAACATTCATGGTTTAAGCAGTATTTTATGAATACTCACTTTCAATACAGTATATACAACATGAGAAGAAAGTTGTGTTAGTGTGAGATTTGAGTCACTTTTTCTTTAGTAAGTGGCATATTTACCTTTTCTTTAACACATTGCCATATGTCTTTCCAGGATCAGCCTGAGATAGAAGCCAATGTGAGTCTTGCAAGCTGGGATGTTGAGAAGACAGCCATGTTTGCTTTCAATATTTCCCACATCAATAACAAGGTCCGAATCCTAGAACTCCTTCCAGCCCTTACGACTCTGACGAATCACAACAGATACTTGATTGAATCTGGAAATGAAAACGGCTTCTTTAAAATCAACCAAAAGGAAGGGATCAGCTACCTCCACTTCACAAAGAAGAAGCCAGTGGTTGGAACCTATTCATTACAAATCAGTAGTAGTCCACTTTATAAAAAGAAAGAACTTAATCAGCTAGAAGATAAATATGACAAAGACTACCTCAGTGGTGAACTGGGTGATAATCTGAAGATGAAAATTCAGATTTTGCTTCATTAATTCACCATCCAGAGACCAAATAATTAAAAAACAAAGATAGATAGGTAGAACTCAATTTTTCCCCCAATCAGAATCTTCATATTATAGGTACAGTCTTTCACCACGTAAATTGCTATAAATAAGCACTATTCTTGTATTACAAAAGCAAGGTACAGGTGACTACCCTAGTTCAAAACAACCACTTTCTCAGGCTTCTCATGTATGTAGCTAAGCTACCTTGTCATATGTGTTTATTTTTGAAAACTGGGACATGTATTTCCACTGGGGGTTGGCCATTCATGCTGACGTGCCATCCTTCTAGCAGACGTACAGGAATGTGCTTTCAATTTATGGACTGTTCTATTTTTTCAAATTGTAAAACTTTGCTTCTCCAAATACAAGTATTAGGTTGGCCATTTATAATATCTATTTGGTGCTAGTAAATTCTCAAACTAGATTTATAAATGCACTGTAATATTTACACAACTTAGAAACCAAATTACAAGTATTCAGTTCAAATACTTCATTAATTTCAATCAACCAAAGTTAGTTCAGTAGCTTATCTCAGTTATGAGTATAATACATTACATGTAAATTAAGTGTGTGTATACTGTAATCGTGCTATTTTTTATCATTGAAACATTTATAAACTAGAATAATAATGCCCTTAATGTGAGGGTTTGTAATGGTGCTTATTAAGACCAAAGACTTGTTAAATGTATACACCAAGTGGTAATGAAATTTCTGTGACTGGCCCACACATGCATGGAGGTCTGGGAGGACCAGGAAACAGCCTCAGCAGCCAGAGGATCACCAGTGCATCCTTCATCACACCTGTGCAATATGCCAAGATTACCCTCGGCCATTCCTGTCAACAAGGGGTCCATGTCATAAATGACACAATAAAACAGTCTCTTTTTTAGTGTACCCCTTGGCTTTGTGTTCTTGCATGGATGTGGGATTGGAGGGGCCATTCTGGAGACTAAATAAAGTCTCCTGGAATTAAACTATCCTGGATCTGTTAGTTACAGCATCTAAAGGTGCCAAATATACAACCACTAGAAGAAATTTTAACATATTTGAGTCAGTCCTTTGTTTTATTCATTCAAGACAGCGGAGTTATTTCTCACCAACGAGATATTTAGACTGTAGCATTATTTCTAAAACGTGACCTAATTAATCCTGTGACTTTTAAACTACTAGATTTCAGTACTTAATAACATCAAGTTCATTGTCTTAGAGCACATGCGTTCCATTATAAAAATTTATCATGCCCCCTCCCCTCAAATATACAGTGTTGGCAAGCTTAGGCGTTCCATCCTTTTTTTCTCCCCTAAACATCTGTTGTTAGTCAGTGCTAGCCTAATTACAAAGGGATAATCCCAAATTGAATCCAATTGAATGCTATAACTCTTGTTTTCTGAATGTCATAATTTGAAAATGCTGTTTTATTTTAAGAGCAATACTGAATATTTAACAGTTAAGCTTGTTCAATTGATAATGAATTTTTAAAAGCCCTTAGGGCATTTAAGGCTAGTGAAAATAAAAGTGAAATGAGGTTGCCGCATGGAGGAGAAACCATACAGGACACAGAAAAGTCCTCTCAAAAATCTTCAGAAAACTAGGCTAATGAAGATGGAGTAGGTATATTCTAGAAGACAAAACCAGGGTCAGTTGGTGTAAAGCTCAGTTTAGCACTTACCTTCCTAATTGTCAAGCTACCCATTGAGAGACTGTGTTTCCTTGCAACGTGGTGAGCTCCCTTGTCACTAGAGTGTTTCAGTCTAGGCAGCCAGTGAACAAGGATGCTTTCTTCCACTAACAAGCCATGAACATCTCAAAGTATTCTTTTTTAAAAATCTATTATTTGGCCATCCAAAAAAATTTCATCTCTATTGAGCATCAATTATGAGCGAGTCGAATGACTAGTTTGGAAGGGATTTGTACCTTGGTTAGGAAGTTAAAATGACTCAAAATTTCCTTTTATCTCTGCGCCTATGGTTCTCTGATGGAGGTGTACTAAAATTGTTAGAGAAGAATATATAGCATATGGTAAACAACAGCTTGCAAATGGAAAATGTCTTTGGTAATTTAACCTGAACTGCATTATCTTCAATAATGGATTTTCTTTATAACAACAGAACAAAATAGAGTTGGCACAGAGTAGATCACTTTGATATTTTTAATAGTCTCAGTGTGGATTTTATTTATTTAAGAGCCAACGATTCTCAAACAGCCTATTTTCCGTGTTTCTGACTGTAACAAAACATTTTCCTCACTGTTCCATTGTAAATATTCCTCTTGCCGGAACTTTTTTTTTAATTCTGAGATTTAAACCTGTAACTTTCAATTGTCTGTGACCTTTTGATTTTACTTTCAATGGTTGAAGAATTTGGTTTTATAAATCTCAGAAGCTTGAAAAGTCTTGTCTCTACCCCTCAGACCATTTCACTTGCCAATAATTATTTTGTAAGTAGGGTTGAAATGAACTCAGCTGGCCTTATGAAATGTTTAAACTTGCACAAACAACGACATTTTTGTTCAACAAATAGCACTTCACTCAGCCAAAACTGCTTTGGACATTGCCATTACAAATACGGTTCAGCTTCAGAAATCATGTTTGTAAATTAGATAAGCCAAAATAAAGGACAATTAGGTTGATATTATATTAGCATACTTAAAAATTATATACCTGTAAATTGTTAGTTTTTTTTTTTAAGTCAGTCAGCTTTGTCCACAGAATGTATTATATTCTGACTTTAACTGTAGTTCCTAGAGATAGGTTACAAACGTAATTATTAAATGGTTTAAAGACATTGTTTTTAAATGCTAGTAGATTACCGGGAGAAAGATTAGTTTTCACATACATTGCTGAAGACAAAATTATTTCCCCCTTGCCAATTTTAAACACTTTGTCAAAAAAAAAAAAAAAAAAAAGAAGGCAAACCAATTTACTTTTTAAAGCATTTTGATACCCAATATGAGCCTCACATTATGTACTGTTAGAAAAGGATTCTTGGTATTATGAGTTTAGGGTTAGAGAGAAACAAGGCGGCTCTGAATTTGATTTTGCAAATTCCCATGTGTATCCAAGACTGGGTTCACTTACAAGATTGGGTCTCAATGAAAGGTTCTAACATTCTCACAAATGTCTTTATAAACATAAGGGTCTTGTACATTTGACACCTGACATACATTTGGCAGAACCTGGCAATGTCACCAAATCTGTTATTTCAACTAACTGCTAATGAATCCAAAATGTTTTTTTGGCAACGTCATAACCTCTTTTCAGGACATAGGCTGTTTTGCATCCTTGATGTAAGCTGGAATTACGACCTCTACAAATAGAGGTCAGTTTCATTTTTACTATTGGACAGTGGAAGGTGCCTTCTTTTTAACTGAATGAAGTCATAGCAGGTAAGTGGCTGTGATTTCCCACTAGCTCAACTCTCTGCTCTCTATCCATTCCACACAAATATTCACTGTCATTTTTGGTCTTTGCAGCTACTCCCATTTCATAAATCAATGCAGCATTACCCTCTCTATGTTCCCTTTTGCCCCTCAAGGGTTGGTTGTAGTGTCAGCTATAAGGCATCACATTCAGTATATTTCTAGAATCCTTAGCTCGAGTTCAAAGTTAAGCAACACTGAGGTAGAGTCGATTAGCAGAAAGCAGCTGCTCCATTCAGCAGTTTCTGGGTAACTTTCATACCCGACATGATGTGTTTTTTGCAGCTGTACTGAGACTTGCAGAAATCAGAAGAGGTCTGTTCCCTTTTTAATGGAAAATTCTCTCTGGTGGAGAACTAAATCAAACCTGAATGATTTAGCTTTTTCTTTTCCTGGAAATGGAGACGTGAAAAAATCCCGATGATAAACACACATCCCATCAATCCCACCAGCCATTTACATAAAAAGGTCACAGTCCTGTATAGTTGTATCTGCATGGCAAGCTCTGTTCTGGGTTTTCCCAACAGCTCTGCTATGATGAGACCTATCAGGAAAGATTAACAGGACCTTGATATATCAGAATTTCAAAAGCATGACAGGCTGGATGGGTTTGTGTCCATATATTTTTGTTGCTACATGAAATCAACATGATATGCTATTCAGTCTTTCTGCCTCCAGCTGCACCAAGATTATCCCCCTTCAGCGTGTTCACTGCACCTGTCTACAGCAGTTCTGTGATCCAACTCCAGTGATCCTGTGTCTCAGGAAGGTTGCAAGTTCCTCTGAGGCCTGCTGCTTCCTACACACTTGTAAACTGACCGCAGCAGGCTCTCTTGTGGGTCATTCCCCACAAGCATTGAGCCCAGGGGTCAGTCTACTGTAGAACCAGCTCCCTAGGAGAAAACTGCTCCTGATCATGCCCCTTCATCCACACCCACTCTCACAGGCCTCTCACCCACCAGGAGAGGGCATGGAAGCTGGGACACCATTCCTAAATGCTCTCCATCTCAAGGTGTCTTTCCCTCAGGGTCTGCGATTCTTCATTCACAGAGTTCTGACCTTTCCTTATCATATCAAGAAAGTTTGCTGAGAGTGCAGTTCAGTCCTGAGGTCCTCGGGAGCACCAGATCCAGAGTCCTGACACTGTAGGCAATCTGGGGTCAGAAAACTGTGTTCAGGAGATTGGCCAAGATGGCCAAGTAGAAAGACCCTGAGCTCACCTCCTCTCACTGGAACACCAAAATCACAACAATCTGCAGAACAACCATTGATAAAAAAAGGCCAGAACCTGCCAAAAAAGATCTTCTACAACTAAAGACATAAAGAAGAGACAGGTAGGAGGGGCAAATTCACAATACAGTCAAGTCCCATGCCCCTGGGTGGGAGACCCACAAACTGGAGAATTACATTGCAGAGGTTCCCCCAAAGGAGAGGTTCAAGCCCCTTGTCAGGCTCCCCAGTCCAGGGGTCCTGCACCAAGAAGACAAGCCCACAGAGCATATAGCTTTGAAGGCCAGCAGGGCTTTCTTCTGGGAGTCACAGAGGGCTGAGAGAAATAGAGATTTCACTGTTAAGGGGTGTACACAAAATCTCACATGCTCTAGGACCCAGGGCAGAAGCAGTAATTTGAGAGGAGCCTGGGTCAGACATACCTGCTGATTTTGGAGAGTCTCCAGGAGAGGCAGGAGGTAACTACAGTTCACCCTGGAAACATGGACACAGGCAGCAGCCATTTTTGGGAGCTCCTTCTACCATGTGGACACTGCTACTTCCAGTGCCATTGTGGAGTCCTCCCTCTAGCTCATTAGTGCTAAGACCTGGTCCCACCCAACAGCCTGTAGGAGCCAGTGCTGAGATGCCTCAAGCCAAGCAACTAACTAACTAACACAGCCCCACTCATCAGCAGATATGCTGCCCTAAGACCCCCCTGAGCCCATAGCCACCTCAGGATGTGGCCCTGCCCACCAGAGGGCCCAGGACCCAGTTCTACCCACCAGTGGGCAGGTACCAGTCCCAGAATGCCCTGGGGCCTAGCCCTGCCCTCCCCGGAGCTTGCTCTAGCCTCTGGACCAGCCTCACCCACCAAAGGGCAGGCACTAGACTCAAGAAAACCACCATCCCATAGCCCATCAGCAGGCCACACCCTGCCTTGTGACCAGCTGGACCCAGCCCTGCACACTAGCAGGCTCACACAAGCTTTGAGACACCCTGGGCCCCATACCCAACCAAGTCAGGAACTACCTCCCACCACCAAGGATCCAACACCAGCTCTGTGACCTCTGAGTCTTACAACCGGACTCCAGGAACTGGCTCTACCCACCAGTAGGCTGACCCTAACTCCAGGACCTGGCTTCACCCACCAGTGGGCAGGCAATAGCCCGAGTCTTCTGGACCATGACTCCACCCACCAGTGAGCCAGCATAAGGCCCGGGGCCCCCTGGGGTTCTGCAGTCAGCCACCTCATGGCCCGGTCCCGCCAACCAGCGGCCAGCAGCCTCTACAGAAGGCAGGGCCTGGCAACCAACCGGACCAGGGTCCAACCAAGCCTACCAGATTGCCCACAGAGTCAGCCTACCACAACAGAAGGACCCACACCGTCCTCATAGGGGAGCCTCTAAAGCATATAGCACGGTAACAAGAGGGGAGTGTGCTGCTGAGACTCATATGACCTCTCCTACAAAAGGCCACTTCTTCAAGCTTGGGAAACCTAACCAACCTACCAGACACAAAAATAAAAACAGCAACTTAGGCAAAATGAGGCAACAGAGGAACATATTCCAGACGAATGAACAAGAGAAAACCCCAGAAGAACTAAGTGAAATGGAGAGAGGCAATCTACCCGAGAAAGAGTTCAAAGACCTCAGGAGAAGAATGAATGCATAGAGCGAGAAGTTAGAAGTTTTTAACAGAGTTAGAAAATATAAAGAACAACCAGATAAAGGATACAATAACTGAAATGAAAAATAAGCTAAATGATACAAAGGAATGGGTCAGCAAGCTGAAATGATACAAAGGAATGGGTCAGCAAGTGGAAATCACTGACACTGAACAGGAGAAAATGAAAAGAAATGAGGACCATTTAAGAGACCTCTGGGACAACATAAGCACACTAATGTTTGCATTTTAGAAGTCCCAGAAGGAGAAGAGAGAAAGAAACGTGTTGAGAACATGCTTGAAGACAGTAGCTGAACACTTCCTTAACCTGGGAAAGGGAACAGATATCAAAATTCAGGAAGGACACAGAGTCCCATACAGGTTAACACAAAAAGGAACACACCAAGACACATGACAATTAAAATGGCAAAAATTGAATATAGAGAGAATATTAAAAGCAGCAAGGGAAAAGAAATAAGTTATATACAAGGGAATTCCCAAAAGGCTATCAGATGACTTTTCAGCAGAAACTGCAGGCCAGAAGGGAGTGGCATGATATATTTAAAATGGTGAAAGGGAAAACCTACAACCAAGAATACTCTATTCAGCAAGGCTCTTGCTTAAATTTGATGAAGAGATCAAAAGATTTACAGACAAGCAAAAGTTAAAAGAGTTCAGCACCATCAAAACAGCTTTGCAAGAAATATTACAGGAACTTCTCTAGATGAAAAAAGTCAACAACTAGGAAGATGAAAATTACAGAATGAAAAAGCTCATCAGTAAAGGCAAACATACAGTAAAGGGAGAAAATCATCCACACACATAGCTAGTAGGAAGGTTACAAGACAAGAGTAGTAAAATCATCTATATCCACAATAAGCAGTTAAGGGATACAGAAAACAAGTAGCTGTAAAGTATGTTATCAAAAACAGTTATAGTGAGGGGAGGAGTGTACAAATGCAGGATTGTTAAAGTGCATTTGAAAGTAAGATAAGCAACCAAAATCACATATATATATTTCTAAATACATAAAAGCTTCATGGTAACCAGAAACTAAAATTTATAATAGAAATTTAAAATGTGGATGCCACATATATACAATGGAATATTACTCACCCATAAAAAGAAACAAAATTGAGTTATTTGTAGTGAGGTGGATGGACCTAGAGACTGCCATACAGAGTGAAGTCAGAAAGAGAAAAACAAATACCGTATGCTAACACATATATATGGAATCTAAAAAAAAATGGTTCTGAAGAACCTAGGGGCAGGACAGGAATAAAGACGCAGACATAGAGAATGGACTTGAGGACATGGGGAGGGGGAAGGGTAAGCTGGGATGATGTGAGAGAGTGGCATGGACATATATACACACCAAATGTAAAATAGATAGCTAGTGGGAAGCAGCCGCATAGCACAGGCAGATCAGCTCGGTGCTTTGTGACCACCTAGAGGGGTGGGACAGGGAGGGTGGGAGGGAGACGCAAGAGGGAGGAGATATGGGGATATATGGATACGTATAGCTGACTCACTTTGTTATAAAGCAGAAACTAACACACCATTGTAAAGCAACTATACTCCAATAAAGATGTTAAATAAATAATAAAATGTGGATGCCAGGAGTGGGAGACAAGATGGCGGAGTAGAAGGACTTGAGCTCACCTCCTCTCATAAAAACACCAAAATCACAACTAACTGCTGAATAACCATCAACAAAGAGACTCAAACCTACCAAAAAAGTTAATCTACACCCAAAAATGAAGAAGCCACAGTGAGACAGTAGGAGGGGGGCTTTCAAGATATAATTAAATCCCATACCCATCAGGTGGGCATAAATTACTTGAAAATAATTTATCACAGAGGTTCTCCCACAGGAGAGAGAGTTCTGAGCCCTACATCAGGCTCCCCAGCCAGGGGATCTGGCATCAGGAGGAGGAGCCCCCAGAGCATTTGACTTTGAAGGCCAGTGGGTCTTGAGTGCAGGACCTCCACAGGACTGGGAGAAACAGAGACTCCACTCTTGGAGGGCACACACAAGTTTTCATGTGCACTGGGACCCACAGCAAAGCAGTGACTCCATAGGAGCCTGAGCCAGACATAACTGTGGGTCTCAGAGGGTCTCCTAGGGAGTCAGTGGGTCAGCTGTGGCTCACTGGGGGCAAAGACACTGGCAGCAGACATCCCAGGAAATACTCATCTGCATGAGCTTTCCTGGAGGTTGCCATTTTGGCACCAAGACCTAGCCCCACCCAAAAGTCTACAAGCTCTGATGCTGGGATGCCTCAGGCCAAACAACCAACAGGGTGGGAACACAGCCCCACCCATAAGCAGACAAGCTGCCTAAAGTCTTCCTGCGCCAAGAGCCGCCTGTTAAATACACCACTTGAGATGACCCTGTCCACCAGAGGGACAAGACCCAGCTCCACCCATCAGTGGGCAGGCACCAGACCCCCACCAGGAAGCCTGCACAAACACCAGGACCAACTTCACCCACCAAGGGGAAGACACCAGAACCAAGAGGAAATACAAACCTGCAGCCTGAGGAATAGAGACCACAAACACAGAAAGTTAGACAAAATGAGATGGCAGAGAAATATGTTCCAGGCAAAGGAAAAAGATAAAACCCCAGAAGAACAACTAAGTGAAGTGAAGATAGGCTATCTACCTGAAAAAGAATTTAGAGTAATGATAGTAAAGATGATCCAAGATCTTGGAAAAAGAATGGAGGCACAGAACAGAAGGATAAAAGAAATGTTTAATAAAGAGCTACAAGCAAATGAACAATACAATAACTGAAATGAAAAATATACTAGGAAGAGTCCATAGCAGAATAACTGAGGCAGAAGAACAAATAAGTGAGCTGGAAGACAAGTTGGTGGAAAACACTGCTGCAGAACAGAATAAAGAAAAAAATGGAAAAAAAAAAGAATACAGTCTCAGAGACTTCTGGGACAACATTAAAAACACTGACATTTGCATTATAGGGGTCCCAGAAGGCAAAGAGAGAGAGAAAGGGCCTGAGAATATATTTGAAGAGATAATAGCTGAAAAATTCCCTAACATGGGAAAGGAAACACTTACTCAAGTCCAGGAAGCACAGAGAGTCACATACATGATAAACCCATGGAGGAACACACTGAAACACATTAATCAAAGTGACAAAAATTAAAGACAAAAAGAAAATATTAAAAGCAACAAGGCAAAGCAACACACAACACACAAGTGAATCCCCATAAGGTTATCACCTGATTTTTCATCAGAAATTCTGCAGGCCAGAAGGGAGGGGCACAATATATTTAAAGTGCTGAAAGGGAAAAACCTACAACCAAAAATACTCTACCCAGCAAGGCTCTTGTTCAGAGTCAACAGAGAAATCAAAAGCTTTACAGACAAGCAAAAGCTAAGAGAATTCAGCATCTCCAAACCAGATTTACAACAAATGTTAAAGGAACACTGCTCTTGGCGAAAAAGAAAACGGCACAAGTAGAAACAAGAAAATTATAAATGGGACAGCTCATTGGTAAACACAAACATACAGCAAAGGTTGGAAATCATCCACATACAAATGTGATATCAAAACCAATAATGGTGAGAAGAGGAGAATACAAATGCAGGATATTGGAAATGTATTAGAAATTAAGAGACCAGCAACTTAAAACAGTCACGTATATATAGAGACTACTGTATGAAAACCTCATGATAACTGCAAACCAAAACTCTACACAAGATACACACACAAAAAAGAAAAAGGAATCAAAACACAACACTTAAAGATAGTCATCAAATCACAAGAAAACAGAACAAAAGAGGAAGGGAAGAAAAAAGACATACAAAAACAAATCCAAAACAATTAACAAGATGGCAATAAGAACATACATATTGATAATTACCTTAAATGTAACTGGATTAAATGCTCCAACCAAAAGACAAAGACTGGCTGAATGGATAAAAAAACAAGGCCCATATATATGCTGTGTACAAGAGGCCCACTTCAGCTCTAGGGGACAAATAAAGACTGAAAGTGAGGGGTTGGGAAAAGGTATTGCATGCAAATGGAAATCAACAGAAAGCTGGAGTAGCAATACTCATATCAGACAAAATACAGACCATCACAAGAGACAAAGACAAAGGAGGACACTACTTAATGATTAAGGGATCAATCCAAGAAAAATATATAACAATTGTAAATATATATTCACCCAACAAAGGAGCACCTCGATACATAAGGCAGATGTTAAATGCCATAGGGGAGAAATTCACAGTAACTCGATAATAGTGTAGGCCTTTAACAGCCCACTTTCATCAATGGAGAGACCATCGAGAGAAAAAATCAATAAGGAAACACAGGCTTTAAATGAAACATTGGACAATACGGACTTAATTGATATTTATAGAACATTTGCCAAAAGCGGAATACACATTCTTCCTATGTGCACATGGAACATTCTCCAGAACGGATCATGTGCTGGGCCACAAAGCAAGCCTCAGTAAACTAAAGAACACTGAAGTCATATCAAGCATCTTCTGCGACAACACTATGAGATTAGAAATCAACTACTAGGAAAAAAAAAACTGTAAAAATCACAAACACGTGGAAGCTGAGTAATATGCTACTAAATAACCAACGGATCACTGAAGAAATCAAAGAGGAAATCAAAAAATACCTAGAGACAAATGAAAATGAAAACACGATGATCCACCACCTATGGGACACAGCAAAAACTTTTCTAAGAGATAAGTATATAGCAATACAATCTTAAATCAGGAAGCAAGAAAAATCTCAAATAAATAACTTAACCTTACACCTAAAGAAACTAGGGAAAGAAGAACAAATAAAACCCAAAGTTAGTAGAAGGAAAGAAATCATAAAGATCAGAGGAGTAATAAATGAACAGAGACAAACAAAATGATAGAAAAGATCAATGAAACTAAAAGCTGGTTCTCTGAAAAGATAAATAAAATGGATAAACTTTAACCAGACTCATCAAGAAAAAATGGGCGAGGACACAAATCAATAAAATTAGAAATGAAAAAGGAGAAGGTACAACAGACACCACAGACAGACAAAGGATCATAACAGAATACTACAAGCAACTATATGCCAATAAAATGGACAACCCAGAATAAATGGACAAATTCTTAGAAAGGTACAATCTCCCAAGAATGAAGCAGAAGAAATATTGATAGAAAATATGAACAGGCCTATCACAAGTACTGAAATTGAAACTGTGATTTAAAAACCCCCAACAAACAAAAGTCCAGGAACAAATGGCTTCACAGGTGAATTCTATCAAACATGTAGAGAAGAGTTAACACCTATCCTTCTGAAACTCTTACAAAAAAATTGCAGAGGAAGGAACACTCCCAAACTCATTCTATGAGTCCACCATCACCCTGACACTAAAACCAAAGATACTCCCAAAAAGGAATATTACAGGCCAATATCACTGATGAACATAGATGCAAAAGTCCTCAAAAAAATACTAGCAAACTGAATCCAATAATACATTAACAGCATCATACACCATGATCCAGTGGGATTTATCCCAGGGATGCAAGGAGTTTTCGATATCTGCAAGTCAATCACTGTGACACACCACATTAACAAACTGAATAAAAACCATACGATCATCTCAGTAGATACAGGAAAAGCTTTAGCCAAAATTCAACACACATTTATGATAAAAACTCTCCAGAAAGTGGGTACAGAGGGAAACTACCTCAACATCATAAAAGCCACATATGACAAACCCACAGCTAACATCACACTCACAGGAGAAAGCTGAAAGCTTTTCACCTAAGATCAGGAACAAAACAAGGATGTTCACTCTTGCCACTTTTATTCAATGTAGTTGTAAAAGTCCTAGCTATAGAGGAGAAAAAGATTTCCAAATTGGAAAAGAAGTAAAACTGTCATTGTTTGCAGATGACATGATACTCTACATAAAAAATCCTAAACATGCTACCAGAAAACTACTGGAGCACATCAATGATTTTGGTAACGTTGCAGGATACAAAATTAATACACCAAAATCTGTTGCATTTCTATACACTAACGATGAAAGACCAGAAAGAGAAATTAAGGGAACAACCCATTTACCATCACATCAAAAAGAATAAAATACTTAGGAATAAACCTACCTAAGGAGGCAAAAGACCTGTACTCCAAAAACTATAAGACACTGATGAAAGAAATCAAAGATGACACACACAGATGGAAAGATATACCATGTTCTTGGATTGGAAGAATCAGTATTGGCAAAATGACTGTACTACTCAAGGCAATCTACAGAATCTATGCAATCCCTATCCAATTACCAATGTCAGTTTTCACAGAACTAGAAAAAAAATTTTTTTAATTTGTATGGAAAAACAAAAGACCCCAAACAGCCAAAACAATCTTGAGAAAGGAAAACAGAGCTAGAAGAATCAGACCCCCTGAATTCAGATTACACTACAAAGCTACAGTCATCAAAACAGTATGGTACTGGCATTAAAAAAGGACATATAGATCAACAGAAGAGTATAGAAAGCCCAGATATAAACCCACACACCTATGGTCAATTAATCTATGGCAAAGGAGGCAAGACTGTACAATGAAGAAAGGACCGTCTCTTCAATAACTGGTGCTGGGAAAACTGGATAGCTACGTGTAAAGAAATGAAACTAGAATATTCTGTAACACCATACACAAAACTAAACTCAGAAGGATTAAAGAACTAAATGTAAGACTGGATTCTATAAAACTCCTTGAGGAAAACATAGGCAGAACACTCTTTGACATAAATGGCAGCAGTACCTTTTTGGATCAGTCTCCTAGAATAATGGAAAGAAAATCAAAAATTAACAAACAGAACCTAAATATACTCAAAATCTTTTGCACAGCAAAGGAAACCATAAACAAAATGAAAAGAGAACCTATAGAATGGGAGGAAATATTTGCAAATGATGTGCCCGACAAGGGATTAATCTCCAAAACATAAAAAAAGCTCATAACAGCTCAATATCAAAAAAACCCCAAAACCACCCAATACAAAAATGGGCAGAAGATCTAAATAGACATTTCTCCAAAGAAGACACACAGATGGCCCAGAGGCATATGAAAAGATGCTCAACATCACTAATTATTAGAGAAATGTAAATCAAAACTACAGTGAGGTATCACTTCATGCCAGTCAGAATGGCCATCATTAAAAAGTCTACAAACAATAAATGCTAGAGAGTGTGTGGAGAAAAGAGAACGCTCTTCCTACACTATTGTTGAGAATGTAAATTGGTACAACCATTGTGGAGAACAGTATGGAGGTCTCCTAAAAAACTAAGAATAGAACTAACCATATGATCCAGCAATCCCACTCCTGTGCATCTATCCAGATAAAACCATAATTCAAAAAGATACATGAACCTCAATGTTCAATGCAGCACTATTTACAATAGCCAAGACATGGAAGCAACCTAAATATCCATCAACAGAGGAATGGATAAAGAAGGTGTGGTACATATATACAAGTAATATTATTCAGCCATTAAAAAGAATAAAATAATGCCATTTGCTGCAACATGGGTGGACCTAGATATCATCATACAAGTGAAGACACACAGCAAACAGACAAATATCATACGATATCACTTATCTGTGGAATCTAAAAAATGATACAAATGAACTTATTTACAAAACAGAAACAGTCTCACAGACTTCAAAAACATATTTATGGTTATCAAAGGGGAAAGGTGAGGGGAGGGATAAATTAGGAATTGGGGATTTACATATACACACTACTATATGTAAAATACATAATCACTAAGGACCTACTACGTATAACAGGGAACTCTATTCAATATTCTGTACCAACCTATATAGGAAAATAATCTAAAAAAGAATGGATATATGTATATTACAACTGAATCACTTTGCTGTACACCTGAAAGTAACACAACATGGTAAATCAATGGCATTCTAATATAAAAAAGAATTATTTAAAGCAAAAACAAAAATCTATAACAGATACATGCAAAAAAGCAAAAGGAATCCAAAGACAATCAAATCACAAGAGAACAAAAGATACCTATGAAAAAACAACCTCCACACAATTAACAAAATGGCAAAAGAACATAAGTATCAATAACTACCATAAACATAAATGCCTTAAATGCTCCAATCAAAAGGGTGGCTGAATGGATTCAAAAACAACACCCATATATATGCTGCCTAAAAGAGACTCACTTCAGATTTAAAAACACACACAGACTGAAAGTGAGGGAATGTAAAAAGGTATTCCATGCAAATGGGAAATCCAGGGTAGCAGTACTGAGACAAAATAGACTTTAAAGACTGTTACAAAAGGCAAAGGAGGACATTATATAATAATCAGTGGATCAATTCAACAAACTATCACAATTTTAAATATATATACATCCAACACAGGAGAAGCTAAATACATAAAGCAAGTATTAATAGACAAAAAAGGAGAAATTGACAGTAACACAATAGTGAGGGATTTTAACACCCTACTTACATCAATGGACAGATTATCCCAATATAATCAATAAAGAAACACTGGCCTTAAATGACACATTAGGTCAAATGGACTTAATTCATATATACAACATTCCATCTGAAAGCAACAGAATACACATTCTTTTCAAGTGCACACAGAACATACTCCAGGACAGAACACATTCTAGGCCGAAAAAACAAGCCTCAGTAAGGTTAACAAAACTGAAATCATATCAAGCATCTTTTCCAACCACAACACTCTGAGATTAGAAATCAACTGCAAGGAAAAGACTTAAACAAACATATGGAGGCTAAGCAATATGCTAGTAAATCAATCAATGGATCACTGAAGAAATCAAAGAGGAAACTAAAAAATAAATGGAGGCACTTCCCTGGTGGTGCAGTGGTTAAGAGTCTGCCTGCCAATGCAAGGGACATGGGTTTGAGCCCTGGTCTGGGAAGATCCCACATGCCACGGAGCAACTAAGCCACTGTGCCACAACTACTGACCCGTGTGCCACAACTATTGAAGCCCACTTGCCTAGAGCCAATGCTCTGCAACAAAAGAAGCCACACAATGAGAAGCCCGCGCATTGCAAGGAAGAGAAGCCCCTGCTCACCACAACTAGGGAAAGCGTGCCGCAACAAATGAAGATCCAACACAGCCAAAACTAAATTAATTAATTAATTTAAAAAAAATTAAATGCAGAGAAGTGAAAATGAAAACACCTTCATCCAAACTCTTCGGGAATCAGCAAAAGCAGTTCTAAGAGGGAAGTTTACAGCTAGTGATACAAGCTTACCACAGGAAACAAGAAAAATCTCAAACAACCAAACCTTACACCTAAAAGGAACTAGAAAGACAACAACCAAAGGAAAGAAATCATAAAGATCACAGCAAAGTAAATGAAATAGTTTCCTTGATCTTTTCTACTTTTTTTAGTCTAAGAGTTGGTTCTTTGAAAAGATTAAGAAAACAGATAAACCTTTAGCAAGACTCGTCAAGAAGGAGAGGGCCCAAATCAATAAAATCAGAAGTGAACATATGACCAAGGGATCAATCCAAGAAGATATAACAATTGTAAATATTTATGCACCCAACATAGGAGCACCTCAATACACAAGGCTAATGCTAACAGCCATAAGAGGGGAAATCGACAGTAACACAATCATAGTAGAGGACTTTAACACCCCACTTTCACCAATGGACAGATGACCGAAAATGAAAATAAATAAGGAAACACAAGCTTTAAATGATACATGAAGATGGACTTAAATTATATTTATAGGAAATTCCATCTAAAAACAACAGAATACGCTTTCTACTCAAGTGCTCATGGAACATTCTCCAAGATAGATCATATCTTAGGTCACAAATCAAGCCTTGGTAAATTTAAGAAAATTGAAATCATATCAAGTATCTGTTCCAACCACAATGCTATGAGACGAGATATCAATTACAGGCAAAAATCTGTAAAAAATAAACACACGGAGGCTAAACAATATGCTACTAAATAACCAAGAAATGACTGAGGAAATCAAAGAGGAAATCAAAAAATACTTAGACACAAATGACAATGAAAATACGACAACCCAAAACCTATGGGATGCAGCAAAAGCAGTTCTAAGAGGGAAGTCTATAGCAATACAATCGTACCTCAAGAAACAAGAAAGGTCTCAAATAAACAACCTAACTTTACACCTAAAGCAATTAGAGAAAGAAGAACAAAAAAAACCCAAAGTTAGCGGAAGGAAAGAAATCATAAAGATCAGATCACAAATAAATGAAAAAGAAATGAAGGAAACGACAGAAAAGATCAAGAAAACTAAAAGCTGGTTCTTTGAGAAGGTAAACAAAATTGATAAACCATTAGCCAGACTCATTAAGAAAAAAAGGGAGAAGACTTAAATCAATAGAATTAGAAATGAAAAAGGAGTAACAACTATCACTGCAGAAATACAAATGATCATAAGAGATTACTACAAGCAACTCTATGCCAATAAAATGGACAACCTGGAAGAAATGGACAAATTCTTAGAAAACCACAACCTTCGGAGACTGAACCAGGAAGAAATAGAAAATGTAAACAGACCAATCACAAGCACTGAAATTGAAACTGTGATTAAAAATCTTCTAACAAACAAAAGCCAAGGACCACATGGCTTCACAGGCAAATTCTATCAAACATATACAGAAGAGCTAATACCTATCCATCTCAAACTCTTCCAAAATATAGCAGAGGGAGGAACACTCCGAAACTCATTTTACGTGACCACCATTGCCCTGACACCAAAACCAGAAAAAGATGGCACAAAGAAAGAAAACTAAAGGTCAATATCACTGATGAACTTAGATGCAAAAATCCTCAACAATATACTAGCAAACAGAATCCAACAGCACAGCAAAAGGATCAAAAACATGATCAAGTGGGGTTTATCTTAGGAATGCAAGGATTCTTCAATATATGGAAATCAATCAATGTGATACACCATATTAACAAATTGAAGGATAAAAAACATATGATCATCTCAATAGATGCAGAAAAAGCTTTCAACAAAATTCAACACCCATTTATAACAAAAACCCTCCAGGAAGTAGGCATAGAGGGAACTTACCTCAACATAATACAGGCTATATATGACAAACACACAGCTAACATCACTCTCAATGGTGAAAAACTGAAACCATTTCCTCTCAGATCAGGAACAAGACAAGGTTGTCCACTCTCACCACTATTATTCAACAGAGTTTTGGAAGTTGTAGCTACAGCAATCAGAGTAGAAGAAGAAATAAAAGGAATCTAAATCAGAAAAGGCGAAGTAAACATGTCACTGTTTGCAGATGACAAGATACTACACATAAAGAATCCTAAAGATGTTACCAGAAAACGAACAGAGCTAATCAATGAATTTGGTAAAGTAGCTGGATACAAAATTAATGCACAGAAATCTCCTGCATTCCTGTACACTAATGATGAAAAATCTGAAAGGGAAATCAAGGAAACATTCCCATTTACCACTGCAACAAAAAGAATAAAATACCCAGGAATAAACCTACCTAAGGAGACAAAAGACCTGTATGCAGAAAACTATAAGACACTGATGAAAGAAATTAAAGATACAAACAGATGGAGAGATCTACCATGTTCTTGGACTGGAAGAATCAACATTGTGAAAATGACTATACTACCCAAAGCAATCTACAGATTCAATGCAATCCCTATCAAACTACCAATAGTATTTTTCACAGAACTAGAACAAAAAATTTCACAATTTTTATAGAAACACAAAAGACCCCGAATAGCCAAAGCAATCTTGAGAAAGAAAAACGGAGCTGGAGGAATCAGACTCCCTGACTTCAGTCTATACTACAAAGCTACAGTACTCAAGACACTATGGTACTGGCACAAAAACAAATATAGTAAAATGGAACAAGATAGAAAGCCTTGAGATAAACCCATGCACATATGGTCACCTTAGCTTTGATAAAGGAGGCAAGAATATACAAAGGAGAAAAGACAGCCTCTTCAATAATTGGCGCTGGGAAAACTGGACAGCTACATGTAAAACAATAAAATTAAAACACTCCCTAACACCATACACAAAAATAAACTCAAAATGGATTAAAGACCTAAATTTAAGGCCAGACACTATAAAAATCTTAGAGGAAAACACAGGCAGAACACTGTATGACATACATCACAACAACATCCTTTTTAACTCACCTCCTAGAGAAATGTAAATAAAAACAAAAATATACAAATGGGACACAATGAAACTTAAAAGCTTTTGCACAGCAAAGGAAACCATAATCAAGAGGAAAAGACATCCCTCAGAATGGGAGAAAGTATTTCCAAATGAAGCAACTGACAAAGGATTAATCTCCAAAATTTACAAGCAGCTCATGCAGCTCAATATCAAAAAAACAAACAACACAATCCAAAAATGGGCAGAAGACCTAAATAGACATTTCTCCAAAGAAGTTATACACATTGCCAACAAACACATGAAAGAATGCTCAACATCATTAATCATTAGAGAAATGCAAATCAAAACTACAATGAGGTATCACTTTACACCAGGCACAATGGCCATCATCAAAAAATCTACAAACAATACATGCTGGAGAGGGTGTGGAGAAAACAGAACCCTCTTGCACTGTTGGTGGGAATGTAAATGGATACAGCCACTATGGAGAACAGTATGGAGGTTCCTTAAAAAACTAAAAATAGAACTACCATATGACCCAGCAATCCCACTACTGGGCATATACCCTGAGAAAACCATAACTCAAAAAGAGTCATGTACCTCAATGTTCATTGAAGCTCTATTTACAATAGCCAGGATATGGAAGCAACCTAAGTGTCCATCAACAGAGGAATGGATAAACAAGATGTGGCACATATATAAAATGGAATATTACTGAGCCATAAAAAGAAACGAAATTGAGTTATTTGTAGTGAGGTGGATGGACCTAGAGTCTGTCATACAGAGTGAAGTAAGTCAGAAAGAGAAAAACAAATACCATATGCTAACACACATATATGGAATCTAAAAAAAACCAAAACAAATGGTCATTAAAGACCTAGGGGCAAGAGGGAAATAAAGACGCAGACCTACTAGATAATGGACTTGAGGACACAGGGAGGAGAAAGGGTAAGCTGGGACAAAATGAGAGAGTGGCATGGACATATATACATTACGAAATGTGAAACATAGCTAGTGGGAAGCAGCCCCATAGCACAGGGAGATCAGCTCGGTGCTCTGTGACCACCTAGAGGAGTGGGATAGGGAAGGTGGGAGGGAGACACAAGAGGGAGGGGATATGGGGATATATGTGTACGTATAGCTGATTCACTTTGTTATACAACAGAAACTAACACAACATTGTAAAGCAATTATACTCCAATAAAGATGTTCAACAACAACAACAAAAAGAAACAAAACTGAGTTATTTGTAGTGAGGTGGACAGACCTAGAGTCTGTCATACAGAGTGAAGTAAATCAGAAAGAGAAAAACAAATACCGTATGCTAACACATATATATGGAATCTAAAAAAAACAATGTTCTGAAAAACCTAGAGGCAGGAAAGGAATAGAGACGCACACATAGAGAATGGACTTGAGGACATGGGGAGGGGGAAGGGTAAGCTGGGATGAAGTGAGAGAGTGGCATGGACATATATACACTACCATATGTAAAATAGCTAGCTAGAGGGAAACAGCCACATAGCATAGGGAGATCTGCCTGGTGTTTTGTGACCACCTAGAGGGGTGGGATAGGGAGGGTGCGAGGGAGAAACAAGAGGGAGGAGATATGGGGATATATGTATATGTATAGCTGAATGACTTTGTTATAAAGCAGAAACTAACACACCATTGTAAAGCAATTATACTCCAATAAAGGTGTTAAAAAAAAAGAAATAAAAACAGAAAAGTTACACCTGATACTACAGAAATACAAAGAATCATAAGAGACTACTACAAACAACTATATGCCAATAAAATGAATATCCTCTAAGAAATGGATAGATTCTTAGAAACGTACACTCTCCCAAAACCGAACAAAGAAGAAACAAGGAACTTAGAGAATAATTTAGCAGAAAACTACTAGACCTCAAAGAATTCGGTAAAGTTTCAGTATACAAAACTAATACACAGAAATTGGTTGCATTTCTAAACACTAACAACAACCATCATAAAGAGAAATTAAGGAAACAATCTCGTTTACCACTGCATCAAAAAGAATAAGATACCTAAAAATAAATCTACCTAAGGAGATAAAAGACATCATACTTGGAAAACTATAAGACACGGATGAAAGAAATTGATGACAACACATATGGAAAGATATACTGTGTTCTTGGATTGCCAGATTTAATATTGTTAAAATGACCCTACTACTCAAGGCAATCTACAGATTCAATGCAGTTCCTATCAAAATACCGATGACATTTTCACAGAAAATTTTTTAAATTTGTATGGTAACACGAAGACCCCAAGGAGCCAAAATAACATTGAGAAAGAAGAACAGAGCTATAGGAATCATGCTTCCTCACTTCAGACTATACTATAAAGCTCCAGTCATTAAAACAGTATAGTACTGGCACAAAAACAGACACAGAGGTCAATGGAATAGAGAGCCCAGAAATAAACCCACACACTTATGTTCAATTAATCTCTGAAAAAGGAGTCAAGAGTATATAATGGGGAAAAAACAGTCTCTTCAATAAGTGGTGCTGGGAAAACTGGACAGCTACATGTGAAAGAATGAAATGAGGACATTATCTACAAGCAAAAGTAAACTCAAAATGGATTAAAGACCTAAATATAATACTGAAAACCATGAAAACTTTAGATGAAAACATAGGCACAGCAGTCTTTGACATAAATTGTTGCAATGTGTTTTTAGATTTGTCTCCTAAACCAAAGGAAATAAAAGCAAAATACATAGAACCTAATTTGACCTAAAAACTTTTGCACAATAAAGGAAACCACTGACAAAATGAAAAGAAACCTACTGAATGGGAGAACATTTGCTAATGGTATGAGCAATAAAGGGAGAGAAATGGAATACTTCCTGCCATATTAGTAAACAAAGGATGTCATGGTAATCAACAACTGCAGCCCTCTAACATGAGCCCTGAGGGAACTCAGGAAGGAGAATACCTGCCATCTAGCAGCTATCAGACTGTAGCCATTCCCTATGGTGAGCCCTGAGGAAACTCAGGATGTGAAAATACAGGATACTGGCCCCATACAGCTGAGGTGCATATCAAAGGAATGAGTTCAGTGAGCCCAGACTCTTGCATTTTCCCATCCATAGAAAAGCAATAAATTCCTTAAAGAAAACCAGATATCTGAAGTTCGCAATAATCTCTTCATGTTCTTGACTACCTGTCCTTCGTTGCAAAACTTCTATATAACCTGGCCCCCCACCTCGCCTCCTCAGAGCAGTTCTCTCAGCGTTACTTGAGATGCTGCCTCCCAGGCTTGAAGTCCTAAAAATTCCCACTGAATCAAACATAACTCTCAACTTTTAGGTTGTGAATTATGTTTTAAAGTCAACAGGGGTTAATATGCAACATGTATAAACAGTTCATACAGCTCAACATAAAAAGAAAAAAACCCTAACTTTTAAAATGGGTAGAAGACCTGAATAGACCTTTTCTCCAAAGAAGACATACAGATGGCCAACAGGCACATGAAAAGTGCTGAACATTGCTAATCAGAGAAATACAAATTTAAACCACAATGAGATATCACATCACACCTGTTAGAATGGCTATCATCAAAAAGAACCCAACAAATGTTTACATGGATGTTGAGAAAAAGGACCCCTGGTACACTGTTGGTAGGAATGTAAATTGGTGCATCCACTGTGGAAAACAAAACACTAAAAACAGAACCACCATAGGATGCAGCAGTTCCACTCCTGTGTACATATCCAAAAAAATCCCCACCAATTTGAAGAGACACACATACCCCAATGTTCACAGCAGCATTGTTTGCAATTGCCAAGCTATGGAAGCAACCTAATTATCCATCCACAAATGAGTGCATAAAAATGATGTGTATAATAGAATACTAGTCAGGCACACAAAAAATGAAATTTTGCCATTTGCAACAACATGGATGGACCTGGAGTATATTATGCTGAGTGAAATAAATTAGAGAGAGGCATATACTCTGTTATCACTTATATGTGGAATGTAAAAAATAAAATGAATATAATGAAACAGAAACAGGCCCGCAGATAGAGACAACAAGTAGTGGTTACCAGTGGGAAGAGGGAAGGAGGGACGGGCAATAAAAGGGTAGGGGATTAAGAGGTACAAACTCTTACATGTAAGATAAGGAAGCTACAAGGATTTATTGTACAGCACAGGGAATATAACCAATATCTTATAATAGTTATAAATGTGTAGCTCTTCAAAATTGCAAATCACTATGTTGTACACCTGTAACATATAATATTTACATCAACCATATCGCAATGAAAATGTTAAAACAAAAAACTGTGTTCAGGTCTTAGTTCCCTTTCTAAGTTATTTAGCCAGGGAAACTCAGTGTCTGAGTTTTGTTTCCCTCATCAATATTTGGGGGTTAATAACAACACCTTCCCTATGCCCTCACAGAATCAGTATTGCCCAATATATGTATATATATATCTTAAATCTAACACCTCAAGCTTAAGAAGCACTTGTGAACAGTGTACCTCTGAACCTCAACCCAATCCTCAGTAATTATTCTCATTGTGCAGGACTAAAGGTGTCTCGCCAAAGATCTCTCAACTTAGAGAGCTAGAACTGACATTAAAACCCCAGACCTTCTGACAACAAAGACTGTACTCAACTCTTTGTATAGGCCAAAAGAAGAATGAACAGAATATGTGAAAGCAAAACAGGAACCTGTAAAGCTACAAATTACATTTGTGATTTAAGATCTAGCCTCCTGTCTTCTTTCTCAGCACCTATCTAAAGACCAAAAGAATGAGACACCCCTTGCTCAACCCTCCTGCTTCCCCTTCCCCGACCTCCCTCCACCCTCAGTAAATGTTCATCCTGACACTGTAACCCACTGCTGCCTCCCCTGTATCATGTGAGACGTCTGATGGCAACGAGTCTGTCTTGTCTCTGGAGCTCCATTGCCCAGCTCAGTACTTTGCTGCTGGGCTGTACCACACAGACCTGCAAGCCTTGTGGTTGCCCAGCCTTGAGACTGAGGAGTCCAGAAACAGCAACAGAGACATCAACGGTCTATCGTAAGATTCCCTATCCAAGTCGGAAGCAAAAGGTCCTACAGCGACACCCCACAGTGTTAACGCTGTCGACAAGCAGAACCTGGCAATCTTCGCCACTCAGGGGAGACTGAGGCTACAATTTAGAGGGGGAATTGATGTCAGGTTGGCTCATCAGTTACCATGGAAACCAGGACCGGGGCATGAACCTCACAGCCCCTCAGCTTAACAACCATCATGAGGGCAGATGTTCCCTTTAATAGACTAGCAGGTGAAGCCATTCTGGCCTAAGGATTAGAATAATCACGAGCTGGGGCAGAGGGCAAGCACCTTCATGCCAGGCGGGTGTAGGTGAAGCAGGGACTGGTCCAGCAGGGGATGAACAGAGAGCAAGAGAACAGCCATCCTGAGTACCCTGACCCTACATTCCACCCCTACATACTCTGCATGACCCTTACCATCTTGGTCCACTCCTCTCCTGCGATATCCCTGTGTTGAGGTATGTACAGGTACACTGCAACCAGATACCACAAATGCAATACAGAAACAGCTGCTAAAGAGCATCAAAAGAAAGCCAGGCACGTATTGGGTCAACTTTTCATGGATGCCCAGACGAGGACGACAATGACATTTCACTGTAGACCCAGGTATCAGGCTCATTTGACAATGAGGCCACCATCGTCACCCGGTCCAAGAACAGATTACATCCACTCAGACTCAGTACAAAGTAAAAGATGTCTAATAGGCACAAGACAGGGAAAATCATGACCACTAAGCAAAATACAAGCAGTAACAGTATTGTGAGATAATACCACCCCTGCCTGTGGGTTTTGCCCTGGCGTGCAGTACCGTTCCCCGCCTGTCCATCCTCAGTCCCCATAGCTGTGCTGATATCTGGAGAGGCAGTGTAACAACACACCACAGGGTTAATATAATGGTACCTTTCTCCAGCTGGGGGCCCGGATTAACGACCTTAGTGGTCTTACGTGGGGCTGGGTAAAAGACTGGTAATATCTGTTAGTCCCTTTCTAATCCTGTTCCCCACAGGGCGGCAAACTGTGATTTAAAAACCCCCAACAAACAAAAGTCCAGGACCAAATGGCTTCACAGGTGAATTCTATCAAACATTTAGAGAAGAGTTAATCCTTATCCTTCTGAAACTGTTACAAAAAAATTGCAGAGGAAGGAACACTCCCAAACTCGTTCTATGAGGCCATGATCACCCTGACACCAAAACCTAAGATACTCCCAGAAAAGAATATTACAGGCCAATATCACTGATGAACATAGATGCAAAAGTCCTCAAAAAAATACTAGCAAACTGAACCCAATACTACATTAAAAGGATCATACACCATGATCCAGTGGGATTTATCCCAGGGATGCAAGGAGTTTTCGATATCTGCAAGTAAATCACTGTGACACACCACATTAACAAACTGAATAAAACCATACGATCATCTCAGTAGATACAGGAAAAGCTTTAGCCAAAATTCAACACACATTTATGATAAAACCTCTCCAGAAGGTGGGAACAGAGGGAAACTACCTCAACATCATAAAAGCCACATAGGATACACCCACAGCTAACATCACACTCAGGAGAAAAGCTGAAAGCTTTTCATATAAGATCAGGAACAAGACAAGGATGTTCACTCATGCCACTTTTATTCAATGTAGTTGTAAAAGTCCTAGCCATAGAGGAGAAAAAGATATCCAAATTGGAAAAGAAGTAAAACTGTCATTGTTTGCAGATGACAGGATACTCTACAAAGAAAATCCTAAACATGCTACCAGAAAACTACTGGAGCACATCAATGAATTTGGTAACGTTGCAGGATACAAAATTAATACACCAAAATCTGTTGCATTTCTATACGCTAACGATGAAAGACCAGAAAGAGAAATTAAGGGAACAACCCATTTACCATCACATCAAAAAGAATAAAATACTTAGGAATAAACCTACCTAAGGAGGCAAAGACCTGTACTCCAAAAACTATAAGACGCTGATGAAAGAAATCAAAGATGACACACACAGATGGAAAGATATACCATGTTCTTGGATTGGAAGAATCAATATTGTCAAAATGACTATACTACCCAAGGCAATCTACAGATTCAATGCAATCCCTATCCAATTACCAATGGCATTTTTCACAGAACTGGAACAAAAATTTTTTAAATTTGTATGGAAACACGATAGACCCCAAATAACCAAAACAATCTTGAGATAGGAAAACAGAGCTGGAAGAATCAGACCCCCTGAATTCAGATTACACTACAAAGCAACAGTCATCAAAACTGTATGGTACTGGCATTAAAAAGAGGACATATAGAGCAATGGAAGAGGAGAGAAAGCCCAGAAATAAACCCACACACCTATGGTCAATTAATCTATGGCAAAGGACGCAAGACTGAACAATGAAGAAAGGACAGTCTCTTCAATAAGTGGTGCTGGGAAAACTGGATAACTACATGTAAAGAAATGAAACTAGAATATTCTGTAACACCATACACAAAACCAAACTCAAAAGGATTAAAGAACTAAATGTAAGACTGGATTCTATAAAACTCCGAGAGGAAAACATAGGCAGAACACTCTTTGACATAAATGGCAGCAGTATGTTTTGGGATCAGTCTCCTAGAATAATGGAAAGAAAATCAAAAATTAACAAACAGGATCTAATTATACTGAAAATCTTTTGTACAGCAAAGGATACCATAAACAAAATGAAAAGAAACCTATAGAATCGGAGGAAATATTTGAAAATGATGTGCCTGACAAGGGATTAATCTCCAAAATATACAAAAAGCTCATACTGCTCAATATAAAAAAAAACCCAAAACAACCCAATACAAAAATGGCCAGAAGATCTAAATAGACATTTCTCCAAAGAAGACATACAAATGGCCCAGAGGCATATGAAAAGATGTTCAACATCACTAATTATTAGAGACATGTAAATCAAAACTACAGTGAGGTATCACTTCATGCCAGTCAGAATGGCCATCATTAAAAAGTCTACAAACAATAAATGCTGGAGACTGTGTGGAGAAAAGAGAACCCTCTTCCTACACTGTTGCTGAGAATGTAAATTGGTACAAACATTGTGGAGAACAGTATGGAGGTCTTCTAAAAAAAACTAAAAATAGAACTACAATATGATCCAGCAATCCCACTCCTGGGCATCTACCAGGGGAAACCATAATTCAAAAAGACACATGAACCTCAGTGTTCAATACAGCACTATTTACGACAGCCAGGACATGGAAGCAACCTAAATATCCATCAACAGAGGAATGGATAAAGAAGATGTGGTACATATATACAAGGAATATTATTCAGCCATTAAAAAGAATAAAATAATGCCATTTGCTACAACATGGGTGGACCTAGAGATCATCATACAAGAGAAGTCACACAGAAAACAGACAAACATCATATGATATCACTTACATGTGGAATCTAAAAAATGATACAAATGAACTTATTTACAAAACAGAAACAGACACACAGACTTCAAAAACATACTTATGGTTATTCAAAGGGGAAAGGTGGGGGAAGGGATAAATTAGGAATTTGGGATTTACATATACACACTACTATGGGTAAAATACATAATCACTAAGGACCTCCTGTATATCACGGGAAACTCTATTCAATATTCTCTAATAACCTATATGGGAAAATAATCTGAAAAAGAATGGACATAAGTATATTACAACTGAGTCACTTTGCTGTACACCTGAAAGTAACACGACATGGTAAATCAACAGTATTCTAATATAAAAAAGAATTATTTAAAACAAAAACAAAAATCTATAACAGATACATGCAAAAAAGCAAAAGGAATCCAAAGACAATCAAATCACAAGAGAACAAAAGATACCTATGAAAAAACAACCCTAAGACAATTAACAAAATGGCAAAAAACATAAGTATCAATAACTACCATAAACATAAATGGCTTAAATGCTCCAATCAAAACACAGCATGGCTGAATGGATTCAAAAACAAGACCCATATATATGTTGCCTATAAGAGACTCACTTCAGATCTAAAAACACACACAGACTGAAAGTGAGGGAATGTAAAAAGGTATTCCATGCAAATGGGAAATCCAGGGTAGCAGTACTGAGACAAAATAGACTTTAAAGACTGTTACAAGAGACAAAGGAGGACGGTATATAATGATCAGTGGATCAATCCAAGAAACTATAACAATTTTAAATATATATAAACCCAACACAGGAGAAGCTAAATACATAAAGCAAGTATTAATAGACAAATAAGGAGAAATTGACAGTAACAAAACAGGAAGGGATTTTAACACCCTACTTACATTAGTGGACAGATTATCCCAATATAATCAATAAGGAAACACTGGCTTTAAATGACACATTAGGTCAAATAGACTTAATTCATATATACAACATTCCATCTGAAAGCAACAGAATACACCTTCTTTTCAAGTGCACATACAACATTCTCCAGGACAGAACACATTCTAGGCCGAAAAAACAAGCCTCAGTAAGGTTAACAAATCTGAAATCATATCAAGCATCTTTTCCAACCACAACACTCTGAGACTAGAAAACAACTGCAAGGAAAACACTTACACAAACATACGGAAGCTTTACAATATGCTACTAAATCAATCAATGGATCACTGAAGAAATCCAAGAGGAAACTAAAAAATAAATGGAGGGACTTCCCTGGTGGTGCAGTGGTTAAGAGTCTGCCGGCCAATACAAGGGACATGGGTTTGAGCCCTGGTCTGGGAAGATCCCACATGCCACGGAGCAACTATGCCCAAGTGCCACAACTACTGAGCTCGTGTGCCACAACTACTGAAGCCCACTTGCCTAGAGCCCGTGCTCTGGAACAAGAGAAGCCACGCAATGAGAAGCCCGCGCATTGCAATGAAGAGTAGCCCCTGTTCACCGCAACTGGGGAAAGCCTGTCACAACAATGAAGACCCAACACAGCCAAAACTAAATTAATTAGTTAATTTTTAAAAAATTAAATGGTGAGAAATGAAGATGAAAACACCTTGATCCAAAATCTTGGGGACCCAGCAAAAGCAGTTCTAAGAGGGAAGATTATAGCTAGTGCTACAAGCTTACCACAGGAAACAAGAAAAATCTCAAACAACCTAACCTTACACCTCAAAGGAAGTAGAAAAAGAATAACCAAAGCAAAGAAATCATAAAGATCACAGCAAAGTAAATGAAATAGTTTCCTTGATCTTTTCTACTTCTTTTAGTCTAAGAGTTGGTTCTTTGAAAAGATAAACAAAACGGATAAACCTTTAGCCAGACTCATCAAGAAGGAGAGGGCCCAAATCAATAAAATCAGAAGTGAACATATGATCAAGGGATCAATCCAAGAAGAAGATATAACAATCGTAAACATTTATGCACCCAACATAGGAGCACCTCAATACACAAGGCTAATGCTAACAGCCATAAGAGGGGAAATCAACAGCAACACAATCATAGTAGAGGACTTCAACACCCCACTTTCACCAATGGACAGATGACCCAAAATGAAAATAAATAAGAAAACACAAGCTTTAAATGATACATGAAGATGGACTTAATTGATATTTATAGGACATTCCATCCAAAAACAAGAGAATACACTTTCTTCTCAAGTGCTCTTGGAACATCCTCCAAGAGAGATCATATCTTGGGTCACAAATCAAGCCTTGGTAAATTTAAGAAAATTGAAATCATATCAAGTATCTTTCCCAATCACAATGCTATGAGAGGACATATCAATTACAGGAAAAAATCTGTAAAAAATAAACACACTGAGACTAAACAATATGCTACTAAATAACCAAGAAATGACTGAAGAAATCAAAGAGGAAATCAAAAAATACCTAGACACAAATGACAATGAAAACACGACGACCCAAAACCTATGGGATGCAGCAAAAGCAGTTCTAAGAGGGAAGTCTATAGCAATAAAATCATACTTCAAGAAACAAGAAACGTCTCAAATAAACAACCTAAACTTACACCTAAAGCAATTAGAGAAAGAAGAACAAAAATACACCAAAGTTAGCAGAAGGAAAGAAATCATAAAGATCAAATCAGAAATAAATGAAAAAGAAATGAAGGAAACGATAGCAAAGATCAAAAAAACTAAAAGCTGGTTCGTTGAGAAGGTAAACAAAATTGATAAACCATTAGCCAGACTCATTAAGAAAAAAAAGGGAGAAGACTTAAATCAAAAGAATTAAAAATGAAAAAGTAGAAGTAACAAAGGACACTGCAGAAATACAAAGGATCATGAGAGCTTACTACAAGCAACTCTATGCCAATAAAATGGACAACCTGGAAGAAATGGACAAATTCTTAGAAAACCACAACCTTCCAAGACTGAACCGGGAAGAAAGAGAAAATATTAACAGACCAATCACAAGCACTGAAATTGAAACTGTGATTAAAAATCTGCTAACAAACAAAGGCCAAGGGCCACATGGCTTCACAGGCAAATTCCATCAAACATTTACAGAAGGGCTAACACCTATCCATCTCAAACTCTTGCAAAATATAGCACAGGGAGGAACACTCCCAAACTCATTCTACGAGGCCTCCATTGCCCTGACACCAAAACCAGGCAAAGATGTCACAAAGAAAGAAAACTAAAGGCCAATATCACTGATGAATATAGACGCAAAAATCCTCAACAAAATACTAGCAAACAAAATCCAACAGAACAGCAAAAGGATCATACACCATGATCAAGTGGGGTTTATCCTAGGAATGCAAGGATTCTTCAATATATGGAAATCAATCAATGTAATACACCATATTAACAAATTGAAGCATAAAAACTATATGATCATCTCAATAGATGCAGAAAAAGCTTTCAACAAAATTCAACACCCATTTATGATAAAAACCCTCCAGAAAGTAGGCATAGAGGGAACTGACCTCAAAATAATAAAGGCCATGTATGACATACCCACAGCCAACATCGTTCTCAATGGTGAAACACTGAAACCCTTTCCTCTCAGATCAGGAACAAGACAAGGTTGTCCACTCTCACCACTATTATTCAACAGAGTTTTGGAAGTTGTAGCTACAGCAATCCGAGAAGAAGAAGAAATGAAAGGAATCCAAATCAGAAAAAGAGAATAAAGACGTCACTGTTTACAGATGACAAGATACTATACATAGAGAATCCTAAAGATGTTACCAGAAAACTACCAGAGCTAATCAATGAATTTGGTAAAGTAGCTGGATACAAAATTAATGCACAAAAATCTCCTGCATTCCTGTACACTAATGATGAAAAATCTGAAAGGGAAATTAAGGAAACATTCCCATTTACCATTGCAACAAAAAGAATAAAATACTTAGGAATAAACCTACTTAGGGAGACAAAAGACCTGTATGCAGAAAACTATAAGACACTGATGAAAGAAATTAAAGATACAAACAGATGGAGAGATCTACCATGTTCTTGGACTGGAAGAATCAACATTGTGAAAATGACTATACTACCCAAAGCAATCTACAGATTCAATGCAATCCCTATCAAACAAGCAATAGCATTTTTCACAGAACTAGAACCAATAATTTCACAACTTGTATGGAAACACAAAAGACCCCAAATAGCCAAAGCAATCTTGAGAAAGAAAAACGGAGCTGGAGGAATCAGGCTCCCTGACTTCAGACTACACTACAAAGCTACAGTATTCAAGACAGTACGGTACTGGCACAAAAACAAATATAGTAAAATGGAACAAGATAGAAAGCCTTGAGATAAACCCATGAACATATGGTCACCTTAGCTTTGATAAAGGAGGCAAGAATATACAATGGAGAAAAGACAGCCTCTTCAATAATTAGTGCTGGGAAAACTGGACAGCTACATGTAAAAGAATAAAATTAGAACACTCCCTAACACCATACACAAAAATAAACTCAAAATGGATTAAAGACCTAAATCTAAGGCCAGACACTCTTAGAGGAAACTCTTAGCGGAAAACATAGGCAGAACACTCTACGACGTACATAACAACAAGATTCTTTTTGACTCACCTCCTAGAGAAATGGAAATAAAAACAAAAATATACAAATGGGACACAATAAAACTTAAAAGCTTTTGCACAGCAAAGGAAACCATAATCAAGACGAAAAGACATTCCCTCAGAATGGGAGAAAATATTTGCAAATGAAGCAACTGCCAAAGGATTAATCTCCAAAATTTACAAGCAGCTCATGCAGCTCAATATCAAAAAAACAAACAAACCAATCCAAAAATGGGCAGAAGACCTAAATAGACATTTCTCCAAAGAAGATATACACATTGCCAACAAACACATGAAAGAATGCTCAACATCATTAATCATTAGAGAAATGCAAATCAAAACTACAATGAGGTATCACCTTACACCAGGCACAATGGCCATCATCTAAAAGTCTACAAACAATACATGCTGGAGAGGGTGTGGAGAAAAGGGAACCCTCTTGCACTGTTGGTGGGAATGTAAATGGATACAGCCACTATGGAGAACAGTATGGAGGTTCCTTAAAAAACTAAAAATAGAACTACCATAAGACTCAGCAATCCCACTACTGGGCATATACCCTGAGAAAACCATAACTCAAAAAGTGCCATGTACCACAATGTTCATTGAAGCTCTATTTACAATAGCCAGGACATGGAAGCAACCTATGTGTCCATCACTGGATGAATGGATAAAGAAGATGTGGTACATATATACAATGGAATATTACTGAGCCATAAAAAGAAAAGAAATTGAGTGATTTGTAGTGAGGTGGATGGACCTAGAGTCTGTCATACAGCGTGAAGAAAGTCAGAAACAGAAAAACAAATACCGTATGCTAACACATATATCTGGAGTCAAAAAATTAAAAATGATCATAAAGCATCTAGGGGCAGGTTGGGAATAAAGACACACACCTACTAGATAATGGACTTGAGGACACGGGGAGGAGGAAGGGTAAGCTGGGACAAAGTGAGAGATTGGCATGTACATATATATACATTACCAAATGTGAAACTGATAGCTAGTGGAAAGCAGTCCCATAGCACAGGGAGATCAGCTCAGTGCTTTGTGACCACCTAGAAGAGTGGGATAGGGAGGCTGGGAGGGAGACGCAAGAGGGAGGAGATATAGAGATATATGTATATGTATAGCTGATTCACTTTGTTATACAACAGAAACTAACACAACATTGTAAAGCAATTATACTCCAATAAAGGTGTTAAAAAAGAAACAAAACTGAGTTATTTGTAGTGAGGTGGATAGACTTAGAGTCTGTCATACAGAGTGAAGTAAGTCAGAAAGAGAAAAACAAATACTGTATGCTAACACATATATATGGAATCTAAAAAAAACCAAAACAAATGGTCATGAAGGACCTACGGGCAGGATGGAAAGAAAGACGCAGACCTACTAGATAATGGACTTGAGGATACGGGAAGGAGAAAGGGTAAACTGGGACAAAATGAGAGAGTGGCATGGACATATATACATTACGAAATGTGAAACATAGCTAGGGGGAAGCAGCTGCATAGTACAGGGAGATCAGTCGGTGCTTTGTGACCACCTAGAGGGGTGGGATAGGGAGGGTGAGAGGGAGACACAAGAGGGAGGAGATATGGGGATATATGTATATGTATAGCTGATTCACTTTGTTATAAAGCAGAAACTAACACACCATTGTAAACCAACTATACTCCAATAAAGGTGTTAAAAAAAAAAAAGAAAGGAAAACAGAAAAGTTACACCTGATACCATAGAAATACAAAGAATCATAAGAGACTACTACAAACAACTATATGCCAATAAAATGGATATCCTCTAAGCAATGGATAGATTCTTAGAAATGTACTATCTCCCAAAACGGAACAAAGAAGAAACAAGGAACTTAGAGAATAATTTACCAGAAAACTACGAGAGCTCAATGAATTTTGTAAAGTTTCACGATACAAAACTAATACACAGAAATTGGTTGCATTTCTAAACACTAACAACAACTATCATAAAGAGAAATTAAGGAAACAATCTCATTTACCATTGCATCAAAAAGAATAAGATACCTAGAAATAAATCTACCTAAGGAGGTAGAACACATCATACTTGGAAAACTATAAGACACTGATGAAAGAAATTGATGACAACGCACATGGAAAGATATACTGTGTTCTTGGATTGCCAGATTTAATATTGTTAAAATGACCGTACTACCCAAGGCAATCTACACATTCAATGCAATCCCTATCAAAATACCAATGACAATTTTCACAGAAACATTTTTAAATTTCTATGGCAACACAAAGACCCCAAAGAGCCAAAATAACCTTGAGAAAGAAGAACAGAGCTGTAGGAATCATGCTTCCTCACTTCAGACTATACTATAAAGCTACAGCCTTAAAAGAGTATAGTACTGGCACAAAAACAGACACAGAGGTCAATGGAATAGAGAGTCCAGAAATAAACCCACACACTTATGTTCAATTAATCTCTGACAAAGGAGTCAAGAGTATAGAATGGGGAAAAAACAGTCTCTTCAACAAGTGGTGCTGGGAAAACTGGACAGCTACATGTGAAAGAATGAAATGAGAACATTATCTACAAGCAAAAGTAAACTCAAAATGGATTAAAGACCTAAATATAATACTGGAAACCATAAAACCTTGAGATGAAAACACAGGCACAGCAGTCTTTGACATAAATTGTAGCAATATGTTTTTAGATTTGTCTCCTAAACCAAAGGAAATACAAGCAAAAAAAATAGAACCTCATTTGACTTAAAAACTTTTGCACAATAAAGGAAACCACTGACAAAATGAAAAGAAACCTACTGAATGGGAGAACATATGCTAATGATATGACCAATAAGGGGTGAGAAAAGGAATATTTCCTGCCATATCAGTAAACAAAGGATGTCACTGTCATCAACAATTGCAGCCCTGGGGCTTCCCTGGTGGCGCAGTGGTTAAGAATTGCAGCCCTGTACGTGAGCCCTGAGGGAACTCAGGAAGGAAAGGAATACCTGCCATCTAGCAGCTATCAGACTGCAGCCATTCCCTAAGGTGAGCCCTGAGGAAACTCAGGACTTGAAAATACTGGATAGTGGCCCCATAGAGCTGAGGTGCATATCCAAGGAATGAGTTCAGTGAGCCCAGACTCTTGCATTTTCCCATACATAGAAAAGCAATAAATTCCTTAAAGAAAACCAGATATCCGAAGTTTGCAATAATCACTTGATGTTCCTGACTACCTGCCCTTCGTTGCAAAACTTCTATATAACCTGGCCCCCCACCTCGCCTCCTCAGAGCAGTTCTCTTATGGTTACTTGAGATGCTGCCTCCCAGGCTTGAAGTCCTAAAAATTCCCACTAAATCAAACATAACTCTCAACTTTTAGGTTGTGAATAATGTTTTAAAGTCAACAGGGGTTAATATGCAACATGTATAAACAATTCATACAGCTCAACATAAAAAAAAAAAGCCTAACTTTTAAAATGGGTAGAAGACCTGATAAACTTTTTTTCCAAAGAAGACATACAGATGGCCAACAGGCACATGAAAAGTGCTGAACATTGCTAATCAGAGAAATACAAATTTAAACCACAATGAGATATCACATCACACCTGTTAGAATGGCTATCATCAAAAAGAACCCAACAAATGTTTACATGGATGTTGAGAAAAAGGAACCCTGGTACACTGTTGGTAGGAATGTAAATTGGTGCATCCACTGTGGAAAACAAAACACTAAAAACAGAACCACCATATGATGCAGCAGTTCCACTCCTGTGTACATATCCAAAAAAAAAACCCCACGAATTTGAAGAGACACACGTACCACAATGTTCACAGCAGCATTGTTTGCAATTGCCAAGATATGGAAACAACCTAATGATCCATCCACAGATGAATGGATAAAGATGACGTGTATAATAGAATACTACTCTGCCACACACAAAACATGAAATTTTGCCATTTGCAACAACATGGATGGACTTGGAGTATATTATGCTGAGTGAAATAAATTACAGGGAGGCATATACTCTGTTATCACTTATATGTGGAATGTAAAAAATAAAATGAATATAATGAAACAGAAACAGACCCACAGATAGAACAAGTAGTGGTTACCAGTGGGAAGAGGGAAGGAGGGAGGGGCAATAAAAGGGTAGGGGATTAAGAGGTACAAACCCTTACATGTAATATTAGGAAGCTACAAGGATTTATTGTACAGCACAGGGAATATAACCAATATCTTATGATAGTTATAAATGTGTAGCTCTTCAAAATTGCAAATCACTATGTTGTACACCTGTAACATATAATATTTACATCAACCATATCGCAATGAAAAAAGTTAAAACAAAAAACTGTGTTCAGGTCTTAGTTCCCTTTCTAAGTTATTTAGCCAGGGCAACTCACTGTCTGAGTTTTGTTTCCCTCATCAATATTTGGGGGTTAATAACAACACCTTCCCTATGCCCTCACAGAATCAGTATTGCCCAATATATGTATATATATTTTTTAAATCTAACACCCCGAGCTTAAGAAGCACTTGTGAACAGTGTACCTCTCTACCTCATCCCAATCCTCAGTAATTATTCTCATTGTGCAGGACTAAAGGTGTCTCACCAAAGATCTCTCAACTTAGAGAGCTAGAACTGACATTAAAACCCCAGACCTTCTGACAACAAAGACTGTACTCAACTCTTTGTATAGGCCAAAAGAAGAATGAACAGAATATGTGAAAGCAAAACAGGAACCTGTAAAGCTACAAATTACATTTGTGATTTAAGACCTAGCCTCCTCTCTTCTCTCTCAGCACCTATCTAAAGACCAAAAGAATGAGACAACCCTTGCTCAACCCTCCTGCTTCCCCTTCCCCGACCTCCCTCCACCCTCAGTAAATGTTCATCCTGACCCTGTAACCCACTGCTGCCTCCCCTGTATCATGTGAGACGTCTGATGGCAAAGAGTCTGTCTTGTCTCTGGAGCTCCATTGCCCAGTTCAGTACTTTGCTGCTGGGCTGTACCACACAGGCCTGCAAGCCTTGTGGTTGCCCAGCCTTGAGACTGAGGAGTCCAGAAACAGCAACAGAGACATCAACGGTTTATCGTAAGATTCCCTATCCAAGTCGAAAGCAAAAGGTCCTAGAGCGACACCCCACAGTGTTAACGCTGTCAACAAGCAGAACCTGGCAATCTTCGCCACTCAGGGGAGACTGAGGCTACAATTTAGAGGGGGAATTGATGTCAGGTTGGCTCATCAGTTACCATGGAAACCAGGACTGGGGCATGAACCTCACAGCCCCTCAGCTTAACAACCATAATGAGGGCAGATGTTCCCTTTAATAGACTAGCAGGTGAAGCCATTCTGGCCTAAGGACTAGAATAATCACGAGCTGGGGCAGAGGGCAAGCACCTTCATGCGAGGCGGGTGTAGGTGAAGCAGGGACTGGTCCAGCAGGGGATGAACAGAGAGCAACAGAACAGCCATCCTGAGTACCCTGACCCTACAACTCCACCCCTACATACTCTGCATGACCCTTACCATCTTGGTCCACTCCTCTCCTGCGATATCCCTGTGTTGAGGTATGTACAGGTACACTGCAACCAGATACCACAAATGCAATACAGAAACAGCTGCTAAAGAGCATCAAAAGAAAGCCAGGCACGTATTGGGTCAACTTTTCATGGATGCCCAGACGAGGACGACAATGACATTTCACTGTAGACCCAGGTATCAGGCTCATTTGACAATGAGGCCACCATCGTCACCTGGTCCAAGAACAGATTACATCCACTCAGACTCAGTACAAAGTAAAAGATGTCTAATAGGCACAAGACAGGGAAAATCATGACCACTAAGCAAAATACAAGCAGTAACAGTATTGTGAGATAATACCACCCCTGCCTGTGGGTTTTGCCCTGGCGTGCAGTACCGTCCCCCGCCTGTCCATCCTCAGTCCCCATAGCTGTGCTGATATCTGGAGAGGCAGTGTAACAACACACCACAGGGTTAATATAATGGTACCTTTCTCCAGCTGGGGGCCCGGATTAACGACCTTAGTGGTCTTACGTGGGGCTGGGTAAAAGACTGGTAATATCTGTTAGTCCCTTTCTAATCCTGTTCCCCACAGGGCGGCAAACTGTGATTTAAAAACCCCCAACAAACAAAAGTCCAGGACCAAATGGCTTCACAGGTGAATTCTATCAAACATTTAGAGAAGAGTTAATCCTTATCCTTCTGAAACTGTTACAAAAAAATTGCAGAGGAAGGAACACTCCCAAACTCGTTCTATGAGGCCATGATCACCCTGACACCAAAACCTAAGATACTCCCAGAAAAGAATATTACAGGCCAATATCACTGATGAACATAGATGCAAAAGTCCTCAAAAAAATACTAGCAAACTGAATCCAATACTACATTAAAAGGATCATACACCATGATCCAGTGGGATTTATCCCAGGGATGCAAGGAGTTTTCGATATCTGCAAGTAAATCACTGTGACACACCACATTAACAAACTGAATAAAACCATACAATCATCTCAGTAGATACAGGAAAAGCTTTAGCCAAAATTCAACACACATTTATGATAAAACCTCTCCAGAAGGTGGGAACAGAGGGAAACTACCTCAACATCATAAAAGCCACACAGGATACACCCACAGCTAACATCACACTCAGGAGAAAAGCTGAAAGCTTTTCATCTAAGATCAGGAACAAGACAAGGATGTTCACTCATGCCACTTTTATTCAATGTAGTTGTAAAAGTCCTAGCCATAGAGGAGAAAAAGATATCCAAATTGGAAAAGAAGTAAAACTGTCATTGTTTGCAGATGACAGGATACCCTACACAAAAAATCCTAAAGATGCTACCAGAAAACTACTGGAGCACATCAATGAATTTGGTAACGTTGCAGGATACAAAATTAATACACCAAAATCTGTTGCATTTCTATACGCTAACGATGAAAGACCAGAAAGAGAAATTAAGGGAACAACCCATTTACCATCACATCAAAAAGAATAAAATACTTAGGAATAAACCTACCTAAGGAGGCAAAGACCTGTACTCCAAAAACTATAAGACGCTGATGAAAGAAATCAAAGATGACACACACAGATGGAAAGATATACCATGTTCTTGGATTGGAAGAATCAGTAGTGTCAAAATGACTGTACTACCCAAGGCAATCTACAGATTCAATGCAATCCCTATCCAATTACCAATGTCATTTTTCACAGAACTAGAACAAAAATTTTTTTAATTGTGTATGGAAACACAAAAGACCCCAAATAGCCAAAACAATCTTGAGAAAGGAAAACAGAGCTGGAAGAATCAGACCCCCTGAATTCAGATTACACTACAAAGCAACAGTCATCAACACTGTATGGTACTGGCATTAAAAAGAGGACATATAGATCAATGGAAGAGGAGAGAAAGCCCAGAAATAAACCCACACACCTATGGTCAATTAATCTATGGCAAAGGACGCAAGACTGAACAATGAAGAAAGGACAGTCTCTTCAATAAGTGGTGCTGGGAAAACTGGATAACTACATGTAAAGAAATGAAACTAGAATATTCTGTAACACCATACACAAAACCAAACTCAAAAGGATTAAAGAACTAAATGTAAGACTGGATTCTATAAAACTCCGAGAGGAAAACATAGGCAGAACACTCTTTGATATAAATGGCAGCAGTATCTTTTGGGATCAGTCTCCTAGAATAATGGAAAGAAAATCAAAAATTAAAAAACAGGACCTAATTATACTCAAAATCTTTTGAACAGCAAAGGAAACCATAAACAAAATGAAAAGACAACCTATAGAATGGGAGGAAATATTTGCAAATGATGTGCCCGACAAGGGATTAATCTGCAAAATATACAAAATGCTCATACTACTCAATATCAAAAAAACCCCAAAACAACCCAATACAAAAATGGGCAGAAATTCTAAATAGACATTTCTCCAAAGAAAACATACAGATGGCCCAGAGGCATATGAAAAGATGCTCAACATCACTAATTATTAGAGACATGTAAATCAAAACTACAGTGAGGTATCACTTCATGCCAGTCAGAATGGCCATCATTAAAAAGTCTACAAACAATAAATGCTGGAGAGCGTGTGGAGAAAAGAGAACCCTCTTCCTACACTGTTGTTGAGAATGTAAATTGGTACAAACATTGTGGAGAACAGTATGGAGGTCTCCTAAAAAAAAACTAAAAATAGAACTACCATATGATCCAGCAATCCCACTCCTGGGCATCTATCCAGAGGAAACCATAATTCAAAAAGATACATGAACCTCAATGTTCAATGCAGCACTATTTACAATAGCCAAGATCTGGAAGCAACCTAAATGTCCATCAACAGAGGAATGGATAAAGAAGATGTGGTACATATATACAAGGCATATTATTCAGCCATTAAAAAGAATAAAATAATGTCATTTGCTGTAACATGGGTGGACCTAGAGATCATCATACAAGTGAAGTCACACAGAAAACAGACAAACATCATATGATATCACTTATATGTGGAATCAAAAAAGTGATACAAATGAACTTATTTACAAAACAGAAACAGACTCACAGACTTCAAAAACATATTTATGGTTATCAAAGGGGAAACGTGGGGGAAGGGATAAATTAGGAATTTGGGATTTACATATACACACTACTATATATAAGATACATAATCACTAAGGACCTCCTGTATATCATAGGGAACTCTATTCAATATTCTGTAATAATCTATAAGGGAAAAAAATCTGAAAAAGAATGGATATATGTATGTTACAACTGAGTCACTTTGCTGTACACCTGAAAGTAACACAACATGGTAAATCAACGGTATTCTAATATTAAAAAAAATTATTTAAAACAAAACCAAAAATCTATAACAGATACATGCAAAAAAGCAAAAGGAATCCAAAGACAAATCACAAGAGAACAAAAGATACCTATGAAAAAACAACCCCAAAACAATTAACAAAAAGGCAAAAGAACATAAGTATCAATAACTACCGTAAACATAAATGGCTTAAATGCCCCAATCAAAAGACAGGGTGGCTGAATGGATTCCAAAACAAGACCCATATATATGCTGCCTAAAAGAGACTCACTTCAGATCTGAAAACACACACAGACCAAAAGTGAGGGAATGTACAAAGGTATTCCATGCAAATGGGAAATCCAGGGAAGCAGTACTTAGCCAAAATAGACTTTAAAGACTGTTACAAGAGACAAAGGAGGACATTATATAATGATCAGTGGATCAATGCAAGAAACTATAACAATTTTAAATATATATACATCCAACACAGGAGAAGGTAAATACATAAAGCAAGTATTAATAGACAAAAAAGGAGAAATTGACAGTAACAAAACAGGAAGGGATTGTAACACCCTACTTACATCAGTGGACAGATTATCCCAATATAATCAATAAGGAAACACCGGCCTTAAATGACACATTAGGTCAAATGGACTTAATTCATATATAGAACATTCCATCTGAAAGCAACAGAATACACATTCTTTTCACGTGCACATACAACATTCTCCAGGATAGATCACATTCTAGGCCCAACAAACAAGCCTCAGTAAGGTTAAGAAAACTGAAATCGTATCAAGCATCTTTTCCAACCACAGCACTCTGAGACTAGAAATCAACTGCAAGGAAAAGACTTACACAAACATATGGAAGCTAAACAATATGCAACTAAATCAATCAATGGATCACTAAAGAAATCAAACAGGAAACTAAAAAATAAATGGAGGGACTTCCCTGGTGGTGCAGTGGTTAAGAGTCTGCCTGCCAATGCAAGGGACATGGGTTTCAGCCCTGGTCTGGGAAGATCCCACATGCCACGGAGCAACTAGGCCCATGTGCCACAACTACTGAGCTCGTGTAACACAACTACTGAAGCTCACTTGCCTAGAGCCCGTGCTCTGCAACAAAAGAAGCCACGCAATGAGAAGCCCATGCATTTCAATGAAGAGTACCCTCTGCTCACCGCAACTAGGGAAAGCCTGCCGCAACAATTAAGACCGGACACCGCCAAAACTAAATTAATTAATTAATTTTAAAAAAATTAAATAGAGAGGAGTGAAAATGAAAACACCTTGATCCAAAATATTGGGGACCCAGCAAAAGCAGTTCTAAGAGGGAAGTTTATAGCTAGTGATGCAAGCTTACCACAGGAAACAAGAAAAATCTCAAACAACCTAACCTTACACCTAAAAGGAACTAGAAAGAGAACAACCAAAGGAAGGGAATCATAAACATCACAGCAAAGTAAATGAAATAGTTTCCTTGATATTTTCTACTTTTTTTAGTCTAAGAGTCAGTTCCTTGTAAAGATAAAGAAAACTGATAAACCTTTAGCCAGACTCATCAAGAAGGAGAGGGCCCAAATCAATAAAATCAGAAGTAAACCTGTGATCAAGGGATCAATCCAAGAAGAAGATATAACAATTGTAAGTATTTATGCAACCAACATAGGAGCACCTCATTACACAAGGCTAATGCTAACAGCCATAAGAGGGGAAATCAACAGTAACACAATTATAGTCCAGGACTTTAACAGCCCACTTTCACCAATGGACAGGTGACCCTATATGAAAATAAATAAGGAAACACAAGCTTTAAATGATACATGAAGATGGACTTAATTGATATTTATAGGACATTCCACCCAAAAACAACAGAATACACTTTCTTCACAAATGCTCATGGAACATTCTCCAAGATAGATCACATCTTGGGTCACAAATCAAGCCTTGGTAAATTTAAGAAAATTGAAATCATATCAAGTATCTTTCCCAACCAGAATGCTATGAGACGAGATATCAATTACAGGAAAAAATCTGTGAAAAATAAACACACGGAGGCTAAACAATATGCTACTAAATAACCAAGAAATGACTGAGGAAATCAAAGAGGAAATCAAAAAATACCTAGACACAAATGACAATGAAAACACGAAAACCCAAAACCTATGGGATGCAGCAAAAGCAGTTCTAAGAGGGAAGTCTATAGCAAGAAAATCGTACCTCAAGAAACAAGAAACGTCTCAAATAAACAACCTAACTTTACACCTAAAGCAATTAGAGAAAGAAGAACAAAAAAACCCCAAAGTTAACAGAAGGAAAGAAATCATAAAGATCAGATCAGAAATAAATGAAAAAGAAATGAAGGAAATGATAGCAAAGATCAATAAAACTAAAAGCTGGTTCTTTGAGAAGGTAAACAAATTTGATAAACCATTGGCCAGGCTCATCAAGAAATAAAAGGGAGAAGACTTAAATCAATAGAATTAGAAATGAAAAAGGAGAAATAACAACTGTCACTGCAGAAATACAAATGATCATAAGAGATTACCACAAGCAACTCTATGCCAGTAAAATGGACAACTTGGAAGAAACGGACAAATTCTTAGAAAACCACTACCTTCCGAGACTGAACCAGGAAGAAATAGAATATATGAACAGACCAATCACAAGTACTGAAATTGAAACTGTGATTAAAAATCTTCTAACAAACAAAAGCCAAGGACCACATGGCTTCACAGGCAAATTCCATCAAACATTTACAGAAGAGCAAACACCTATCCATCTCAAACGCTTCCAAAATATAGCAGAGGGAGGAACAATCCCAAACTCATTCTACGAGGCCTCCATTGCCCTGACACCAAAACCAGACAAAGATGTCACAAAGAAAGAAAACTAAAGGCCAATATCACTGATGAACATAGATTCAAAAATCCTCAACAAAATACTAGCAAACAGAAACCAACAGCATAGCAAAAGGATCATACACCATGATCAACTTGGGTTTATCCTAGGAATGCAAGGATCCTTCAATATATGGAAATCAATCAATGTGATACACCATATTAACAAATTGAAGGATAAAAACCATATGATCATCTCAATAGATGCAGAAAAAGCTTTCAACAAAATTCAACACCCATTTATGATTAAAACCCTCCAGAAAGTAGGCATAGAGGGAACTTAACATAATACAGGCCATATATGACAAACCCACAGCCAACATCATTCTCAATGGTGAAAAACTGAAACCCTTTCCTCTCAGATCAGGAACAAGACAAGGTTGTCCACTCTCACCACTATTATTCAACAGAGTTTTGGAAGTTGTAGCTACAGCAATCAGAGAAGAAGAAGAAATAAAAGGAATCCAAATCAGAAAAAAAGAAGATTCCACTGTTTGCAGATGACAAGACACTATACATAGAGAATCCTAAAGATGTTACCAGAAAACTACTAGAGCTAATCAATGAATGTGGTAAAGTAGCTGGATACAAAGTTAATGCACAAAAATCTCCTGCATTCCTATACACTAATGATGAAAAATATGAAAGGGAAATTAAGGAAACATTCCCATTTACCATTGCAACAAAAAGAATAAAATACCTAGGAATAAACCTACCTAGGGAGACAAAAGACCTGTATGCAGAAAACTATAAGACACTGATTAAAGAAATTAGATACAAACAGATGGAGAGATATACCATGTTCTTGGACTGGAAGAATCAACATTGTGAAAATGACTATACTACCCAAAGCAATCTACAAATTCAATGCAATCCCTATCAAACTAGCAATAGCATTTTTCACAGAACTAGCACCAAAAATTTCACAATTTGTATGGAAACACAAAAGACCCCAAATAGCCAAAGCAATCTTGAGAAAGAAAAACGGAGCTGGAGGAATCAGGCTCCCTGACTTCAGACTATACTACAAAGCTACAGTACTCAAGTCAGTATGGTACTGGCACAAAAACAGAAATATAGTAAAATGGAACAAGATAGAAAGCCTTGAGATAAACCCATGCACATATGGTCACCTTAGCTTTGATAAAGGAGGCAAGAATATACAATGGAGAAAAGACAGCCTCTTCAATAATTGGTGCTGGGAAAACTGGACAGCTACATGTAAAAGAATAAAATTAGAACACTCACCAACACCATACACAAAAATAAACTCAAAATGGATTAAAGACCTAAATTTAAGGCCAGACACTCTTAGAGGAAACTCTTAGAGGAAAACATAGGCAGAACACTCTACGACATACATCACAGCAAGATTCTTTTTGACTCACCTCCTAGAGAAATGGAAATAAAAACAAAAATATAGAAATGGGACCCAATGAAACGTAAAAGCTTTTGCACAGCAAAGGAAACCATAATCAAGACGAAAAGACAACCCTCAGAATCGGAGAAAATATTTGCAAATGAAGCAACTGCCAAAGGATTAATCTCCAAAATTTACAAGCAGCTCATGCAGCTCAATATTAAAGAAACCAACAACCCAATCCAAAAATGGGCAGAAGACCTAAATAGACATTTCTCCAAAGAAGATATACAGATTGCCAACAAACACATGAAAGAATGCTCAACATCATTAATCATTAGAGAAATGGAAATTAAAACTACAATGAGGATGGATTAACCAAGATGGCGGAGTAGAAGGATGTGCTCTCACGCCCTCTTGCGAGAGCACCAGAATCACAACTGGCTGCTGGACAATCATCGACAGGAAGACACTGGACTTCACCAAGAAGGATACCCCACGTCCAAGGACACAGGAGAAGCCACAGTGAGACGGTAGGAGGGGCGCAATCAGAGTAAAATCAAATCCCATAACTGCTGGGTGGGTGACTCACAGACTGGTGAACACTTATATCACAGAAGTCCACCCACTGGAGTGAAGGTTCTGAGCCCCACGTCAGGCTTCCCAACCTGGGGGTCCGGCAACGGGAGGAGGAATTCATAGAGAATCAGACTTTGAAGCCTAGTGGGAATTGACTGCAGGACTTCAACAGGACTGGGGGAAACAGAGACCCCACCCTTGGAGGGAGCACATGGAATAGTGTGCGCATCGGGACGTGGGGGAAGGAGCAGTGACCCTGGGGGAGGCTGAACCAGACCTACCTGCTAGTGTTGGAGGGTCTCCTGCAGAGCTGGGGTGTGGCTCTGTTTCACCGTGGGGACAAGGACACTGGCAGCAGAAGTTCTGGTAAGTACTCCTTGGCCTGAGCCCTCCCAGAGTCTGTCATTAGCCCCACCAAAGAGCCCAGGTAGGCTCCAGTGTTGGGTTGCCTCAGGCCAAACAACCAACAGGGAGGGAACCCAGCCCCACACATCAACAGTCAAGTGGATTAAACTTTTACTGAGCTCTGCGCACCAGAGCAACTGTCAGCTCTACCCACCACCAGTCCCTCCCATCAAGCCTCTTAGATAGCCTCATACACCAGAGGGCAGACACCAGAAGCAAGAAGAACTACAATCCTGCAGCCTATGGAACAAAAACCACATTCACAGAAAGATAGACAAGATGAAAAGGCAGAGGGCTATATACCAGATGAAGGAACAAGATAAAACCCCAGAAAAACAACTACATGAAGTGGACATAGGCAACCTTCCAGAAAAAGAATTCAGAATAATGATAGTGAAGATGATCCAGGACCTCGGAATAAGAATGGAGGCAAAGATTGAGAAGATGCAAGAAATGTTTAACAAAGACCTAGAAGAATTAAAGAACAAACAGAGATGAACAATACAATAACTGAAATGAAAACTACACTAGAAGGAATCAATAGCAGAATAACTGAGGCAGAAGAACGGATAAGTGACCTGGAAGACAGAATGATGGAATTCACTGCTGCGGAACAGACTAAAGAAAAAAGAATGAAAAGAAATGAAGACAGCCTAAGAGACCTCTGGGACAACATTAAACGCAACAACATTCGAATTATAGGGGTCCCAGAAGGAGAAGAGAGAGACAAAGGACCTGAGAAAATATTTGAAGAGATCATAGTCGAAAACTTCCCTAACATGGGAAAGGAAATAGCAACCCAAGTCTAGGAAGTGCAGTGAGTCCCATACAGGATAAACCCAAGGAGAAACACGCTGAGACACATAGTAATCAAATTGGCAAAAATTAAAGAGAAAGAAAAATTATTGAAAGCAGCAAGGGAAAAACGACAAATAACATACAAGGGAACTCCCATAAGGTTAACAGCTGATTTCTCAGCAGAAACTCTACAAGCCAGAAGGGAGTGGTATGCTATACTTAAAGTGATGAAAAGAAAGAACCTACAACCAAGATTACTCTACCCAGCAAGGATCTCATTTAGATTTGACGGAGAAATCAAAAGCTTTACAGACAAGCAAAAGCTAAGAGAATTCAGCACCACCAAACCAGCTCTACAACAAATGCTAAAGGAACTTCTCTAAGTGGGAAACACAAGAGAAGAAAAAGACATACAAACACAAACCCAAAACAATTAAGAAAATGGTCATAGGAACATACATATCGATAATTACCTTAAACGTGAATGGATTAAATGCTCCAACCAAAAGACACAGGCTTGCGGAATGGATACAAAAACAAGACCCATATATATGCTGTCTACAAGAGACCCACTTTAGACCTAGGGACACATACAGACTGAAAGTGAGGGGATGGAAAAAGATATTCCATGCAAATGGAAATCAAAAGAAAGCTAGAGTAGCTATACTCGTATCAGATAAAACAGACTTTAAAATAAGGAACGTTACAAGAGACAAGGAAGGACACTACATAATGATCAAGGGATCAATCCAAGAAGAAGATATAACAATTTTAAATATATATGCACCCAACATAGGAGCACCTCAATACATAAGGCAACTGCTAACAGCTATAAAAGAGGAAATTGACTGTAACACAATAATAGTGGGGGAATTTAACACCTCACTTACACCAATGGGCAGATCATCCAAAATGAAAATAAATAAGGAAACAGAAGCTTTAAATGACACAATAGACCAGATTGATTTAATTGATATTTATAGGACATTCCATCCAAAAACAGCAGATTACACTTTCTTCTCGAGTGCGCATGGAACATTCTCCAGGATAGATCACATCTTGGGTCACAAATCAAGCCTCAGTAAATTTAAGAAAATTGAAATCATATCAAGCATCTTTTCTGACCACAACACTATAAGATTAGAAATGAATTACAGGGGAAAAAAACGTAAAAAACACAAACACATGTAGGGTAAACAATACGTTACTAAATAACCAAGAGATCACTGAAGAAATCAAAGAGGAAATAAAAAAATACATAGAGACAAATGACAATGAAAACACAATGACCCAAAACCTATGGGATGCAGCAAAAGCAGTTCTAAGAGGGAAGTTTATAGCTATAAAAGCCTACCTAAAGAAACAAGAAAAATCTGAAGTAAACAATCTAAACTTACACCTAAAGAAACTAGAGAAAGAAGAACAAACAAAACCCAAAGTTAGCATAAGGAAAGAAATCATAAAGATCAGAGCAGAAATAAATGAAATAGAAACAAAGAAAACAATAGCAAAGATCAATAAAACTAAAAGCTGGTTCTTTGAGAAGATAAACAAAATTGATAAGCCATTAGCCAGACTCATCAAGAAAAAGAGGGAGAGGACTCAAATCAATAAAATCAGAAATGAAAAAGGAGAAGTTGCAACAGACACCGCAGAAATACAAAGCATCCTAAGAGACTACTACAAGCAATTTTATGCCAATAAATTGGACAACCTGGAAGAAATGGACAAATTCTTAGGAGGGTATAACCTTCCAAAACTGAACCAGGAAGAAACAGAAAATATGAACACACCAATCACAAGTAATGAAATTGAAACTGTGATTAAAAATCTTCCAACAAACAAAAGTCCAGGACCAGATGGCTTCACAGGTGAATTCTATCAAACATTTAGAGAAGAGCTAACACCTATCCTCAAACTCTTCCAAAAATTTGCAGAGGAAGGAACACTCCCAAACTCATTCTATGAGGCCACCATCATCCTGATACCAAAACCAGACAAAGACACTACAAAAAAAGAAAATTACAGACCAATATCACTGATGAATATAGATGCAAAAATCCTCAACAAAATACTAGCAAACAGATTCCAAGAACACATTAAAAGGATCATACACCACGATCAAGTGAGATTTATCCCAGGGATGCAAGGATTCTTCAATATACGCAAATCAATCAATGTGATACACCATATTAACAAATTGAAGAATAAAAAACATATGATCATCTCAATAGATGCAGAAAAAGCTTTTGACAAAATTCAACACCCATTTATCATAAAAACTCTCCAGAAAGTGGGCATAGAGGGAACCTACCTCAACATAATAAAGGCCATATATGACAAACCCACAGCCAACATCATTCTCAATGGTGAAAAACTGAAAGCATTTCCTCTAAGATCAGGAACAAGACAAGGATGTCCACTCTCACCACTATTATTCAACATAGTTCTGGAAGTCCTAGCCACGCAATCAGAGAAGAAAAAGAAATAAAAGGAATACAAATTGGAAAAGAAGTAAAGCTGTCATTGTTTGCAGATGACATGATACTATACATAGAGAATCCTAAAACTGCCACCAGAAAACTGCTAGAACTAATTAATGAATATGGTAAAGTTGCAGGATACAAAATTAATGCACAGAAATCTCTTGCATTCCTATACACTAATGATGAAAAATCTGAAAGAGAAATTATGGAAACACTCCCATTTACCACTGCAACAAAAAGAATAAAATACCTAGGAATAAACCTACCTAGGGAGACAAAAGACCTGTATGCAGAAAACTATAAGACACTGATGAAAGAAATTAAAGATGATACCAACAGATGGAGAGATATACCATGTTCTTGGATTGGAAGAATCAACATTGTGAAAATGACTATACTACCCAAAGCAATCTACAGATTCAATGCAATCCCTATCAAATTACCAATGGCATTTTTTACAGAGCTAGAACAAATCATCTTAAAATTTGTATGGAGACACAAAAGACCCCGAATAGCCAAAGCAGTCTTGATGGAAAAAAACGGAGCTGGAGGAATCAGACTCCCTGACTTCAGACTATACTACAAAGCTACAGTAATCAAGACAATATAGTACTGGCACAGAAACAGAAACATAGATCAATGGAACAAGATAGAAAACCCAGAGATAAACCCACGCACCTATGGTCAACTAATCTATGACAATGGAGGCAAAGATATACAATGGCGAAAAGACAGTCTCTTCAATAAGTGGTGCTGGTAAAACTGGACAGCTACATGTAAAAGAATGAAATTAGAACACTCCCTAACATCATACACAAAAATAAACTCAAAATGGATTAGAAACCTAAATGTAAGGCTGGACACTATAAAACTCTTAGAGGAAAACATAGGAAGAACACTCTTTGACATAAATCACAGCAAGATCTTTTTTGATCCACCTCCTAGAGTAATGGAAATAAAAACAAAAATAAACAAATGGGACCTAATGAAACTTCAAAGCTTTTGCACAGCAAAGGAAACCATAAACAAGATGAAAAGACAACCCTCAGAATGGGAGAAAATATTTGCAAACGAATCAACGGACAAAGGATTAATCTCCAAAATATATAAAAAGCTCATTCAGCTCAATATTAAAGAAACAAACAACCCAATCCAAAAATGGGCAGAACACCTAAGTAGACATTTCTCCAAAGAAGACATACAGACAGCCACGAAGCACATGAAAAGATGCTCAACATCACTAATCATTAGAGAAGTGCAAATCAAAACTACAATGAGGTATCACCTCACACCAATTAGAATGGGCATCATCAGAAAATCTACAAACAACAAATGCTGGAGAGGGTGTGGAGAAAAGGGAACCCTCTTGCACTGTTGGTGGGAATGTAAATCGATACAGCCACTATGGAGAACAATATGGAGGTTCCTTAAAAAACTAAAAATAGAATTACCATATGACCCAGCAATCCCACTACTGGGCATATACCCAGAGAAAACCATAATTCAAAAAGACACATGCACCCCAATGTTCATTGCAGCACTATTTACAATAGCCAGGTCATGGAAGCAACCTAAATGCCTATCAACAGACCAATGGATAAAGAAGTTGTGGTACATATATACAATGGAATAGTACTCAGCCATAAAAAGGAACGAAATTGAGTCATTTGTTGAGACGTGGATGGATCTAGAGACTGTCATACAGAGTGAAGTAAGTCAGAAAGAGAAAAACAAATATTGTATATTAACGCATATATGTGGAACCTAGAAAAATGGCACAGATGAGCTGGTTTGTAGGGCAGAAGTTGAGACACAGGTGTAGAGAACAGACATATGGACACCAAGGGGGGAATACTGCGGTGGGGTGGGGATGGTGGTGTGCTGAATTGGGCGATTGGGATTGACATGTATACACTGATGTGTATAAAATTGATGACTAATAAGAACCTGCAGTATAAAAAAACAAACAAAACAACTAATACTAAACTTTCATTGGGTTATTTGTATGGAAATATGTTAATATAAATGTTTTAGACATTAAGTGAAATTTCTAAAAATCTTATATGTTCTGGTATAATGTTATAAGTCATAATCCTAGTTATTACTTTAAAAAGTATATCTCAGAAATAACTAATTTTCTTGTCAACTGCATTATTATGAACTTTCATCCAATCTTTAACCGTGGTCATTTTTAAGTCTTTTGTCATTTACAGACAGTTCTGGGTGTACTCTGATGCTTTTGCAAATATGTTCCTATAAAAGGGTTTCATCTTCAAGAAATTCATGGAAAAGACTCTGACAAGTACAGGTTTCTGGTAACTGACTGTACTGCTGAACTGAATGAATAAGCATTTTCAGAACTCTAATGAAAAACTGACAAACTCATAAAAGTGCTAACAAAAGATCAAGATGAAAAAAAAATTAATTACATGGAACTGAGTGAACTGATGAGGATGAGTATAATTTTTGTGACTTTCTGTTTGAATTAAAAAAAAAATCCCACAAGGACTCAGAGGTAAAGAATATACAAATCAATTTTCACTGCAAAGTAAAGGAGCTGTTACAGTGGAGGATTACTGGACTGAATGTCAATATTATGACATAGTATGTGTGTGTTTCATGTGTGGTAATTGCAATCATTGTTGCTTTTGTTGTGGTCATCCATGTACAATGCTTGGTGTCAGTCTATTTATCTCTTGTAAAAATAAAATACAGTGTGTGTGTGTGAAAAAAAGAAAACTACAATGACGTATCACCTTACACCAGTCACAATGGCCATCATCAAAAAATCTACAAAAAATAAATGCTGGAGAGGGTGTGGAGAAAAGGGAACCCTCTTGCACTGTTGGTGGGAATGTAAATGGATACAGCCCTTATGGAGAACAGTATGGAGGTTCCTTAAAAAACTAAAAATAGAACTACCATAAGAACCAGCAATCCCACTATTGGGCATATACCCTAAGAAAACCATAACTCAAAAAGTGCCATGTACCACAATGTTCACTGAAGCTCTATTTACAGTAGCCAGGACATGGAAGCAACCTATGTTTCCATCGTCGGATAAATGGATAAAGGAGATGTGGCACATATATACAATGGAATATTACTCAGCCATAAAAAGAAACGAAATTGAGTCATTTGTAGTGAGGTGGATGGAGTTAGAGTCTGTCATACAGAGTGAAGTAAGTCAGAAAGAGAAAATCAAATACAGTATGCTAACACATATATATGGAATTTAAGGAAAAAAAAAAAGGTCATGAAGAACTTAGTGGCAAGATGGGAATAAAGACACAGACCTACTAGAGAATGGGCTTGAGGACATGGGGAGGGGGAAGGGTAAGCTGTGACAAAGTGAGAGAGTGGCATGGACACATATACACTACCAAACGTAAAATAGCTAGCTAGTGGGAAGCAACCGCATAGCAAAGGGAGATGAGCTCAGTGCTTTGTGACCACCTAGAGGGGTGGGATAGGGAGGGTGGGAGGGAAGGAGATGTAAGAGGGAAGAGATATGGGAACATATGTATATGTATAATTGATTCACATTGTTATAAAGCAGAAATTAACACAACATTGTAAAGCAATTATACTCCAATAAAGATGTTAAAAAAAAAAGAAGATGTGGCACATATATACAATGGAATATTACTGAGCCATAAAAAGAAACGAAATTGAGTTATTTGTAGTGACGTGGATGGAGTTAGAGTCTCATACAGCGTGAAGAAAGTCAGAAAGAGAAAAACAAATACCATATGCTAACATATATATGGAATCAAAAAAAAATGATCATGAAGGACCTAGGGGCAGGATGGGAATAAAGACGCAGACCTACTAGATAATGGACTTGAGGACACGGGGAGGAAGAAGGGTAAGCTGGGGCAAAGTGAGACATTGGCATGTACATATATACATTACCAAATGTTAAACTGATAGCTAGTGGAAAGCAGTCCCATAGCGCATGGAGATCAGCTCTGTGCTTGTGACCACCTAGAGGAGTGGGATAGGGAGGGTGGGAGGGAGACGCAAGAGGGAGGAGATATGGGGATATATGTATAGCTGCTTCAGTTTGTTATAAAGCAGAAACTAACACACCATAGTAAAGCAATTATACTCCAATAAAGATGTTAAAAAAAAAAGAAATGAAAACATAAAAGTTACACCTGATACCACAGAAATACAAAGGATCATAAGAGACTACTACAAACAACTAAAAGCCAATAAAATGGATATCCTCTAAGAAATGGATAGATTCTTGGAAATGTACTATCTCCCAAAATTGAACAAAGAAGAAACAAGGAATTTAGAGAATAATTTACCAGAAAACTACTAGAGCTCAATGAATTTGGTAAAGTTTCAGGATACAAAACTAATACACAGAAACTGGTTGCATTTCTAAACACTAACAACAACTATCATAAAGGGAAATTAAGGAAACAATCTCACTTACCATTGCATCAAAAAGAATAAGATACCTAGAAATAAACCTACCTAAGGAGGTAAAAGACATCATACTTAGAAAACTATAAGACACTGATGAAAGAAATTGACGACAACACAGATGGAAAGATATACTGTGTTCTTGGATTGCCAGATTTAATATTGTTAAAATGACCCTACTACCCAAGGCAATCTACAGATTCAATGCAGTCCCTATCAAAATACTAATGACATTTTCACAGAAACATTTTTAAATTTGTATGGAGATGCAAAGACCCCAAAGAGCCAAAATAACCTTGAGAAAGAAGAACAGAGCTGTAGGAATCATGATTCCTCACTTCAGACTATACTATAAAGCTACAGTCATTAAAAGAGTATAGTACTGGCACAAAAACAGACACAGAGGTCAATGGAATAGAGAGCCCAGAAATAAACCCACACACTTATGTTCAATTAATCTCTGCCAAAGGAGTCAAGAGTATAGAATGGGGAAAAAACAGTCTCTTCAATAAGTGGTGCTGGGAAAACTGGACAGCTACATGTGAAAGAATGAAATGAGAACATTATCTACAAGCAAAAGTAAACTCAAAATGGATTAAAGACCTAAATGTAACACTGGGAACCATAAAGCCTTTACATGAAAACATAGGCACAGCAGTCTTTGACATAGATTGTAGCAATATGTTTTTAGATTTGTCTCCTAAACCAAAGGAAATAAAAGCAAAATAAATAGAACCTAATTCGACCTAAAAACTTTTGCACAATAAAGGAAACCACTGACAAAATGTAAAGAAACCTACTGAATGGGAGAACATTTGCTAATGATATGACCAATATGGGGTGAGAAATGGAATATTTCCTGCCATATCAGTAAACAAAGGATGTCACTGTCATCAACAATTGCAGTCCTCTAACGTGAGGCCTGAGGGAACTCAGGAAGGAGAAGAATACCTGCCATCTAGCAGCTATCAGACTGCAGCCATTCCCTATGGTGAGCCCTGAGGAAACTCAGGATGTGAAAATACTGGATAGTGGCCCCATAGAGCTGAGGTGCATATCAAAGGAATGAGTTCAGTGAGCCCAGACTCTTGCATTTTCCCATACATAGAAAAGCGTTAAATTTCTTAAAGAAAACCAGATATCTGAAGTTCTCAATAATCTCATGATGTTCCTGACTACCTGTCCTTTGTTGCAAAACTTCTAAATAACCTGGCCCCCCTCCTCGCCTCCTCAGAGCAGTTCTCTCAGGGTTACTTGAGATGCGGCCTCCCAGGCTTGAAGTCCTAAAAATTCCCACTGAATAAAATATAACTCTCAACTTTTAGGTTGTGAATAAAGTCAACAGGGGTTCATATGCAACATGTATAAACAGTTCATACAGCTCAACATAAAAAAAAAAAGCCTAACTTTTAAAATGGGCAGAAGACCTGAATAGACATTTTTTCCAAAGAAGACATACAGATGGCCAACAGGCACATGAACAGTGCTGAACATTGCTAATCGGAGAAATACAAATTAAAACCACAATGAGATATCACATCACACCTGTTAGAATGGCTATCATCAAAAAGAACACAACAAATGTTTACATGGATGTTGAGAAAAAGGAACCCTGGTACACTGTTGGTAGGAATGTAAATTGGTGCATCCACTGTGGAAAACAAAACACTCAAAACAGAACCACTATATGACCCAGCAGTTCCACTCCTGTGTACATACTCAATAAAACTCCCACCAATTTGAACAGATACACGTACCCCAATGTTCACAGCAGCATTGTTTGCAGTTGCCAAGCTATGGAAGCAACCTAATTATCCATCCACAGATGAATGGATAAAGATGACGTGTATAATACAATACTACTCTGCCACACACAAAACATGAAATTTCACCATTTGCAACAACATGGATGGACCTGGAGTATATTATGCTGAGTGAAATAAATTACAGGGAGGCATATACTCTGTTATCACTTATATGTGGAATGTAAAAAATAAAATGAATATAATGAAACAGAAACAGACCCGCAGATAGAGACAACAAGTAGTGGTTACCAGTGGGAAGAGGGAAGGAGGGAGGGGCAATAAAAGGATAGGGGATTAAGAGGTACAAACTATTACATGTAAGATAAGCAAGCTACAAGGATTTATTGTACAGCACAGGGAATATAACCAATATCTTATAATAGTTATAAATGTGTAGCTCTTCAAAATTGCAAATCACTATGTTGTACACCTGTAACATAAAATATTTACATCAACCATATCGCAATGAAAAAAGTTAAAACAAAAAACTGTGTTCAGGTCTTAGTTCCCTTTCTAAGTTATTTAGCCAGGGCAACTCACTGTCTGAGTTTTGTTTCCCTCATCAATATTTGGGGGTTAATAACAACACCTTCCCTATGCCCTCACAGAATCAGTACTGCCCAATATATGTATATATATTTTTTAAATCTAACACCCCGAGCTTAAGAAGCACTTGTGAACAGTGTACCTCTCTACCTCATCCCAATCCTCAGTAATTATTCTCATTGTGCAGGACTAAAGGTGTCTCGCCAAAGGTCTCTCACCTTAGACAGGTAGAACTGAGATTAAAACCCGAGACCTTCTGACAACAAAGATTGTACTCAACTCTTTGTATATGCCAAAAGAAGAATGAACAGAATATGTGAAAGCAAAACAGGAACCTGTAAAGCTACAAATTACATTTGTGATTCAAGATCTAGCCTCCTGTCTTCTCTCTCAACAACTAACTGAAGATCAAAAGAATGAGACACCCCTTGCTCAACCCTCCTGCTTCCCCTTCCCCGACCTCCCTCCACCCTCAGTAAATGTTCATCCTGACCCTGTAACCCACTGCTGCCTCCTCTGTGTCACGTGAGACGTCTGATGGCAAAGAGTCTACCTTGTCTTTGGAGCTCCACTGCCCAGCTCAGTACTTTGCTGCTGGGCTGTACCACACAGACCTGCAAGCCTTGTGGTTGCCCAGCCTTGAGACTGAGGAGTCCAGAAACAGCAACAGAGACATCAACGGTTTATCGTAAGATTCCCTATCCAAGTCGAAAGCAAAAGGTCCTAGAGCGACACCCCACAGTGTTAACGCTGTCGACAAGCAGAACCTGGCAATCTTCGCCACTCAGGGGAGATAGAGGCTACAATTTAGAGGGGGAATTGATGTCAGGTTGGTTCATCAGTTACCACGGAAACCAGGACTGGGGCATGAACCTCACAGCCCCTCAAGTTAACGACCATCACGAGGGCAGATGTTTCCCTTTAATAGACTAGCAGGTGGAGCCATTCTGGCCTAAGGATTAGAATAATCACGAGCTGGGGCAGAGGGCAAGCACCTTCATGTGAGCAGGGTGTAGGTGAAGCACGGACTGGTCCAGCAGGGGATGAACAGAGAGCAACAGAACAGCCATCCTGAGTAGCCTGGCCCTACACTCCACCCCTACATACTCTGCATGACCCTTACCATCTTGGTCCACCCCTCTCCTGCAATATCCCTGTGTTGAGGTATGTACAAGTACACTGCAACCAGATACCACAAATGCAATACAGAAACAGCTGCTAAAGAGCATCAAAAGAAAGCCAGGCACGTATTGGGTCAACTTTTCATGGAAGCCCAGAGGAGGATGACAATGGCATTTCACTGTAGACCCAGGTATCAGGCTCATTTGACAATGAGGCCACCATTGTCACCCGGTCCAACAACAGATTCCCTCCACTCAGACTCAGTACAAAGTAAAAGATGTCTAATAGGCACAATACAGGGAAAATCATGACCACTAAGCAAAATACAAGCAGTAACAGTATTGTGAGATAATACCACCCCTGCCTGTGGGTTTTGCCCTGGCGTGCAGTACCGTCCCCCGCCTGTCCATCCTCAGTCCCCATAGCTGTGCTGATGTCTGGAGAGGCAGTGTAACAACAGACCACAGAGTTAATATAATGGTGCCTTTCTCCAGTTGGGGGCCCAGATTAACGACCTTAGTGGTCTTAGGTGGGGCTGGGTAAAAGACAGGTAAAATCTGTTAGTCCGTTTCTAATCCTGTTCCCCACAGGGCAGCAAACCCAAACCACTGGGGACTCACCTGCCAGTGCCAGGGTCATTTTACAATGTATTCCTCTGGGGGTAGATCCTTTTGCCCTTTGGCAAGGGCAAAAGTGAGTTATTGTCTTGACCAGTAGTTGGCAATGGTCCTTCCACGGTCAACAGCTGAACCTAGATGGTGTTGACTAGTTGCTTCTGGGTGAACATGGCGTAGGCACTGAGATGACTGCTCCTGGGATGTTCAGCTATGGTTCTTAGAGCTTGAGTTAGCCTCTGATACACAGAGGAGAGAGTGGCTTTCTGACTCAGTTGTTGTTTAAATGCTCCATTCATCCTTTCCATCAGCCCGGCAGCAGCGGGGTTGTAGGGCAGGTGGAAATGCTAGCATATGTCATTTTTGTCAGCTCATCCCTGAACTTCACGTCTGGTAACGTGGATTCCTTGGTTACTCTCAATGCCCAGGTGGGTTCTGTAAATCACACACAACTGTTCTAGACCCTGGATAGTGGGGGTTTTTTGCATTGCTCAATGATTCAGGTAGGCCTTTTTTAATGCCGTCTACCTGTTGTAACGCACCATCAACTGCATATAGCCATTGTTCCACCACACTGTATCGTTGCTCTGCCGGCTCGCATAGCTGGGGCCAGAAGCCCATGGGTACTCTGATTATTTTGCCCTTCCCGCAGGCCCCAAGCAAACCCTTCCAGATAACTGGCCACATTCAATTCACAAGCCTGTACACGAGTTAACATCCTTAAAGCCTGTTTCTGTAATTGGTTAGGGGTGGTGGGTTGGGAGTATGCTTGTATTTTGTAGATAATCCAGGTCCTTGCATTTTGTCTGTATTCACCAGCCATACCTATGCAGTCCAAAGAGCATGGGATGGCTACTTTTAAACTGGAAAGAGACTCTGAGGTTAGCAGGATAGCATCAATATAATGGACGAGAAAGATGCTTCTCATGGGAGTCAGCTGCTATGGGGCCCCAGATGCCAGGGGACAGCCACCTCAGGATTATCACCAACTTTCCATTTGCTGACATCTCGACACTCATGGGAGTTTCCTCGGCCTCTTAGCTGTCTTGCCAACTGTTGTGCTGTACCCAGAAGCCTGCAATCCTTATAGTTGCCCAGCCTCAAGCCTGAAGAAAGAGCCCAGAAACAGCGACAGAGACATTGTAACCGCGTAGGCACCTATAGGGTCAGCCTGGGAAAGACCCCTCCCCCATATCCTCTGCTTTAGCTCCTCTCTGAAGTACCCAGATAAAAGTATCTCAGGCATATTTCCTGAGTTTTTCAGGTGCTGTAAACCACCACCAAATGGAAGAAATTAACTACTTGATGATCATGAACATGTAGCCCCTAGACCTGCAGGCGCCTAAGGATTAATAAAGTTAACTGCCCTATTACCTCAACATCAACCGATCAGAATTGTGCAGGAGCTGATCACATACCCTCCACTCCCCCTCCATCTCACCTGGCCTTTAAAAATGCTTTGCTGAAACCCTTTGGGGAGTTCGGGGTTTTGGGGGGCATGAGACACCTGTCCCCCTGCATGGCCCTGCAGTGAAAATCTCTCTGCTCCAAACTCCAACATTTTGGTATCGTTTGGCCTCACTGTGCGTCTTGCATGGGAACTTGCGTTCCGTAACAACATGAACGGTTTATTGGATAGAGGATCTTACAGGTCCACAGCAAAATGTCCTGGAGTGACTCCCCACCGCGTATGGCTGATGGATGGACGGTTTGCTGCTCAGGGGAGAAGGAGGCTACCATTTATAGGGGGAATTGATTTCAGGTTGGCTCATTAGTTACCATGGAAACTAGGACTGGGTCACGAACCTCACAGCCCCGCAGGTTAACCACCATCACCAGGGCAGCTGTTTCTCTTTAATTCTGGCCTAAGGACTAGAACGATCACGAGCTGGGGCAGTGGGCAAGCACATCCATGTGAGCAGGGTGTAGGTGAAGCAGGGACTGGTCGAGCAGGGGAGGTACAGAGAGCAAGAGAACAGCCATCTTGAGTGCCCTGACCATACACTCACACAGTAGGCACTTAATATGCATTGAATGGATCAGTGACTGAGAGTGGAAGAAGTAAAAGTACAAGTGAGAACAGAAAACACCCATGTAGAAGATTAATCCACTTCCTCTGTCTCTCCTCCTCTTCCTCTCCTTCCTTTTGTGTTTCTCAGCAAATATTTTTTGAGCACTTGCCTTTTGCCACCTGCATGAAGCACTAGGGACAAAGATGAACGAAGCCAGGTTTCCAGACAGAGCAGCTCTTTCCCAGTTGTATCTTTGGTGAAGACATGGTTAGACTTTGCAGGCTCCCGAAGGAAGTAACAGGCTGTAGGGGTCCTCTCTTCTCACAGTCCTAGGAGACAGAGGACAAGATACGGGTCTATAGTAAATTCACCTTTGACATCTACAAGGCACATGTCTAGATCTTTATGATCTGGATTAGATCATAAAGAAACACCATTAGAAATTAGAAACAACATTCTAATATATCTCCCCCTCGTAATACTGAAAAGTAGTGATTTTCAGTGGCGAGTTCACTTTTAGAGTCTTAAGTTTAAATGAAAGTTACCCTGAAATCTAACACATAAAATATAGGCAGAGCTGCTTGGGTTAAAGCAGATTTAGAAAGCCTGGGGTCTCTCTACTCACTGCCTCCAAGGTAATTCTTTTTTTTTTTTTTTAATTATTTTTTTTAATGCTATTCTTGCCTGCTTACATTCTTTTTATTTATGTATGTATGTATGGCTGTGTTGGGTCTTCGTTTCTGTGCGAGGGCTTTCTCTAGTTGTGGCAAGCGGGGGCCACTCTTCATCGCGGTGCGGGGGCCACTCTTCATCGCGGTGCGCGGGCCTCTCACCATCGCGGCCTCTCGTTGCCGAGCACAGGCTCCAGACGCGCAGGCTCAGTAGTTGTGGCTCACGGGCCGAGTTGCTCCGCGGCATGTGGGATCTTCCCAGACCAGGGCTCGAACCCGTGTCCCCTGCATTGGCAGGCAGATTCTCAACCACTGCGCCACCAGGGAAGCCCCCAAGGTAATTCTTATTGAAACTTATAACTGAAAGGTCCTTTAGAGTCTTATTGATTCTACAAATGTAAGACAAATATAAAGTTAATTTTAAATGTTGATGCTTAAACTCTAAGCCCATTGTTCTTTAATAAGGGTATTATAAACATTTTTATAGTATTTACCTACGGCAGAAACTGACTAGATGCTTACCAACTCTGATTTTCCCTCCTGGGCCCTCAGAATGGCTGCATCTCCTAACTTCCTCTGCAGTTAGGTGAGGTCGGATGATGGATTCTAAACACCGAGATGTCAGGAGAAGTGCTATATGCCAGTTCCAGGTCAAGCCTAAAACACAATCGTACATACACAATCCTCCACACTCAAAAGAAATAAACTTTATTGCATTAAACTACTGATATTTTGGGATTATCAGTTACATGTTTTTTATATTTATAAACATATGTATACTTGTACATATGTATATTTGTCTAGGCTGTCTAGAGTCATATATACATATTTATAAATATATACATGTAATTGGATAATTAATAAGGATAATTAATATATTAGTATTAGTCATGGTAATTTATTTTCTATATTTTTAAATATATATCTCCACTTTTTTCCCTACAAAGAATCCACATCAGCGGTTCTTAACCTTAGCTGCATGTTAGAATGACTCAAGTAGTTCTTAAAAAAACTTGGGTGTCCAGGAAGCATCCCACATCCATCAATTCAGAATCCCTGGAGCTGAGATCGAGCCATTATCAGTTTTAAAACTCCAGGTGATGCCAATCTGCAGTCAAGACTGAGAACCAGTGCTGTAAATCATTAGGCTCATTGGGAAAGCCAGGCAACTTGGGAAAATCCACCAGGTAATTTTGATATGCATCCCATCCACTGTTAACACAACATCTTGAAGGCCAGCAGTGTCATCACGTAATAATGTTAACCTTAACACTTCCTGATTCTGCAAACTGCATCTTTTCCCTGGAGTTTGGGGTGCAGCCTCAGAAGGGAACAATCAAGTGGTAGTGAGGTGTGGGTGCCGCACAGTGGTTGCCTGGACTCATTAACCTACCCCGTGATAGTTACCCGACCTAGCCTTAGGGCAAGATTGCAATTGTTGCCTCCATACTGGGTAGTTTCCAGGGAGTCAACATCTCCAATGTGAAGTATGTTCATAGCAAAACGTCAAGGAAACCCCTAAAAATATCTAAATCAGAAACAAGGTCCAGTTAGCTCAAGTTTCCTCACCTGGTCTTTACAAAACTGGAAAATACAAATTAGTTCTTTTGAAGCAGACAGTTATCTGGTAGTGAAAATGGAAACTCATTTCAAGAAACAATTTTCTACTAAGAGTATGCAAGTTACATGGTGGAATATGGGACCAGGCCACCACCAAGCCAGCTGACCTGCCTCCAGGCTCACACCACTCAACTCTGAAATGCTGAAACGACAACATGGTGCCACTTACCAGGAATTGGTGATGCATTCTGTTACCTAAACTATAAAGCTCTAATATGCCTCCCAAGAAGTTTTCTGGTTCAGAAAACCACAAAAGAAAAGCTAAAGACAAAAGAACTACAGAAAAATGGGATGTGATTGCCAATATGAGTCAGAAAAAGGAAGTTTAAAATGTTTTGAATAAGAATTCTCAGGTATATTCCCATGTACTTCACGTGAAGGATGATCCAATTTATATTCCCATGTACTTCACGTGTGAAGGACCAAATTATTAGCCTGCCTAGAGCAGCCACAGGCCAGTTTTCGCCTTCCTTGAAACCTCTAACGCAGTTTTCCTCTAGAGCAGTTCAGACTTTAATGAACACACATATTAGCCACAGATCTTATTACAATGCAGATTATGAGTTCAAAGTTCTGGGGTGGGGCCTGAGATTCTGCATTTCTATCAAACACCCATATGATGCCAATAATGCTCCAATAAAAACTTACTTACAAAAACAGGTAGCCAGCCCACAGTTTTGTTACCAAGCCTCCTGAGTCAGATCCCAGCAAGAGTCCTTCTGCCCCGGGTCACTTACGCCAATAGAAGGAGACCAAGTTCGGTTCAGAAGCAAAAGAAAGCTTTGTTCTTCGTCAAAAGATGGAGAGGTGCGAGCTCGCACCGCAAAGCACAAGCTCTCTGGAAAGACCCGGGGCGGCGGTCTACTGCAGGGAGGCTTTATAGGGTCCTCGTCAGCGGGAAGGGGGCGGAGCTCTCGTGGGTCCGTGCAGCTGCGCGCTGCTAGCGCTGCTCAAGGCTCCAGATCACGGCGCCAGGCGCAGCGTCTCTGCGCACGGCCCCGCTGAGCCAAGGTGTCATGCGCAGAGCTTCTGCACGCAGCCCACTAAGCTCAAGTATCAGGTGCAGCCAGTTCACGCTAGGAACTCTTGTCTGAATTGCCAGGAAGAAGGCCACTGCACGGCGTACCGTATGAGCAAGTGAAACGAGAGTAAGCATGAAGGAAAAAAGGTTAGATTTTATTTTATTACCCAGGTTCTATTTCCCAGGAACTGTTAATGGGCTTTGCTGGTGCCAACCCCCTCCTCGGGCTTTTGTCTTGCTCCTCATTCTTGGGGGGCGATTAGAGGTGAAGGTCCATCTTCTATAACATTCCTGCGGGTTTGGGTCATCATCATAATCCCAGGTGGAGGAGCAGAGCTTCTCCCCAGCTGCCTTTAGATGTGTTTGATTGTCACCAGGATTTAGCCCTAACTGTTCATATCCCTGAGTTTGACCACCATTTAGAATTTTATAAATTCTAACCTTTTGGAGACAAAGGACGCAAGACAATTTAGGAGGCATGGCCCACATATTAGCAAGAGAATGACAGTCACATGTCAAATTTTTCCTAAAAATGAAGGTATCTAGGTCTTTTGCCTATAGCAAAGGTGTGCCCTGATGTCGAGGCTCAATGCTGTGGCCTGAATATCCCGGGTCACACTACTGTTTTTTGGAAGAGAAGCTTCTGGTCAGAGAGGCGTTCACAGAGTAGTCCAGGGGGTCCATTGTCCCAGGGCAGAATGTGAAGTTAGAATCCCCAAGTGGGGTCTGTTCCACTTAGGAGTAAGCTGATCTTGTGGGCTGCCAGTTTTCCAGGTTTTTAGATACACTCAGTCTCCTGTCAGGAAGGTGTGGAGGGCCAGATCGGCGGGTGCAGGCAGCACCTGGTTACTGTGTTCCGTGAGGGTTTTCATGGTTTCTCCTATCTGGAGGGCATACTTGAGTTGTTCCATTTCAAAGGGGTTAAGGTATCCTTTTGCATGGGCTTGCAGAATGGGGCTACCATACATAAGTTCAGACGCATTTAACTTTATCTCTTGAGGCTAACAGCATGCAGACCAGGGCAATTGAGATAATGTAATCCAATTTTCTTGAGTCTCCTGGCATAGCTTGGCTGAGGTTCATTTTAAGTGATTGGATTTCTCTACTCTCCCTGATGATTGGGGTCTCTAGGCTGAGTGCACGGTCCATTTTATGCCCAGCGTACTTGTTATCCCTTTTGTCATTTGAGACATGAATGCTGGGCCATTATCACTTTATGGGGATCCTGCGATCCCAAACCTGGGGATCATCTCTTTTAGGAATAGTTTAACCACTCTGGCTGGCTGCCGTTTTGGTTCTAGCGGGAAATTCTTCTACCTGCCCTGAAAATATGTCCGCTAGCACCAAGAGATGCCTGAAGTTACCCAGTGCTCTTGGCATGACAGTGAATCTGACAATCTTCTCCAGGATATGTCCCTCTGGTCTGAATGGGCCTTATCTGGGGCCCTCTGGGGGTCTGGTGTTAGGGGGGTTCATTGTGCTGATGGGGTGTATCTCAACCATCTGACTGATTATATTTTTCATACCATGAGTTACCATGACCTCAACTAACATAACCAGTTATATAGGGCTTCTCTCCCCTAGTGAGTTCCTTGATGGGCCTCCCGGATGGCTTGACAAGCTGCAGTTTGGGAAGGAAGTATTGCCCGTGTTTATTAACTAGCCACTCATTTCTGGGCTTTGTCTAATTCTTCCTTTGTATAGATTGAGGAGTATTTGGATGGATCTGGCCTCTTAGGTATGAGGCCTAGTTGACAAATTACTGGTTATAGGGTTGCCATTTTGGCAGTTGTGTCCTCTTTGTTGTTTATTACCTCCGCATTCCCTTTTTGATGACCCCTGTAGTGAATCACTGCCACTCTTTTTAGAAGCTACACTGCTTCTAGGAGTCTCAATATGTTTAAGCCCCGTTTCACCTGCTTATTCTCTTCAGTAAGCATACCCCCTTTCTTTCCAAATAGCCCTGTGTGCATGTAGGATGGCATACGCATACTGAGAGAGTCTCTGTAAACTTTCAAGATCTTCCCTGTCCCAAGCTCTGAGGCTCGGGTAAGGGCTATCAGTTCCGCCTTTTGGGCTGAAGCCCCTAGGGGTAGGCTTCGTGCCCCTATGACTTAGGTCTGGGAGATCACTGCATATCCCAGCCTTTTTCCCTCTTTCATAAAGCCTTCCCCATCCGTGAACCATTCCTCCTAGGTGTTTGGGAGAGGCTTACTTCCTAGGTCAAAGTGACTAGAATAGATCTTGTCTATGCTTTCTATACAGTCCTGCTCCAGGAACCCCATTTCTGTGGGTAGCAGGGTGGCAGGATTTAGTGTGTGACAGGTTTTTATGGTAACCACTGGGTCTGAAAGCATAGCCTGAACTTGAGTCAACTTTCTGGGGGATAGCCATTCTGTTCCTTTAGAACTTACTGAAGTCTGAACCTGGTGTGGATTCCATACAGTGATTGGCTGACCAAATGTTAACTTTTCAGCCTCCTTTGGTGGGGTTGTAGTAGCTGCTACTGCCCATAGGCAAGGATACCACCCCTTAGCAGTTTGATCTAAGTGTTTAGAGAAACAAACAGCCACCTGAATAAGGGGTCCCAGTTTTTGAGCTAATACCCCAAGGGTGATTCCCCTTCTGTCATGAATGTGGAGGTATCCAGATCTGGCAAAACTTGGCCATCCCCAGGAAACCCCTAAGCTGTCTGCAGATGGCTTCTTTTCTTTCCTGGGGTAGGCTTCTCTGACCTTCTGTGAGAATGAAACCTAGGTCGGTCACCTTAGTTTGTGATATTTGAGCCTTTTTCTTGGACACCTTATATCCTTTATCTTCTAGGTGGTTCAGGGTGGTTACAGTATTTTTGTCAGAGGCCTCCTTAGTAGGGTTGGCAATCAGAATGTCATCCACATACTGGAGGAGGGTGGATCTTTTAGGTCTTTAGCTAAAGTTTCCCCAAAGATGGTGGGGAAATTTTTGAACACTTGGGCAGGACTGTTTAGCAGTATTGTTTTTGTTGTGTGTTTGGGTCCTGCCATGCAAAATCAAAAATTTCTTGCGACTCTGGGGCTAATGGATGCAGAAAAAGGCATCTTTTACATCTAATACAGAATACCAGGTCCTGGTGGATGGTAGAGTGGCCAGCAGGGTGTAGGGATTAGGGACTCCTCATGTATATCCTCATTGACTGGCTTCATTGACTGCCCTGAGGTCTTGTACCATCCGGTATTCCCCATTAGATTTCTTTATTGGGAGAATGGGAGTATTACAGGCTGATTGGCATGATCTAAAAAGGCCCTCATCATTTGGGCCCTGTATAACAGGGGCAGTGCCCAACAAGGCCTCCTGACGGAGAGGGTACATTTTCTATCGGGCCGTGTATGTCTGGGCTTTAGGTGGACTATCATGGGAATGGCTCCTGCAGCTTTTCCTACCTGTCCCTGGGCCCAGACCTTGGGATCTGCTCCAGGGAGGTTGACTGGCCCTGTCTGGGGAGGTTTGTCCTCAGCCATTACCATTATTACCTTGTGCCCCCTGTCTAGGGGAACCCCAATCTCCAGTTTGTCTCCCATTAGGTGGATAGTAGCTCCCAATTTATGTAAGATATCCCTTCCTAGCAGGGATATAGGGCATTTGAGAATGAGTAAGAGTATGTTTCTTCAATTTGCATTCTAATGACTCTATGAATACTCATTCTTGGGCCTTCCCTGATACCCCCATTATTTTACAACTCTTGTGACTGAGTTTGCCTGATCTGGTGTTCAGAACTGAATAAGTGGCATCAGTGTTGACTAAGAATTCGACAGGATTTCCCCCTATGTCCAGTGTCAGCCAGGGCTCCTTGAGGGTCAATCGGAGTGCCAGCTTAGGAGCCCCTTGGCCCCATAATTCAACAGCTGTTCAAACCATGTGCCCTGGAGGGTAGTGGCCATGATCTGCCATTTCCATCCCCCTGTTCGGACTGTGAGGGATTCTCCCTTCCAGTGTCCCTCTTGTTTGGGGTAGCCCATTAGGGCTCATTCTGCAGAACTGGAAGTTTTCTGGGTATCATCCCCAACCCGAAAACATTTAATCTTCCTATGTAATACACCCTGGCCCCAATACCAGCTGGGAGATGGAGAAATTTGGCCCATCAATGGGTCTCTAAATTACAACACCATTATTTTATTACCCAGATTCTGTTTTTATTTCCTGGGAATTGTTAATGGGCTTTGCTGGTGACAGTTTGCAGTTTGAATTTTTAAAATATTACTTATCTTGTTACTGAGTGTTTTTGGTGCATTGAAGTAGAGTGCCTCATTTGCCTTGCCCTGGTCCTGGCTCTCTGTGCAGCCTGCAGACCACACGTCCAGTAGTGACGTCCTGGTGGACTGCCTCTTTGTTTATTGTTCCTGGTCTGAGACCGATTCACCTGCACTTCACTTTCAAATCCATCTGTTACGCCATCCAGCCTGCTTCCACTCCACCCCACCAGTGCTCATCTCGTGTAAAATATGTTCAAAAGCCCAGCTTTTCAAGCAGATACTGGAATGTGTTCTAATTATTTATGTCTATCTATCTATATCTATATCTATATCTCTATATCTATATCTATATAGTTTCTGAAATTTTAGCTTTCCCTAGATGAAATTCCTATTTCAGGGAAATAATTTTTAAAATGCTTTACTACAGTTGTAGATGCTACATTTCCTGATGGTGTGTGTATGGGCACATGTGTATGTGTATATATATATATACTCTTTAAAATGAAGTCCAAACATTTAAAAATTTTTCTTGAATGGGGCCTCACAAAAAGTTTGCCTCCACTGGTTGGGCATTTGTTCTCTATCTAATATGATCAGAGTACTCTGGAGTTACTCTCCTTTTCTTCTAGAGCTTTCATCAGAAGAGTAGGAAATATGTTCACATGTAAAAAGCATGTCAAACATGGTGAGACTTAAAAGGAGCTTTAATTGCCTCTTCAACAGTGGGGGACAGAGTTAAGATAAGCTAAACTATGTTGGCTTAAAATGACTTCAGATAATCCATCATTTCTTCATTGCTCTTATTCTTTAAATATGTGTCATCCTTTTAAAAACACATTGACACAATTTCCAAAGTCTCAACATACCAGTCTGATGAGATGGTTGTTCTTCGTCAACTTGATATTTTATACTGAGCAGAAGTGTTTAGCAACGTCTTCCAACTTAGAGATTTCATCATAAAACTTGTTTCTACAGCTCATTTATAAAACTATGAAACAAGGTCACCTCCAGCAAGGTTTCCTCACTATCTGTTTCCAAAGAGCTCAATAATCGGCCCCTCCCTTCCCTGTCTGGCTTCTGCTGCATTGGTCACAAACCACAAAAACACTTTATCCAAATAGATACACCCATTAACTCACATACTGAGCAACAAGTTTACACAAAAATACACTTTAAAGGTTGTGGGTCGGTGGGAAGTCAAGGGAACTGGACCAGTGGGAGAGGGTGGTAGGTGGAAGAGAATAAAGGAACCTGTGTGATGGGGTGGGTGATGGGTGGCCTAGGAGGGGAGATGATCAAAGAGGTAGCACAGGAGGATAGTTTTGCCTATGCTTTAAACCAAGATGGTTTTTGCCTCTTAGTAAATATTTATTGAGATCTTCTATGGACTTTGCCCTGTGCTGGACTTTATGGCAAACTCAGAGGGGGTCTACATCATTGAACCACTACTCAAGGGATTTACAATCTAGGGTTAAGATTAACACACATGAAGCCACTGCATGAGAGCACGTACACACACACAAACACAAAGATACAGAAAATATTTGATTTCTTCAATATCTGAAGTACTTCAGAAATATCTTGTTTATTCCTCATAATAATCCTGCAAAGTTAGGAACTACTGATCCCCTCTTATTGATGGAGAATCTGAGGCCCAGGAAGGGTAAATAATCTCCCCAACATCACACAGATATCAAGAGGCAGAGATAGGATTCAGTCCTAGATTTATCAAACTTTGTTTTGATCTCAGTGGTTTAACCTAATAAGAGCTTTTTTTTGGCCCAGAGTCTGAAGATATCCCTGGTTGCTTGAGCTTTCCTGGAAGGTTATTCTCCAGGTGGTGACTCAGGAATCTAGCCCTTTCCATCCTGAAGCCCTGCTATTTCCAACTTCTGGCATCCAGAATTGTCAATGAAGAGGAAGAGTGAGCAATGAATGGCACATGAGATACTGTAACAACCCTCGCCCAAAACCAATATAAATCACTTTTATTTCATTGACCATAATTAGTTTCAAAGCCCCAGTAAGATGTAAAAGGGTTGGGAAATGGAGTGGCTGGGTAGCTGTGTCCCAGATACAATTTGACCTAATGGAAGGATAGCACATATCTTTGGCAGTCAGCTAGCTCTCCCTGCTACAAACTCCAAAGCCACTAAATGTCACACTTCTGAACCATATGAGGAAGAGCTAAATTATTTGTTGCTAAATTACAAGTTCCTGAAAGAAGTTCAAAGCAGTGGGAGATCACAGGGTTGGAGCAGAAAGAAAGGAACCTGAGTAGGGTGCTGAAAAGTGGGTGTGAGAAAGACATTTCTGTCTGAGAAGAAACAGAGTGAACATGCAAAGTAGGAAAGATAATGATGCTCACAGTCATATTACAAAATATATTTATGAGGTGTATCACATGCAGTGATATGTAATCACAGGCTAAGCTCCCAGGCGAGGGCAGCTCTCTGAAAAAATAGGGCTTAGTAAGTGCTTTTCAGCTGATGCAGACTGCAGCCTTCCCAGGGACTTCTCAAAATGTAAACTCAGAGGCCAAGGACCATGGTTTTTTGTTTTTGTTTTTGTTTTTGTTTCATGTTGTATTTTGCTATTCAGCACCCGGAACTTGGCAATGGTTCAGAAAAGATAAACTGTGAATATTCCATGGACAAGGGTAGGCTTTCAAAAAGTGTGCTGAGAGATGAATAATCCAAGGTCTTCCATTTTCATTGTCCACTATTGGGCTTTTCATTACCTAAAAGAAGTTGTAAATTCCTGGAATCTTGTATTATGTATCTTTTCCACAAAAGAAGTCCTAAAAATTGGTAAGGGAGCATACAGTGGAGGTGGTGAAAGATCATTTCCATCAGAGGTGCTGGTGAAAGCTTCCTGGAGATGTGGCAGCCAAGCTGGGCTTTTGCATAGAGAGAATACCCTGCGTACAGGCACTGAAGTGGGCAAGGACAGAGTGGGCGGCAATGCCAGCTGGCACGGACAGTGTGTAGGGAAGTAGGGCCCTGAGGTTGTGGTCTGGAAGGGCTAGAATGCTCATCTAGAGTAATTTGGAATACAGTGGGTTGTTTTGGGAATATTCGGAATATTAATCCAGCAGGATTGCATAGGATCGTTGAGAAGTTGAAAGACTGAGGTGGTGGAATAAATCAGGAAGCCTCTGACTTCCCTTTTTTCATTGCTCATTTACGATCATTTGGCTAATGCCTCCCTATCTCACTGGGCATTTAGGCATGAGGGCAAGGGCTTCTGTCTCAGTCATTTGTTGAAAGAATGAAATTCTGTTGGAGTACAGGCAGGAGACCTCAGCAAGGTAATTATTTGGGGAGTGGAAGGGAGGGAATGGATTCAAGAGCACCAGTGAGGTGAGAGGTCCTTCCCCTTGCTCTGCTGTTCTGTTGAATGACCTAGGGAGAGTCAACTCTCTCCTTGTCTCCGTTTTTTCACCTTTACGTGGTTCCCTACACGTGAACACTGAGGAGATAGGATTATAGAAGAGGTTATGGATGACTAAAAGTAAAAGGGCTTGTATAAGAGCTTGTTGAAAGAAAAGTGAAGCAAGCGTGACCGGGATCTCAAAGGTTTGGGACTGGGTGACATCTTCAGGTGGTGGGTGCTGTGGCGGCTGTGGAATGCAGAGCCCTGTGGGGAAACGGGAGACGTGAAAACAAATACCCGAGCCCATCATGTATATTGGAAGTGAGTGACTATAGAAGGTGGTTTTGCTTTGGTGGCTGGAAAAAACAGTTACATATAAGAAGTAAAACAGTTTTAAGCTTATAAAAGGCCACCGGGGCAAAAGGACGTAGGGGATCCAGTGCAGCAAGAGGAGGCAGCAGCTTCAGTGGTGGGTCTGGGTGAATAGGTGAGCCCTGCTATGCTTCAGCTGGTACATCTGTAAAAGGAAATTATATGGTTCTTCCTGAAAGCTGCCCTGGATGACTTCCCACACCCACCTACTTCCCTATCTCCCTCCTCTGAGCCAACGCTCTGTGCTCCCAGCTCTCAGGTGCTATGAGAATTGATGCCTGGGATGGCCCAGCCCAGGTCTCTGTCTAGTTTTCTTATTTCTTTAGAGATACAGAAAGGGCCCAGGCAAAAATATGGATCCCAAGTCTTGCAAACTGCAGTGGCTAATGTGGTACCTCCACCCCAATGTGACTTAAGTGATGCGAATCCCCTTTTGAGAGCATTGACACAGGATCCTGTGCTCCAAGGTTTGAAAAGTCCTACAGCTGAATCCCAGGCCGAGGTCTTGTACATCTGGAAAGTACTTTCCAACTTGCAAAGCCCTGTCATGTGGGCATGATCTCTCCCAGACTGAGGAAGATAAACAACCCTATGAGCCCATGTTCTGGCTGCTGTGTGTTCCAAGGGAGGGGAGGCCTTCCTGACCACATGAGGTGCCCCACACCCTCTCAACTCCCTTTCCCACAGCCTTTCAACCCCCAGAGAGTGCTGGAGGAGATGAGCTAGTGCTCAAGGCTCCCAAATCCAGGTGAGCTCTGGTTCACCCACTCTGTCTCCCAACCACAGCCAGCTAAGAGGAAGGATGCTCCCAGCTCGGGTCTGTGGCTGGAACCAGAGAGTCTCTGGAGGCCAAGTAAATTGGGTCAGACTTCTGTGCTGGGATGGGAGATTCCTTGGAGTGACTGGGTATGTGTCAGCCGCTAAATGATTCCACTCTCTTCTCTCAGCTCCTAAGCCACCGCCCTCCCCTTAGGGAGCTCCAGTTGCCAAGGAGCACTGCCTTGCCCTGTGGCTGCTGCAGCACGCATGCTTCATAATAATGAACATCATTTATGGGGCCCTTAAAATGTGCCAGGCAGCATGCTCACCACTTTACAAATGTGACGAGTTTGCCAGCTTGGGACATGAAATGAAATCCCATTCTCTCAAACTCGAACATTAAATGCCCCTGCATCCGCATTATGTCTGTGCAGGAGCTCCAAGGCCCTAAGAAGAATTCTTCTGTCCAAAGGGTCAGTCCAGATTAGTATGGCCTTAAGGCATTAAACCCAAACCTTGCCTAGTCTGCCAAGGAACCTCATTCTTTTTGGCTGTGGTTGCCACTGCTAGCGGTCACTACTGAGATCCCACAAAATTCCCTCAAACCAAAGACCCGGCATCTGAGGTGGCCACTTCCCATTTCAGGGGCCAGACCCCTTCAAACAGGCATTTCCAGCAACTGGTAACAAGTCCAAAATCAGTGTGCATGTTAGAACGTGCACCTGCTATGTTCCACTGTCCTTTGTCTATGTCACCTCAACTTAGGAAATTTTAGGCATCAAACATCAAGTGCCAGGGCACAGCTCCGATTTTTATACACAGCATTCTGAGTTCACACACAAAGTTATTTTTCCCAACTCAGCTTCCCATCATACTTCCTATTAAGCTATTGATATCATCCCTTAAATATTGAAGAAGGGACCACCTCTGCATATGTAACATCAACCCTATTTCCTGTCCGGTAGGACTAGCATATTTTTCAGGGAATCACCAACCTTATTATTTGTGGGTTATCTTTTTATAAATTCCCACACCCCCTTTGCATTATTAGCTCCATTTTACAAATGAGGAAACAGGTAGATTGATGTGAAGGAACTTTTTCAAGGCCACCCAGCTCATAAGTGGTAGAACTGGGATTTAAACTCACACCTGATTCACAACACAGCACTGTTCCATCTTACTAACGTGTTCTTGGTTGGGACATCCATCCAGCTCAAAGTTAAGAGAAGAGGCTCCTTAAGTAGGTAAATGTGTTTCTCTGTGGAGCCCCTGGACCTGGGAGAAATCATGTGGAGGTAGCCCAGCTGAAAGCCCTTATCTGAACTCCACTGGAGGAGACAGACACTCCAGTGGCTTGTGAGTAGCCAGAACATGTCATGCTGCACGTGGGCTGTAGTGGTTTAGCACACATGTTGATGTTGAACTGTGGCCTGGCCTGGCACTTTTATTAGGCCGACGACCTAGGCTAAGAAGACCCGGGAGGGTAAATGTGAGAGAATCTAAAAGCATTTGTGCCAGCTATGAGCCTCAGTCCATTCCTAGGCTGGTTTTTGGCCTCAAACTCAGCACTAGCCTCCTTGGCCATAATTGTCTCTGCACTGAGCCTGAGGATTTTTGGGCAGAAACCCATGGGAAGAAGGGCTTTATTTGGTCTCACTTAACAGTTATTTGGATATATAAACTTGACTTTTCAAGTATCACGCCTGATCACCCTCTTCTATCCCAATAAAGGCCCACAGTGAAACGTAACGTGCTCCAAACAAGAAGTTCAGATGGAAAATATTTGAACAGAAGTTATATTTGAGTCCCAGACAAGAGCCAAGTAGCTGATGGTGAAATCAGAGGTCGAGACTATGGGTACTGAGAAGAGACGGAGCAGGTGGCTCTGAGAGAGACCCATATTCTAGGGCGAGGGTGGAGGAATGTTAACAGGAAGTAAGTGGCGAACCGCCAAGCCAAAGCAAATACAGGATCCAAAGCTGCCTGTATGGCCTGTCCATAAGGAATGTTGCCAAGAATGAGCCCAGCAGGGAGGAGAGGAGTTGAAGATTCACCAGCATCTTGCTTAGCAGCCAACAACTGGGGGTGAAGTGGCGCCAGCAGTGCGTTCTGGGCTCTACCTCTTGAGTAATTCAGATGGGGTGTTTCTGTCCCTTAGATCTGGGAACAAGAGGCTTGACTCCTATCCCCACCCTCACCCCTACTTAGATTTTGGAAATTCAACACTCTCCCTCGGATTTCTATGAATTCCTGAGGACTTATATTATCCCTGTATCCTCTGCTACTTAAGCTTCTACTTTCCAGAATGTTGTGTCTGTTGTGCATCATATTGACCCAGATATCAAACACAGTGACCTCCCTCCAATTTCTGCACACCTGTGCCCTCTCTCCCTACTTCCAAAGTAGACTTTAAAGGATTTCGGTTTGAGGGGAAATGGAGGAGAGGATTCATCGTGGTGATATACAGCAATTGTTATAGATGACAATATTTATTCTTATTATATCTGCTTGCTTTGCACTTTTTCATGGAGTGAATACTTTATTACTACATGTGCCAAAATATGATATCTCTTTCATGACCTTGGGTGAATGGATTTCATAGTATAAGCATCAGATAATAACCATGAGTATAGCTCACATTTATTGAGAATGTGCCAGGCACTATTAAGAAATTTATAAGGAATAATTCATTTTATCCTAACAACCATCATCATTTTAGAGGATAGGAAGCTCTCTATTAAGAGATTGAGTGGTAAAGTAACTTCTCCAAGGGTACAGAGCTCATAAATAACAGGAGTGGGATTTAAGCTCAGGCATTCTGACTCCAGACCTTCACTTCCCACTAGTGCCTGCCTTGATCCCCTATCTGGAGCCCAACATCACTAGAGAGAGTGAAGAAGAGCTACATGAGTACCTGGACTATCTGTGTGAGAAGCAGAAGGTGGAGGAAGGGGGGAGGAGATGAGAGAGACTGAGAGGTTATTAAATGGTCAATAGAATCTGGGTACTGAGAGAGAATGATCTATTTCATGAAGAGGCTGATTTTCTCCTAGAGTCATAGACTCTGGACCTGGATCAGAGCAAATCTCAGAAAAGAAAGGCTCTAGTGGACAGGGAAGGTACCCTCAGCCCAAACCTGGAGAAACAAGGCATGAGAACTTAGCTGAGGACTCAGGTTTCCTGGAGGCTGTGCAGGAGGTTCTGTCTCTGTTCCATACTGCAAGGTTCTTGTTCCATACAAGAAGGTTCTTGGTTATTTGCCACTGATAATAGAATACTGGGAAATAGGTAGGAAAAGCAGCAAAAGAGAAGTCTTCCTCTGGAGTCTGAAGATCTCTAAGTGTCCTTTGCTATTGATCTTCAGCTTCTAATCTTTTTAATTAAAAAAACTTTTAATTTTATTCTCTAGAAACGTTTTTTCCAATTGTGTAAATGATATATTCTCACTGTGGAAAATTTGAAAAAAGGTATAAAGAAGAAAATGGTAATCTCTCTGAGACTCATCTCTATGGGAATTAATCTTATAATAAAGGTTACACTGTAGATCAACAGAGAAAAGCATATTTTTCCATAAATGGTGATGGGATAATCAGATGTCCATTTAGCAAGAGAAATGGAATCTTTTCTTTTGAAAGATCTCTGTCTTTTACCATCATCATCATCATCATCAAAAAATTTCTGGGTGACCTAAAGCTCTAAATCGAAGCTACATAAGTCATAGAAAGAAAAAAAATATATATATATATATACACACATATGAAATATATGTAAGAAATATATATATATATACATATATATGAAATTTGTATGAAATATCCAGAATAGGAAAATCTATAGAGATAGAAAGTAGATTATATAGTAGTTGACTTGGGTTGGGGGAATGTGGGGGAACTGGGAGTGACAGCTAAGTGCTGCAGTGTTTCTTTTTAGGGTAGTGAAAATATTCTAAAATTGATTGTGGTAATGGATGCACAATTATGGGACTATATTAAAAGCCATTGAATTGTATACCTTAAATGGGAGGAATGACATGGCATGCTCAAAAAGTTCTGAGTGAAGAGAGTTTAACAGAGGATTGTTTACAGAGGTGTGAGCAGGGTTAAAGGAACCACTAGGATGGCAAACCACTGGGGACTAACAATGGGAGGTCTTTACCACTGCTGGGCCTGAAGTAGCAGGAGGAAAGAGTCTTACCAGAGCCTTTTGCGAGCTAGAACTGAAGAAATGCAGTGCAGCTGCTTCCAGAATGGTGGGAAGGCAGAGAGGAAGTCAGGAGAATTCACCCTCCAAGCATTGTCCTTCTCACCCTCCAAGCTCATGCTGCTGCCTCCCATTGGCCAAATGTAAATAAAAGCTGGAGGCCAGGCAGTCTGGTGATATGGTTCTTAAAAAGACACAGAGCAAGGCAGAGAAAAATGAAGAATGGATCAGGATGGGAGGGTAGAAACAGAATAAAACCAGCACCTCCCACGACCAGCAAGTGCACTCAGAGGTTTTAAACAGTAGAGAAGCTCAATACACTGTGTACAGTGTGCGTGTACAAGAATGGTGGTAGCATCATTGCGTGTAGTAGACCCAAACTGGAGATGACCCAAATGCCCATCCATGCTAAAATGGACAAGTGAGCTGTGCTGTGTCCATTCACACAAAGGAACACTGAAGCAATGAAGTGATGAACGCCACACACATAATGTGGAGCAAAAGAAACAAGAAAAGTATGCTTTCATGTATATAGAGTTCAAAATTGTCAAAGCTAATTTATATTGCTTAGGAATACAAACAGGACATATATGTAATGATTATCATAAAGGTCAGGATAGTGTTTTTCTCTAGGGAAGAGAGAGGATTATTTATGATAAATGCTGTACAAGGGGAGGAGGTTGGGGAGAGGAGGTCCTTTGGGTGCTGTCAGTGTTCTAGTCCTTGATCTGGCTGTGGTTGCACAGATGTTTGCTTGATACATATTCACTAAAAATATATTTTATCTGCATAGTTATAATTCAGTTAACAAAAAGGAAAACACTGTGGTATAATTTTCACATATTTTCTGGGCATATACATATATACACACACGCATATATAAAATATTTAACATTTCTGCACTTGCAACTTTTCTCACTAAACAACAATAGAGCATAAAGCTTTTATGAAATCCATAAAAACTCTTTTCCAAGTTAATTTTAAGGCTATATAACATTGCCAAATAGTATATATTATAAGTACCTAACTATTCCTGATTGAGAACATCTACATTGTATCAGTACTCTCTCATTTATGACACTTCTTACCTCTTCTAATGAGTAGCTATTTTAAGAAATTCTAACCCATACTTTCATACCTTGGCTTCATTTATGAAATGGGAGAAAAATGAAAAGAATCTTAATTAAAGCTCCAACTGACCCCCCAGTCTGGGTATGTCTCCCTAGATTAGCCCTTGTCACCCTTTCCACTTGTCCTTCATGCCATTTATCATCATTGTAAATATTGTAATTAGTTATCTGTTTACTTAGTTTTTAATGTCTATCTCCCCTACTGGAAACTCCATGAGGGCAAAGACCACATCTACTCTGTTGACCTCTGTCCTTAGAGCCAACATAGAACCTGCCTGACATAAAGAAGATGCTCAGGGCTTCCCTGGTGGCGCAGTGGTTGAGAATCTGCCTGCCAATGCAGGGGACACGGGTTGGAGCCCTGGTCTGGGAAGATCCCACATGCCGCGGAGCAACTAGGCCCGTGAGCCACAATTACTGAGCCTGCGCGTCTGGAGCCTGTGCTCCTCAACAAGAGAGGCCGCGATAGTGAGAGGCCCGCGCACCGCGATGAAGAGTGGCCCCCACTTGCCACAACTAGAGAAAGCCCTCGCACGGAAACGAAGACCCAACACAGCCATAAATGAATAAATAAATAAATAAATAATTTAAAAAAAAAACAGAAGATGCTCAATAAATATTTGTCAAAAGAATGAGTGAATACATGAGTGACCAAATTACTTTGTATCCAGTCTATCTGTCCTGCCCATCTTTGAAAATGAGTCCATTTCCTCCAGATAATAGCCTCACAAAATAGAGATACCACTGGGTGTCCAGCAGAGGCCACATGACCAATTGGGAAGGATGAGGGTGTGGACAGAATCCCTTCACTGTTTGTGATTTGGAAGAGAGGTCTCTAAGATCCTTTGCCAGATCCTGGTGTCTAAGGTCCTTTCCCAAATCCTAGGATCAGTCACCTCGTCAGAGCCAGGACTCAAGACGGGAAGAGTGGAACTTTGTATCTGAACAGAAAGAATTTGTTTAAAAGTAATTGATGAGTTACTGGAAGCCATTTTCTTACTGAAAAAACAAAAACAAAAACAAAAAAGGAATTTTTTGGAAACTAATTGCACAAGTAAATGAGCTTCAAGGGAATGACAAAAAATGGAATCTAAATGTCTTAGGGGCAAAAAAAAGTATTACTAAAATTTGGCAATGCTTAAATAAAAGATGCATTTTTTAAATCATTTGTCTCAAAATATTAGGCCACTAACTGTCCATGGCTCATGCTCTTCTTACACTCTTGAGTTAAGAAGTATTCAAAAACCTGAGTTTTCCCCCATTTATTGGAATTAGGGACAACTGACATTTCTTATTAGAACGTAAAACAGTGAAACATAGTTCACATATGTTACATAAAATTGTTTTCTTAAAGAGATTTCCTCTGGAAAGAGACAGAACTGTGTACAATGGAAAATTGAAAATTCCCCAATATCAAGATGAGTCAGCAAATAACTTCTTCGTGACAGCAACCTGGGAACCCTGCTGAACAGACAGACCTACTTTAGTGGGAAATCAGCTCTATTTCCTGGCTTGCAGGAACTATTGTCATTTGAAGACATTTTAGGTGATATGTCTATGTCTTTGCCTGCTGAAATTTATTAGGAACAGAGCATGATATTCCCAGGACAATATTTACCCACAGGAAAGGATTTGTATTCAGTGGAATGTGATTACATCAGTCCTCTTCATCCCACCCAACCTTTCAGTCCTTGCATTCCCACAGGGTGCAAGCTGTTTGGTGCAGCTGCCAGCTTTTAATTAGAAATTCTCATATTTGCAGAGAAGTCATCAATACCTGGCTTCCTGCTTACACCTCCCCTAATACTGCCCCCAGAAAAAATATTAATTTCCCCCTTGCTCTAAAGGAAAATGCTTTTGCCGAGCATTCTTAATCTTTAGTGATGTGTTTACTCAGAGGGAGGTGGGGAACGCAAAGAGGAGAAAATAGCAGAGAAGCGATCATGAGTTCTCTCCTTTCAGCTCTGGTCATCCAAATAGTGTTGCCGTTTCCTGGTGCTTTATTTGGTGCCCTCTTATTTCTGAGATGACACCGTCCACTATGTAAATTACCCGTCTATTCTTAACTGATAGAATTAATGCCTTCTATTCCCAATGGGATTGGCCTAAGAGACTGAATACTTGAGTTTCTAGGTCCTCAGGCAATGACACCAATCGGTTTAGTATGTCCTTATGTTCCTCCTCTGAATCCGTGTGGTTGTCTCAAATTTCATTCAGCTCAAAATTAAGTTTTCCTACAAAAATGACATAAATGGGGGGCAATACCTAGTTTTCTGCAGTGAGAACAGGACCAGATGGAGTTGAAAAGATGACTGTTTTTCCCTCTTACAAGCCCAGGGTTAACCAGCCACAGACACACTTTCAAATGTATTGGTCACCTTTCATCTGTTTGCCCTCTCTTTTTCTGGGAATAGCAATGCCCTCTCTCTGGGAAGCTACCTCACCACTTCTCTAACCAAGTAGATCTTATTGGGGCGGAAAGGCTTGCTCCACCTGAGAGTCTGCCCAAGGTTCTTACACCCTGAGAAGTTGTCATATTTCTCTAGCAGGATGTCCAGTGAAGCGTAACTTAAAAACATTTTTATTTATTTAAAATCTTATGTAAGTTGAGTACATTTTACTGTATTTACATGCATACAGCTTTTGTGCCTAGGTAGATTCAGAAAATCACTCTGGGACAGATTATCTTTGATGTTTCTCTGTAACACTTGAGTGGTCTCAGTTAAGCAGTCTTGGATGCTCTCCAGGGAGAAGGGTATGGTTATACACTCCAGTCTCAGAACCACTGGGATGCTTGTGGAGTTCAGCAGGATTAAAACCCTTCCAGTGAATCAAGATGGCCCTGATGGAGGTTCACTGGGATATGAAGAGCCCCAAAGAGGACCTCCTTATGCAGGAAGGAGGAGTCTGGATCAGTGCACAGGGATACTGTTTGGTGGGAAAAGCTAGTTCCAGGAGCACAGCTGATGTTATAGTCTTACTTGTTCATCTCAGAGCAGCCAAGCTGGTGAGGTTGCTGTGTTTGGGAAGCAATAGCTGATCCTTGGCATATAACCAAAGACAGCCTAAACCTTGGAGCCCAGTGGTGAGGTGTATTCAGAGCCAGTGCAGGGCTCACGAGTTCTCACCACAGTGGACAGGCATGCAGTGGATTCTTCCATCTACACCAGAACATTAGCAGCACAGACATTCTGGAGCTTAAAAGCTGGATCAGCTATTTAGACTGAACAAGACCCTTGGGTTTCTGTACAATTCAAGTTGTGGGCAAAGTCTTCAAGAGGAAACACCAAATTTCCTGCTGATATGGGCAGGTGGAAAAGGTTGTCCAACAATTAATTGGAACAAATAAAAATGTTCCTGTTAGGGGCCAGATACGTACCGAAATTGGTTAAATGAGTCATGCTAGTGACATTTTTCATACTTACCTCTATACCCAACTATTCACTCAAAAGATCCTTAAAAACAAAAACAAAAAAAACTTACTCTCTGTTAATGGTATAAGAATTGGAAAAGAGAGGGTGCCTTTATATGAATGTTTATCAGTTGGGAGGTACTTGCAGCAGAACACCGAATGCACGTAACTTGAAAGTGTTTATACAGCCCCCTCCACCACCACGTGATCAGGTATTTAACTGTGTCTATTACTTCGGGGTTAAGACTGAGTCATCTCCATTTCTATGTCAGTGGAGACATATTCTATATATGAACAACCAAGACCTAAGAGAACAAACACCTGACATCAAAACTTAACACTTCATGCATGGTATTGGTGTTTTAGCAGAGTGGTTTATGAGCATGAACCCTAAAACTAAACTGTTTTGGTTCAAATCCCAGCTTGACCACTTACTAGCTGTGTGACTTTGGGATAGTTACTTAAATTTTCAGTGCCTCTCCTTCTCATAAAATAGAAATAATAATAGTACCCATTTCATAGGCATGTAGAAAAATTAAATGAATGAAACATATAAAATTCTTAGAACAGTGCCTGACACACAGCAAACACTCAATAAAGATTAGCCAGTATTATTATTATCAAACATATTTGCTGACACAAGATAAAAAATTGTATTGTGGTTAGTAATATAGCAAAAGCAGACATGTATTATTTTTGCTGTCTCCCCCCCCCCAAACAAAATCCTCCTTATTCTGGTAATAACACTTTTTTTTTCTTTTGTGGAAAATATTAGCTAAGGAAAGGACACTTAGCCAAGTCCATCTAACGAGACTCAGCCCAGTGAGTTTGTTGTCATTTTGGGGATAGGGAGGGTCTCTATTAGAATTATTAGCTGGGAGGATGGTATAAGACAGACTGCAAAGAGCTGCATCCGAGAGGCCTACCTACAAGTGAAGGTATCAGTGTATTTGGTATCTAACATCAGTTGCATTAGGTATCTATTGCTGCATTAAAAATTAAAACTCAGAACTTAGCAGCTTAACACAACACATTATCTTACACAGTTTTTGAGGATCAGGCATCCAGGAGTGGCTTAGCTGGGCAGCTCTGGCTCAGGATCTCTCATGAGATTGCAGTTAAATTGTCGCCAGGGGCTGCAGTCAACCAAAGCCTTGGCTGGGGCTGGAGGATCCACTTCCAAAATGGCACACTCATGTGGCTGTTGTCAGGAGACTTCAATTCATTACCAGGTGGGCCTCTCCACAGTGCTGTCCACAACATGGCAGCTGGCTTCCCCTAGCGTGAATAGTTGGAGAAAGGGGGAGAAAGAGACAGACAGACAGAAAGACAAAGACACTAAGAGGGAAACCAGTTATGTGTCTTTTATGACCTAAATTTGGAAGCAACATACTGTCTCTTCTGCCATATTCTATCGGTCACACAGACCAACTCTGGTACAGTGTGGGAGGGGAACACACAAGTGTATAACCAGAAGGCAGAGATCACTGGGGGCCGTCTGAGAGACTAGCTACCACAATAACAGAATCAAGAGAGGGAAGGGGAGACTGAGTCTTATTGACACTGCTTGAGTCCCTAGAATATCCATGCCTTTTATGAATCAATAAATGCCTTTCTGTACTTGAGTTCTGGGCTGTGTTTTTGTTTTTTGGTTTTTTTTTTTTTTGGTCCATTGCTACCAAAATGTTCTTGACTAGTACAGTTGCTAACTTTTATTGATCACATTCTCAATGACATGGAGTGCCTTGCCGTGGATTACTTCATTTAACCCTCATGACAACTCTGTGAGATAGGGACTATTATTATTATTATCTTATTGAGGTATATTTGACATATGCTATTAGGTTAGCTTCAGGTGAACAACATAGTTTTCTGACAATCAAACACATTATGAAATGATCACTATGACAAATAGGGAGTATTATTTTTAATCTTCTTATCCCAGATGAAAAAAAGGGAGACTGAGAGAAGTTACATGGTTCGGCAAAACGTCATGCAGCTGGTAAGTGGTAGATGCAAGTTTCAAATCCAGATGATTCTACTCTCAAACCTGCTCCTTTGCCACATAAAAGATTACTCTTCGTGCATTTCTCCTCTTGATTCAGTTTGAGATCTTTTCCCTGTGAGATGAGCTCTGAGCTTGGATTCTGCTGTGGAGTGGCTCACACACAAGCTTGAGACTGGGCTCACACCCACTGAGAAGGGGGTCCATTGCCCAGGACAAAAGATGTCTGGATCACAGGAGAGAAAATGTTACTCTGCTAAACCATTCCCACTGTGGCAACCGTGGTGCATATTCAACAGAGAGCAGGGCCAGCCAGTCATCCATCACCAACCCAAAAGTTGCGTTCAGTTTCTGATCCCAGTAATTGAGGACATGTGTTACTCTGCAAACAGTACTGATGGGAAATGGCTGATAGTTCTTCCCCTCTGAAGCTTGGGAAATGAGAGGGAAGAGGAGGGGGGAAGGAAGGAGGCTGCACATTTTCATTTTCTTACGTTAACAACTCAAAGATTAAGGGTAAGAAGGGAATGGCAATAGAATATAAAAATGCTTTGTGTAAGGTTCACATTGACTCGCACTGTTAACTCCACTGTGGTTTATTAGTTCATGGGAAAAAATGACAAAAAGGAATAAAAACCTGACTATGAATCCAGTATCAACAATTCGCAGCCATAGTAACAAAGAAAGTGCAACTCATGAATTGAAAAAAGAAAAAACAAGTGTGTGTATGAGTGTGTCATGGGGAGGATGTCAGGAAATGGTTACTGAGTGAAGAAAGCAGTTAACCCCTGGTGGCTAAGAGGGCAGCTCTGGATCGGCCGAGTACACACTGTGGCTGAGATGTACATCAGGAGTTGGCAGAGAAGTTCTAATTCCTATTTGATAGACTTTCCAACTCAGCTGTAAAAATTCACTCAAGGATAAAATGACGTAAAAAAGGCTCTGCCTAACAAGAATTTCTTGGTTTTTTTTTTTTTTTTTGGTTTAAATCAAATTTGGTTTGCATTAGTTTAGTTCAGCCCAGCTTCATTACAGGAAGACAATAGAGTGTGTGGCTTTTCATGTTTCCACAGCTAGCTCTGGAATGACTTGGAGCCGCCTTGTGAATACAATTGTGGATAAAGTACAGCATCCCAGAGTTCAGAACCACACCCCATCCTCTTCACCTTTGGGATATGTCATCCGTTTCTTATTTGGGTAGCCAGATGCCAGCAATGCATTGCTCCAGGACCCTGAAAGGGAGTCAAGCAAATGCTAGTGGTTTTGGAGGTCTGGGAGCAATCACCCACATGAGAGTTGTGGGCAACTTAGGAACCGTCCAATTATCAAATATGGGGCTGGAAGCATCTCATTGGTCATCTAGTCCAATGAGCCATATGATGCTTGAATTTTCCTTTTCCCCCAAACTTTGTGCCACGCTCAGACCCCACCCTTGGGAAGGAACTCTTCTCACCTTGGGGCAATCCGTATAGTTTTGACTGCAAAAGACTCAAATTGAGTAGACGTCTTTCTCCCTGTAAATTACCACTCACAACCCCGTAAAGCAAGTCAAATATTCACACATTTGAGGATGAATGGATATTTTTTCCTCAGAAGACTTCTCCAGTCTAACCATAAAGAGTTCTTGATCATCCTGCGTTTAGCTCTTCTGAACACCTCCAGGGGACCTCCTAAAGTATAGTCCCTCAAATGAGCACAATACCCAGTGAATAGTCAGACTGTCCAGGGAAGGGAAGTAACACCATCATTAGCTCCATCATTCTGAGATTTTACTTTTGGTTATGTAGCCTCATATTTAAATGTTTCTAACAGCTTTATGGTATTCTAGACTCAATGAATTTACTTCCCACTAAAATGTATGTGATAGGCAAATTAATAATACTTCTGATCATTAATCACCAATTCTGCTGTACTCCCCAGGCACGTGGGAGGAGCACATGTCTCCACTCCTTGAAATTACCTGTGGTCATGTGACCACCTTTGGCCAATGAAAAATGAGCAAAGGTCTCATATGTCAATTCAGGGTAGAGGCGTTTAAGTACTCATTCTCAACTTTCCAGCCCACTTTTCCCCATCACAGCAGCTGTCAATGCATGTGTTGATTAGGAAGTGTCACGGATTGAATCAAGCTGGAATGTTGAGCCAACACATGGAGGACACATGCACTGGCGCACTGCCTAGACATGCCATACACTTTGCTTGAGTAAAAAAACTTTTGTTGCATTATGTGCAAGATTTGGGGATTATTTGTTATTGCAGTATAAACTAAACTTTCCTGACTCAATGTATAAGTTTTTTTCATAAGTAGAATCCGATTTCCCACTCTACACATCTCTCTATACCACCTTTTTATATTTTAATATCAATATATTAATATCAATATATTAATATTCTGATTCAGGGACTTATATTTGTTTTTCTCATAAAAATTAGTTTTAATCATTTTAGTCCAATGGACAGTTCTATTAAAAAGTTTTTTTGTATTCGATTCCATCAAACAAGGGTATTCACTCTTCCTACTACCTCCCTTGCATTTGAAACTCTGATAATAAATACTTCAGGACTGGAAAGAAGACATTTATGAAGACATTTACTTTTCTTAGCTCTCTATTCTCACAGTAATGTTCAGCCTTAATAAAGACAGTTCCAGGCTTTCTTAACTCAGCATAGAGGTTTAAAAAAAAAAAAGTCCCTGGGGAACCAGTAATCACTGGAGTCTTAGTTTATTAGCTCGATAAGATCTCAGTAATGAAGACAAGACATAACTATGGGAAAAGTATATAAATGATTCACTTTATTCAACTACAAAATCATTCTATTTTGAGTACTTTTGGGGGAACCTAATGATAAATAAGACTTTTACTATTCTCAAGGAGTCTGAAGCATAGACTTGTGAAAAATTTAGGCTGAAATCAGGTTGCTTACATTGAGAAACAGCTCCAGCAATATCATTGTGGCTGACACTGCTGGTTGTGCACCCAATGGCCATCCCTTCAATTCCTTCCTCCACATTAACCAAACCTTGACTTTGTTCAGGTATCAGGAGTACACAGGCTTTAGGAAATATAGGCCCCTTCCCCCTAGAGCAGTTATGGGAATTATATTTTCTTTTGCCAGTCATTGGTTTGGGAATGGTCATGTAATACAGTTTTGGCCACTGAGATGAAGGTGAAGTCTGCAGAGAAGTATCTGAGAATTTTTTTAAAATTTTCTTAAAAAGGGACAGAGAGAAATAGTGTTCTCTCTTCCAGCCTTAAATATGAATGTGTGTGAGAACATGGTGCTTAGAGCTGCCCCAGGCATCTCTCATCATTAGAGGATAAGCATGAGGGTAAAAACGAACACAGTTAGCCAAGCAAGTCAGAAAAGGTGGAAAGAACTAGGTTCTTTATTACATGGCTGAGGTGCTGAATTAACAAGTTCAGGAACTGCCTCACCAATAGATTTCTTATGTGAGATAATACATCTCTTTATTACTTACACCATTTTGAGTCGGGTAGGTCTTTTGTTACTTGCTGTCAAAAGTATCCTGATTGATATTATCATTAAGATGTATTTTATTGTAACATCATTATGCTGTTTTATAAAAAGAGTCATAATAGGAGGACGAGGAAAGCAGAAGTAGTAGTAGCAGTAATAGTAGAAATGATAATACTCTTTTACAGTTATGAGAACCTACTTTGTATGAGGCACTGAGAATCATTTTAGACAGTTTTTTCCTTTACTCTTCTAATTCAGGACCATATCTCATACATTCTGGATTACCATGTCACTCTGCTCTGCCTCCTGTGCTCTTTTTTACCTAGACCCTGACATTCAAAGAAACCAGGACATTGGGTTGTAGTTAGTTACCATGGTGGTCTCAGTCCATTCACAGAGAAGGTACAATGCCGCCCTTTCTGCATTCCACTGGTGCTGGCATTGGGTTGTCGCCATACTGCGATCTGCTACTTCTGGTGCTTGATGGAGAAAGATGGGGTACAACAGCAATACAGGTTCTTAATGGCCTTAATGGTTTCTGGCCAGTGTGAGAGTTTTAACTCACACCTTCCCAAGTTGGTCCCTGGGAGTAAGAAGAGGGAACCCAACACTGCTGCTTCCTATATTCCCCTCCAGGCAGACAGGGCTACCAGGGGACTATGGCACATAAAAACATGAGTAAACACGATGCAAGTTTCTGTTTACAGTTTTCCTTCCACATTTCAGCAAGGAGGCCATCTGTAAAAACAGAACATTCTCAGTGTCATCACCCAAGAAAAGAAAACAAAGGCATGTGGGCATTTGGGATGATGCTTTCTGGCCCTCTTGTCCAATTCCAGCTGCACTAGACCCAGTAAATAAATTGAGTAAATAAATTGCTCTTCTAATTGGTCATAAAATCCCAGCTTGGAAACGGTCATGTTTGTTTTCTAAGAAAAGATATTCTAGTGCCAGAAGTCACCACCTCAGCCATTTTATTCTGAGGGAAGTGGGGGTTAGAAAAAGGAAAATGAACATGTAGTGTGTGGTAAATGTAAACAAAAAAATTAATCCCTGGTGGTTGCTGAGTATGCTCTGTCATAAATAGACACAAAAACATAAAGTGGGGCCTGATTTAATTTTAATTTTATATTTAATTAAAGTTAGAATAAATATGGTTTAAAAAACATAGGGAAGAGCTTTAAAGTGATAGTTTTCCCTTGTACCCTTCCCACCCTACCCCCATGTCATGCCCCAGAGGCAAGTACTACGACATCCATAATCCTGGATAATAAGCATAAATTTCTATTTCTTGACCTATCAACTCTAAATGATACCAATTTTCTCTTAAAGTGATGTTTTAGCTCCTTTATATTATCCTTCACCTTCCCTCCCCCTTATCCTCCTGATCTTTAATAATTACATTACTACTTTCAGTTTTTCCATTGGCTACCTTTGTGCCTTTAAACAACACATTTATATCACTATTTCATCCTCCATCAACCTTAGTCAATGTTTCAGTCCCTTTTTTTCATAGAATAAACTATGACTATAGACATAATCTTTGCATTACCAAAGCTGTTAACATTTCTTTATGCTGCAGTGCCAGGCATGTGTGCTGTCTATTTATTAATTTTAAAAGATAAAAGTGAATACACACATCTTGAGTTGAGTGTCTTGTGAGGAGCTTCAGCACACGTCCCGAGGTGAGGTGTTGGCTCAGCCATTTCACGAGGAACTCTGGTCTGAAGGGCGGGGGGCAAGGCCTCTGCACGGAGCCCGCTATGAGCAAGTGAAACAGACTAAGCACAAAGGGAAAAAAGGTGGATGGGCTAGGCCTGAAGTGAGATTGCCAGATTTATGACCTTTCCAGATGAAATGTGGATCCTCTAGCAACAGGAGTAATAGATGATATCCCTAAATCTGCCCTCAAGCTTTTCATTGATTGATCTGTGAGTATGGAACGCTTCAAAACTGAATAGTGTGAAGAGAGATGACCTTCAAGATGGCGGAGGAGTAAGATGTCGAGATCACCTTCCTCCCCACAAATACATCAAAAATAAATCTACATGAGGAACACCTCCTACAGAACACCTAATGAACGCTGGCAGAAGACCTCAGACTTCCCAAAAGCCATGTGGCTGAAAGGGTCTTGGTGCTCTGGCCGGCTGTCAGGCATGACAAGCAAAAGCTAAGAGAATTCAGCACCACCAAACCAGCTTTACAACAAATGCTAAAGGAACTTCTTTAGGCAGGAAACACAAGAGAAGGAAAAGACCTACAATAACAAACCCAAAACAATTAAGAAAATGGTAATAGGAACATACATAGCGATAATTAGCTTAAATGTAAATGGATTAAATGCTCCCACCAAAAGACATAGACTGGCTGAATGGATACAAAAACAAGACCCATATATATGCTGTCTACAAGAGACCCACTTGAGACCTAGGGACACATACAGACTGAAAGTGAGGGGATGGAAAAAGATATTCCATGCAAATGGAAATCAAAACAAAGCTGTAGTAGCAATTCTCATATCAGACAAAATAGACTTTAAAATAAAGACTATTACAAGAGACAAAGAAGGACACTACATAATGATCAAGGGATCAATCCAAGAAGAAAATATAACAATTGTAAATATTTATGCACCCAACATAGGAGCACCTCAATACATACAGCAAATGCTAACAGCCATAAAAGGAGAAATCGACAGTAACACAGCCATAGTAGGGGACTTTAACACCCCACTTTCACTACTGGACAGATCAACCAAAATGAAAATAAATAAGGAAAAACAAGCTTTAAATGACACATTAAAAAAGATGGATTTAATTAATATTTATAGGACATTCAATCCAAAAACAACAGAATACACTTTCTTCTCAAGTGCTCATGGAACATTCTCCAGTTTAGAACATATCTTGGGTCACAAATCAAGCCTTGGTAAATTTAAGAAAACTGAAATTGTATGAAGTATCTTTTCCAACCACAACTCTATGAGACTAGATATCAATTACAGGAAAAAAACTGTAAAAAATACAAACACATGGAGGCTAAACAATATGCTACTAAATAACCAAGAGATCACTGAAGAAATCAGAGGAAATAAAAAAATACCTAGATACAAATGACAATGAAAACATGATGACCCAAAACCTATGGGACGCAGCAAAAGCAGTTCTAAGACAGAAGTTTATAGTAATACAATCCTACCTCAAGAAACAAGAAACATCTCAAACAACCTAACCTTACGCCTAAAGCAATTAGAGAAAGAATAACAAAAATACCCCAAAGTTAGCAGAAGGAAAGAAATAATAAAGATCAGATCAGAAATAAATGAAAAAGAAATGAAGGAAACGATAGCAAAGATCAATAAAACTAAAAGCTGGTTATTTGAGAAGATAAACAAAATTGATAAACCATTAACCAGACTCATAAAGGAAACAGGGAGAAGACAAAATCAACAGAATTAGAAATGAAAAAGGAGAAGTAACAACCGACACTGCAGAAATACAAAGGATCATGAGAGATTGCTACAAACAATTCTATGCCAATAAAATGGACAACCTGGAAGAAATGAACAAATTCTTAGAAAAGCACAACCTTCCGAAACTGAACCAGGAAGAAATAGAAAATATAAACAGACCAATCACAAGCACTGAAATTGAAACTGTGATTAAAAATCATCCAACAGACAAAACTCCAGACCAGATGGATTCACAGGTGAGTTCTATCAAACATTAAGAGATGAGTTAACACCTATCCATCTCAAACCCTTCCAAAACACAGCAGAGGGAAGAACGCTCCCAAACTCATTCTACGAGACCACCATCACCCTGATACCAAAATCAGACAAAGATGTCACAAAAAAGAAAACTACATGCCAATATCACTGATGAACATAGATGCAAAAATCCTGAACAAAATACTAGCAAACAGAATCCAACAGCACATTAAAAGGATCATACACCATGATCAAGTGGGGTTTATCCCAGGAATGCAAGGATTCTTCAATATATGCAAATCAATCAATGTGATACACCATATTAACAAATTGAAGGATAAAAACCATATGATCATCTCAATAGATGCAGAAAAAGCTTTCAACAGAATTCAACACCCATTTATGATAAAAACCCTCCAGAAAGTAGGCATAGAGGGAACTTACCTCAACATAATACAGGCCATATATGACAAATCCACAGCCAACATCGTTCTCAACGGTGAAAAATTGAAAACATTTCCTCTAAGATCAGGAACAAGACAAGGTTTTCCACTCTCACCACTATTATTCAAGATAGTTTTCGAAGTTTTAGCCACAGCAATCAGAGAAGAAAAAGAAATAAAAGGAATCCAAATAGGAAAAGAAGAAATAAAGCTGTCACTGTAAGCAGTTGACATGATACTATACATAGAGAATCCTAAAGATGCCACCAGAAAACTACTAGAGCTAATCAATGAATTTGGTAAAGTAGCAGGACACAAAATTAATGCACAGGAATCTCTTGCATTCCTATACACTGATGATGAAAAATCTGAAAGAGAAATTAAGGAAACACTCCCATTTACCATTGCAACAAAAAGAATAGAATACCTAGGAATAAACCTACCTAAGGAGACAAAAGACCTGTATGCTGAAAACTATAAGATACTGATGAAAGAAATTAAAGATGATACAAACAGATGGAGAGATATACCAGGTTCTTGGACTGGAAGAATCAACATTGTGAAAATGACTATACCATCCAAAGCAATCTACAGATTCAGTGCAATCCCTATCAAACTACCAATGGCATTCTTCACAGAACTAGAACAAAAAATTTCACAATTTGTATGGAAACACAAAAGACCCTGAATAGCCAAAGCAATCTTGAGAAAGAAAAACAGAGCTGGAGGAATCAGGCTCCCTGACTTCAGACAATACTACAAAGCTGTAGTAATCAAGACAGTATGGTACTGGCACAAAAACAGAAATATATTTAAATGGAACAAGATAGAAAGCCTTGAGATAAACCCACACACATATGATCACCTTATCTTTGATAAAGGAGACAACAATACACAATGGAGAAAAGACAGCCTCTTCAATAAGTGGTGCTGGGAAAACTGGACAGCTACATGTAAAAGAATGAAATTAGAACACTCCCTAAGACCATACACAAAAATAAACTCCAAATGGATTAAAGACCTAAATGTAAGGCCAGACACTATAAAACTCTTAGAGGAAAGCATAGGCAGAACACTCTATGACATACATCACAGCAAGATCCTTTTTGACCCACCTCCCAGAGAAATGGAAAGAAAAACAAAAATAAACAAATGGGACCTAATGAAACTTAGGAGCTTTTGCACAGCAAAAGAAACCATACACAGGATGAAAAGACAACCCTCAGAATGGGAGAAAATATTTGCCAACGAAGCAACTGACAGAGGATTAATCTCCAAAATTTACAGGCAGCTCATGCAGCTCAATATCAAAAAAAACAAACAACCCAATCCAAAAATGGGCAGAAGACCTAAATAGACAGTTCTCCAAAGAAGATATACAGATTGCCAACAAACACATGAAAGGATGCTCAACATCACTAATCATTAGAAAAATGCAAATCAAAACTACAATGAGGTATCACCTCACACCGGTCAGAATGGCCATCATCAAAAAGTCTACAAACAATAAATGCTGGAGAGGGTGTGGAGAAAAGGCAACCCTCTTGCACTTTTGGTGGGAATGTAAATTGATACAGCCACTATGGAGAACAGTATGGAGGTTCCTTAAAAAACTAAAAATAGAACTACCATATGACCCAGCAATCCCACTACTGGGCATATACCCTGAGAAAACCATAACTCAAAAAGAGTCATGTACCAGAATGTTCATTGAAGCTCTATTTACAATAGCCAGGTCATGGAAGCAACCTAAGTGTCCATCGACAGATGAATGGATAAAGAAGATGTGGCACATATGTACAATGAATATTACTCATCCATAAAAGAAACGAAATTGAGTTATTTGTAGTGAGGTAGATGGACCTAGAGTCTGTCATACAGAGTGAAGTAAGTCAGAAAGAGAAAAACAAATACCGTATGCTAACACATATATATGGAATCTAAAAAAACAAACAAACAAAAATGGTTCTGAAGAACCTAGGGGCAGGACAGGAATAAAGACGCAGACGTAGAGAGTGGACTTAAGGACACGGGAAGGGGGAAGGGTAAGCTGGGATGAAGTTAGAGAGTGGCATGGACATATATTCACTACCAAATGTAAAATAGATAGCTAGTGGGAAGCAGCTGCATAGCACAGGGAGATCAGCTTGGTGCTTTGTGACCACCTACAGGGGTGGGATAGGGAGGGTGGGAGGGAGATGCAATAAGGAAGAGATATGGGTATATATGTATATGTATAGCTGATTCACCTCGTTATACAGCAGCAACTAACACAACAATTTAAAGCAATTATACTCCAATAAAGATGTTAAAAAATAATAAAAGATGTGAAGAGTGAAAAAAAAGTGAATACACAGCATTTATATTGCGAGTGGATAAATATTGCTCACTGCTGAACCACATAGCATACTAAGATTATTTTATTTTCAACAGATCTCCTGGGCTGTGTAGGGGGAAATAGTTGTAGTATCAAGGCCAAAAGGATTCTTTCTTACACATTATCAGTTGCTTAAAATCATACCTCTTTATTATTTTTGTCATGTTTTGGCACGACTCGCTTGTGTAGGTTTTTGTTTTCCCTGGATTTTCTAATGGCTTTTGCCTTTTTTCTATTGACAAAAGAATAATGTGCTTTTACACTTTCCTCAAGTTTTTTCATCCTTCAGTCATGCTTGCAAGGCTGCCTCTCCAAGCAATGCACTCTCTGGATTCATGACTGACATCTGAGACATCTCTTTACTGCACTCTGGGGTTGGACCTCCGTTTCCTGTACCCCATGTTTTGTCTTTCTTAGTTTTCTTTCTCATTTTTTTCTAACATGCCTCCTTAAGTAACTTCAAGCCAGGATGCCCTTGCTTGTCTGAAAAGATCTTTATAATGACCTCACACTTGCTGAATAGTTTGTCTGAATTCCAGACTCAAAATCCTCAGCCTCGCGCTAAGCCTGAAAACAATTTTCATAGGCTGAGTTATGAGTACACTTCCATAAACATATTTTCCCAAAGTTTCATCAAAAATGAAAAAAAAAATGCAGGGAATTACCTGGCGGTCCAGTGGTTAGGACTCTGCGCTTCCATTTCAGGGGGCCTGGTTTCCATCCCTGGTTGGGGAACTAGGATCCCACGTGCCATGCGGCACAGCCAAAAAAAAAAAAAGAAAAAGTGCAATTTCAAAAATATCTCCTTGCGTTTCTGACTCTGCTCCTGACCATTCATGGAAACAGATTGCTCAGAGATCACAGGTAACTGCCCCATCTAACAAGCTAGTTTCCACCTGCAGGCCTAGTGGTGGTGACCGTCCCCGAACCTGCTCCTTGACCTGGAATGCAGGTAATTTTGACAGGCAGGAACTGCAAGCGCTTGGGAATTGAGGATTCTGACTGGGACGGGAGAGGAGAGGGAGAGCCAGAGAACAGGAACCGAGAGCCCAGTGAGGGTCAGAGGAGGACCAGTGGCACTGGGGGTGTGAAAGGAGAGAGGGAAGAAGTGAGGGGAGGAGGAGGGGAAATATGCAGAGAGAATATTTTCTTTCCCTCCCCCGTATTCTCCAGATCTTTAATAGCTAGATTACTACTTTTGCTTCTTCCACCGGCTACCTTTGTGACTTAAGTAACGTATTTACATCACTGTTCAGAGAGAATCACATCAATATTCAGAAAGAAAAGCAGAGGGTTTGGCCTATCTGTGAGTTGATTGGGCTAATATTTTTAAAATCACTTTATTGACATATGATTAACGTGTAAAAAGCTGTACATATTTAATGTGCACAGTCTGATGTGTTTGGGGATAAACATACACCCATGAAACCTTGACCACCATCAGGGCCATAAATGTGCTGATTTTCAGAAGGAGAGTGTGGGTGAGAGGGGAAGGGAACACTCAAAAGAGCACACCCACCGGTCTGTGCGAGGGTGCCTGCGGGCAGGCCAAGGGAATTGAGATCTTGAGGGGCTTCAGTTCTCTCTCTGTGCTCCATAGAGAGGCTTCTGGGCCTGTATGACAGATGTGACAGGTACCAGAACCTTCTACCTACCTACAGGGAACAGAAAATGCCCCAGTGCAGCCAGGATCCAGAAAAGCCTGCCGTCACATTAGCGCCTTCAGGGTTCCAGCTTTGGGAGCACCAGGAAATAGCACCGTGGAGAGGGAACTGACACCCTCTAGAGGGCTTCTCACAGGGGCCAGGGATGTGGCAAGTTAACCCATCCAGTGAGTGAGGAGGCTGGAATGGATGGCTGACCATCAGAACTAGGTACGAGCACAGGTGAGGGCCCCCTGGAGATGCCCAGGTAAACCTGGGGGAGGCTGAGGTCCCGCTTCATGCACAGGGGGCACAGACCCTTGAAATATAAGTCATGACTGTTAGCTCAGCTCTGTACCTGCAGCTTGGTGACAGCTATGGATGTGTGAAGTCAAGTTGATAAGGCAGAGAAAACAAACTGCCACTTTATACTTTTTAAAGGGCCCTCCCCAGTAACAAGTTGTATGCCACCAAGAAACCCAATCCAACTCAGTCTTTGGAAACCAGATTAAGCTGGTCCGACTTTCATATTTCAGCTTCCAACTCCTCATTTTGCAGATTGGTAGAAGAGGGAGGGAAGGAGAGAGAGAGAGAATACTATTTCTTCTCTTTTTAACCCCACCCCTTTACTTCCTCTAATGTAATAAACAAATAGCAATTTGCCCAAGATTTTCGTTAGGGAAACCACTCTCTCCCTACTCCAAAACAGGTTTTCTATATGTAAAGGAGTAAGTACATTCTTTGAAATAATGTGGAGAGACACGAATTCAAATGGTGAATTAAATTGCACGTCCAGAACTGTGGAGCTCATGGGGATGATAGAGATCATCCAGTAAAACACTTTCTAGATCCATGTGCTACATGATATTGAAGAAAGTCTATCAGTGGACAAGAGAGATTGAGTGTTGGACTGTGGATCATGATGACAAATGCCAACCCCTTGAGAAGATTTGCTCTGAAGAGCAGTATACGAAAAAAAAAGACACCTTCCTTTGTTTAAACCTCAGCATTGTGACATTTAAAAAGAGAAAAGTGGCTGGAGAAATAAATAAAATGAGAACTGGGATATCTATGGAAGGGTGGAACTCAGGAAATGAAGAGTAGGAGAATGGAAAGCAAAGGATTACTATGGAAAAGGGAGGTGGGAGTGAGAGCAGAGAGCCCTGTGAAGGGAAGTGCTGTGTGGGGAGGGGAGGAGATGCCCAAAGGGCGGTCCAGGCAGATAATGGCAGCCTGGGGGAAGCTGAAGCAATCACAGGAGAGAAGACAGGCTGGGCGGGAGTAGACCAAGCCAAGGGACTTTACAGTCTATCTGGGGAGAGGCTGGGAGGAAGAGAGAGGTTGAGGAGAGGAGGAAGGATGGCCCGGGTCCAGACAGCCTCACACGGAGACTCTGAGCAATGACTCACGGCTGTTGCACAGGAGACGGGCTGCACAGCCCCTGGGTTGTACAACCACTTGAAATCATCAAGAAGCTTAGCACATTAAGAAGTTATCAAAAAACATTAAGGGGAGAGCCAGCTATTGTTGCAGCCATCACTTTTCAGCCCTGTGAAGTCCATCTTGTCGTTGACAACTCAGTCTCTTAAGCCATGCTTTTCTTCTTCCCTTTTAATGCCCTGTGGCTTCCTTTCCTTAACATTTCTCTCTGTGGAACTGGAGCCTCCCCTCACCTCATCTCTTAGTAATTTGACTAAGTGGTCAGTGACATTAGCATGAAGGGTAGGAGTTTACCCAAATCTTAGAAGATGGTATCTCTGCCTTTAAAGGACTATTTAAAAGGGAGGTGAGATGCTATACGGTAACGCTCTGGAAAGTAGATGTTGTCATCATTGTGTCCAGCTGTGACAAGTCTGCAGTGGCACCACAGTTCAGGGGACAGGCAGCGTCTCCCTGTCCCTCAGTTCCAGTGTCATAAGCACAGAGTGATGGTGGGGTAAGGATGGGAGTCAGGGTTGAACTACTAGATCAGAAATGGCTCATAAGTTTCTTCTTGCATCTTGGAAGTATTTTCCTATGATGCTGTGGTGAAAGGGATTCTGAGACTGTATCATGGCTAAGTGGGAAAGGGCTATTAAGGTTCAGCAGAAATAATAGCAGTTTTTTGAGTGTTCTGTGAAAGTCACTGTTCTAAGTGATTTAAACTAATTATCTCATTACTGTCCCATTTTATAGATAGGGACAATTGTAGAGAAACTTGATTAGTGGTGTCTGCCATGATCTTGAGAAAGATAAGAGGCAGGATGGGTGCTATGCGTTTTTGACTTCTGCACCAAATAATCTCGAAATTTTTCTTTTTCTTTGAATGCTCTAATAATGGATGAGTGATTACAGCAGTGATCTGTCTTAGATTACTGTCCTAACAGGTATCCCTTTTTGCCACTGCCTGTCCTCATCACCCTTCTTTCCAGGATCCTAAGAGCTTCTGCTTTAATTCATTGAAGCAGTCACGGGCTCCATGGCAACTTTCACACAGCAGACCCAGGAGAGATGCTGAAACTTCCCTTGCTCCTTCTTCGGCCTCACATAGGTGCTCAGTCAATCACGCTCTACTGGTTGTTCAGAAATTCACTATTTTCCCAGTGTTGCCCAAGACCTGAGTTTGGTGACCATCCTCTGCTCTGTGGCACATTATTGATGGAGATGTCCATCTTCCTTAAAGTTCCTTCTGGCACATACTGAGATTCGTGACCATAGATTATAGGTCAACTCTGTATCCATAGCACTGGGAGGATGCTGAAAAAAGGCAGGTCATTTTCCTCCTAAATTTTCATTTTTCATGTGTGCCTTCAGAGCCATCAAAGTTTTAGGAATGATGATTACTTCTTGTCTCCAGCACTCTAGTGTATATATTAATGATAACTTTGAAAGTATATAAAATGCATGGTTTACACAATTCTTTTATACAATTAGCTTATTTTTATTGGGTTGGCCAAAAAGTTCGTTTGGGTTTTTCCATTTTTCCATAAGATGTTACAGAAAAACCCGAACGAACCTTTTGGCCAACTCAATATTTTCATCCTTGCAACAAAGTGGGTATAATTATCTCTTATCAACCCAGGAAGAAATCAAGTCTTAGGGAGTCCTCACACAAAGCTAGAAAGAAGCAGAACTGAACTGGAATCTAGATCCTTTGACTAGAGGCCCACAGAATTTACAAGAGCAAGGAGTTGGTGAAAAACTTGGAGAGTAAATTGAGTAAGGGGATGGGCAGCTAGTTTCACTCACTATAGGTCACCCCCACCCCTTGCTCTGAATAGGATCCAGGAAGCTTGGGTTCAGAGGCAGGTCATGGGAATAAAGCTATAATTAAGTGAAACAGCTGTTGAAATGAGCAGCAAACATTTTGGCTTCCCCTTCCCTTTCAGAAGCCTGTATGTTAGTGGTTTCCAATCCATGTCCTAAGGAACCTTGGCGTTTGTGAAGGTTCCTCAGGGTTAACATGACAGCATGGTGGAACAACTCTGCAGTGCCACTTTCATCTGCTTTGGATACTGGGTATCTGCATATGATTCAATTTGAAGAAAAAAAGCATTCCTCTACTTAGGAAAAATCTTTGAAAATCATCATGAATATTTAATCTCTTGCCCATTTAGTTCTCCAGGACATCTAGATAATTTTCAGCCAAGAAATTTGCCAGTAAAAGAGGTAAACATGACCTATACTGACACAGAGGGAGCTAGGATCTGAAGTAATCATCAGGCTTAAGACATAGGATTTAGAAGCCACAGGGACTTGGTCATCCAGGGTCAGAGGAGGTGGCCCACCAAGTCCATGATGGTGGGTACTCTGAGTTGAGCAGGGCCTCATCCGGAAAAATGTGGTGCTAATAGGAACTGAAAATGGATGTAGGGGATCACATTTCAAGTTTTTCTCATACCTACACCAGAGTTCTACTCATTTCTGGTGATCCAGGTTGGGCTTCACTCCCAAGAGCCTCGATGCACTAAGTTCAACTGGAAACCCCACCAACCACATTAAATAGAACTGGGTCTTGTCTTCTGTTTTTACCTGCCACTTTCATAAATGTGTAAAATCAATATTCAACGCTGTCATCTGGCTAGACTTGCTGAACTCCATAAATTCTACTAGCAAGCCTGACTCATTTCAGGTCAGGATTTAGGACTGGGTAAAGAATTAGGAGCTAGAATGGATACGGGTTGAAACTTGATCACAAGCCATCAGCAACAGCATCCTGAACCTGTTATAGAAAGTCAACAAACATTTTTTATTTTACTGCAAAGAAAAACTCAGGGATCTTGTCAGAAATCATTTTGGGGACTCTGAAATAAAGACGTTTCAGAGGCATGAAAACAAGACTAACAGTGCAATGAAATGCTATCCTTTCCTTGACCCCTTGTATCATAGAACCAATAGCTGATATACAATATTACTTCGGAGAGGAGGAAAAGACCTTGGAAAGTTTAATCCTGGATATCCTTGGCCTGGGGTTAAATATCAAGGTGGAGCACTGGCCTGCCCATGAGTTGTGCATATTAATTCCTGAGTACTGCAGCCACTCAGCCTAAGTCATCCCTGGTAATTACACCTCCCCAAGGCAGTGCCCCGAAAGCACTGTTGCATTAGGCAATTGTGGCAAGCTGGTAACCTGATAGCAGCACATTATGTAGTTATGTGGGAACTCTGGTTTCTGGAACAGATTGAGGTTCCCAAGCTCTGGTCTTGTGCTGTTTGGGTGTGTCTTTCACGAACACTCTTTATGTAGAAAACAGACGAAAACACTAACACATCTTCTGGATGTTTTTTAATAACAGAGTGAAGTTAATCCATCTCTTTCAAAAGATCTTGTCAAAAAGGAAAAAGTTGCTAAAAACAATAAATAACTTCCTCCTCTGTCTGACATTACCTAGTTTCTTTAAATACTGTCCTTTTGGGTAAGTCCGTGTAACATTTCAGATTTAATAAGTGAAAATGTGTGGGGAAAAGTAATGAGGGTTCAAGTCCCAGTTTTCATACTTATAATAAGAACCACTGTGCCTAGTCATCCACCCCTTACAAAAGCTGACTTCAAGAAAATAGGAAAACAAGGAGAAGAAGCAAAGTAGAGCATCTTAATTATTCAACCTGAGGGACTTGAGTTAGGTACTTAGGAAGAGAAGAAAAAGGGAAATTGGATGTCGCATTCCAGTGGCAGCAACACTGGTCAATTTGAGCCATACAAGCTGTACTCCCATGTCTCAGAGTGAAGATTCAGATGATTTATGGGGATTCGGCTCTGCTAATCAGATATCCTTAAAGCTTCCTTCTAGAGCCATGTTGGGGGACCTGGAGAACATGGATTTACCATGAGCAGGTGGAAGTGGGAGCTCGGGGAAGAGGAGGAAAGAAGGGTGGAGAGATGGAGAGAGAAGATTGCTGAGAGGACTAGGAGAGGAGGGGAAGAACTCAGCAAAGCTTATGAGATTTCACCACATCTCTCTGATATATGAAGGAGAACTTTAGGCATGCTGTGAAACTTAGGCATGCAATCTGAGAAAAGAAGATTTTGGACAATATGTTTAACGTTTGTGTCAACAATTGGGCTTGGTCACACAAATGAGTAAGTGCCAGGTCCCTGGCATAGTGGGCAAGGCCCTTTTTGGCCTACTTCCCTCCTGAGCTCCCTCGTCAAGCATGATTGCGCCTGTGTGTAGGATGGTTGCTGGTGACATACCTGAAGGCTTGTTTCCCATCAAACACTATAGACAGATAAGCTAGCTCAGCTGTGACACGTGCCCTTTGGCACTCCCTCTTAAATGAGCTAGGGAGACAACCATATGATGTGTGATAAGTGATGCCATATCTTAGGTGCTTCCAGAGGTAAGATTTTAATGTTTGGGATGATAGCACTTCAGAATTATTTGCTAACAGCTTTCACATAAAGGAAAATTTCCAAAGGAAGGAGAACAATCACGCAGGTATCTAAAATTTTACTAGAGGAAATTCCCCAAAACACTTTATATCAGAGCATGTTGTCTTTTTAGGACATGTTAGTTGGATTTAAAAAATTTTCTCATTTAAGATCAGCATCCCAATACTTATGTTTTTAATCAAATCCAGTGCCCTGCTATTCTTAGAGTTGTAAACCGTGGCCCCACTGTGTCCTAAGAGACTTCTTTCAGCTGGAAGGGGCAGGCCCAGGAAGCCACAGAAGTTCCAAGTTGTGCTGTACCCCCTGACATTGTCCAGTTTGACCAGAGTGGACTCCCATTAAGGACAGCTCAACCATAGGAAGGCCAGTGACCTATGGTCTGGTGAGAAAAGAGGAACTGACCCAATTAGATTCCTTTCTTGAAATGTTTGGATTTGGGAAACTGAGATATTGACTTAGCTGTAAGAAGGTCATGTAGACTTGGGGGCTGGGATGGCCATCATGGGACATGCTAAATTAGAGGAGAATAGAACAGATACAGAGAAAGAGAAGGGGAGGGGAAAGAGAGGAGGAGAGAATGCCCCTAAAAAGAGTGGTTTTGATTCCCGGCAACATTCCAGGTCCCATGAATTCCCGTGGTGCTTCATTTCTTGTTTTTGCATCCCTGTGACTCTTCTTGGCTTCCTAACCATCACACTCCCTACCATCTCTCCCAATAACAACTCCCATTCCCAACTGCCACCACCTCCACAAGTGGGCTTGCCTGGCTCTTTATTCCTTCCAACCATGAAGATGAATGCCGGAAAAAAATCTCTCAAACTCTGTCTGGGATTTCCTTTAAAGCCACCAAACCAAGAGAAATACAAAGTGCCAAAAAAAGAAGAAAGCAAGTATAAGTAAAAAAAGAAGTAATCACAAACTAGATATGAGATCTGAACAAAATTTAACTAAATTTTGTTCAATTTAAACTTTTAAAGTTACATTTAAGCTAAAAAAATGTACACCATGGTAAAAAGGAAGAATGAAAGAAGACAACATTGAGTAGAACAGGAAAAGACTGAAACTTTTAAAAAAGAGCAAACAGTGAAAGAAAAAACTAGAGAACTCTGACATTCTTTCTGAAAGGAGAAATGCCAGAAGGGGATACCTACTATGTGCTAATGACTTTACACATTATCATGTTGGATTCTCACAACCAGCCCTATTTTATAGGAGCACAAACAACTCAAAATAGTTAAGTTAACCTGCCAAAGTTAGAAAGCAAAGAAGAGCAAAATTCCATGTCTGGCTGGCTCTAGAGCTGACACTCGAAAGGAACAATCTGAAGGAAAAACATGTTTGTCCCAGAGGCTCTGATCAGGCGGCTGTCAGAAAAGGCTCACTGGTGCTGAGATGAAGTGCTCTGAGAGGGACTAATCTTCAGCAGGTTTTCCCACCTGAAAGTCTCAGCGACAAAGCATTGAGGCTTCTGTTCTATCAAGTGTTTGCAATGGTTGGGATTTTCTGTACAGCTGGATCTTTTACAAAACAAATCCTGGCCTGAGACATGATTACTGAGAGAGACAGCTGTAGGGTGGGACTTGTGTGTAGCCTCATCTGAGGTCAGTATTGGGCAAACAAGATTAGGCAAAAAGGGTGCATCTTGTAAAAAGCCTTGGTGATATTTACCGAAGGAGGAAACTGCCAATGAGAACAGCACAACCTCGGTGGTGGATAGTTTATAGTGTCTAGATGTAGGACATTTACCATTGAGGGTATCCTTGCTTTCCAGGCATTGGAAGGAAAGACCTTATTTGGAACAATTAAAAAAATAACTCGGCTACAGTGTTTGAAACCGACGTGCCCATGACTTTATTATAGCTGTCTCAAGAGGCTTTGAACTCAAAGAAGTTTTTTAACCCCTCTCCAAAATATGACATTCTGTGAGATATCCCTATTCTATAGGGAAGCACATTTAAGAGCAGAAAGACAGGAATGAATTATGCTAGATTGTATACTGCAAGCTAAGTCAGGCAAAAATTGGGACATGGAAATTCTGACTCCCAGGCGCAGATTTTGCACTTTGGTGCCGTTGTTTTATAACACTCAAGGAGCCTTGTGTTACCTCTTGCTTATTTATTCATTGGTCACATATATATTGAGATATATGTCTGAGATATGAAAGTCACTTTGCCAAGAGCTAGAAAATTCAAAGAAGACAAAATCTTAGCCCTTGAGGTCTGATATGTGGACCAGTCCTCCATCATGGGACTGAGAAATATTACATCTAAATTCTCCATTGTAGGATTGGGAAAATAGAAATGATTTTATATAGTATATTAAGTGCTATGTGAACACATAGGAAGAGAACTACTTTGGTCTGGGGGAGTCAAAGAATGCTTCACAGGGGAAGCAAAGAATAAGTAGATGTTTCATGGGAAGAAGAAAAGTAACAGAAACAGTCTATGCGTGGCTTTGAAAACAAGAAAGAGCAAGCATGTTTGGAAAATAGCAAATAACCCCGTATGCTGATTGATTGGTGAGTAAAGATTAGAAAAGTTACCAAGAGTCAAATCATGAAAAACTTTGTGTGCTAACATAAGGTTAGAATTAATGCGGTAGGTGTCACAATTCTATAAACAGATTTTAGAAAGGGGAGTGCTATGATTATAGCTTTAGAAAATAATTGTGATTCAAATTAAACATGAAAAATTAAAAATAAGCATTTATATAAACTCTCTCTACAACTGATGGTGAAGGAATTAATAAAGGTGTAAACTCCAAGGATCTGTAGAGGAGACATCACACAAGAATTGTCAACTGCATTTTCAATGATGTTTAGCCAAAAGAAGAGGAACAGCTGATTGAACAGAGTAGAGAAAGGTAATAAAAGCTACAAGCCTAATAAAAACTAAGAAGAGGAAGCCAAGAAGAAGCAAGATGAGCTACTCTAAAGAATTTTGGAAAGGTCAGGAATGGATGGTCCCTGTTCCTTATGAAGATGAAGGGAATGGGTGGAGCAAAATCAAAGAATTTGTTGAAGGTCTGCATAAGTTACAGACCCTTCTCTATGCCCCACAGCCAAGTGAGCAACCCGCCCTTGCCCTGGCAGAAAGCAAGACATTTGCTCTCTGGAGATGCTGAACCAGCAGGGTTCTGGTCTCAGTGATACCAGGGAGCTAGATAGAAATATGTTGAAGTGGAAGTCCACATTCTGAAGGGTGAGACTTGGAAACCTTCCCTTAACTCCCTGAATGTTGACATCAAGCTTATACTCCCCATTGAGGTGACTGGCAACTCCTTCTTTGGAGAAAGTGACCAGCCTCCCCCACCAAAAAAAGAACTACCAGTACTGACATGGGAGTTACCCAACAAAATGCCTGGGTTCCATCTCATGACTCTACAAGAAAGCTCACCAGTCAGTAAGTCCTACCCCTGTACAGAGGGCTTCCAATCAGCTTTTTATTTCTTGACACCTAAATGAAAACAGGCAGCCAAAGATCTCCAGATATAAAAGGAAATTCTCTAATATGAAAGGTAGATTTAAAAATCAAAAGCAACTAGAATGGGAAAAAAATAAACCATGGAGAAAAGAGAGGCAATGCAAGAGAAAAAAACTTTTATTAACAGTTATTACATCTGTGAAACAACAGGATGAAATAAAAAGGGAATAATGAGTGAACAAGAAAAACCTCTTGAAAATTACAAATATAAAAGAACTATTTTTTAAAATCAATAAAAGAATTGGAAGATAAAGTTGAGAAAATATTCTAGAAAGTAACAGAAAAAGATAATGATGAAATATAAGAAAGTGAAACACTCACACCAAGGCATATCATTGTGAAACGTCTGAATACTAGGGATAAAGAGAAAACCCTAAAAACTTCCAAAGAGAAAAACAGTTCCCACATAAAGAATCACAATGGCATTGGATTTCTTAAAAGTAATACCAGAAGCTAAAAGATAATGGAGAAATGACTTCACGATTCCAAGGAAAATAATTACTTTCTACCTAGACTTTAACACCTGGCCAAACTTTTTGTTTCAGTATAACATTAGAACAGAGGTATTGTCAGATATGTGAAGTGTGGTACACATTTATGGTCACCTATATTTGTCTCTCCTTTCCTTCCTGGTACGCAGAAAACTATACTTCCCAAATCTCTCCAAGTTAGGCAGGGCCATGTGCTCTGATCAAGTGGCTGTGAGCAGAAGTGACATGTGCCACTTCTTGGACAAAGGATTGAAGAAAGAGGTATGAGCTCCATCATGTTGAGATGGTGGACCCACAAGATTGAAGCAGTTTGGAACGCTGAATCACCACATGAAACACAGCTGCCCTGGAGAGTTACCTGACCTCCAGCAGACTTTTGTAAGCCAGAAGAGACATAATATATTAAAGCATTAAGATGTGAGTCTTATTTGTTTCTACAACATAGTCTAGCCTAACCTAACACACAACCTACCAAAAGTATTTCTAAATGCACCATATCTCAAGAAATTAATGGCTACCCTACAACCCAGCAATTCCACTCCTAGGTGCAATTCCACTCCTAGGTGATAAACCAAAAAGAAATGGGTACATACATACTACATACCATAGCAAAAAACAAAAGAATAAACTACTGGTATGTGAAAAAACATGGATGACTCTCCCAAGCATAATGAAAAGTAAAAGAAAGTGAGATATAAAAGAGTATACACTTGGGCTTCCCTGGTGGCGCAGTGGTTAAGAATCTGCCTGCCAATGCAGGGGACACGGGTTCGAGCCCTGGTCCAGGAAGATCCCACATGCCGTGGAGCAACTAAGCCCGTGCACCACAACTACTGAGCCTGGGCTCTAGAGCCTGCGAGCCACAACTACCGAGCCTGTGTGCCACAACTACGGAAGGCTGCGTGCCTAGAGCATGTGCTCCGCAACAAGAGAAGCCACCACAATGAGAAGCTTGCGCACCGCAACGAGGAGTGGCCCCACTCTCCGCAACCAGAGAAAAGCCCACGTGCAGCAACGAAGCCCCAACGTGGCCAAAAATAAAATAAATAAAATAAATAAATTTATAAAATAAAAAAAGTGTATATACTTGATGATTCTTTTACGTGAAGTTCAGGAACAGGTAAAATTGATAGATGGTGATAGAAGTCAGAATAGCGATTACCTTGTTAGGGATGGAGTGATGGTGGAGGACATTGGGAAGAGGCATGAGGGTGCCCTGAAAGCACTGGAGATATTCAGTATCATGATCTGGATGGTGGTTACGTGCATGTGTGTATGTATATATATATATATATATACACACACACACTAATTTATTGGGCTGGACATTTAAGTTTAGTACACTTTACTATATGTTTGTTGTACCTCAACTAAAAAAAATTTTTTAAAGAAACTAGTGGAGACTGTGACTCACCCAAATGAGGACATAAGCCAAAAGTAGGAAAGTATGGGATCCAGGCAATAGGAAATCCCCCAGAGGACAGAGATGAAGGGAATTCCTAAGAAGATGGCGAGTCATAGGATGGAAATAGGCTGGACAGTCACTGTTGGAGCCAGAGGCAGAGGGATCAAAGAGAAGGATCTAGAAAAAAGGGAAAAAATAAACCTGTAGACTATCTTAGTGCTCAACTCTATTCAAGGGAATGTTACTATTCTATCAAAGAATTTGGGGAGGAATTAATGATAAACACATGAAAAACTAAGCAAAAACACAAAAAACGCTATTATTAATGAAAAATGTTACATACATAAACATGTTACCATATTAACTATGGCTGAGCTGTAAACTGAACCAAAATATTGTTATACAATTACATTAGGAGGATGGAAAGAAGGAAAGTAGGGTGGGAGGAGTATGCAGCAAAGGGGTATGGTAAGAAAACTGAATTCTCATCAGGTGCAGAGGAAAACCAGAAGAGAGTGCCTAAATTAGAAAAAAAAAAAAAGGAAATAGCTGCACATGCATATTATTTAGCAAATTGAAAGCAAAGAAAATAACAAACAGTTGAAAATATTTTGCCTCAAGATGGAGAAGGATAGGCAGAGGATTGCTATTTTTCATTACACACCTTGTTATATCATTGACTTTTAAAGCTACAATATAAAGTATTTCTGCACCATGCTGAAGCACTTAAAAGACATCTCAGAAAACTCTAAGAAATCTAAAATAAAAGAAAGTAACTCATTTCAAAGCATATTTTGATCTAATTAATTTTTTTTAAAGGCACGTTTATAGTACCTAGTAATTTTCATTGGTAGAGGAGGTTTGTGAGATGATGTAAAATCATGCTGTAATCCGCTGGGGGATCCAAAAAAGCTGGGACATCAAACCTTGTCAGCCTCAGGGGCTTACTTCAAAGAAAACAGTGTCATGAGGAAAAAAAATTCTATCAGCTATCAATTCTATCATAGCTCATAGCATGATAATATCGTACCAGAATTTTTAGGTGTAATCATTTTTCGTCACTATTTTAAGTCCTGATTGTGTGATTTAAATGTGCTTTTAAAAAGTTAGGTTCTGTTAAAGAGAGCATGGTCCCCTTAAAACAAGGCAATCTGTACCTAGAAAGGCCTAGTCCTGCAACTTAAGAGCCACCAGTGTAGGCAAAAATAATAGGTACAGTGCTAGTTAAGATGCTAAGAGTAGCAAGTAACCAAAAAACTCAAAGTGGCTTAAACAATTAAAAAGAAAGGGGGGGGGGGAATTTACTCATCCAAAAATGCTCAGAGGTAGAGAGATACCAGGCAAGGTTACATCAAGGATGTCACCAAGTATCTAGTTTCCTTCTGTTGCTTTCTGCTTCACATGCGATGGTGTCAGCTCTATCCTAAGGCTGGCACCTCTTTTGGTTTTAAGATTGCTGCTACTCTTTGCCAGCACTAATGTTTCCTCGTTCAAGTCCTTTGGGAAACAGTTGGCATCTGTGACAGATAATGCCAAGCAAAAGTCTCAAATTTGTTTGCAATGGACAGGCTTAGGTCACGTGCCTACTGTTGAACAAGTTGTTGGCCAGGAGATGAAATGCACTGGAGCATTTCAAGTGGGTTCAACCTCTCTAGAACCACATTGATACTTAAATGGAAAGCAAAAAGCTATTGGGAGAGGAGGAGTCGAGACAGACGGAGAAACATCTTTTGTTCAAAGGAAGCTCAGAATGTGTTGGCAGTTGCAAATGGACCATCTTAAGATTGTCACACAGTCCATATATGGGACCTGAAAATACTTATTTCTTTAATTCCTGTTGAAACTTGAAGAGAGAAAGAAAGTCAAGGAGAGCAGAATATTTGGAAGAACAAATGGGGACTTTTCCATAAGTTATATGTAGGAAAAAGCATGTCTCTCCTGCTAGAATAAAGACTAGGGTAACATACATAAATGTATGGTGAAACAAAGGCTTTAGGTTTTCTGACTAAATCAAGTGATCTCAGAATAATAGGCAAACCCTGAGAAAGTCCCTAAGTCGACTCCAGCCTGGGGGAAAACCATAGCATATCAAGCTGTAACTTAAAAGGGTTTGTACAAAAGATCAAAAGATGTAGGATTGGATTCTCCTGAGATTCCTAGGTTGAATTATTTCTATTAAAAAAGGGACAACAATGTCCCTCTTACACAGTGGTCATAAGGATTAAAACAGATATTTAAGTATGTGTGAGAAGTAAGTATGAGACAGTTTGAGGAGAATATGAATAACTGTAAAAGATTGAAAAAGCAGCCTCAGTTCATAATTTAAGATCTTTCTCTATTTCTAAATGAACCATTTCTCAAGAAATTAATGGCTACCCTATGATCCAGCAATTCCAATCCTAGGTGATAAACCAAAAAGAAATGAGTGCATACATACTACATACCATAGCAAAAAACAAAAGAATAAACTACTGGTACATGCAACAACATGGACGACTCTCCCAAGCATAATGAAGAGTAAAAGAAAGTGAGATATAAAAGAGTATACACTTGATGATTCTTTTACATGAAGTTCAAGAACAGGTAATACTAACTGATGGTGATAGAAGTCAGAATAGTGATTACCTTGTTGGGGATGGAGTGATGGTGGTGGACACTGGGAAGAGGCATGAGGGAGCCCTGAAAGCACTGGAGATATTCAATATCTTGATCTGGATGGTGGTTACGTGAATGTATATATATATATAGACAAAAATTTATTGGGCTGGACATTTAAGTTTAGTACACTTTACTATATGTTCCTCAACAACAACAAAAAAATTTTAAACTACTGGAGACCATAACTCACCGAAATGAGGACATCAGCCAAAAGTAGGAAAGCATGGGATTCAGGCAGTAGGAAATCCCCCAGAGGACAGAGATGAAGGGAATTCCTAAGAAGATGATGAGTCCTAGGAAGGCAGCTGTACAATAGGCTGGAGAGTCATGGTTGGAGCCAGAGGAAGTCTGATAAATGTTACACTTAGCTGTAAGTATAAGGCACTTAAAATGGAAAATTGTATAGTTGGGTGGAAAATTACACTACCTTTGACTCCTTTTATCACTTGTGAGGCAGGCCTGCCTTTGGGGACACTGCCATGCTATTTTAAGGGGCACCATCACATCTATTGGAGGCCCATTGGAATTGCAACCCTAGTCCCAGGAGGGAATAAAGTCACATGTATAATGCTGGCCATGTAATCTCAAACCAGTGGGTGATGGAAAATGTCACACAGTGGCAGAAAAACACAGAAAGATTCCATTATTTCAACAAACATGAAACAAACACTGTTCTGGTGTGCATATGAGTTCAAGAGAAACTGAGTGATCATTTTAAGATATGTGAATTTCGTCACTTTTATTCTGTTCGCATTACTTTGGTCAATATGCTTCTTGTGAATGCTGCAACAGAATATTTGATGAGAACTCTTGTTGTTTAGGCTAGACTGCTGCCACAGTAGAACCATAGTACTTAATTTTCTCTACTATTATTCAGATTATTTATATTAATCATGAGATCTTTTAGCCTATTGGCATTAAGACCACTAAACAAGCTCAAACATGGTAGTAATGAACAACACTGTTCTGTGAGTATGGGTTGTATTTACACTAGTTAATATTTATAAAATATTGGGGATATTTTAGACTGGTTTTTACAAAGACAATAAATGGCAAGCGAATATATTTCATTTTGCCTAATATCTCATTGTGTTCTCTCTTAAATGAGCAAATATTTAACAATTGTTTTGCAAAATAGCCTTTAAATTAATAGATATCCTAAAGCAATTTTTAAATATATATTTTTTACCTATTAGAGATATGAAAAATTTATAACAAGCAAGTTCATTGACTTTTTCTTTTTAACATCTTTATTGGAGTATAATTGCTTTAGGATGGTGTGTTAGTTTCTGCTTTATAACAAAGTGAATAAGCTATACATATACATATATCCCCATATCTCCTCCCTCTTGTGTCTTCTTCCCACCCTCCCTATCCCATCCCTCTAGGTGGTCACAAAACACCCAGCTGATCTCCCTGTGCTATGTGGCTGCTTCCCACTAGCTATCTATTTTACGTTTGCTAGTGTATATATGTCCATGCTACTCTCTCACTTCGTCCCAGCTTACCCTTCCCCCTCCCCGTGTCCTCAAGTCCATTCTCTATGTCTGCATCTTTACTCCTGTCCTGCCCCTAGGTTCTTCAGAACCATTATTTATTTATTTATTTATTTCGATTCCATATATATATGTGTTAGCATACGGTATTTGTTTTTCTCTTTCTGACTTACTTCACTCTGTATGACAGACTCTACATCCATCCACCTCACTACAAATAACACAATTTCATTTCTTTTTATGGCTCAGTAATATTCCATTGTATATATGTGCCACATCTTCTTTATCCATTCATCTGTCGATGGACACTTAGGTTGCTTCCATGTCCTGGCTATTGTAAATAGAGCTTCAATGAACACTGTGGTACATGACTCTTTTTGAGTTATGGCTTTCTCAGGGTATATGCCCAGTAGTGGGATTGCTGGGTCGTATGGTAGTTCTATTTTTAGTTTTTTAAGGAACCTCCATACTGTTCTCCACAGTGGCTGTATCAATTTGCATTCCCACCAACAGTGCAAGAGGGTTGCCTTTTCTCCACACCCTCTCCAGCATTTATAGTTTGTAGACTTTTTGATGATGGCCATTCTGACTGGTGTGAGGTGATACCTCATTGTAGTTTTGATTTGCATTTCTCTAGTGATTAGTGATGTTGAGCATCCTTTCATGTGTTTGTTGGCAATCTGTATATCTTCTTTGGAGAAATGTCTATTTAGGTCTTCTGCCCATTTTTGGATTGGGTTGTTTGTTTTTTTGATATTGAGCTGAGCTGCTTGTAAATTTTGGAGATTAATCCTTTGTCAGTTGCTTCATTTGCAAATATTTTCTCCCATTCTGAGGGTTGTCTTTTCATCTTGTTTATGGTTTCCTTTGCTGTACAAAAGCTTTCAAGTTTCATTAGGTCCCATTTGTTTATTTTTGTTTTTCTTTCCATTTCTCTGGGAGGTGGGTCAAAAAGGATCTTGCTGTGATGTATGTCATAGAGTGTTCTGCCTATGTTTTTCTTTAGGAGTTTTACAGTCTCTGGCCTTACACTTAGGTCTCTTAATCCATTTTGAGTTTATTTTTGTGTATGGTGTTAGGGACTGTTCTAATTTCATTCTTTTACATGTAGCTGTCCAGTTTTCCCAATACCACTTACTGAAGAAGCTGTCTTTTTCTGCATTGTATACTGTTGCCTCCTTTATCAAAGATAAGGTGGCCATATGTACAAGGGTTTATCTCTGGGCTTTCTATCCTGTTCCACTGATCTATATTTCTGTCTTTGTGCCAGTACAATACTGTCTTGATGACTGTAGCTTTGTAGTATAGTCTAAAGTCAGGGAGCCTGATTCCTCCAGCTCCATTTTTCTTTCTCAAGGTTGCTTTGGCTATTCAGGGTCTTATGTGTTTCCATACAAATTGTGAAAATTTTTGTTCTAGCTCTGTGAAAAATGTCATTGGTAGTTTGATAGGGATTGAATTGAATCTGTAGATTGCTTTGAGTAGTATAGTCATTTTCACAATGTTCGTTCTTCCAACCCAAGAACATGGTATATCTCTCCATCTGTTTGTATCATCTTTAATTTCTTTCATCAGTGTCTTATAGTTTTCTGCATACACGTCTTTTTTCTCCTTAGGTAGGTTTACTCCTAGGTATTTTATTCTTTTTGTTGCAATGGTAAATGGGAGTGTTTCCTTAATTTCTCTTTCAGATATTTCATCATTAGTGTATAGGAATGCAAGAGATTTCTGTGCATTAATTTTGTATCCAGCTACTTTACCAAATTCATTGATTAGCTCTAGTAGTTTTCTGGTAGTGTCCTTAGGATTCTCTGTGTATAGTATCCTGTCATCTGCAAACAGTGACAGCTTTATTTCTTCTTTTCCGATTTGTATTCCTTTTATTTCTTTTTCTTCTCTGATTGCTGTGGCTAAAACTTCGAAAACTCTGTTGAAAAATAGTGGTGAGAGTGGACAACCTTGTCTTGTTCCTGATCTTAGAGGAAATGGTTTCAGTTTTTCACCATTGAGAACGATGTTGGCTGTGGGTTTGTCATATATGTCCTTTATTATGTTGAGGTAAGTTCCCTCTATGCCTACTTTCTGGAGGGTTTTTATCATAAATTGGTGTTGGATTCTGTTGAAAGCTTTTTCTGTATCTATTGAGATGATCATATGGTTTTTATCCTTCAATTTGTTAATATGGTGTATCACATTGATTGATTTGCATATATTGAAGAATCCTTGCATTCCTGGGATAAACCTCACTTGATCATGGTGTATGATCCTTTTGCTGTGCTGTTGGATTCTGTTTGCTAGTATTTTGTTGAGGAATTTTGCATCTATGTTCATCAGTGATATTAGCCTGTAGTTTTCTTTCTTTGTGACATCTTTGTCTGGTTTTGGTATCAGGGTGATGGTGGCCTCGTAGAATGAGTTTGGAGGTGTTCCTTCCTCTGCTATATTTTGGAAGAGTTTGAGAAGGATAGGTATTAGCTCTTCTCTAAATGTTTGATAGAATTCTCCTGTGAAGCCACCTGGTCCTGGGCTTTTGTTTGTTGGAAGATTTTTAATCACAGTTTCAATTTCAGTGCTTGTGATTGGTCTGTTTATATTTTCTATTTCTTTCTGGTTCAGTCTCGGAAGGTTGTGCTTTTCTAAGAATTTGTCCATTCCTTCCAAGTTGTCCATTTTATTGACATAGAGTTGCTTGTAGTAATCTCTTATGATCCTTTGTATTTCTGCAGTGTCAGTTGTTACTTCTCCTTTTTCATTTCTAATTCTATTGATTTGAGTCTTCTCCCTTTTTTTCTTGATGAGTCTGGCTAATGGTTTATCAATTTTGTTTATCTTCTCAAAGAACAAGCTTTTCGTTTTATTGATCTTTACTATCGTTTCCGTCATTTCTTTTTCATTTATTACTGATCTGATCTTTATTATTTCTTCCCTTCTGCTAACTTTGGGTTTTTTTGTTATTCTTTCTCTAACTGCTTTAGGTGTAAGGCGAGGTGGTTTATTTGAGATTTTTCTTGTTTCTTGACGTAGGATTGTACTGCTATAAACTTCCCTCTTAGACCGGCTTTTGCTGCATCCCATAGGATTTGGGTCATCAAGTTTTCATTGTCAGTTGTTTCTAGGTATTTTTTGATTTCCTCTTTGATTTCTTCAGTCATCTCTTGGTTATTAAGTAGTGTATTGTTTAGCCTCTATGTGTTTGTATTTTTTACAGATTTTTTCCTGTAATTGATATCTAGTCTCAAACCGTTGTTTTTGGAAAAGATACTTGATACGATTTCAATTTTTTTAAATTTACGAAGGCTTGATTTGTGATGCAAGATATGATCTATCCTGGAGAATGTTCCATGAGCACTTGAGAAGAAAGTGTATTCTGTTGTTTTTGGATGGAATGTCCTATAAATATCAATTAAGTCCATCTTGTTTAATGTATCATTTAAAGCTTGTGTTTCCTTATTTATTTTCATTTTGGATCATCTGTCCATTGGTGAAAGTGGGGTGTTAAAGTCCCCTACTATGATTGTGTTACTGTCGATTTCCCCTTTTATGGCTGTTAGCATTTGCCTTATGTATTGAGGTGCTTCTATGTTGGGTGCATAAATATTTACAATTGTTATATTTTCTTCTTGGATTGATCCCTTTATCATTATGTAGTGTCTTTCTTTGTCTGTTGTAATAGTCTTTATTTTAAAGTCTGTTTTTTCTGATATAAGAATTGCTACTCCAGCTTTGTTTTGATTTTCATTTGCATGGAATATCTTTTTCCATCCCCTCACTTTCAGTCTGTATGTGTCCCTAGGTCTGAAGTGGGTCTCTTGTAGACAGCATATATATGGGTCTTGTTTTTGTATCCATTCAGCCAGTCTATGTCTTTTGGTGGGAGCATTTAATCCATTTACATTTTAGGTAGTTATCAATATGTATGTTCCTATGACCATTTTCTTAATTGTTTTGGGTTTGTTATTGTAGGTTTTTTCCTTCTCTTGTGTTTCCTGCCTAGAGAAGTTCCTTTAGCATTTGTTGTAAAGCTGGTTTGGTGGTGCTGAATTCTCTTGGCTTTTGCTTGTCTGTAAATGTTTTAATTTCTCCGTCGAATCTGAATGAGATCCTTGCTGGGTAGAGTAATATTGGTTGTAGGTTTTTCCCTTTCATCACTTTAAATATGTCCTGCCACTCCCTTCTGGCTTGCAGAATTCCTGCTGAAAGATTGGCTGTTAACTTTATGGGGATTCCCTTGTATGTTATTTTTTGTTTTCCCCTTGCTGCTTTTAATATTTTTTGTTTGTATTTAAGTTTTGATAGTTTGATAAATATGTGCCTTGGCATGTTTCTCCTTGGATTAATCCTGTATGGGACTGTCTGCACTTCCTGGACTTGATTCACTATTTCCTTTCCCACATTAGGGAAGTTTTCAACTATAATCTCTTCAAATATTTTCTCAGTCCCTTTCTTTTTCTGTTTTTCTTCTGGGAGCCCTATAATTCAAATGTTTGTGCGTTTAATGTCCCAGAGGTCTCTGAGACTATCCTCAATTCTTTTCATTCTTTTTTCTTTATTCTGCTCTGCAGTAGTTATTTACACTATTTTATCTTTCAGGTCACTTATCTGTTCCTCTGCCTTAGTTATCTGCTATTGATTCCTTCTAGAGAATTTTTAATTTCATTTATTGTGTTGTTCATCATTGTTTGTTTGCTCTTTAGTTCTTCTAGGTCCTTGTTAAATGTTTCTTGTATTTTCTCCATTCTATTTCAAAGATTTTGAATCATCTTTACTATCATTACTCTGAATTCTTTTTCAGGTAGACTGCCTATTTCCTCTTCATTTGTTTGGTCTGGTGGGTTTTTACCTTGCTCCTTCATGTGCTGTGTTTGTCTGTCTTCTCATTTTGCTTAACTTACTGTGTTTGGGGTCTCCTTTTCACAGGCTGCAGGTTCATAGTTCCCTTTGTTTTGGTGTCTGCCCCCAGTGGGTGAGGTTGGTTCAGTGGGTTGTGTAGGCTTCCTGGTGGAGGGGACTGGTGCTGTGTTCTGTTGGATGAGGCTGGATCTTTTCTCTCTGGTGGATAAGACTGAGTCTGGTGGTGTGTTTTGGGGTACCTGTGACCTTATTATGATTTTAAGCAGCCTCTCTGCTAATGGGTGGGGTTGTGTTCCTGTCTTGCTAGTTGTTTGGCATAGGGTGTCCAGCACTGCATCTTGCTGGTTGTTGAGAGGAGCTGGGTCTAGCGTTGAGATGGAGATCTCTGGGAGAACTTTTGCCATTTGATATAACGTGGAGCCGGGAGGTCTCTGGTGGACCAATGTCCTGAACTCGGCTCTCCCACCTCAGAGGCACAGGCCTGACACCCGGCTGGAGCACCAAGACCCTGTCAGCCACACAGCTCAGAAGAAAAGGGAGAAAAAAAGAAAAAATAAATAAAATAAAGTTATTAAAATAAAAAATAATTATTAAAAACTAAAAAAATTAAAAAGTAATTTAAAAAAAAGAAAGAAAAAAGAGAGCAACAAAAGCAAAAAACAAATCTACCAATGATAACAAGCACTAAATATACTAAAAAAAAAAACCAAAAAACGGACAGACAGAACCCTAGGACAAATGTTAAAAGCAAATCTATACAGACAAAATCACACAAAGAAGCATACACATACACACTCACAAAGAGAGAAAAAGGAAAAAATATATATATGTCGTTGCTCCCAAAGTCCACTGCCTCAATTTTGGGATGATTCATTGTCTATTCAGGTATTCCACAGATGCAGAGTACATCAAGTTCATTGTGGAGATTTCATCCATTGCTTCTGAGGCTGCTGGGAGAGATTTCCCTTTCTCTTCTTTGTTCTCACAGCCCCCGGGGTTCAGCTTTGGATTTGGCCCTGCCTCTGCGTGTAGGTCACCTGAGGGCATCTGTTCTTCACCCAGACAGGACGGGGTTAAAGTAGCAGCTGATTAGGGGGCTCTGGCTCACTCAGGCTGCAGGGAGGGAGAGGTACAGAATGCAGGGCGAGCCTGCGGCAGCAGAGGCCAGAGTGACGTTGCACCAGCCTGAGGCACGCCGTGCATTCTCCCGGGGAAGAGAGAGTGTGTTGTCCCTGGATCATGGGACCCTGGCAGTGGCGGGCTGCACAGGCTCCCAGGAGGGGAGGTGTGGATAGTGACCTGTGCTTGCACACAGGCTTCTTGGTGGCTGCAGCAGCAGCCTTAGCGTTTCATGCCCATTTCTGGTGTCTGCGCTGATAGCTGCGGCTCACGCCCGTCTCTGGAGCTCGTTTAGGCAGTGCTGTGAATCCCCTCTCCTCGGGCACCCCAAAACAATGGTCTCTTGCCTCTTAGGCAGTTCCAAACTTTTTCCCTGACTGTTTCCCAGCTAGCTGTGGTCCACTAGCCCCCTTCGGGCTGTGTTCATACAGCCAACCCCAGTCCTCTCCCTGGGATGCGACCGAAGCCTGAGCCTCAGCTCCCAGCCCCCGCCCACCCCGGTGGGTGAGCAGACAAGAAAAGCCTCTCGGGCTGGTGAGTGCTGGTTGGCACCGATCCTCTGTGCGGGAATCTCTCCACTTTGCCCTCCGCACCCCTGTTGCTGCGCTCTCCTCCGTGGCTCCGAAGCTTTCCCCCCACCCCCCGTCTCTGCCAGTGAAGGGGCTTCCTAGTGTGTGGAAACTTTTCCTCCTTCACAGCTCCCTCCCACTGGTGCAGGTCCCATCCCTATTCTTTTGTCTCTGTTGTTTTTTTTTTCTTTTGCCCTACCCAGGTATGTGGGGAGTTTCTTGCCTTTTGGGAAGTCTGAGGTCTTCTGCCAGCGTTCAGCAGGTGATCTGTAAGAGTTGTTCCACATGTAGATGTACTTCTAATGTATTTGTGGGAGGAAGGTGATCTCCACGTCTTACTCTTCCGCCATCTTGACCGTCTCCCCCAAGTTCATTGACTTTTGTGTTTGTATTTAAAGTGACAGAACTAATCGGAAACCAAATTCAAGATGTATTTTCAGGTACTTCAGTGGCATAGCAAATTTGACCCTGAACAGTCAATTCTTTGCAAAGTTCTCATCAGACAAATATGACAGATGATATAAAAATGGCCAAAGTTTGTAAAGACAAAATTGTCTGGCTTCATAATAATGATTACGATAGTAGATCCTATTAAACACTTACTAGGGACTCGGTCCTATCTAAGCATTTTGCCAGTAGGGTTTATTTACTCTTCCACAAAAAAGTAACATAGGTGGTATAATTTCCCCCATTTTACCAGAAGAGGATACTGAAGCACCGAGAGGCTAATTAACTTGCCCAAATCCACAGCTAGTTAAGTGGTGGAGCTAAGGTTTGAACCCAGGCAGTTTGGTTTCAAAGCCCATAGCCACAACTACTTTACAGTAGAGCTAAGACTGCTAAGAACTTATGGGTTTATTCTAGATTTTCATCTTTTTTACTTGAAGGATGTTTCTTTAAAAGATGCTGGTTTTTAATTTTTTAAATACTTTTCATTTTATGTCATATTAAAGCTTTATATTAAATAGTGGAAAAGATGATAAATCAATTTCTAGTACTGTACTTCTACTTTATTTCTATAAAAGGAAGACAATAAAATAGTGTTTTGGACTACAGTATAGGAAAGCATATGTGTGTGGTATAAGAGCAATAAATCTTGATAATACTCTTTAAATCTCTTTAGATTCAGCTCTGGAAAAAAAGGAATGCCTAATGACGATGAACAATAGAGGGAAGTTTGATGACAAGTTTAAGACAATCTTAAATTGAGTTTATAGCTCTGTGTCTCAGACCTTTAGAGAAAAAGTATTCCAGATCAGGATGATGCATGTGACTTTTCAGTCCTCAGTTTTTTCTTTGTGATTGCCTACCTCAGGCTCTTTATTAGAACAACATTTCTATACTAAAGATGAAAAACAGAACTGCTTGATGGCAGTATTTTTATCAAATTCCATCTACTTCAGATATTTAGGAAAATTTTTTTAGCTAAGACTTTCAGAAAATAACCAGAATTACTGCCATATGATTATAAAAACTTATTCTATGACATTTTCAAATCAACCCAATCTACTATCTTCATGTTCCAATTACTTCTCAACGTTTCAAGACAAATATTTAGCAGTTGTCAGTCTTTTTTTTTTTTTTTAAATAATTAATTAATTTATTTATTTATTTATTTTTGGCTGTGTTGGGTCTTCGTTTCTGTGCGAGGGCTTTCTCTAGTTGCGGCAAGCGGGGGGCCACTCTTCATCGTGGTGCGCGGACCTCTCACTATCACGGCCTCTCTTGTTGCGGAGCACAGGCTCCAGTCGCGCAGGCTCAGTAGTTGTGGCTCACGGGCCCAGCCGCTCCACGGCATGTGGGATCCTCCCAGACCAGGGCTCAAACCCGTGTCTCCTGCATTGGCAGGCAGATTCTCAACCACTGCGCCACCAGGGAAGCCCTAGCAGTTGTCAGTCTTTAAAACTAGGAGATGTTCACCATGGTTTTTATTCTCATAATATGTACATTATTGAAAAAGATAAACTAAAAGACAGAGAAAATGCTATCAAATAGCCACCCTTAAAAAAAAGGTGGGGGAGACCTTTGGCTGAGACTTTTGATTTTGGTGGTTCTTATGTTATAGAATCCATTAGACAGCCATTTAGATCTGGTTATATAAAGATTAGGCAACTAAGATATTCCTTCTCTTTTATTACTTGGAATAGCAATACCTCCTCTGCCATTTAATGTATGTTGGTTTGAAAAAATGTTTTTAAAAGTATGAATTATTTAGACAGAACACAGTAAATAAAAGCACTACGTATTTGTATATCTAGGTCAGTTTGAGGAACTGTGTAAGTTTAGTAGCAGCAAAATGTTCACCAAGTTTTCACTGGTTTAATGATTTTAGTAATTTAGTAAAAAATCTCTTCTTAATTATTATTTTTGAAATTTGGGGAATAAATATGCTGATAATTCTTTTTCAACTCTGACATGTAGCAGCAGGACCGTTTTTAAGATTGGGACCCTATGAGGTACTAAAGCAAGCATTCACTTCTCTCACACTTGAGGTCACAAATTTTTGCAAGTCAAAAATGTTGAGCATGCCAAAAATATCATGCTGCACACTACCAAATAAAAGAACACTGTTATTCTTACAAGGAAAGGTTTGACAAGACAGGAAATAGGCAGGGTCAGAGAAGTTTACTTAATACCGAGTCTTATTTAACCATCGTGAAGCCAAAATACAATGACAGTTTAAAAAAAATAAACAAATAGCTGTTACACAAAACAAAACCCCGGGATACATGGTCTCTACTGGAACTGATTATTAGATTTTTAGCAAATACAGGAAGTGGATAACCCCAGAGAACCCTCACAAAATTTCTGGACATCTTCCCCATTTGCTTTTGTCACATGTGCTTCACTGAGACAATGTGGATTAAAGTAGTTTTAATTTGTGGGTAGAAATCTGAACAAAGAAAAATTGATCTTAACATGCTGCAAAATAACTTCATTAAAGGGCAATCATTTTAAAAGCTGCATTCTCCTAAAAATGGGGAGGGAAGAGAAAGAAAAAAGAAAATGGAAGATAGGAAAAATCTAGCTGTTCATTACAATTTTCCATTTTTTGTTTAAACACAGCAGGAGGGCAAAGCTGCTGGCTTCTCTTCATCCTTGCAAATGCCAGGAGGGATTATGCAAACCCCACAACCACCCAAATCTTATTTAAAGTTATAATCATTGTTCTCATTTAATGACTTTCGCCTGCTTTCACTCAAATATTGCTGCATCTTGTTTTCTGCCAGTTTGGACCCACTGGGAGTCGTTGATTCGTAATTGCAGATAAACCTTTTTTTAAAAAAGAAACATGCTACCTTTACAAAAAGCAAACATCAAGTGACATCTAGTGGATGTTTGAATATCATTTTCTAAGGCCTCTGAATAGCAATATTCTCAACAATATATTATCTTAATATTGCTTATAATTTATGTTTCTCAGCTAGAGCCTCTGCCTTTTCCTAAGACAGAAAGACAAGTTGTCAGGTAGAAAAGTTGTCATTTTCTTTTCTCAAAGAAAATTTCTCTTTCCATTAGTATGTGAATAATAATTCTCAGGATAAAGCACCCTGGAAATAACTCATCTGTAACTCATGCTGTAAGTGTGAAAAAAAGGTTACAGTATATCCAACATTGGACATTTTTGAGCAATTATCAACTGTGTGGATGGTTCTTAAGAGAAGATGGCACTTCGAGTCTCAAATTCCTCTTTTTATCTATAATCTTAGAGAACACTATTAATCCAGCAAATCTATATTTGGTCCAAATATTGTCCCTATTTTCCTTGAGAATGCTGTGGGAGAATTACGCAAGTATTTAGGTCCACTTTCCATAACCTTTGGTAATTTTTGCTGGTTCACCACAAGTTACTGAAAACAGTGACTTAATCAGAGTCACACACAAAGCTGTTGAAAACTTAATTGATTGGGATTGCTGAACAGTTCCTCTCCAGAGATTTCATGTGTCTCTGAAAGGCTTCATGGAGAATAAATCCCTTGCATTGATGTCTAGAGACTGCATTTGTAAAAGAGACAGAAAGGGAAATTATTGACTGAGAAATTGAAAGATGGTGTTTAAATTTAGTATTTTCTTTCCTTTCAAGGAAAGGAAACTTGGAATGTGCAACTGTAACCCAAATGCCAGCTGTCTGGTTGTCCCCAAGTCTTCCAGTCTTTTAGAGTTGCTCTTCATTTTAATAATAAAACACACACACACACACACACACACACACAGCCCTGCCTGAAGCCCTTCTCTGACTTCCTGCAGAAAATCTATCATCCCTTTCCGCCCTGCATTCCCCCAATAATTTCAAGAATTCTTGGGAACTCTGCTTATTCTTAATCTCAGCTCTGCATCAAGCTTAATACTACTGTCTTATTCTTTATCCACTTCAGCCCAAATGCAAACTTTTTTTTTGCTTTTTGCCCCTGCTCCAAAGTGACACTTAAGCAATGTGTGTAGTCAACTTTATTGAAGTTTGGGTAATAGGAGGGAAGCTAAAGCACAGACGGCTCAGTAAACAGATTAAAATGTAATCTATGCAGTGATACTATGTCTGGGCTTTGTTTCAAAATAATTCATCGGGGTTGGGGATGGGGGAATAGGTGGAGACACAGAAGAAACAAAATCAGCTAAGAGCTGATAATTGTTGAAGTTGAGTGATGAGTACATGGGATTCCTCATACTACTAATTCTACTTTTGTACGTGATTGAAATTTGTATAATAGCTATTTGAGACAGTAAGTTCCTTGATCATCCCTGATGCAGGAAATTTCTCTGGCTTGCAGTCCCTTCTCCAATTAGCCTCCTACCACATTTTGGGACCCCCTCCCAGAACTTCTGAGTCTCACTGCCTCTCCTCCTTCTCAGGCTGCCCAAGCAAGCCTTGAGCTCTGGGACACACTGTAATACAGGGGGAGCCCAGCAGAATGGTTTGCTGATTCCCTAAAAATTCAAGAAACCAGTTTTCACCCTAAGAGGAATTTTGCCCTAGCTTTACAGAATAACATCAGGTAAAACTAGCATAACACCTGGAGTGTATAGAATTTTTTAAAAAGTTAGTTCTCTTCCTCTTACTATTTGTATTTTAATTGAAGTCCTGACAATTGATTCTAACAAAAGTTAATATAGATAGTGTATCAGGACAAAGCAGCTAAAAGATGATATTCTATACCTACAAACAAGCCTTGGGGAGAAATAACAAGTAAACTGTGGCAAAAGGGTAATTATTTTTGCCTTTTAACAAAAGATGTTCAATGTAGACGTTGTGTCATACATAAATAAAACGATCTTTAAAAATAATTTTTTTTTTTTTTTTTTGCTACTCAATTATACTGCAGTAGCCAAGTGCTAGGCAGCTATCCCAGTAGGCTCACCAGAGGTGCATGGGAGGCCTGCGGAGTCTGAACCCTGCCCCCAGCCATGAACTTGGTGAGGGGGGGAGGGAGGTGCACCCCTGGCTCCCGGCTCCTGATGGTGATTAACCCAGTCTCTCTCCTATCTTAGCATCAGTTAGCAACCGCTCCTTTCCCTTTGTCTGCTTTGGCCTAGAAAATGAAAGCTTTGCTTAGTGCAGGTCTGAAGTCAGCTGAGACTAACGTTCAAACCCCCAAAAAATGTGTGCTTACAAAAAGAGGAAATGAGGTCATGTAAGGAAAAAGACTTTTCACGCTTTTCACAAAATACATGTACAGGAAGAATAAGAGAATTCACTCTGGATGATTATGCTAATAATGCAAAGGTAGAAACTGTGCCTGTTGTCCCCTTTTAATATTCCCAAGAGGAAGGAAAGGGATTCAGAGATTTGGGGACGGGGAGGGAGCCACTTGCCACAGGCCTCTGAGCAAGGGACTCAAAAAAGTGGACGTGTTACCATTGGCATGTGCCATTGTCCCCAAACACATGCGAGACAATGTCAGCACTCACTTCTGGCTCTAAATTGAAAAAACACTTCCTCTTCTTCTGCCAGCACCATTTTCCCTCCTCCTCACCCCTGGAGTCTGACACAGTTTCCATTCCGAGGAGACCCGGTAATGACTCCAAGGAGACTGGGTAACATATTCCAATGAAAGAGCTGGCAGACAGCGTGAGACAGCACGGGGATAAGTTTAGGCTGACATGAATTAGGAAACATTTTCAAGTTACCCTTTGAAGTTTTTATTGCCTTATCATCAAACGGCTTCTCTTCTTTGGCTGTATATTGATTTTTCTGACTATGAAAAAACGTTTCATCTCTTCTATGATAATCAAACACAGTCTCAGTCAACGGGCACCTTCTTTTTTCTGAACCGTATTATTGCACATTTCATGGAATTATCCTACACTCCCCATCTGACAGGACCCCCATACAGCATTAGTCTCTTTCTAATGTTATTTTCCCTGTCATGCCCAACAATATAATGTTTACATTCCAAACATATAGCTAGCTGCAGGGATCATATCATTATTTGCGTTTGCTCTAGTCAAGGTCTATTTTATGAGAGCTTCCTGTCATTTGTCCTGATCTATGCTACTGTTTGTCAAAACATCACCTCTGAAATTGCCTGCTTCCCTAAGATGCCAGAAAAAAAATATTTCATGTCAACTAAAAATTAAGTCATTATAAATCCCACAGAGGTTTCTAAATGGGGCCACCCTTGGGGTTTTATTTTTCTTTAAGTATAATGCGCTTTCTAATAGTCAAAGTGATTGGACTTGAAGAGTATTTTTGTCATATTTCCCCTCTAGCCCCTGGCACATCAGGAAATAGTCACAAAAAGGTTGCTTCTTTTTAATCTACTTGTACAATGTGTGATGACAGGGCCAACCTCATATTTGGTTCAGTGTTCATACCTGAGTGGAAAGTTGGGTTAACATCTTTCCTGAGTGGAGAAGGGGTATGAGACCCTTAATCAGGAACCTGGAAACTAGCCCTACAACTGCTGTGGTTTGGTTGGTTTCGTGACCCCAAACACATAGCCTCCTTTAGGCTCAGGCAGTTCATTTGTTATCTAACAATGTCTTAGGTCAGCTTGAAAGATGCAGTCCCTGTTTTGTTCTTACAGTTTCTCACTGTCATTTCCATCCATCTTTCCTTTGCCATCCTCTGTGCTCATTAGCTGGCTATTTTGGTGATGGCTTCTTAACCTCATTGTCACAGACATCAGATTAATATCAATTCCTGAAGCTCAGCTCTGGTGATGTTACCCTTTGCCCCAGACTCTTCCATGGCTGGCCATTGCTTCCCTGGTGTTTAGGACCCAACAGAGTGAACCTGCAACCTACAATTCCAGGATACTTACCAGCGATTTTCTATATGTCCTTTACACTCCAGTCTATTTGAACTTTCCTTTTGCCATTTTATGAATATGCCTTGTGTCTTCTTTGTATTTTCAAGGTATATCGCCTACTGCAGAGATTTCTATATTTATCTTACTTCCCCTGCTAGATGGTAACATTCCTGAAGATGATTGTGACCATTTATTGACCAAATATTCTTTGCTATGGACTGTGTGAGATACTTTACATCCATCAACTCTAGATTTTCTAATAATGTAAGGTGGATATTACTATCTTGATTTTTCAGATGGGAAGATAGTGGTTAGATGACATCCTCAAGATCATGTAGCTAGCATGTGACAGCTCATGTCTTAGTTGTTTCACGTATATCATCTAGAAAAACACTAAATTGAATGAATGATGATGCTGGCACTTGTTCAGCACACAGATGCTAGGCAATTACAAGTGTGAATAAATGAATGAATGACGGGATTTTATACCTTAAATTAGCCCCCTAAATTTAGATAATTGCCACCAGGTGGCAGTAGTTCTCCACAGCCATACAGTCTGGTCGCAAGATTCACTAAATGGAATAAGAGAGCTGGAAGGGACCCTGGAGATTATCTGACGCGTTTGCCCTATTTTATGCTAAGAAAATTGAGAATCCGTAAAGTTATTTTATTTACTCAACATCTTTTAGTTAGTGAAAGAGCGGAACTTAAACTTAGGTCTAAAATTCCCAAATCCAGTGTTTTACCGTTAGACCAACTTGTATATTTTTTCTTCAAAACTTATAATTTATAGTAATAATTTTCCCACTGAGTATTAAAATATTCAGTAAAATAGTAAATGTAATCAAAATTAAACAAATATATTTTATCATAAAGTTTTAAGTGTTTCCCTTAACCAAGTAATATAGTTTTCATGTTAAAAGATGTTAAGCTATAGATAATGCAAAAAGGAAAAATACCAGCAATTCCAACAGGCAGAGATAATCATTATTTTGGAATATATTCTCCCAGAGGATTCTTTACTCATCTGTAAAACCCATTTTTTAAAATTAGGATCAAACCAAGACATAATTTAGTAATTTGTTAACTATAATTTCTCTCTATAATCTTACTTTCATAAATAGTTAATTGACATTATCTTTAGGAGACCTCCTGGATCTTAAAAATTCTCCCAAATTAACCACGTTTAGTTGCTAGTAAAGGAAGACCATTTTCAAATTTATTTTTATTTATTTATTTAACATCTTTATTGGAGTATAACTGCTTTACAATGGTGTGTTAGTTTCTGCTTTATAACAAAGTGAATCAGCTTTACGTATACATATATCCCCATATCTCCTCCTTCTTGCGTCTCCCTCCCACCCTCCCTATCCCACCACTCTAGGTGGTCACAAAACACCCAGCTGATCTCCCTGTGCTATGCGGCTGCTTCCCACTAGCTATCTATTTTACATTTGGTAGTGTATATATGTCCATGCCACTCTCTCACTTCATCCCAGCTTACCCTTCCCCCTCCCCATGTCCTCAAGTCCATTCTCTATGTCTGCGTCTTTATTCTTGTCCTGCCCCTAGGTTCTTCAGAACCATTATTTTTTTTCTTTAGATTCCATATATATGTGTTAGCATACGGTATTTGTTTTTATCTTTCTGACTTAACTTCACTCTGTATGACAGACTCTAGGTCCATCCACCTCACTAGAAATAACTCAATTTCGTTTCTTGTTATGGCTGGGCAATATTCCATTGTATATATGTGCCACATCTTCTTTATCCATTCATCTGTTGATGGACACTTAGGTTGCTTCCATGTCCTGGCTATTGTAAATAAAGCTGCAATGAGCATTGTGGTATATGACTCTTTTTGAATTATGGATTGCTCAGGGTATACGGCCAGTAGTGGGATTGTTGGGTCGTATGGTAGTTCTATTTTTAGTTTTTTAAGGACCCTCCATACTGTTCTCCATAGTGGCTGTATCCATTTACATTCCCACCAACAGTGTAGGAGGGTTCCCTTTTCTCCACACCCTCTCCAGCATTTATTGTTTGTAGATATTTTGATGATGGCCATTCTGACTGGTGTGAGGTGATACCTCATTGTAGTTTTGATTTGCATTTCTCTAATGATTAGTGATGTTGAGCATCCTTTCATGTGTTTGTTGGCAATCTGTATATCTTCTTTGGAGAAATGTCTATTTAGGTCTTCTGCCCATTTTTGGATTGGGTTGTTTGTTTTTTTGATATTGAGCTGCATGAGCTGCTTGTATATTTTGGAGATTAATCCTTTGTCAGTTGCTTCGTTTGCAAATATTTTCTCCCATTCTGAGGGTTGCCTTTTCGTCCTGTTTATGGTTTCCTTTGCTGTGCAAAAGCTTTGAAGTTTCATTAGGTCCCATTTGTTTATTTTTGTTTTTATTTCCATTTCTCTGGGAGGTGTGTCAAAAAGGATCTTGCGGGCTTCCCTGGTGGCGCAGTGGTTGAGAATCTGCCTGCCAATGCAGGGGACACGGGTTCGAGCCCTGGTCTGGGAAGATCCCACATGCCGCGGAGCAACTAGGCCCGTGAGCCACAACTACTGAGCCTGCGCGTCTGGAGCCTGTGCTCCACAACAGGAGAGGCCGCAATAGTGAGAGGCCCACGCACCGCGATGAAGAGTGGCCCCCACTTGCCACAACTAGAGAAAGCCCTCGCACAGAAACGAAGACCCAACACAGCCAAGAATAAATAATAAATAAATAATAAATAAGTTAAAAAAAATTTTAAAAAAAATTAAAAAAAAAAAAAAAAAAGGATCTTGCTGTGATGTATGTCATAGAGTGTTCTGCCTATGTTTTCCTCTTCCTAAGAGTTTAATAGTGTCTGGCCTTACATTTAGGTCTTTAATCCATTTGGAGTTTATTTTTGTGTATGGTGTTAGGGACCGTTCTAATTTCATTCTTTTCCATGTAGCTATCCAGTTTTCCCAGCACCACTTATTGAAGAGGCTGTCTTTTCTCCATTGTGTATTGTTGCCTCCTTTATCAAAGATTAGGTGACCATATGTGTGTGGGTTTATCTCAAGGCTTTCTATCTTGTTCCATTTAAATATATTTCTGTTTTTGTGCCAGTACCGTATGGTCTTCATTACTATAGCTTTGTAGTATTGTCTGAAGTCAGGGAGCCTGATTCCTCCAGCTCCGTTTTTCTTTCTCAAGATTGCTTTGGCTATTCGGGGTCTTTTGTGTTTCCAGACAAATTGTGAAAATTTTTGTTCTAGTTCTGTGAAGAATGCCATTGGTAGTTTGATAGGGATTGCATTGAATCTGTAGATTGCTTTGGGTAGTATAGTAATTTTCACACTGTTGATTCTTCCAACCCAAGAACATGGTATATCTCTCCATCTGTTTGTATCATCTTTAATTTCTTTCATCAGTGTCTTATAGTTTTCTGCATACACGTCTTTTGTCTCCTTAGGTAGGTTTACTCCTGGGTATTTTATTCTTTTTGTTGCAATGGTAAATGGGAGTGTTTCCTTAATTTCTCTTTCAGATTTTTCATCATTAGTGTATAGAAATGCAAGGGATTTCTGTGCATTAATTTTGTGTCCTGCTACTTTACCAAATTCATTGATTAGCTCTACTAGTTTTCTGGTAGCATCTTTAGGATTCTCTGTATAGTATCATGTCATCTGCAAACAGTGACAGCTTTATTTCTTCTTTTCCTATTTGGATTCCTTTTATTTCTTTTTCTTCTCAGATTGCTGTGGCTAAAACTTCGAAAACTATCTTGAATAATAGTGGTGAGAGTGGACAACCTTGTCTTGTTCCTGATCTTTGAGGAAATGGTTTCAGTTTTTCACCATTGAGAATGATGTTGGCTCTGGTTTTGTCATATATGGCCTTCATTATGTTGAGGTAAGTTCCCTCTATGCCTGCTTTCTGGAGGGTTTTTATCATAAATGGGTGTTGAATTTTGTTGAAAGCTTTTCTGCATCTATTGACATGATCATATGGTTTTTATCCTTCAATTTGTTAATATGGTGTATCACATTGATTGATTTGCATATATTGAAGAATCCTTGCATTCCTGGGATAAACCCCACTTGATCATGGTGTATGATCCTTTTTTTTTTTTTTTTTTTGATCCTTTTAATGTGCTGTTGGATTCTGTTTGCTAGTATTTTGTTGAGGATTTTTGCATCTATGTTCATCAGTGATATTGGCCTGTAGTTTTCTTTCTTTGTGACATCTTTGTCTGGTTTTGGTATCAGGGTGATGGTGGCCTTGTAGAATGAGTTTGGGAGTGTTCCTCCCTGTGCTATATTTTGGAAGATTTTAAGGAGGATAGGTGTTAGCTCTTCTCTGAACATTTGATCGAATTCGCCTGTGAAGCCATCTGGTCCTGGGCTTTGTTTGTTGGAAGATTTTTAATCACAGTTTCAATTTCAGTGCTTGTGATTGGTCTGTTTATATTTTCTATTTCTTCTTGGTTCAGTCTTGGAAGGTTGTGCTTTTCTAAGAATTTTTCCATTTCTTCCAGGTTGTCCATTTTACTGGCATATAGTTGCTTGTAATAATCTCTCATGATCCTTTGTATTTCTGCAGTGTCAGTTGTTACTTCTTTTTCATTTCTAATTCTATTGATTTGAGTCTTCTCCCTTTTTCTCTTGATGAGTCTGGCTAATGGTTTATCAATTTTGTTTACCTTCCTAAAGAATCAGCTTTTCGTTTTATTGATCTTTGCTATCGTTTCCTTCATTTCTTTTTCATTTATTTCTGATCTGATCTTTATGATTTCTTTCCTTCTGCTAACTTTGGGGGGTTTTTTGTTCTCCTTTCTCTAATTGCTTTAGGTGTAAGGTTAGGTTGTTTATTTGAGATGTTTCTTGTTTCTTGAGGTAGGATTTTATTGCTATAAACCTCCCTCTTAGAACTGCTTTTGCTGCATCCCATTGGTTTTGGGTCATTGTGTTTTCTTTGTCATTTGTTTCTAGGTATTTTTTGATTTCCTCTTTGATTTCTTCAGTGATCTCTTGGTTATTAAGTAATGCATTGTTTAGCCTCCATGTATTTGTATTTTTTACAGATTTTTTCTTATAATTGATATCTAGTCTCATAGCATTGTGGTTGGAAAAGATACTTGATATGATTTCAATTTTCTTAAATTTACCAAGGCTTGATTTGTGACCCAAGATATGATCTATCCTGGAGACTATTCCATGAGCACTTGAGAAGAAAGTGTATTCTGTTGTTTTTGGATGGAATGTCCTATAAATATCAATTAAGTCCATCTTGTTTAATGTATCATTTAAAGCTTGTGTTTCCTTATTTATTTTTATTTTGGATGATCTGTCCATTGGTGAAAGTGGGGTATTAAAGTCCCCTACTATGATTGTGTTACTGTCGATTTCCCCTTTTATGGCTGTTAGCATTTGCTGTATGTATTGAGGTGCTCCTATGTTGGGTGCATAAATATTTACAATTGTTATATCTTCTTGGATTGATCCCTTGATCATTATGTAGTGTCTTTCTTTGTCTCTTGTAATAGTCTTTATTTTAAAGTCCATTTTGTCTGATATGAGAATTGCTTCTCCAGCGTTCTTTGATTTTCATTTGCATGGAATATCTTTTTCCATCCCCTCACTTTCAGTCTGTATGTGTCCCTAGGTCTGAATTGAGTCTCTTGTAGACAGCATATATATGGGTCTTGTTTTTGTATCCATTCAGCCAGTTTATGTCTTTTGGTGGGAGCATTTAATACGTTTACATTTAAGGTAGTTATCAATATGTATGTTCCTATTACCATTTTCTTAATTGTTTTGGGTTTGTTATTGTAGGTCTTTTCCTTCTCTTGTGTTTCCTGCCTAGAGAAGTTCCTTTAGCATGTGTTTTAAAGCTGGTTTGGTGGTGCTGAATTCTCTTAGCTTTTGCTTGTCTGTAAATGTTTTAATTTCTCCGTCACATCTGAATGAGATCCTTGCTGGGTAGAGTAATCTTGGTTGTAGGTTTTTCCCTTTCATCACTTTAGATATGTCCTGCCACTCCCTTCTGGCTTGCAGAATATCTGCTGAAAGATCGGCTGTTAACTTTATGGGGATTCCCTTGTATGTTATTTGTTGTTTTTCCCTTTCTGCTTTTAATATTTTTTCTTTGTATTTAATTTTTGATAGCTTGGTTAATATGTGTCTTCGTGTGTTTCTCTTTGGAATTATCCTGTATGGGACTTTCTGTGCTTCCTGGACTTGATTAACCATTTCCTTTCCCACATTAGGGAAGTTTTCAACTATAATCTCTTCAAATATTTTCTCAGTCCCTTTCTTTTTCTCTTCTTCTTCTGGGTCCCCTATAATTCAAATGTTGGTGTGTTTAATGTTGTCCCAGAGGTCTCTGAGACTGTCCTCAATTCTTCCATTCTTTTTCCTTATTCTGCTCTGCAGTAGTTATTTCCAGTATTTTATCTTCCAGGTCACTTATCTGTTCTTCTGCCTCGGTCATTTTGCTATTGATTCCTTGCAGAGAATTTTTAGTTTCATTTATGGTGTTGTAAGAACACTCACAAAAAGAGAAAAAGGAAAAAAAAAATATATCATTGCTCCCCAAGTCCACCACCTCAATTTTGGGATGGTTCGTTGTCTACTCAGGTATTCCACAGATGCAGGGGACATCAAGTTGATTGTGGAGATTTAATCTGCTGCTCCTGAGGCTGCTGGGAGAGTTTTCCCTTTCTCTTCTTTGTTTGCATAGCTCCTGGGGTTCAGCTTTGGATTTGGCCCCGCCTCTGCATGTAGGTCACGTGCGGGCATCTGTTCTTCACCCAGACAGGATGGGGTTAAAGTAGCAGCTGATTAGGGGGCTCTGGCTCACTCAGGCCGCGGGGAGTGAGGGGCATGGAATGCGGGGTGAGCCTGCAGCGGCAGAGGCCATTATGACGTTGCAGCAGCCTGAGGCGCGCCTTGTGTTCTCCCAGGGAAGTTGTCCCTGGATCACGGCACCCTGGCAGTGGCAGGCTGCACAGGCTCCTGGGACGGGAGGTGTGGAGAGTGACCTGTGCTTGCACACAGGCTTCTTGGTGGCTGCAGCAGCAGCTTTAACGTTTCATGCCCGTCTCTGGTGTCCGCACTGATAGCCATGGTTCGCACTCGTCTCTGGAGCTCGTTTAGGCAGTGCTCTGAATTCCCTCTCCTCGCCCACACCGAAACAGTGGTCTCTTGCCTCTTAGGCAGTTCCAGACTTTTTCCCGGACTCCCTCCCGGCTAGCTGTGGCGCACTAGCCCCCTTCAGGCTGTGTTCATGCAGCCAACCCCAGTCCTCTCCCTGGGAACTGACCTTCGAAGCCCGAGCCTCAGCTCCCAGCCCCCACCCATCTCAGCCAGTGGGTGAGCAGACAAGCCTCTCGGGCTGGTGAGTGCTGTTCAGCACCAATCCTCTGTGTGTGAGTCTCTCTGCTTTGCCCTCTGCACCCCTGTTGCCATGCTCTCCTCCATGCCTCCAAAGCTTCCCCCCCACTACCCACTGTCTCCTCCAGTGAAGGGGCTTCCTAGTGTGTGGAAACTTTTCCTCCTTCACGGCTCCCACCCAGAGGTGCAGGTCCTGTCCCTATTATTTTGTCTTTTTTTTCTTTTTTCTTTTGCCCTACCCAGGTATGTGGGGAGTTTCTTGCCTTTTGGGAAGTCAGGTCTTCTGCCAGCGTTCAGTAGGTGTTCTGTAGTTGTTCCACATGTAGATGTATTTTTGATGTATTTGTGGGGAGCAAGGTGGTCTCTACGTCTTACTCTTCCGCCATCTTGAAGGTCCGACCATTTTTAATATATTTTTCTTCATATACTTCTTGAGAAGATTCCCTCAGTGAAAATTTCAGTTTCATTTATATTTTTCCCTTTTCTCATTCTCTTTTCAGTAAGTAAAAGAGCAATGTCAGGGCTTCCCTGGTGGCGCAGTAGTTGAGAATCCTCCTGCAAATGCAGGGGACACGGGTTTCCTCCCTGGTCTGGGAAGATCCCACATGCCGCTGAGCAACTAAGCCCCGTGCGCTACAACTACTGAGCCTGTGCTCTAGAGCCTGTGAGCCACAACTACGAGCCCGTGTGCTGCAACTACTGAAGCCCACGTGCTTAGAGCCAGTGCTCCGCAAAAAGTGAAGCCACCGCAATGAGAAGCCTGTGCACCGCAACAAAGAGTAGCCCCTGCTCACCGCAACTAGGGAAACCCTGTGCGCAGCAATGAAGACCCAATACAGCCAAACATAAATAAATTTTTAAAAAAAGAGAGCAATGTCAAAACACTGTGTACACAATCCATCCAAATGGAGATGTCTTTCAGCAAAAGGCATTTTACTTTCACTTTTGAGAAATTGTTCCTCCCCACCTCACCTCTCTTCTCAGGATGATGATACAATACTAGAGGGTATTTCTCAGCTAAAAGGATCAGGTCAGTTACAAAAATAGTATATTTTACACTAATGAGCAGAAGATAAAATGGCTCCAAATGCCTAATCAAAGATCACAGTATTACCTTTACTTGAGTGATTACATGCCTCTTAGCGTGGATTTTGCATGTAAAGCTTTCTCTGCGTCCAGGGATGCTCTCTGAATCTATAATTATTACTACAAAAATTATCGTTGAATTTTGGCCCACATGATTTCTGTCCTCTGTAATTGTCAATTCTTGTAACTCAATCTATCACCATTACCTTAAGGGTATATGTAGTAGAGGTTAGCAGTAGGAAAAGAAAGTTGTGAGGGGTGGGGGTTGGGGGGTGTGTGTGTTGGTGTGTTGGTGCTCTCCTAACAAGGACCACTGCTGGAGCTGAAGTGGGGAAAGAAGAGCAAATGAGAAGTTGGATCAAGTGTGATTTGGGGATGGTCAAAGCAAGAGGATCGGGGTAGGTAGGAGCCCTGCTGAGAATGGTCTATATGACAACTTGGACTCAGTACTTATGTAATTATGTTAATATGTCCAAGGTCCATTAACCCCAAACACAAAACTCCAAGTACCTACATATCTCAGCCCTCTAGTCTTCTCATTCTTTCACTGATAAGATGGAAAATGAATTTGAGGAAATAATCATTTGACATCTCCTGCCAGGTGGGATGGAGATGGTCACATGGCAAGAAATACAGTACATTCCCTACATACACACGAGTTCCGTTCTGAGAGCGCGTTCATAAGTCCAATTTGTTCCTACGTCCAACAAAGTTAGCCTAGATACCCAACTAACTAACTAACAATCAGCTATACAGCAGAGGATTGTAATAGGTTTATAATACTTTTCACACAAATAATACATAAAAAACAAACACAAAAAATAAAACATTTTTAATCTTACAGTACAGTACCTTGAAAAATACAGTAGTATAGCACAACAGCTGGCATACAGGGGCTGGCATCGAGTGAACAGGCAAGAAGAGTTACTGATTGGAGGAGGGAGAGGAGGTGGGAGATGGTAGAGCTGAAGGATCGTCAGCAATAGGAGATGGAGGGCAAGATGCAATTTCACTCACGCCTGACGTTGATGGCAGAGGTTCTGGTTCCTTGCTGGATTCAATTCTATCTACCCTCTTGAAAAAACGATCCAGTGGTGTCTGGGTAGTAGCTCTTTTATTCTCATCGTAGATGACACGGTAGCACTGGATTGCATTCTGAACGGCTGCTGCAACCTTTGTGTACCGTTCTGTGTTCAGGTCCTGTGCCTCAAAAACTAACAGTGCCTCCTCAAATAAAGAAAATCCCCTTGCCATTTCCTGCGTCATGAATCTCTTCGGTTCTTCAGTTACTTCTTCTTCCTCTTGTCTCTCTTCATCCCTTCTCTGGGCCTCCAATACCTGGCACTTCTTAGCAGTACCAGCTACATCACCACTGCTTTTATGCTTGCTTCCGGACATCCTGGGCTTGAAATAAAGATACTGTACTACTGTACTCTGTACAGTACTGTAAAGTACACAAAAGCAAACCACTTGTAGAGGATGCACATACGTGACAATGTACGCCAGACACATGAACTAACTTACGTGATTGGACATGCAGATGCATGTTCGCATCTTTGAAAGCCTGCAACTTGAAGGTTCATACGTAGGGGACTTACTGTACTGTGTAGGGAAGGTGCTCTGAAATCCAAATCTTGGGCGTTCCCCCACCTATATCCCCCCATTCATTTAGGCTGCCTGTTTAAACACTAGTATGTAGCTTCCTCTACAGATAGCCACCAAGGGAAATTAACTGAAGGAGCATCAGATTAGTTTGTAGGAGTCTCCCTGATTATTTCTCTTCTGATGAATACAGCACCAAGGACAGGAGTGGATAGTGGGCATCATTAGTGAGTGAGGCAGAACTGTCAAGGGAGAGGAAAACTGCCTAGTTTCTGCCTGGAAAGAAACTGAATGGTAATTGCTATTCAATTTGTAGTTAATTGATAATCAAAGTGCAGCCCTACATGTGAAAATGATGCTTCTCTTTGGTCATCAGTAAAAAACTGGTTTCCTTTGTAGCAGAAAGGAAGACTTGCCCTAATAAAGTGCTGCTTCTTGGTTTTCCTTTGCTACCAACTGAATCTAGCTGACTGAAATAAGGCAAAGCTGAAATGAGCTCAGGAACCAAGCCTCATTAACATAGGGTTTCACTTCCTAGAAAACTGGTCCAGACCACTATTTAGGTGTTTCTATTCTGCAGTTATTCACTATTCCATCCACTTTTGTTTCATACTCTTTTCTAAACGTTGTACTTCATAATAAAACAAAGTAAAAATATTATATTTGAACTTTACATACATAACAGAGAAGATGTCCAATAATCCCAACCCAACAGACTGTATTGTACTCTTTCACATGGCATTTCCTTTTCTTGCTTTTTCCATATGGCATTTGCACTTTCTTTGCTTTTTTCACTGTTTTAGGCAAGTTCCATGAGTCTGCCCTATGCCACTGTTAAGGAAAAACAGCTTTTATCCTTCCTGTGTAGGGAAAAACCTAGTTCTTTCCTAACATCTTTCCTCCCTGTGAGTCTCCTTTACTACTCACAGAAAACACTTCACTTCTGGGCACCAAACGTGTGCAAGCTTTTTCCCACACCAAGCAATTCTCTGACACCAGCTGCATGTTCTACAATTTCTCAATTCTGACACTGTGTACTTGGAGATAGCCTCAGATACTGCAGGTTAAGGGCTCAGTCCCATAAGACTGACCACTCTCCCCCAGCCATCCCTCCCACCACACTCAGACACCAGCTGCAAGCTCAGGTTTTCACCTGTGCTTCTGACCAACTACAGAAGTTCCAAAGACCTCCTCTCCTTGGGGTCGATTAATTTGCTAGAGCAGTTCACAGAACTCAGGAAAACACTAATGTTTACTAGTTTATTATAAAAGGATATAAAAGATACAGGTGAAAATACAGATGGGAGAGGTGCAGAGGGCAAGATACGTGGGAAGGGGCACGGAGCTTCCATAACCTGTCCAGGCGCACCACTCTCCCAGCGCAACCTGTGAGCTCTCTGAGCCCTATTTTTGGGGGGATTTTATAGAGGCTTCATCACGTAGGAACGATCCACGATTACTTCCAATTTCAGCCCTTCTCCCTTCACAAGAGAATGGGGCTGGGGGGGGGGCACGGGGTGGGCACTGAAAATTCCAAGCTTCTGATCATGTCTCGGTCCGTCTTTCCAGTGACCAGCCCTCATTCAGGAGCCATCCGTGTCAGGAACAGAGGTCAAAGACCAATATAGAACAAGAGATGCTCCCAGTGTTCTTATCACCAGGGGGTCAGAGACCAATATCTATTTTCTGTTATCTCACAGCCACTCTCTTCTATAGATTAAATTCACTGATCCTAGCTTCAGTCTCTCAGGTCACATATGACAAGCCTAATTCCCTGAGTCTTTAGACTATAAGAACATCTATTATATCCCTGGGACCTTCTCACCCCCCACCCCATTCCTCCCATCCCAACAAATACACTTCTCCAGACAAAAACCAAAACTTAAGACAAAAAAAAAACTCCACACCAGGTCTCTCATCTATCCCCCATGGATATCATTCTGGTCTCTAATTTTAGAGTAGCTTTAGATCTGAGCATCTTCCTTTAAGTATGGTACCAAGATGGAAACATATTCCGGGTATGAACAAACTAGAGGAAGATTTTCATTAACCATCTCTTCCATTCTATATTCTCTTTACCACTCGAAAGACTGAAGATACTGCAAAGAACATGAGCTTTGAAGCCACAGGACCTGAATTTTAATAGTGGTCATCATTAGCTGAAATGTCTCTGAGCCGATTTTTGTTATCTACAAAAACTGTTTTATCTGTTCTCCCACAGGCATGTTATGAGAAAGAAATGAGCAGTTTGTAAGTGCTTAATATAGTGGACTTAATGTTAACAGTGTAAGCTAAGACCATATCTCTTGGTAGTCACATCATACTCTTTGTTCGTATTCAACTGTTACTATGTATTGGTCAGGGTTCAGAGAACCTGACTGGCTAGTTTAGCAGAAAAGAATTTATTTAAATTTTACTGACTTCAGAAATAACTTATACCATGACCCAGTACAAACATGCACACATAAATATATAATTCAAATAATCTTCACAATTTTACCCATCTGACATGTTGTCCTCTGCAGTTTTTCTATTCAATTTTTTTTTTTAATGCTAGTTATGACCCACTGAGTTGATTTCATGACTCACTAATGAATCGTGACCCATAGTTACATTTCCAGAGTAATGGAAAACACTACACTGCAGGGTATTAAATGGCCTAGAGAATCACTAGAAGGACAGAAAAAAAAACTCTAACCTGTGTTTCCAGGAACTGGGTGGCCAAAAGAGCTGCCAGCTCCAGAAGCATTCCATCTGTATGACCCACACCTGCAAAATGATGCGTTTTGAGTCTCACACTAGTGCATCTGATTGAAAAAATCCTGGTGTAAAGGGGTTTGGGAAATGCAGAAAAGGAAAGCACACCAAAAAGAAGGCTGCAATAGATGTTACTCAAGCTAATTCATGCTGCCGAGACTTACTCAAAGGTGCTTGGTTTGGACAAACCCAGTGGCCTAAGCATACCTCTTTTACATCTATTTATCCCTATTAAATTGTATATTTTCTTGGATGCAGCCTATTCCTGCTACTTCAGTGAGGGAAACTCACATAACTACAGTTTACTTGATAGAATGAAATTCAGAAGAACCAACCAACTGGAAATTCCCAAGTTACATTTCCTTTCACAAACACACCTCTACCCAGTTAACCTGGGGTCTACAAAAAAGGGAGGTTAAAAAAAAAGGAAAAACCTAAAAATAAAAATAATAAACTGAGGATTCTCTTCTTCCCGCCCTCACAAAGAATCTTAAGTTTAAAAAGACATTTTTTAGATCACTGAAGAGAAGGGAAGAATTAGGAATAATTTTAACTTCTTTTTATTGTCCTTCAGTTCAGTTTATACAGTAATTTGTATCTGTGAAAGAATTCAAATTTATTGAATGAAAGGCATTGCTTATGATATATAAAGCAATTAAAAAATAAGTTACTGAAGGGATAATATATAGTGAATTAAATAATACAGGTTTTGGGGTAACTGATGTGCATTTAATTTAAAAGAAACTGTGTGAGGTCACCACACAGATTTATATAACAGTCAAATGCAGAAAAACACAAGAAAGTAAGTTTCTATGTGATCCCAACAGAGGTATCCTTTCCTTGATCATAAGAGAACCAAGTATTTTTAGAAGCTAAAACTGTTAAGTTTACAGAAGTGCAAAACACCAGAACACTTTAAGCAAAGTCTTTATTTTCAAGGAAAAAGTATATTTTCTCATTTTCTGTTCTTGGCGTAAATTTTAATTATTTCCAGTGGAACCAAAACCTCCTGAACCCCTTTCAGTGTCATCTAAAACCTGAAAAGACATAAAGGTAGTAAGCCATGTAGTTAATTTCAGATCCTCTTTCAGTTCTCTCCAGCTCTAAATTTGTAAGACTTTTATTCTTGCGATACCATTGTTTCAAAAAGGAGATTGCAGAAAATTAAATTTTTTAAGTTTCAGAAATTAAAATATTGAATAAGTTCCAAAAAAGCTAAGGGAACAGTAGAATTTCACAGGCTATTTCAGTGGTTTATTATCCAAAGTAATGCTGTATAAGAGCTATGGAAAACATTTCAAGAAATACTAAGATTTTAATTTTGCCTAAAATAGGACTAGTCACATTTTCTACTACAGATGGTCCCCAACTTAGGATGGTTTGACTTATGATTTTTTGACTTTATGATGGTGCGAAAGTGATTTGCATTTGGTAAAAACTGTGCCCCAAATATTGAATTCTGACCTTTTCCTGGACTAGTGATACACGGCGTGATACTCTTGTGATGCTGGGCAATGGCCGCGAGCTGTAGCCACCAGTCAGCCATGCCATCACAAGGGTGAACCACTGATAACACAGCTGTTCTGTACTCATACAACCATCCTATTTTTCACTTTCATCATGGTAGTCAATAAATTACATGAGATATTCAACACTTTCTTATAAAACAGGCTTTGTGGTAGATGCCTTTTGTCCAACTGTAGGTTAACGTAAGCATTCTGAGCACGTTTAAGTTAGGCTAGGCTAAGCTATGATGTTCGGTAGGTTAGGTGTATTAAGTGCATTTTCAACTTAAGATATTTTCAACTTACGATGGATTTATTGGGATGTAATCCCATTGTTAAGTCAAGGAAGATCTGTATTTAGTTACAAATACCATATTAAATCCTCAAAATTTTGTTTTTCCTTCACTGAAGATGTTACATCATTTATTCCCTATTCAGCTTTTATGATACTTACTTGAACTTCCTCTATTTCTGGGTAAAATATCCGTTCACAAATGAGCTGTGCAATTCGATCACCCTTTTTGACTTCAAAGGAAAAAAACAAAACAATTTATTACTGATATTGAGGCATTCTCTGTATCCTGCCCTGTACAGTACAATGAGAATTAGAGTAGTATGTGTTACTTAGACATACATAACTTGGAAAACTCACTGCACTTATGTGACTGCATGTATTTGACATACCTTCGAACTTTTCTTTGCCAAAATTAAACAGTACAACACCAACATTTCCTCTATAATCTTCATCTATGACACCAGCTAGAAAAAAGAAAAATAATATTAGCTTGGTTTATGGTACCGAAAGATTAAGGGTATATGATTACCTCAAAATCATTCCTAAGTAGCTCTGAGAGTTTTATCCTTACAACGAATATGTGAATCTTGCTTTGGTATTATGTAAAGCCTCAAAACTAACAAATTACTAAAATGCAAATAAGAATTAAGAAAGTGGTCCTAATTTTCCAACCTGTCATCCTTACAAATGGTGACCACTACCTACTCTAAAATTGGGAGTAGGCACTTAGCATCTCAGACAAGTCATCCTGAATTGCTCTCTCCAATCCTACTATTTGTGGCACACCTGCCCAAAAGACTAGGAGAAAATTCTGATTTGGGTTTTAAAGGCTTCTCCTGGTAGCAACTTCCCACTAACATCCAGATTGAAATATGATTGAGTCATAAATAAAAATGTCAAAAAGCCTAAAGATCTGCAGTAGAGTAAGTCAATGTTAAGCAGCAGTCTAGCAAATATCAGAACATTCCATTTTTATAATGAAAATGGAGCTGAATCATTCAGTTCACATTCTTCTTCTCCTTTTAATTTAAGCTACCAGCCTTTCTCAGAGCATGATCTCTCAGAAGACATTAGCACATAAGCTTAATAATGAGTACACTTCTACACAGAACCGTGTGTAATTAGTACCTGTTTGAGATTATAAACACAAAGGCAGCAAATCTTTGCAGGGGAGAAACTTGAGCCAGGGCCCTGCCTTGGCCCAGAAAAGTACATTTACCAGACTTGCTAGCATTTATCTTTGGTCCAAGAATCCAAAACATTTCCATAAACACAAGCACAGATAATATAGGTGCACCAGGCCTTCTCATTTCCTTTTTTAATATTGAGACATAATTCAACGGTTCTTAGCATAATCAAAGTTGTGCAAACACGACCACAATCAATTTTAGAACATTTTTATTACCACAAAAAGAAACCCCCTACCTGTTAGCAGTCACTCTCCTACCCCCTTCATCCCCCTCAGTGCCTGTCTCCTTTTATACATGTTCTTTCCCCCCAGTTTGTAAAATGCTGGATAGGATTCATGTGAATCTAATTAAACGTACCTCCATGTCACATCTTACAGCTTCTTACTAACACCTCACTTCTTTAGAAAACAAAACAAAACTCTTATCAAAGAAGAGAAAAGAAAATAAAAAGAATCAGGAATTTAGCTCAATGGGCACTAATGCTGGTTGGTCAGACTCATAATTATTTGAAGGTTAACTGACAAAAACTTTTTTTTCTTTTTTAGAACAAGGGTAAGCATCCCCTTTCAATTTTCTCATGTAGGGGTAAAAAAAAAGCAAAATTTAAAAAAGTTCCACCATGGGGAAAAATATTCAGAAAACCAACATTTTAGATTTTTCCAGTGGATTAGAGTAGAAGTTTAAATGAACCCCTGTGGTTTACGCATGAATTACTAGGGATAAGTGAAACTGAACTTAAGCACTTCTTAAAAGGTTCCTGATACAACACTTTTAAGAGTTTGAATTAAAGATAAACACATTTTTAACAGTGAGAAGGGTGAGTATAAAAGTGGCTGAAAGTGGTTCATATCATGTCTAGACTGAAGGAAACAGTATTCTTTTCTGGTTCTACAGCAATAAAACTTTGACCAATTCAAAAAATACTGAAGCCTGGCATCTTTCCCCACTGCCAGTTGATCATTAAATTAGTCCTTGATATTTATTGAAAGAATGGATATAAAAATGAGACCAGCTGTTTTCTATATTATCTAGATGTAGAAAGTTTCAGCTGCAGGAACAGTTTAGATCAGAGTTAATGAAGGAACCCCTTAGCAGCAGGTCATTCCATGCCTCCCATGCCGGAACAAATGACCACACGAGGCCTTGGCATCTCCATGTGGGAGTGCTGAAGTACATTCACCTAGAATGCATTAGATGAAGGCAATGTGGGCTGACTTCTGAACTCTTGTTTCATTACCCAAATAGTACAAATACATATGAAGTAAAGGCCAATAATGTTCCCTGACCCTCCCTCAGGTAGCCAATGTTACAATAATATATTTTACACATTTTTTCCACCTAAAATATTATTGATATCCTTGGGGAGTAATATATCTAAAAGTCATTCTTTTAGATCCAAGATATGGAAATACAGCACCGTTATTTCTAACTATTCTCTTATGTAACATCAGACATTCAGGTTGTTTTCACATTTTTCCCATAATAATCAAGGCAGTCCTTTACATACGTTCTTGAGTATTAGTGTTTTTTATTCTCATCAAATAGTTTCAAAAAAGCACTTTCCTGGGTTGAAGGGTGTGTATATTTAAAATTTTAATGGATATCGCTAGATAACTTTGCAAAAAAGGTATAGCAATTCAAATTTCTATCAGCGACATTTAAGAATGCCCATTTCCAAACTCCCTGACAGTACCAGATAGTAGCAATCTTTTAAATTCTGGCCAACCTGATGAGTAAAAAATGGTATCTCATGGCTTTATTTAATTTCCCTGATGACTAGTGAGGCTCGGCTTTTTTCCTCCTTATGTTCATCGCACATTTGCTCTTCCTCTTGTACATTTTATGATCAGTTTTGTTTTTTTCTTATCTGTTTGGATATTTAACTCTTTTTCATATGACTTGCAAGTATTTATTTGTTTACTTTATGGTATCTTCTACCATACAAAAACACTCCCTTTTGTAAAGGCCTTTGCTATGTATCTGTAAAGTAGTCCTATCACACTTACATGTTTGGGTGTCTTGAATTCTGCAAAGCCAGATTATCTACCTAGATTTTATGCTTGGCACACAAAAGTTTGAAAAGTCCTTAACTAAAAGAAATGAAGTCATTTGAAGTCAATTAAAATGTATAACAAAAAAAAGGCCTTTCTTTTTTTTTAAGTATGAATGCCAATAGTATAAAAAAAAAATCTAATAGTTCTAAGTTCATTTATTACTTATTACTCAAAGGCAAACTGACCTTCAAAAAAAACCCAAGACTTACTCCTTTTCTACATAAGGGACATAAACATCAGGGATATTTCTCTTCATGAGAAAGCAGAAAGTATTTTGAAGTTATCACTGGAAAAATCATGCATTGGAACTGGCGGAGTGATTAACTGACTTCAGGCAAAAGTTTTACTGTGTCAAGACTTTGGCATGTCATTTGTTGGAAACCCTCTTTAGTGAAAACTATCCACACCTACCAGATGTGAATTCTGAACGGAATCCTGCATACTCAACTTTTCCCTTTGACCCTTATTTACAGCCTGGGATTTCTAACAACATCCCTCTTCTGAAATAAAAACTGTGGCCAACTATGATAAACTTGTGCCTAACAGACATTTCTAAGATACTATGCATCCAAGAACACACCACAATGTGATTGTGTGAATAATACCACACCAACCACCAGGCAAACTAACTTTCCACTGCTTTTACATGAATTTTTTTCAGAGGATTGTTTTAAACAGAGCAAAAATTAGTAACAAAGTCGGAAAAAAAGTTTCCATTTAAAAAATAAAAGATCTGATAAGTCCCTAAGGGACAGGAAATATTAGATACATTATCATTCAATCTTCCCATCCTTCAGGGACAAACACACTAATTTTCATTGTTACAGATGAGGAAACTGAGGCTCAGAAAAGTTAAGTAATAACTAGCTTGTTAGTGACAAAGCTGGGGCCCAAATCCTGTTGTTATTCCAAAGCTCATGTTCCTTTCACAACCCTTTGAAATTTATTTAAAAATATATACATACAGTCTTTTACATCCTTAAGTTATAGGCCTAAGTGACCATACTGACCTTGTAAAAGTATTTTTGAAAGTCAAGCATAACTGAACCCAGGCAATCCTCAGCCCCCGAGGTCTGTCCATCTCAGTCAAACTCTGCTCCTCTTCAGTTCCTAAGACCTACTTTTAGGCTCCCGACTTGCCCCACAGCACCATCTAGTGACACCATGGGGAGACAGCCCAGGGACAGGCCTCAGCCACATGTTAACCCCTGAAGTGCAGGTAACAGTGAGCTAATTCAGGGCAGGGCTCCGCTGGTGGAGGGAAGGGGCAGGGTAATTCACAGTATTTAACTGCAGTGGAAAGAACAAGGGGATTGGAATAATATGGATGGATTCCAGTTTTTAACGTGTCAACTTGGGCTCATTTCCTTTTTTTTTTAATAAATTTATTCATTTATTTATTTTTGGCTGTGCTGGGTCATCGTTGGTGTGTGTAGGCTTTTCTCTAGTTGCGGTGAGCAGGGGTTACTCTTCATTGCGATGTGCGGGCTTCTCTTGTTGCAGAGCATGGGCCCTAGAGCGCATGGGCTTCAGCAGTTGTGGCATGTGGGCTCAGCAGTTGTGGCTCACGGGCTTAGTTGCTCCACGGCATGTGGGATCTTCCCGGACCAGGGCTCGAACCCGTATCTCCTGCATTGGCAGGCGGATTCTTAACCACTGTGCCGCCAGGGAAGTCCCAACTTGGGCTCATTTCTAAGCCAGTTTCCTGGTCTGTTAAAAAGTAGCTTTGTAAAAACGGCAAGAGGTGGAGAATTTAGCATATGCACTTATCCGAGGGCCAGGATGTCTTGTTAGAGAAGCACTCACTGAAGTTGCTTAAATAATGATATAAAAGCTTTTCCTTTCCTTATAATAACAAACTTCCTTCTATGAATAGAGTCATTTTTGGACTAAATGCTGATTATCACTAAACCAAGGCAAAATCCTATCTGTCAGATAGTGTCTAGCTTATTAGGAAAATAACATGCATTTCACATAATGGTCATTAAAAAATTAGACATACTCAAATAGCATTTAAAACTATATCATAGTTGTAACTTCAGAGACAGAAATTTCTAAAAGGCAAGACACAACAAAAATCATTTTCTTTTCTTGATGATAAAAATAAAATTTGTCATTTGATTACTGCCTCTTAAGCAAAGACAAAGTAAGCACTTGCAAATATTTACAGAATAAAAATGTAAATGTATTACCTCCTACATCTATGAAGTGTTTTGCAGCCAAGCCAGAACGTGGAGCTACAAAACAAAAAAGGAGAAATTGGCTGTCTTAAGAGGGAAGGGCAATACTGAATATAATTGACAGAATTTAAGCATGTCGCTCTCATCTCCTATAACATCCGTATCTGAATCTTAATCTTAGCAGATGGCTCTGAATTAAAAATGTATTTATCACATTGTATTACCAAAGTAGAAAAGAACAGTTTAGAAAATGTTGACAAGGTTTGATTCAAAACCAAGTTAAACCACTCCAGCATGTCTTTAGGCAACTGAGGATCTATGGTGGGGAAGCTGTGGGCCGCTGGAATGAACTGGGAGGTGAACAAGTGGGGACAACTGTAGACAACTCTGTCCAGACGTCTGGTCACAAAGGGAGGATGGTAGCTGGCAGGGACATGGGGCAGAGGAAGAGGACTTTTATTTTAAGGTAGGAAATCAGAGCATGTTGCAGTATGGGAACAGACATACATGGGAACATGCAGGATGGGAACATCATACTGGGAAGAAGGCAGAGAGAGAGAGAGAGAGAGAGGCATAAACGCAACCACAGAGTAGCAGAGCTTAGCCTAGAACTTGGAACTTCTACTCATAATTCAGATGCCAAAAGACATGTTTGTATGAAACATATGAACCAGAGTAAGAAGCTAAGTTTATACCTTATTCTTGCTGACTTGAGCATCAGACCTACCATTAATTACCCTAACTTCTAGTATTTTATTCCAGAATAACCTAAATCAGGCACTTTGTCAATAAATGCTACACCTTCCTGCCTTCACTGTTATTTCACCCCATCTCCTAACTGCCCCCCCCGCAAAATACACTAAAAACACAGTCAGTGCTGCCAAAAAGAGATGAAGAGAGAGCTCATCTCATTTTTCTTTTAAAGGCTGAAGTATTAGCAGTTCTCTGACTCATGGCTAACAAGATTCCCCCGGGGATCACAGTTCCATTTGCTCCTTTATGTTTACTCTGAAGTTAGCAAGTAATTATGCTCTTGAAAAGAAGTTTTAAACTCTTTCTATAGTGACAACTGACTCGGGGCAGAAAAGTCAAACCTGTTGACCTGCCCTGCATTTTGTCCTCTCTCCTCCCACTGTGAGGCATTTCCCTCTAGTGCACTGAAGTGCATCCCTTACCTAGCACACCCCATGAGAGGATACCCAAAGGGTGAAAGGCTAAGGGGCCTGATGTTTTCAGGGGTTAGAAACTTTACTCTCATAAGATGCCATGTGCCATTATCCTGAGCCTGCCTCTTTTTTCTTATAAAACAAATACCACCTTCACAAAGAAATCTGACTTCATATGCAATCTGATCCTTGAAGGGGGAGTTGGTGGTAAGACTGGAAAAAGCACCAGTTAAAAATCACCTATACTTTCAGTTTTTCTCACAGTGAGTAGTTGTGAAAACAACCTCCTGGGCCAATGTGAGTGTCCTAAAAGCTTAAGTAAAGGAATTGAAAGAATAAAAAAAAAAAAGCAAAGCGATAGAGGCAAAAGTAGATATGTAAAGGAAAGTTTTCAAATGACTGCAATTGCCATCACAGGTGGCACGTCTTTATTTTAGGACACAGGCCGAGCAATACCCCTTCCCTCATTTATACCCCAAATGAAACTAAGATGAAAGAACGTATCACAAAGGAAGAGCCTGACAAGGAGTTACCTGTGTCTCAAATCACTTACCTACTCTCCCATAGCACCCAGAAGGAAGAGCTATCTGAATGTCTGTTTTCACAAGGGCTTTCTCCATAGGTGGTACTGTGTAATCATAGGCACTAGGAAAATAATGAAAGATAACTGGTATTTAGATATAGTAATCTTCTGTGCATTTTTTGGTGAAAGAGGTGACATGTAAATGTATTCTCCCCTGAACAAAATTTTGTTGGCAAATTGAGGTAATTATTTAGCAGGAGGGGGCTGAAAGGCAGACTTTAAAAGGTATATGCTTCACTAACATGGTATGAAAAGAGGAAAATAAAGAACCAAGAAAGAAGGGTAGATAATAGCAAATAATAGCTAACATTTATTAAGCCCTTACTGTGTGCCAGGCACAGTTCTGATTGCTTTGTATAACTCATTTTATTCTCACAACAATCCTCTAATCATTAGGGAAAACATGTAGAAGGAAAGGAGAAAATAGATGGCCAACATAAATGGTGGTGGTGGGCGGGGGGTAGGTTCAGCTGTGTTGCATCTGTTCTGGTCTTGGTAGTATACCAAGCTTACCAAGCGGTGGCCATGAACTTCACTGGCTGAGGGAGAGAGCTGACCACTGTGAACAGGCCCTGGAGATGGACACTACTGAGGAACTGATTCTCTAAGGTCCACCCACCAAATACTGCTACTTTGTTATTACTGTAGCCCTCTCCTTGATAGAAATTTAAGAGATTTTACAATAAGCAGAACTGGAAGTTACTTTTGAGCCCTTAATTAAGACTGGTAAAGTGGTGCTATATTTTTACTTCTTTCATTGGAATTTCCTCTCTTGAAATAGTTAAAACTCTAATTTATCGAAGAGATATTTCCATGTCTATTTCAGTATACAGAAAGTCACCTGTGTTAGGAGGATGCTTACAAAGTATCTTAAATCGAAGTCTCTCCTAAGACTCACAACAGCGCCCAGATATGGTGTAGTCAATGTACATCACTCTACTTTTATTCATGAAAGTAAGGGACTGAACTATATCCATTTCAGCTACAACAGTCTATACCTCACTTTTCTTTTTCCTTCTTTTCTCCCACTATCATCACATACTCCTTTCTTCCCTTCTGTGGTACTTATGACTTAGACCAGTGGTTCTCACATTAGAATTATCTGGGATGCTTTAAAATAAATCCTAAGGCTTGGGACTTAGTCATGTAATCAACACCCCCTCCTCCCCAATATCACTTTTCACCTACCTTAATGGTTCTAAGAACTGGGGACAGTAGTCAAGTGGGAAAAAAAGCACTGAATTCAGGGTCAAAAATTCTATTATATTCAAGCCCTTGGGCAATCAATTCATCTCTTCACAAACTCCCACATCTGTAAAAAGTACCACTCATCTACTTCAGGATTGTTGTTGAGTATTAAATACAATAGCACATGTGCCAGTTTTTAGTACAGGTAAAAAGTGCTGTACAAGAGAGAAGGTGGTAGTATTCCCAACATCCCTGCTTTTCATATTTGGACCCTTTTGGAAATTTCCAGTCCTCGGAGTGAACCTAAATACGGACATATAGAGAAATGTTACTAACCCTTAAAGGCAGAAGCAACTTTCATTAATCTTTCTTAGCTACCTTATTACCTAAGAACCTAGGCTCCTACTCTGGCTTTTCTTTCTACTGAGCACAGCATCACTCTCAGGCCACTCCTTGAAGGCCAAAGTGGGCCTTCTTCATCTCTACTTTCCACTTAGAAAGGGCGCAATAAATGTTGCAAAATAAATAACACCTGGGCGGACATTCACTGGTATTTACCACTCCACACTCTGCCCAAATCCGTATTTAATTTATGCTAAAGAGGAAAGCTAAAATTTTCAACATTAAAAAAAGGCAGAAACCCTATATAATGCAAAAAGCGTTTGTTTCTGTACTTTTAAGCGGCTGTTTCAAGCTTTGGCAGCAGCGGGCTGGAATGTAAGCTAAGCTGAGAGCGCTATACCTCGGGAACTGGGACTTCTCTGCGAGAGGTAAGGATGACGGGACAGAAGGCGGCCCTCTCAGCCTCTTCGCCCGGGCCGGCCTTCCTCGGGGACGCGGGCGGACAGGGCGCCCACTCACCTGTATAGGTCATAACCCGCGGCGCGCTCGGACCCCCTGGTCGGAGCGGTGGCGTGCTCCGAAAGCCGGACAAAGCGGAGCCGCATGCCGCCCTCCTCCGCAGGCCGGGCCCGTTTGCTGGGGGAGATGACTTGTGCCTCTTGAGAGCAGGGCATGGCAGGGCAGAATGTGAGCACGAGGGAACAGGCGGAACAGGAGAGAGCAGGATGAGCGCAGCGCGCCGGTTCTAAACTTCCCGCCAACAACTCCCCGCCCCGCCCCCACCCCCACCCCCTCGGACGAGCCCACGGTTCTGGCTGAGAGGGGAGATGGGTCTCAAATTTGGGGCTGGAAATCCTCCTCGGAAGAGATCTGGGAACAGAAAGCACTGAGCCTTTTAAAGCTTTCCAAACTCAATGCATGGATCCAAAGTTAGTGGCAGCTTCTCTGGCCTTGCCCTCACCCCAAAATAGAAAACCATTCCCCTTCCCCATGAGGAGACGCGAATGAACTCGCTCCCGCGCCGCTGGGGCTGCGGTCCCTCCCACTCCCCCCAACGCCCAAAGCCCAAGGGCTTCTTCGGGGACTGAGTGTTGGCCTGCAGGCTCCCAGCCTCCCCACGCCGTGTCCTTCCAGCCTGGGCCCCGACATTACTGGCGCTGCGGCAACCTCGGCTCAGACTGCGGGCGCTGGTCAGCGGCCGGAGCGCCGGGAGCTGCACGGCCCCCCGCGGGGTGGGATTCAGGGGCGAGCCTGGCCAGGAGAGCCCTGCGGCCTCCGTCCCCGGTCTTGCCTGGCGCGCGCCGTTAAACACAGAGCGGAGCAAAGACGGAAGGAAATGGTAGCCGAGCACTGAGCGAGGGCAGAGGGAAGTCATTTGCCCGGGTTTGGGCGCAGGTTGGCGCCGCTCCTGCAGGCGCGCGCCAAGTCTGCACCGAAAGACGCGTCCCAGTCAAATGACCTCGGAAGCAGTAACCGCCGGCGTCTGACGAGGGGCGCACGGAGGCGGCGCATCAGCAGCCCTCGGGCGGGCGTAGCCCCGGGTTCTCCCGGAAAGCTGTGCACTCGGCGTCCTGAATCTCGCTGCTGCCTCCGGCTGCCTCTGCCTCCCTCTGTCGACCCTCACCTTTCATCTGGCGCTGGTTTTCCGAGGTCCGGACCCAGCGCTATGCCGATTTACCTGGGGCGGTGCAGCCCGCGGCCATGACTCGCCGGCTTCTAATCACAGGGGCCCCAACAGCCACGGAACCGCATCACGATGCCCGTAACGGTCACCGCTCAGTGCTGCGCCCTAGGCGGTGGGCAAGGCAGCGAGTTCGATTTCCTTCCAACACTGAAGAGTGCAAGCTGGAGTGTTGTGGAGTGTTGTTTATTCTCAAAGGGGGCGGGGGACACAGTCTTGAGGATAACCACGGGGACCTCTCGGTTGAAATCCTAGCACTCTTTCGGATGACCCCACAAGAGCACAGAGGAGGACCCCTGTGGCTGTGATTCGAACAAAGGTTCCGGGCCACACTGGTATAATTTACAGTGGAGATGAGGAAATAACTTTTCAGGTAATTGTAAATTGATTTTTCTAGGATACAAGTATCTCCACTTACCTCTGGAACTGATGCTAAAATCTCAAAACTAAATTGTAATGCATTTTGTCAAAAGAAATACAAACTATAGGGCAGTTTTAGGAAAATGACAAACAAAAATGTTAGGGAATTGTTGGGGAAGTTTTCAGACTTCCTGGCTGTGCCTTTCCTTACAGGCCCCACCTTTTCGGTCTCCTTCACTGGCTCTTCCTCTTAAATGCTGGAATTCCTCTGTGCGAGGAATGATCTATTTACACTCTTCACCCATGGCTTTGAATATCTGTACTCTGAGGACTCCCCAAATTTATACCTATAGCAAGGTGATCTGGGCCCTCTTCTTCAACCTTCTCTAGAGCCATCTGGCTCTCCCCTGCTGCTCCTGGCCACAGTGGCATTCTAACAGGTTCTAGACCCACCAGCCTTTCCTGCCTGGGAGTCTGTACACATCCTTCCTTGGTTTATGCTCCATGTGTTTCAAGTCTCACTCATCTCTGAAAGACCTTCCCTGACAAACAACTGAAGTAGCTGCCCTTTGTTTCCCTCACCACCATTTTCTAGCACACAATCAGTTTTTTTCTATTCACACCACTTGTTACTGCAGTCTGTATCTCTTCTATGTATTTATTTTCTTGTTCATTGTCTATTTGCTCTAGAAGACAGAAGCTCCATGAGGGCAGGGACCAAATGTGTCTTCATTCACCTTTGTATTCCTGGGGCCTAGCTTAGTGCCTGGCTCAGAATGTGCTTGATAACTACTTGTTGTATGAAGGAATGAATGATAAGAGATCTCACTGCCTATTCCATCGGGACCCTGCATATGATCTCAAAGTCTTCTGATTTTTCCGTCCATTCCTTTAATTTTTAATCAAAAGTTTTCTCCATATAATGCTTTTTCAAGGTCTACACTGAAAAACATCAATCCCTTTCCAACCCCTCCACAAACACCCTCCCTCAACTCTCACTCCTCAGGGGCAATACTTCCAACTTTTTTTGGTTCTTTCTATTGGAATCTACCTCCTTGTTTCTAAATTATATGTTGCTATTTATTTTTTTTATGGCATAGAAATGACCTTCTGAATTAGAGTAGTTGAGGATTAAGTCTCTTAACCCCCTCTCCACCCCATTCTGCCAATAGTTTGTAACAATTTTTTGTGTAAGTCAGCAGTTAGTATTTACTTTATTGTGACTGTTAAATATCGACTTCAGAGACAAGTAATATGTTAAGAGTATTTCATTTTTTTACACCTGTCCCCCTCAAGTTTATAACTGCCTTATTTTCCAATTTGCCTTTATTGGTGATGGTGTTTTTGATTCACCCATTGCTTGTTTTTTCCAAATGTTCCAGGGATCCTATACCTTAAACATCTATCGCATCAAATGAAACACTGAAACTTAAATTCCCTATCAGTTTGAATTTTCCCTCCCTCATTCCTCTATTCTTTTGCTCTGGTCTGTGCAAGTGACCCACTAGTCCTGGTGAATAACTGTTATCCTGGGACTTCCCTTTGCCCCTATCTTATGTTGAAGCCCTGGTTTTATGGCTCTAGTATCTTCCTTTTAGTTTACTTCCTCATTTTGCTGAAGTACTTTCTCTAGTAATTTCCTAAGGAAGTTTGCATTAAAGATAGTTTGAGTCCTTGCATATCCTAAAATGTAGTGACTGTAATGACTTCCTTTACCCAGACCCACACAAAAATCTCACTTCATTCGTGAAACTTCCTTAGACCCAGTAGTGAGAGCTCCCTTATCTTTTATAACACTTACCATATCATTCATTACCTATATACTCCCATGGTGTAATCATCTCAAGTACATGCATTTATCTTTCACATTAGTAAGAGTCATAAACTTTTATGAATGCTTCACAGCACCTACTTCAGTATTTTACACTGGAAATGTTTTGTTTGGCTCCATATAATAGCTAACACCAAGAAAGTATTAAGCTATTTCTTCTATTAATGTGGAGACTGAAAATTGTATTGTTGTCACTTTTTTTTTTTTTTTTAAAGGGGATGGATTATTGGGGGATTTTTTTTTAATTAATTAATTAATTTATTTATCTTTGGCTGTGTTGGGTCTTCGTTTCTGTGCGAGGGCTTTCTCTAGTTGCGGCAAGCGGGGGCCACTCTTAATCGCGGTGCGCGGGCCTCTCACTATCGTGGCCTCTCTTGTTGCGGAGCACAGGCTCCAGACGCGCAGGCTCAGTAGTTGTGGCTCACGGGCTTAGTTGCTCCGCGGCATGTGGGATCTTCCCGGACCAGGGCTCGAACCCGCGTCCCCTGCATTGGCAGGCAGACTCTCAACCACTGCGCCACCAGGGAAGCCCTGTTGTCACTTTTCATCTGAGTTTATTTTAGATAGAAAAGGGAATAATCCAGCTGGAAAAGAGTAACAGCTTAGGGGTCTGAACCACTAAGCATTTAAAGAATATTCCTTATGACACTGAAATATAATTTTATATGAAAATACACCTTAAATTCAAGATACTACAGTAAAGAAGAACCAGACATGTTTATTTTGTGCTGTATATTGATCAGAATATAATTATCCTATCAGTCATGCTGATAATTTAATTACTTAAATCTTGTGCCAGTGTGAACCTACTGAGAATGCAAGTCTGTACTTTACAAGCAAAGTTGTCCTTCCTATCTTTGCCATTTTAGGGACTTTTCTCTTTTTTTAACAAGGACATACATGGTGATTACTTTATATTCCAGGTATAGTCTAAGTGCTTTATAAATATTAACTCATTTAATCACAACAAACAGAGAAAACAAGTGCTATTACTATCCCCATTATACAGATGGGGAAACCAAAGCACAGAGAGGTCAAATAATTTGCCTAAGACCACACAACTCACAACCAGAAAGAGATGGAGCCAAGATTCAACTTCAGGTAGTCTGGCTTCAGAGTCCTTGCACTTAGCCACTCTCTGGGTTTATATATGCCTAATGAGACTATGACAACTCTTCTTAATACTGAGCCTGGCCCTTGTTCTCCAGGTCTGGGAAAGATGTGTGTAGAAAATTAACCAGACATTCTTTTTTTTTTTTTAAACATCCACATTTTTTTTTTTAAAGAAATTCACGTTCTTATTGATTGATTGATTGATTGCTGTGTTGGGTCTTCGTTTCTGTGCGAGGGCTTTCTCTAGTTGCGGTGAGTGGGGGCCACTCTTCATGGCGGTGCACGGGCCTCTCACTATCGCGGCCTCTCTTGTTGCGGAGCACACGCTCCAGACGCGCAGGCTCAGTAGTTGTGGCTCACGGGCCCAGTTGCTCCGTGGCATGTGGGATCTTCCCAGACCAGGGCTGGAACCCGTGTCCCCTGCATTGGCAGGCAGATTCTCAACCACTGCGCCGCCTGGTTAGGGAAGCCCCTAACCAGACATTCTTCGTTTCACAGTTGACCGTGCCCTCCTTGTTGAAACATTTCTTCACGGAGCCACACTCTGGTTTTCCTCCCACTTCACCTGCTGTCTCTTCTCAGTCTCTTTTCTGTCTCCTCTTCTCTTTTCAACCTTTTCTCTTGCTCAAGATAAAAAGCCTTAGAATCTTGCTTCCTCCCCTTTTCTCTCAGATCTTCCCTTATCTAAAAATAGTGTTCTTCTAAGCACCACCTAATGCTTTACCCTATTTGATTTTTCTTCATAGCACAATACTACATGAAATTATGTACGTAGTTATTCATTTCACTTGTATGTTTCTTCCACTAGCATGTAAACTCCATAATGGATTTAAATCTATCCTAATTTGGGATCCTTTCAGGTGTTCTCTCTTTCTTTTTACCCCTTTTGCCTTCTTTTAAATTTTATTATTTTATTATTAATTTTATTTAAATTAATATAATTATTTTATTGTTTTACTTTTCCCTCTATTTAGAAGTTTTACTCTCTGACTCTGTTGTTTCAGATAAATTAAAACATGCATGCTTAATTCATGAGTTTCAAAGGTCTAAAACTAAATTATTATCTTTCTCCTGGATAACATAAGGACCTTAGAATGCTTTAACTCCATTAATTTTTCTTTTGGCATATATACTGTTACTGTCTGGTACTTTAAACATATCTTTTTTTGTTGTTGTTGTTATTTCTGAGATATACATTTTAAAGTAATAACTAGAATTATGACTTATAACATTATACCAGAACATATAAGATTTTTAGAAATTTCATGTAATGTCTGAAACATTTATATTAACATATTTCCATACAAATAACCCAAAGAAAGTTTAGTATTAGTTGTTTTTTTTGTTTGCTTGTTTTTTTTATACTGCAGGTTCTTATTAGTCATCAATTTTTTACACATCAGTGTATACATGTCAATCCCAATCGCCCAGTTCAGCACACCACCATCCCCACCCCACCGCAGTTTTCCCCCCTTGGTGTCCATACGTTTCCCCCCTTGGTCTACATCTGTGTCTCAGTTTCTGCCCTGCAAACTGGTTCATCTGCACCATTTTTCTAGGTTTCACATACATGCGTTAATATACGATATTTGTTTTTCTCTTTCTGACTTACTTCACTCTGTATGACAGTCTCTAGATCCATCCACGTCTCAACAAATGACTCAATTTTGTTCCTTTTTACTGCTGAGTAATATTGCATTGTATATATGTACCTCAACTTCTTTATCCATTCATCTGTCAATGGGCATTTAGGTTGCTTCCATGACCTGGCTATTATAAATAGTGCTGCAATGAACATTGGGGTGCATGTGTCTTTTTGAATTATGGTTTTCTCTGGGTATATGCCCAGTAGTGGGATTGCTGGGTTATATGGTAGTTCCATTTTTAGTTTTTTAAGGAACCTCCATACTGTTCTCCATAGTGGCTGTATCAATTTACATTCCCACCAACAGTGCAAGAGGGTTCCCTTTTCTCCACACCCTCTCCAGCATTTGTTGTTTGTAGATTTTTTGATGATGCCCATTCTAACTGGTGTGAGGTGATCCCTCATTGTAGTTTTGATTTGCAATTCTCTGATAATTAGTGATGTTGAGCAGCTTTTCATGTGCTTCTTGGCCATTTGTATGTCTTCTTTGAGTAAATGTCTATTTAGGTCTTCTGCCCATTTTTGGATTGGGTTGTTTGTTTCTTTAATATTGAGCTGCATGAGCTGTTTATATATTTTGGAGATTAATCCTTTGTCCGTTGATTCGTTTGCAAATATTTTCTCCCATTCTGAGGGTTGCCTTTTCGTCTTGTTTATGGTTTCCTTTGCTGTGCAAAAGCTTTGAAGTTTCATTAGGTCCCATTTGTTTGTTTTTGTTTTTATTTCCATTGCTCTAGGAGGTGGATTTAAAAAGATCTTGCTGTGATTTATGTCAAAGAGTGTTCTTCGTATGTTTTCCTCTAAGAGTTTTATAGTGTCCGGTCTTACATTTAGGTCTCGAATCCATTTTGAGTTTATTTTTGTGTAAGGTGTTAGGGAGTGTTCTAATTTCATTCTTTTACATGTAGCTGTCCAGTTTTCCCAGCACCACTTATTGAAGAGTCTGTCTTTTCTCCATTGTATATCTTTGCCTCCTTTGTCATAAATTAGTTGACCATAGGTGCGTGCGTTTATCTTTGGGCTTTCTATCTTGTTCCATTGATCTCTGTTTCTGTTTTGTGCCAGTACCATATTGTCTTGATTACTGTAGCTTTGTAGTATAGTCTAAAGTCCGGGAGTCTGATTCCTCCAGCTCCGTTTTCTTCCCTCAAGACTGCTTTGGCTATTCAGGGTCTTTTGTGTCTCCATACAAATTTTAAGATGATTTGTTCTAGTTCCGTAAAAAATGCCATTGGTAATTTGATAGGGATTGCATTGAATCTGTAGATTGCTTTGGGTAGTATAGTCATTTTCACAATATTGATTCTTCCAATCCAAGAACATGGTATACCTCTCCATCTGTTGGTATCATCTTTAATTTCTTTCATCAGTGTCTTATAGTTTTCTGCATACAGGTCTTTTGTCTCCCTAGGTAGGTTTATTCCTAGGTAATTTATTCTTTTTGTTGCAATGGTAAATGGGAGTGTTTCCATAATTTCTCTTTCAGATTTTTCATCATTAGTGTACAGGAATGCAGGAGATTTCTGTGCATTAATTTTGTATCCAGCTACTTTACCAAATTCATTGATTAGCTCTAGTAGTTTTCTGGTAACATCTTTAGGATTCTCTATGTGTAGTATCTTGTCACCTGCAAACAGTGACATCTTTACTTCTTTTTTTCTGATTTGGATTCCTTTTATTTCTTCTTCTTCTCTGATTGCTGTGGCTAAAACTTCCAAAACTATGTTGAATAATAGTGGTGAGAGTGGACAACCTTGTCTTGTTCCTGATCTTAGAGGAAATGGTTTCAGTTTTTCACCATTAAGAAGGTTTGTCATATATGGCCTTTATTATGTTGAGGTAAGTTCCCTCTATGCCTACTTTCTGGAGGGTTTTTATCATAAATGGGTGTTGAATTTTGTTGAAAGCTTTTTCTGCATCTGTTGAGATGATCATATGGTTTTTATCCTTCAATTTGTTAATATGGTGTATCACATTGATTAATTTGCATATATTGAAGAATCCTTGCATTCCTGGGTTAAACCCCACTTGGTCATGGTGTATGATCCTTTTAATGTGCTGTTGGTTTCTGTTTGCTAGTATTTTGTTGAGGATATTTGCATCTATGTTCATCAGTGATATTGGCCTGTAGTTTTCTTTCTTCATGACATCTTTGTCTGGTTTTGGTATCAGGGTGATGGTGGCTTCGTAGAATGAGTTTGGGGGTGTTCCTCCCTCTGCTATATTTTGGAAGAGTTTGAGAAGGATAGGTGTTAGCTCTTCTCTAAATGTTTGATAGAATTCGCCTGTGAAGCCATCTGGTCCTGGGCTTTTATTTGTTGGAAGATTTTTAATCACAGTTTCAATTTCAGTGTTTGTGATTGGTCTGTTCATATTTTCTATTTCTTCCTGGTTCAGTCTCGGAAGGTAGTGGTTTTCTAAGAATTTGTCCATTTCTTCCAAGTTGTCCATTTTACTGGCATAGAGTTGCTTGCAGTAATCTCTCATGATCCTTTATATTTCTGCAGTGTCAGTTGTTACTTCTCCTTTTTAATTTCTAATTGTATTGATTTGAGTCTTCTCCCTTTTTTTATTGATGAGTCTGGCTAATGGTTTATCAATTTTCTTTATCTTCTCAAAGAACCAGCTTTTAGCTTTATTGATCTTTGCTACTGTTTTGTTTCTATTTCATTTATTTCTGCTCTGATCTTTATGATTTCTTTGCTTCTGCTAACTTTGAGTTTTGTTTGTTCTTCTTTCTCTAGTTCCTTTAGGTGTAAGGTTAGATTGTTTACTTGAGATTTTTCTTGTTTCTTGAGGTAGGCTTGTATAGCTATAAACTTCCCTCTTAGAACTGCTTTTGCTGCATCCCATAGGTTTTGGGTCGTCGTGTTTTCATTGTCATTTGTCTCTAGGTATTTTTTGATTTCCTCTTTGATTTCTTCAGTGATCTCTTGGTTTTTTAGTAACGTATTGTTTAGCCTCCATGTGTTTGTGTTTTTTACGTTTTTTTTTCCTGTAATTCATTTCTAATCTCATAGCGTTGTGGTCAGAAAAGATGCCTGATATGACTTCAGTTTTCTTAAACTTACTGAGGCTTGATTTGTGACCCAAGATGTGATCTATCCTGGAGAATGTTACCTGCGCACTCGAGAAGAAAGTGTAATCTGCTGTTTTTGGATGGAATTTCCTATAAATATCAATTAAATCTATCGGGTCTATTGTGTCATTTAAAGCTTCTGTTTCCTTATTAGTTTTCTGTTTGGATGATCTGTCCATTGGTGTAAGTGAGATGTTAAAGTTCCCCACTGTTCTTGTGTTACTGTCAATTTCCTCTTTTATAGCTGTTAGCAGTTGCCTTGTGTATTGAGGTGCTCCTCTGTTGGGTGCATATATATTTATAATTGTTATATCTTCTTCTTGGATTGATCCCTTGATCATTATGTATTGTCCTTCCTTGTTTCTTGTAACATTCTTTATTTTAAAGTCTATTTTATCTGATATGAGTATAGCTACTCCAGCTTTCTTTTGATTTCCATTTGCATGGAATATCTTTTTCCATCCCCTCACTTTCAGTCTGTACGTGTCCCTAGGTCTGAAGTGGGTCTCTTGTAAACAGCATATATATGGGTCTTGTTTTTGTATCCATTCAGCAAGCCTGTGTCTTTTGGTTGGAGCATTTAATCCATTCACGTTTAAGGTAATTATCGATATGTATGTTCCAATGACCATTTTCTTAATTGTTTTGGGTTTGTTTTTGTAGGTCCTCTTTCTTGTGTTTCCCACTTAGGGAAGTTCCTTTAGCATTTGTTTTAGAGCTGGTCTGTTCGTGCTGAATTCTCTTAGCTTTTGCTTGTCTGTAAAGCTTTTGATTTCTCCATAGAATCTGAATGAGATCCTTGCTGGGTAGAGTAACCTTGGTTGTAGGTTCTTCCTTTTCATCACTTTAGGTGATGCCACTCCCTTCTGGATCATGCCACTCCCTTCTGGCTTGTAGAGTTTCTGCTGAGAAATCAGCTGTTAACCTTATGGGAGTTCCCTTGTATGTTATTTGTCCTTTTTCCCTTGCTGCTTTCAATAATTTTTCTTTGTCTGTAATTTTTGCCAATTTGATTAGTATGTGTCTCAGCGTGTTTCTCCTTGGGTTTATCCTGTATGGGACTTGCCGCGCTTCCTGGACTTGGGTGGCTATTTCCTTTCCCATGTTAGGGAAGTTTTCGACTATAATCTCTTCAAACATTTTCTCTGGTCCTTTCTCTCTCTCTTCTCCTTCTGGGACCCCTATAATATGAATGTTGTTGCATTTAATGTTGTGCCAGAGGTCTCTTAGGCTGCCTTCATTTCTTTTCATTCTTTTTTCTTTAGTCTGTTCCACAGCAGTGAATTCCAGCATTCTGTCTTCCAGGTCACTTATCCGTTCATCTGCCTCAGTTATTCTGCTATTGATTCCTTCTAGTGTAGTTTTCATTTCAGTTATTGTATTGTTCATCTCTGTTTGTTTGTTCTTTAATTCTTCTAGGTCTTTGTTAAACATTTCTTGCACCTTCTCGATCTTTGCCTCCATTCTTTTTCCGAGGTCCTGGATCATCTTCACTATCATTATTCTGAATTCTTTTTCTGGAAGGTTGCCTATCTCCACTTCATGTAGTTGTTTTTCTGGGGTTTTTTCTTGTTCCTTCATCTGGTATATAGCCCTCTGCCTTTTCATCTTGTCTATCTTTCTGTGAATGTGGTTTTTGTTCCACAGGCTGCATGATTGTAGTTCATCTTGCTTCTGGTGTCTGCCCTCTGGTGGATGAGGCTAACTAAGAGGTTTGATGGGAGGGACTGGTGGTGGGTAGAGCTGCCTGTTGCTCTGGTGGGCAGAGCTCAGTAAAAGTTTAATCCACTTGACTGTTGATGGGTGGGGCTGGGTTCCCTCCCCCGCTGGTTGTTTGGCCTGAGGCAACCTAATGCTGAAGCCTACCTGGGCTCTTTGGTGGGGCTAATGACAGACTCTGGGAAGGCTCATGCCAAGGAGTACTTCCCAGAACTTCTGCTGCCAGTGTCCTTGTCTCCACGGTGAAACAGAGCCAGCCCCTGCCTCTGCAGGAGACCCTCCAACACTAGCAGGTAGGTCTGGTTCAGTCTCCCCTGGGGTCACTACTCCTTCCCCTGGGTCCCAATGCACACACTACTTTGTGTGTGCCCTCCAAGAGTGGGGTCTGTTTCCCCCAGTCCTGTCGAAGTCCTGTGATCAGTTCCCACTAGACTTCAAAGTCTGATTCTCTAGGAATTCCTCCTCCCGTTGCCGGACGCTCCAGGTTGGGAAGCCTGACGTGGGGCTCAGAACCTTCACTCCAGTGGGTGGACTTCTGTGGTATAAGTGAGTCAGTCTGTGAGTCACCCACCCACCACTTACGGTATTTGATTTTACTGTGATTGCGCCCCTCCTACCGTCTCATTGTGGCTTCTCCTTTGTCTTTGGATGTGGGGTATCTTTTTTGGTGATTTCCAGTGTCTTCTTGTTGATGATTGTCCAGCAGCTAGTTGTGATTCTGGTGTTCTTGCAAGAGGGAGTGAGAGCACGTCCTTCTACTCTGCCATCTTGGTTCCTCCTCCTGGTATTTTAAACATATCTTTTCTTGAATCCCAATAAGCGTTATTATTACTAATTTTAATAGTCATTTAAAAAAATGTTTACCCAGACTTTTATCATTTTCTTTGTTTTTCTTTCTGCACCTGAAACCTCCATCTCAGATTAATGTCCTTTTGCTCAGGCTTCCTATGGAGAGGTTTTCCAGTAGGTGAACTTTCTCAGTTTTTGTCAGTTTAAACCAGGGGTCCGCAACCCCCAGGCCACAGACCGTTATCTGTCTGTGGCCTGTTAGGAACTGGGCCACACAGCAGGAGGTGAGTGGTGGGCAACTGAGCGAAGCTTCATCTGTATTTATAGCCACTCCCCTGTCAGATCAGCGGTGGCATTAGATTCTCATAGGACCGCGAACCCTACTGTGAACTATGCGTGTGAAGGATCTAGATTGCATGCTCCTTATGAGAATCTAATGCCTGATGATCTGAGGTGGAGCTGAGGTGGTGATGCTAGCGCTGGGGAGCGGCTGCAAATGCAGATTATCATTAGCAGAGAGGTTTGACTGCACAGAGACCATAATAAATCAATTGCTTGCAGACTCATATCAAAGCCCTATCGGTGAGTGGCAAGTGAAAACAAGTTCAGGGCTCCCACTGATTCTGCATTATGGTGAGTTGTACAATTATTTAATTATATATTACAATGTACTAATAATCTAAATAAAGTGCACAATAAATGTAATGCACTTGAATCATCCCAAAGCAATCCCTCCCCCCACCCCAGTCCGTGGAAAAATTTTCTTCCATGAAACCGGTCCCTTTTGCCAAAAAGGTAGGGGACCGCTGGTTTAAACAAAACTCTTGAACTCTTCTTCAGGGGTAGTTCATTCTTTGACAATCATTCAGGAATGGAAACAGTAAGAATATTAATGGGAAAATATCATAATTCCCCATAACTGCACAATCCTGTAGCTGAATTTAGAACATCCCAACATTGGCAAAAATAGCTCATTTATCATGCCACACTTCATCTTGGCTAGAAATATGTGCAGGCCCCAAAATGGCAGAAGCCATATTTTGGGTTCTGTTACCAAAAATGTAGAAGTTCTCCTTTGTTTCAAGCCCAGAGTTTTTTACACCAAGGAAAAGCACCAGTTAGCCTGAAGTTGGTGAGTCATATGCCTAGCTTTTGTAAAAGGGCAATTATAATAAAGAAGATGGGAAAGAACTAGTATATAGGCAGATCAATTTCAGTAAAAAGTACATATGTATCACTATCTAGAAGTTCATTCTTTTAAAATTGTTTGGTCCAGAATGCCATCAAGATACCTCCTGGGATGTCTTTTGTTCCCCCAGGAGTATCTATAGCCCAATTTTAAAACACTAAACTAGCATATAGCTTGTGAAACCCACAAGAATGTTCCTACCAAGCTCTTGGGAAGAACACAAAGATCAGATAAATATATGTAGCCTTTCAGTTTCATAAAATCAGCACATGGATCTTAACCATAGAAGTAGCTCAGAAGGTTGACACTAAGGTGAGCGGCTGTTAAAAAGCAAGGAACTAGCCGATAGTCAACAAAACAAGTATTTATTGCTACAAAACTACTTTCGACTAACTCACGAATTACTGCCACAAAAGTCCAAGGGGATCAGAATAATTAACATACAGACTCAGAACTATAGTTCTCACTATGCACTGAGTACCCAATCTCTTAACATAATAATGAAAAGCTGACTCTGAATTATGCCATTCTGTATAGGAGTACCAGAAAGTGAAAGTTCTGTAAATAACAGCCCAGAGAAGGACTATTGTTATTTCATTTTAAAGCATCATCAACTTTTCAGGAAGAAAATAAAAGCAGATGGCTTAAGAGCAGGGTACACGTGAGAATCACCTAGAAAGACTGGTCAAATGCACATGTCCAAACCGTACTACAAACTGACTACTCGGGATCTCCAGGGTGATTCTTGTTGCCCACACTTAGTTAAGGACCACCGCTCTAGGGAATTTATTTCTAGAGAATCTGCTGGGGTCAAGACTTGTTAGAAAGAATTTCTTCACATTTAACCAATATTATGAATTTTACCAAAATCACTGTACTCAGGATCATTTTGATAGAGATTCCATTACCTTAAAAATAGAGGCAGGTCCAAGGCCTTTGTTCTTAACAATAAACAATATAATTTTACTAAGAATAATTGCAGACCAGGCATCATTCAGAATATCTGCTAGTTTCTTGGTTAAGCCAAAGGGAGGCCATCAAAGTAGGTCACAAAAGGTGCTCCACCAACAGTTAAATAGGACTAAAAGGCTGAAACTTACTATAGAATGTAAAGTGAAAGTTTGAGCAATAAGAAACGATATATTTGACAATTTTAATTGCAAGACTAGGAAAAGAGGAAAGGGTTAGGGGAAGGGGGATTATATGGATTAAACTGGAAAGTTGTCTGAGAACTAAGTCAGCTCTAGACTTCTACTGTCTTTCTTGGCTCACATGATCTCTTTCAAATCATGTCTCCCTCTTTCGCCTTTGAAGAGCATCTGATTGGACTGGAAAATTAGCTATATAATATATTGTCATATCCCTACTCACTAGCCCCCGGTTCAGAGATTAGTTGCATTGTCCACTCTGGCCAGAGTAGTAGAAATGGTTTCACCCCAGCACACTGACTGATTTTATCAGTAGGGCTGTGTAACTGGTAAATGCTGCAAGACTTTATAAACCAACCAGTGTATTCCTATTGTTCAACATTGATGATGAAGCCCCTGGAAAATCCTGTTGACCAGTCTCTCCAAGGACTCTTTTCAGGGCATTTTCAGCAGTATTCACTAACCTTCCACTTTGAACTTTGGCAGGTCCAGAAGAGGCACTTCAGACCTTCTGATATTTACAGGAGCTTAGTTTGAAAACATTGCCATTTGTAGGCTCTTGAACAGGGAAGTCGAATGAGTAGTGTGATAGTTGACAAGAGTTGGGTGAGTAACAGTTTCTAAGATGACCTAGAGACTTGAGAGCCTGGAGAAATTAAAAATTTTCTATTGTGCTAATCCAAGCTTGAGGTGAGGAAGACTGTATAAGTTTTTACATTGCTGCTGTAACAAATGACCACAGCGAATTACCTTAGTGGCTTAAACAATACAAATTTATTATCTTCAGTTCTTTAGGTCTGAAGTCTGGCATGGGTCTCACAGGGCTAAAATCAAGGTGTTGGCAAGGCTGCAATCCTTTCTAGAAGCTCTAATAGGGAACCCATTTCCTTGCCTTTTCCAGCTTCCAGAAGCTGACCACATTCCCTGCCTTGTGACCACCATCCTCTATCTTCAAAAACAGCAACAGCAGATTGAGTCCTTATGCTGCCATCTTTCTGGTTCTCTGATCGTAGCTGGGAAAGTTCCTCCACTTTTAAGGAATCATGTTATTAGATTTGGCCCACCCAGATAATCCAGGATAATCCCTCTATCTCAAGGTCAGTAATCTTAATGACATCTGCAAAGTCCCTTTTGCCATATAAAGTGTAACATAATCACATTTTCCAGGGATCAAAGTGTAGATATCTTTGGGTGCCATTACTATGTGTACCATAAAACACCTAGAACAGCTCTTTTAGGCAATCAATAGGCCTTCTCTTTTAGCTGGGTTGATGGCCCGTAGAGTCAGTTTGGTATGGAAATGGGGTGGAAGAGGTAAAAGAAGATATTGAGATCAAGCCTAGTCATTCGGGTAATTTCACCCCTTTTCAACCATTCTAAGATGGGTGAAAGTCTGTCTGCCTACTGCCTCTAAGAGGGCCAACCTGCTTCTCACGATAGCATGGTGTCGAGGGGAAGCTTCCAGATTTGTGATCAATAAGCCTTACAAAAGCAGGCCTGGTTTTTTCCCCAAATGTTCCCAGGGATGGGCTTATTTTCTCACATTCCCTGAGAGCACTGGTGCCTCTCCTGTTGGCTCCCAGTTGCTGGAAGCCATCTGCCTTCTTCTCCTCCTCTTCCCTCACGTGGGCCCCATCTCAGTCAGGGTTACTTCTTGGAGGGAGCAAATGGGACCAGGGAGCAGGATGTGGAGAATGACTGTGGAAGCAGAAGTCAGTGTTGGGGCCACCCTGGAACTGTTATGCTAGTGGAGACCCACTGGGTAGTTGATTTGGGTGCAGGCAAATGTTGTGGCAGTCATTCTGAGCAGAATGTGAGCACCAGAGCCTTTCTGTACCACTGGGAGTGGCTCCAGGAAAAAGGATGCCTAGCTAAGACACTACCTCTGAGAGTTTTGATATCTTTATTTCTCAGTCTCATTGGTTGCGCCTGATTTCCTCCATGACATTAAACAACTGTTGTATGATTTTTCTGTTGGTAGCACACAATTTTTCCAAATTAAAAAAAAAAAAGACAGGAACAAAAAGGTTATGCTTTTCATCTGTGTCTGTGTAAACAAACCCAGTAATTACCATAACTCAAATTGCTGCTGAAGCTCTCCATATTTTAATGTGCACACTGTAGCTCTTGCTACTAAATCTCTGCATATATCCTGGGAAGTTAATCCTGAATTAGGAAACAGAAAAACTGATTAAAATAACATTGGGCCAAGTCCATGATTTTTATATTCATAAGATTCAAAATTTCTGTGAGGAAATGTGCAATGCAAATTGAATTACCTTCCAGAGTAATAAAAAAAAAAAAAGAAGGAAACCAAAACAATGGTAAAATATGGGTATCCATACAGAGAGATGTATGAATTAGGCTTTCTGTGGTTTGCTTTGATTGTGATTCAATATTCCACTCCTCTGAAACAACCTTTACTTACCAGGCTGCATAAACTCAATTCTCTTCAGTATAAAGTGAATATTATCCAGTTTTCAAGTAGCAACATTTCCTTAAATTCTACACTTTTATCAAAAGAGGTTTTTCACTGAACTTTGAAGATAACATTATTAGTCCTTGCAAATGTTCTAATCACGGTCTTTCTTGATTGCCTTTAGGACAAAAGAGCAGTTGTAAATGTTCAAAGAAAAATGAGGAAGGTGAAAGGCCATTGTTTTTGTGCCTATTGTCATGGGGTAGGTGAAACTGAGTATTAAGGAAAGAGTGTAGAAAATTCAGGTCTCCACATTTTCTTTTAATAAATTGGGCTAATTTTAACTCTCTCCCACATATCTTTCTTTTTTCCCTCCATACCCACTCTTGTCCCTTTCTACCCTGTTTCCTGCCTGGGAAGGCTGACCTGTAGGAACTGAACCAATGAGCTCTCTTGCTCTCTGGCTTGCGTTTGGGTTTGGCAATAGACAGCCCCAGCAAGAGGTCAGAGGGAGAGGGGAGGGTAAGGTCAGAGTTCCCTCCGCATGGCTGTGCCTCTCCGCTGAAGACCACTGCTCTTGTCATGGTTGCCCTTTCTTCCAGGCTCTGGAAACTGCTTTCTCCCCCTTTTCCTTCAGGCCTGGCACTGTTTGGTATAAGCTTCAGGGTACTGTACTCTCCTTTGTGGTTTTGCTTTCCCATATCTTGCCAAACCTTTATATATACCCTCTTTAGTAAACACTCCTCAAATTATTCTAATTTGACTGAGCTCTGTTTCATATTTCAACCCTTACAGAGACAGAATCTGCCTCATCCAGCCCTATATCTAAATTCTTCCCACGTCCTGGGCCCACCAGGGCTACTAACTGACCTTTCTACTTCTACTCTTTTTTTTTTTCCCCAAAGGGAACGCTATTTATTTATTTATTTATTTGGCTGTGTTGGGTCTTCATTTCTGTGCGAGGGCTTTCTCCAGTTGCGGCGAGTGGGGGCCACCCTTCATCGCGGTGCGCGGGCCTCTCACTATCACGGCCTCTCGTTGCGGAGCACAGGCTCCAGACGCACAAGCTCAGTAGTTGTGGCTCACGGGCCCAATCGCTCCGCGGCATGTGGGATCTTCCCAGACCAGGGCTCGAACCCGTGTCCCCTGCATTGGCAGGCAGATTCTCAACCACTGCGCCACCAGGGAAGCCCCATCTACTTCTACTCTTTATGGCTCGAAATCTTATAAAAGTTTCTCATCACAAATATAGTAAAGTCCAAATTCCCTACCATGGCCCAGGGGCCTGTCACACTGTTAACATTCAACTTCATCTTGAGTCACGCTCATCTCCTAGGTTCTAGAACACACCAACTTCTCTTTTGCCTGAGGACCTTTGTCCATGTTGGTCACTCTGCCTGGGGTGTTCTGCTCCCCGTCCTTCGTATGGTTAGCACTGCCAAAGCCAAAAAAATGAGTAAGTGAGGAGATGGATTTTATTCAGGCTATTGCAATAGGGAAACACCTCAGATCTGAAGATTAGAGCACGTATTAAGTTTCCTATGGTTGGTGTAACAAATCATTGCAAATTAGCGGCTTTAAACAATAGAAAGTTATCCTATTATTGTTGTGTGGGCCAGAAATCCAAAATGAATCTTATGTGGCTAAAATCAAGGTGTTGGCAGGGCTGTGCTGCCTCTGGAGGGTCCAGGGGAGAATATGTTCCCTTTCTTTTTCCACATCTAGAGCTGAATTCCTTGTCTCCTGGTCCCTTCCTCTATCTTCAAAACCAGTGATGTAGCATCTTTTCTCTGACTCTGCTTCTCTCTGCTTCCATCACATGGCTGTCTTCTCTTTTATCTATGGTCGGGTCTCCTTCTGCGCCCTTCTTACAAGGATACTTGTGATTCTGTTTAGGGTCCAACCAGATAATCCAGGATAATTGTCCCGTCTCAAGCTCATTAATCACATCTACAAAAGCTCTTTTTCCGCATAAGGTAAGATATTCATAGATTCCAGGGATTAGGACCTGGATATCTTGTAGGGCCATTTTTCAGCCTACTACAGCGTGTCTCAGCAGAGGGGTTTGCCTTAGATTTTTATGGGGAGGAGGAGACAAGTTACAGGTGGGGTTATTTATAGTTGGGATTGTTTTTTCAATCAAAGCAAGTTTCAGTGGAACAGGAAATGCTTAGCTGGTTTCAGGGGAACAAACAATTCTAATCTTGGCTAATTATTCATGAGACAAAGAAGAAAGAGGATCTCTGACCATGTCAACAGATTCAGGCAAAAGGAGAATGGTCTGGGTTTAACCTTGTCACCAGTAAAAATGGGAGCCATCTACAAATCTTTTGGGAGTCCTGAGAAAGAGTGGATAGCAAGTCTTATCTAAGCCATGTGGGGAATGGTGGTTCCTTGCAGTTAGTCATTTTCTAGAACACAAAGGGGTGGGGGATTTGGGGAGAAAAAGACTGGGGAGATTTCTTTACCATCACTGTTTTCTGGGAGCATAGAAGTCAGGTAAAGTTCAACACTGTCATCACCTTCTCATCCTTAAGTATATTTTCATAAATGCCCTCCCTGAACACCCTATGTAAGTACCGCCCTCTGCATTATTCTCTGTCATAGTTTCCTCTTTATTTCCTTCACAATATTTTTCACAATCCATAATTATTTTGTATACTTATTTGCTTGTCTCTCTAGACCATAAACTTTTTGAGGACAGAAAATGGTTGTCTTATCTTAAGAGCTTAGAACAATGTATCTTTATATCTTTATAGCCTGGCACATTTTTGTTGAATTGACAAAAGAAGCAATACCAGATGGCCAATAAACTCATGATAAACTGTCTAGTAATTACCTCATTGGTAGTGAAATAAATAAGGATAAAAATAACAGTGAGGTAGACAAAAGAGAGTCAGACATCGTAGGCAGCAGGACCCACATGTTCAGAGACACACAGTGGTGTGTGTGGAATGTGGGGCATGGCTGGTGTGAGATGGGACCTGAGCCTGGCAGGCTGAGGCTCCACAGTGAGTCAAAGACCAAACCTCAAAGGAGGTGGGGCTCTATACTTCCTATTCCCCTCAGTGCCTGCATTCATTCATCCTTTCAACAAATATTTTTGAATGTGTTCAGTTTGCCAGGCACTGGTCTAGACTTTGGGGACATAACAGAGAACAGACCAGACAAAAATTAGTCTGACAGTAAATAGAAGAAGTGATTAAAATAAATAGTGCTGAATGTTAAAGAGAAAAGCAGAGCAGGAAAGTGAAATGTGGAATGTAGGCTTGCAATTTAGAGAGTGGCCAGGGAAGGCCTCAGTGAGAATATGCTACCTGCCAGGTGTGGGATTGAGGGTGGAGGGCATGTAACCAAACTTGAAAGAAGTGATATTTGGGAGAAAGGCATTCCAGGCAGAGGGCACAGCAAGCACTCAGGTCCTGAGGTGCAAACTCACCTGTAAGAAGGCTGGTGTGGTCTAAACAGAGTGACAGAGAGGGGTGCACAGTTGTAGGAGATGAGGCCACAGAGGCAAGGGGTGAGGGTTGCAGTTGTAGGGCCTTATAAGCTTTTGTAAGGACAGTGGCTTTTCCACTGAGTGAAATGGGAAACCATTGGAATAGTTTGATAAGAGGATTGACATGCTCTATTTCATTTAACAGGATTGCTTGGGCTGCTGTTTTGAAATGAGACAGAAGAGGATCAAGGCCCAATGCAGGAAGACCCTTTAGGAGGCTACTCCGTGATCCAGGTGAGAGATGATGGAAATAGCATGTATCAGGGAGGTAGCAGTGGAAATGATGAGAAATGGTTAGATTCCGGATATACTCTGAAGCCACTAGAATTTGCTGATGGGTCAGATGAGAAGTGAGGGAGAGAAGTCAAGGATGACTACAAGATTTACGGCAAGGATGGGGTTGCCATTTACTGAGATTTGGAAGAATACTAAAAGAGCAGCTTTGGGAAGGAAGGTCAAGAACTCAGTTTGGGACACATTAACTCCAAGGTGCACAAGTAATACTTTTAAAAATAGAACTCATTTTGAAAATGTTCCTGTGAACATTAGGAAATTATAGAACTGGTGATCATCTCTCTCCAGTGTGCTGGTTGTGTTAGTTTAATATCTTTCAAGACCTGTTATTGCTTACTTCTCTGAACTTCTCACCTTCCCGGAGAATATTTCTACCACTTCTTTGTTGGGAGAAGTACAACAGGAAAATTAGAAAATCTAAGTATATAACTGCTTTGGAAATAACAATAGAAAAGTCTGTATGTGAAATATCTCCTTTTCCTGATCTCTTGGGCATCCAAAAGAGCAGATGAATTGAATTTGGAAGTTGAAGAAAGCCACCAGCTTTGGGGAAAGAGCTGCATCAGAACAGAGGCCCAGCTTTGGCCCCCAGGACTCTGCAGCTGAGTCCACAGCTTGGCAGTTACCATGTCTTTCTCTAAAAAGTTGACTGCCTAGCTTTGGCCTCAGGCAACCCTGTGCTGAGAGATCTTCCAGGCAGAGAAAGAGAGCCCAGGCTCCTTGCTCCAGATGTCATTGCTTGTCACCTGCTCTGAAGTGATGACACTCATAACCTAGATCTTGGCCTTAACCTCTGAGTTCTTCTGCATCCCTCATCTTGAACTGCCCAACCTGAAAATACACTCTAAGTCTCACACAAGAGCTCCATACACTCTGCTTCACTGCAGAGTCATTCCATGTAAATTAATTTTCCAGGTAACTGAAGCTTAGCTGTCCTTTGATGTCAACCATATGAAGGAAAATTTTTCTGAGGCTGAACTGTAAACATTCTTGCTTTCTTAACCAGGGCACCTAGAACAAAACTGAACTTTTGTGACGTTAGGCTGTCTCCTCACAACTTGATGATGCCTTCAGGCTCTAGTGAGGTATGTAGAGTCTGTGCCTACTACACTTACAACCTCAAACTGCTGTGTATTCGAGGCTTGTATTTTCTTTTTTAAAATGTTTTTGTTGTTTTGCTGCATCATCCCTGCTGCCATTGCTAGTTACTGCTTGATTATTTGGATGCTTCACAGACCATTTTTAACTTATTATCTGATTCCAAGCTTGGGTCTTAGTAGCTAAAATATGATCTTCAGAAATGCAAGATAGCATTTGTGGTCGACAGAATTGTAAGGTGGCCTCTTCATGTTCACACCCTGTGTAATCTCCTCCCCTTGAATCTGATCAGGACTTGAGTATGATGGGATGGCCACTCCAATGATTAGGTTACCTGTATGTTTGGCAAAGGTGAAGGGACTTTGATTATGTAAAGTCCCATAATCATTTAACTTTAAGTTAATCAGAAGGAAGATTGACCCAGGTGGGCCTGACTTAAGCAGGCAAGCCCCTTAAAAGATGATCTAGAGGTTAAGAGGTTTTCTCTCCTGTTGGCTTTGAAGAAGTAAACTACCATGCACCTATAGCAGCACCTATCTATAGCAGCAAAAAAATTAATTTGGCCAAAAACCACATGAGCTTGGAAGAGGACCCTGAGCCTCAGATAAGAACACAGCCCTGAGCAACACCTTGACTGCAGTGCTGTGAAACCCTGGGCAGAAAATCCAGCTTAAGCTATGTCTGTACTCTCAACCCATGGAAACTGTGAGATAATAAATGGGTATTGTTTCATGCTGATAACGTTTGTGATAATTTATTATGAAGCAATAGAAAACTAATACAGTATCCTATTTGGATTTTGTATTTAAAAGGGTAAAAGCATACTGCACTTGCAATGCATGGGTTCATACAAACTTAATCACATTATTATAATTACCCCATCCTACTATGCATAATAGCAATTCTGAGTTTTATTCATCTCGGGAAATAAAACTCCAGAACCTATTAAGATTATGCTTGTCCATTCCTGAGCTTCAGCAAATAAAATATGCAGGGCTCTAGTGGAAATCCAACTCAATATTTCTTTTCTCTACTAATTTTTCTACCCAGGAGAGAATCATAAATTAGAAAAAAAAAGATCTCATGTTTTAAAAAAAAACTCAAATGGAACAAAACTAAACTTATCAGTGGCTGTGTGGTGGGGTCAACTTTTTCTACATGATATTTTAGTTACCTATATTATAAATAAATGCAAAAAAAATCATGATAGTATAATATCTCTTATATTTTTGAGCATTTTATAAAACTTTAAAAAGTTTATTTCATACGACCTTCACAATATATGTCACTTCAAACACGAATTAAGAACTAAACACAGCCTAGCAGGCTAGTAATTTGTTTATTTATATATTCAATTTTTTAAATATTGTTTTTGAGTAATTATTATTGGTGCATAGTAAAAATCAAATCTCTCTTTCACAGCCACCTTCATTAATCTTGTTTTCCTCTCCAGAGTCAACTCTTACTGGTTTCTTGTACATTTTTCTAGAGGTACTCTCTGCAGTTACAAATAAATATTCAAACATGATGTGTTAATTTTAGTAATTTATATTTTACTAGAAATTGATATATTTCACTGGAATTTAAATAATTTACCGGAATAAAGTTTTAAAGGGTGTTCTTCTCCATAGTTGTACTCATCGTTCCTTGCTCATTTGTAAATTAGTACATTTATATTTTATCCTTCGACATTCCTTTTTTTTTTAAGCGATAGCAACAAACAGCACTTGAGCTTATCAGTTGTACTGTTTTTGTCTGTCCTGGTCTAACATTTAGTTAAGTACTTACCATAAAGTGCTCAGCCAGGTACTGTGCTCTGCTTTTAATACACACGATCTCATTTCCCTGCAACAACCCTCCAGGGTAGATCTTTTAATAATGCTCATTTTACGTATGAGAAAGTGGATTCTGCAGGAGGCCAGGTAATGAGCCTTCCACTAGTAAGTGGGGAAAACTGAGACTCAACCCCTCTCTTTCTGACTCCAGAACCTCAGCTTTTAATTTTACTTCCCTGCTTTTCTTCCTTAATGTCTTCTTCATGCTTTCCTTTAATTATCTTGCACAGTTTCTAACTTCTTGAGTTGACCATTAACTTTCATTTTTCGTATTTATTAATAAATCCATTTATAGATATAAATCTACCTCTGAGCCTGCCTTATCAGCATAGACTATGTTTTGTTATGTGGAATTTGCAACGTCATTTTTGCTAAATAGTCAAAATGTGTTATTTCTTTCTTTTTTGACATGAGATATTTAGAATTTTATTTTCCCAGTGAGTAAGGTTTCTCATGTTGTTGTTTATATATTTGTAAATAATATTAGTTTTATTGTATTGTGATAAAAGCGTAATATTTCCTATTTCTACATGTTAGAATTTACTGAGTTATCTAATATATAATTTGTTTTCAAAAACATTCTATAGATTTCTAAAAGACAGTGTAGTGTTCGTGAGTGAGCACTATGGTACCTATTAAATCCATTTTTTTTTAAAATGTAGTTTGAATTCTCCTATTATTGATCTGTCTCAAAGTTGGAGAAATAGGTGAGCTGTTTCCTAAGAAAATTGACTTTCTTAGTGACTCTCTCCTCGCTTCCAATGATTCTTGTGTTATTTATGTCAATATGATGTTATTTATTTAGATAAAGCTCCATTATTATCATAGCTATATTATGGCTATATATCTTTTATAAATATAAAAAATGATGCTCTCTTATCCCTCCTAATTCTTTTAATCTTAAACTTTGAAATTAAAATTGCCAACTCTATTCTTTTTGTTTGAATGTTTCTCTATATTTTTTTATTCTTTTGTTTTTAGCCTTTTGGATATATAATTTAGAATATTATGCTAGCAGATCAAATAGAGTTTGATTTTATTTATTTTTTATTAAATTTGAGAGTCTGTTTAAAAAGATAAACACATTTATATTTTCTGGTTATTTCTTGTATGTTTCATCTGTCTTTTATTCTATTGTATGATTTCTCTTTTTTTAAATGATAATTTTTTCCTGACTTTTTGGGATTATTTTTTCCTTGTTTTTATGTTCTTTATGCATCAGAATTTACATACAATGTTTTAAATTCTGTTAGAAGACAAATTTAAGCTATTAAAAAACTGTACTCAAACCTAGAATTATCAAAATTATTAAAGCCAATGACAAAATAGTGTCCACTGGCTTTCTCTTGTGAGAAATGCTGAGTCACTAGTGCTCCTTCTGGCACTGAGGATCTGTCCTGTGAGAAAACAGACATAAAAAGAGTGGAAAGGTGAAAAGAAGAGTGGGACTTTCAAGTGGTACCAAATTTATTTCACTTATCATTTCCTTTTTTTATATGCACAAGAATGGTATGTGATTTAAAAATCTATACCTACATAAGCCTAAAAAAAGGCATCTCAATTAATATAACAAAATGCCAAGTGATAGGATATTATGTCATAATTTAAATCGCAGAAATTTTTCTTCCTTAGTGGGACCTAAAATAGTGTGTTTAGAATGGTGTCATAGATGAGATGAAATATTATATATTCTTTTTGAAAACACTTTTCTGCATTAAAAAAAGGGAGGCTGAGATGGTTCTTTTCAGCATCAGAAATCCTAAAGAGGTAAGACTGACCAACACACCTTCCCTGGACAGGAGATTTTGCCTGTAGACCAGGGCTGCCATGCTCTGGGGCAGCTGGTGGCCCCGTGGGAATGCCTGGGTCAGATGCTGGGCCCTGAGCACTCTTGGCTTGACCTCTTGGCTCTTACTGCAACTCATGGGGATGCCCTGATCTGTCAGCAACTGGGACATTTGAGTCACACCCAAAGAGGAATTTCTCCTGTTCTCCCCCTGGGAGTTCAGACAGATTTCATCCTTATGTCAACACGTCCCCTACATCTCTGCAGAGGAAAACATTAGAAATATCTAGGTGGACTGGCTCCAGGTGACCTGTGCAGCATTATCCAGCCAGCAAGGATCCTGCAGATGCTAAGTCTGACAACCAGCAGATGTGCTGATCTTCTGTGAATGACACAGGGACCTTCACCACATCACCTGGTTATCGTTACAATCCTCCTATTTAATTTTAGCTAAAGGCCTGGTTGATCCTGACTTGTAGTGCCAGTTTAGGAACCCAGCAGCCTAAGAACAGTGAGACCCAGGGACAAGATCGTCCATCTCTGAGTTTTCTTCTCCGTACAGTATTAGGAGAATTGTGCATCGAGGGCTGATTTTCTCTTTGGCTCAGCCTCTATTGCTGGCACATATCTTTCTGGTGCCTTTCAAGGACACCTATGAGATGCTCCACTGCAATACCCATGTCTGCTTTGAGTGCTCACTAAGCATACCATTTGGCCTCTCCAGGCAGCCATTTCTGAATATTCTCAGTATCCAACAAAAGGGATCCCACCCAGTGCTGCACTCTGTCTGTCGTACCTTCAGCTTCTTACCTTCACCTGCACACTTGGGGGAGGGGTTAGTGGAATTCTCCCAGGGTCTCCTGGAACTATTTCCTGTGACATGTTGGATTTTTCTCAGGAGCATTTGTTGCAAGCTGACCTTTTCTAGCTTTCATCAATCTCATCCCATGTAAACTCCAGCTTGATTGTATTTCTAAAAATATTATCATGTGAATGGCATCCTTCCTTAGTTTCCTGCCATGACGCAGAACTTTCCTATTTGTATGTCTCTTTGGTCATTTCAGAAAGGATCTGATAGGCAATGGAGAAAGAGAAATAGATGCCTTTGCTCTAGTTGTGTGTTTTGTTTTGTTTTTAACAGAAATCTGGTCATTTTGCATTTAGAGTGTCTGCAGGATATACAAAGAGAAACACCATGAAAATTAGTGATTGAATATATGGAACTGAGACTTAGGGGAGCTCTGTGTTAGAAATATAAATTTGGGAGGCATCAGCCCATGGTGGGAGTCAAGTCACAGGAACAGGGAAGACTGCCTAAAGCAGGAGTTCCAAAATCTTGTGGATCATCAGAATATACAGATTCCTTGGTCCTTCTCCCATAGATTCTAATTTAGTAGGCTTATGATTGTCCTCAAGAATCTATAATCTTTTTTTTTAAAGCTTCCATTGAAAGAGCTCTAAACTTGAGTACTGAGGGAAGAAATTGTAAGGCAATGCTCCCAGTGTGGTCTTCCTTACATAAGAAAGTTTTACGTCTATATGTACCTGGCTATGTTGTAGGGATGGTGGCAGGGTCATCAACTGAAAAAGTGATGAAGATTTTGAAAAGTCATTGTGAGAAAAGGGTAGGGATGCTGATGAGACACATGTACAAAGTGAGGGGACAGAGAAAGCTGGACATCAATGAGCATGAATGTGTAACCTTCTCCTTCTTGCTCAGCAACCTGAGTATAGACATAGAGATAGTAGGAGGTTGGGTTAATAGAGTTGGGTAGATCAAAGGACAAGGACAGGACACTGAGGACTACAAAAATCTGTTGGCATCTGACCATAGCCCCCATCCTTTCAATTTTCTGCTACCCTAACCTATTCCCAATACAGCTGCTCTTGACCTCAAGATCACCAGTCCCTTACTACCACCCATCCCCATTTTTCTCAGTCCACATTCTCCTCCTTTGTTAACCTGGAACCCAAGGGACATCCCTTCAGTCATTCTTTTGCCAATAACCCTCAAAATATTAAATAACTAGTTTAAGGTAATACCACTAATAAATGGTGAGACTGAGACTTGAACTTAGGCCAGCCTGAGTGTTTGTTTGTTTGTTTGTTTTTTGACCAATACTTTATATGACCCCTGCAGTTGGCATGGTGATATCCCACCCAGACCCTGTTTAATGAAGGACTTATTGCCGCAGCATCTGCTGTCAGCAGACAGACTTCAGCTGTCAGGCCCTTTGGTATGCCTCACTTGCAGAGAGTTGCCTCATCCAAGTTCACACTCCTTCCTGGGCCACCCACCTCCAATGACCGATAAGTGTGGGAGTATACAGTCCTGGCCCTCTCAGCCCTTCTTGGGACTACTCTGAAGGGACATTCTATCTCCAGAGCTCCCTGTGAGGTCACGGAGACTGTCCTTGGGACTGCATCACAGCTCACCTTTCCCTCACCCTTCCACAGGTGTTGATCCCAAGGGCACTCCTTTTTTTTTTTTTTTTTAAGGCATTGTTTACTTTGTTTATTTATTTATTTTTGGCTGTGTTGGGTCTTCGTTTCTGTGCGAGGGCTTTCTCTAGTTGCGGCAAGCGGGGGCCACTCTTCATCGCGGTGCGCGGGCCTCTCACTATCGCGGCCTCTCTTGTTGCGGAGCACAGGCTCCAGACGCGCAGGCTCAGTAGTTGTGGCTCACGGGCCTAGTTGCTCCGCGGCATGTGGGATCTTCCCAGACCAGGGCTCGAACCCGTAGTCCCCTGCATTGGCAGGCAGATTCTCAACCACTGCGCCACCAGGGAAGCCCTCAAGGGCACTCTTTAATAAACATGCTCCACGCTAAACTCTCTACGAGTCTGCTTCCTAAGGGACCTAACATAACAGCTTCTTCAAGAAATAAGAGCCAGAATTTACTGTTATAGAAGTCATATGACTTTTCACCTTTTCCAGAGACCCTATCAAGTGTTTTAGGGAAGTGTCAGATCCAGATGAAGCCGGGTGCTCCTTGCCCTGGTCACCAGGATGGCATCTAGCCATTTGGATTTCAGGTACATAGGGCTCAAGAGAGAGGGCTAATCCAGGCCTCAGTTAAGTCCAATGGTGTCAGATTTGGAATAGGGATAGCCTTCTTAAGCTTTGCTATTTCTCTTTTCCCTCCCTAGTCATCCTTCTGAGGCCAGAGTCTGGCCTGGAAGACTAATCTTGAATCCCAGCTTTAAACAACCTGCAGATGAGGCAACTGATTGAAAATTTCAGGCTCACATCTGATACACCATTGCACTGTGATTTTAGTGACTGAAAGGTAAAAACATGACCTAGGCCAGAGCAAATGAATTTAAGTGGTTTTATTTCAGGTTGATTTTTTCCCCTCATATTTTATCAGTTAGAATAAACAGTCATAATATGTCAGGAAAAAAAATAATCAAGCCATCCATCAGAAAAAAAATTTTGGTTGTTTTTTAATATGATTAAGTATTATAGGAACACTAACAAATGAAAAAAAATCGATACTTGTATATTTCAAATTTGCAAGTTTCTCCACTTCACATTTTAATTATTCTTTTAAATCTATACAATCACTATGTAAAGTAACTAAATATATGATTCAGGATATATTTCTTTATAACAGTTAGAAAATGTGTGGTATTTGGTTTTCAATTAAACATCTATGAAGACTTCATCTGTGCTACCCACTTAATTAGAAAAAAAATATGCTAAGTAATACCATGCTGGAAATGTCTAAATAGGGAAAGCAACTAAAATTTACATATTAAGGATGGAATATATTGCATTTAATTGGAATATGTTGCCTCCTAATCCAGCTAATATATTTTTCAATCAGCCCCAAATTGAAGCCATATGTTATCAGCGATCACTCAGATCACTCTAAGTATATAATCTGTGTTATATTAAATAACCTTATTTAGGTAACTGCTTTAAACATTGTGTAGAAGCAAGTACTTCTTAAAGGTTTCAGTTATTGATTTTCAAATCTTCTTTGTAGGTATAAGCTTCTCAGAAGGCCAAGCATAATCACGTTTCCTGCCCAGTTGGTCTTTTCCTTTGATAACCACCCATGGTTACTATACCAGCCTGTCAATAGTCATTTAATGAGAAACTGCTGGGGGCTGAAGCCTCTACCAGGGCCTAGAAGCAAACAAAAGATTAGGTGTGCCTGGAAAAGCTTACAATAAATTGGTGGTTTTCATGGGCATAAGCCAGCATGGGTTTGCTTAATTTTCTTGTTTTTCAACAGCAATGACAAGATGTTTTTCTAGGGGTAGCATTGGCTTTGACACCCCCTTAAGCTGATAGAAAAAAAAGAATAGCTCCTATTAAGTAATAATAAAAAAAATGACAAAGTTTACTTGGTCTCCAGAGGTTTGCATATCCACAGATTAGATTTATAACATGAAGTACTGAAACATGTCTCCTACGTATTCATACATTAAGTTAAAATGTGTTCTAATCCTTTATCTTTTAAGAATAAAATGTCAGGACATTTTTGTGATTTCCTCTAACTAGTAAGACAGGAGGGAGGTTCTTCGTGAGGATTTCCAACCAAGCCATGTACAACCAATCTGATATAGATCCTTTTCTTGCCACTGGAAGGCTCCTGACAGCATGGAAGAAAAATAAAGAACAAACGTGACAATTAGTACAGGCAGTAACATCACTAGTTATCTGAGCTATGTAATAACAAGTGGCCTGAACCTTTTATGTGCCTTCCCGACAAAATGAAAGCATGGAAATTATTTTGAATATAGATATTAAATTGATATATTTCTCAGATAATATAAATATCTACAAACCAGAAAAATAGGCTTGGGCATTGTAGGGTGGAGGCAAAGCATACATATAATAAATTTTCACTCTTTAAATAGAAAATGTGATCAACCAATACCTCTCCCCATTTTTGGAAAAAATGATTTTTCCTAATAGTTTAAAGCTATTACATTTGGGAGAAACAGCTATTTGAGCCCTACCACCCAATTCAGGAGAACAATCTATGTCTTAAATGGATAGTCCTCCAGTGTAGACCTTGTTTGAAGACATACTTACCTTTGTACACAGGAGTCAGTTCATGAGGTATAAATGTGAAATTGTTGGTTTTCATGTTTAGCAATGAATCTTTAGGTAAACATTCATATTTTCAGCAGGTACACCCCTAACATTTGTGGAGTGGAGGGCAAAGAGTGGAAATGGAAAAGCCCACTCCTTTATCTCCTGCCCTGGCCTCTTCCCCCATGGTAAAGAGCCTTGCAAACATGCTGTGGACTCCATACCTCAGGAGCAGCTATCTAGGGAAGGGGCCTGGGAACCTTGGTAGCCAACTTGGGGCTAATTAGGCAGGGAATTCCAGGGTCAGGTTCCCTGGAACCTGGGAGGAGCCAGGGTTCTAGATGGGCATTCACTATGCCCCTGGCCCTTTGGGTGGGGAACACCTGGTGGAAAGTCCAAATGGAGCCCTCTAAAGCCCATGGGCCTCAATTGTCAGTGTCTCAGGGTGGCCTTTATTTTCCCTTGCTGCCTAAAATCCCACATGTTCCAAATATAACTTTCCACCTGAATAGTTGTGGGCTTTTAAATTCACAACTAAGGTTTCTCTGTAACAATCTTAAATGTCTGCAATGATACTTACAGGACTATTAGATTAGCAGCTCTTGAGTGCTCCTGTAAGAGTTCATTCAGTCGAACTTGGCGGTAACTCTGTGGACAACATTCAGATTTTGTTGAGGGCAGTTTTCCCAGAATTATGAATGAGAATTTATCTTCTTACCTCAAATTATGGACAAGTAGAGAAACCTCATTTAAAAGAATTACAGTTATTTCATTCAGGTTTGGAAACTTAACAGTGTTTTTAAAACTCATGGGAAATTTTAGAAACATAAAGAATAAGACCATTGTGCTATAGTGGCTTATTAAATTCTAGAAGAATAAAACAAACAAGCAACATGGATAATGGTAAAAAGAAGATAAGAATGGCCAGTGCTGGGGAACAGGTTTGCAGCTGAAGAAAACCTAATCTTGATACTAATTTGATATCCTAAGAACATAGGTTATACCCTAGTCTATCCTTATTTAAGCTCTTTGATTTTTACCAGCACAGGGGACTGGTTTCAATGAAAGAGTCACCAAAAGACACATTTGGAAAAATAACTACATTAACTATTTTGCAGTGATGAGAGTAATATTTATTATTACATTTCACTGGTTCAGAAACCAAGGTTTAGATAAGTGATTTGCTCAATTATATGAAAACTTTTTGTTAGAACTGGGAAGTTTATCACACACAGAGCTTATGATTCTTAGCTCAGTATTTTTCCACTAAATTTGAAAGGCTTTTAGTATCTCCTGCTCTAATTTGTTCCAACTTCAGCTCCTAATATAATTTATTTAAATTTTGTAGTTTAGAGGTTCTTGTGGTCCTTTTCCTTGAATGTCTAATCCAATTCAGATGTCAATTCTACTGCCTTATTTTTATGTCCCTGCCTTTTTCATCATCCTCACTATTGCAACTTCATTCAGCTCAGGCCATGTGGGTAACTCCCATTTTATTGGGTTCTCTAGAAGAGCCCACCATTTTACATCCGTCCTACAAGATGTGCTGGATCCAACTTTCATATTCATTGCTCCAATTACATATTTTCTCAGATCCCTGTGTTAGTTTTTATAGCTAACTTTATCAGGTTAAAATTCTTTGTTATTGTCTCAAACTGTGAGTCAATCTATATTTACTTTTCATATGTATTGACTTAAATTATTTTAGACTGATGGGTCTGTCTCCTATTCTATAAAATTAAATTGGAAAGAAGACTTCACAATATGTATCAATAACCTGTTTTTAACTTAAAAATTGATTTTATACTAAAAAATGAAAACAATTTTCTAAATCCTCATATTCAATAATATGATTGAAAAATCACTTGAAATATGGAGAAACCCTGGATCTTGAATAATGAAATTCTATAATAGATACATTACTTCTTGATCTTTAAATCAACCATTGTTTTCTTTTTCAGCTAGTTAAATAGCAAAGTAAAGGTTAAGGGAGACAAGTCCTTACCTTTTCCTTGACTGCTTCCAGCTCTGCATCTGTAATTTTCCACGGAGTTTCTCTCTTTAATTTCTCAGCAGTTGTTAAATCTTTGCAGCTTTCATGGAGACGATATGGTTCAATCATTTCTTCAAAGAATTTCCAGCTGAAATTGGAATTATAAAAGAGGCCTCACAGTGGGAAACCAACTCATTATTTCACAGATACTCTAGGTATGACTAGCTCTGCTGGCTGCAGAATCAGAGCTGAATGTCATGCAAATCTTTTAAGAATTATCTTTGCAGGGGACTTTCCGTGAGTAAAACCATGGCTATAGTAGTGCCTCCCTATCCAGGGAAATGCCTTAACGTGTGTGAGGCCTTGATAGCCTACTAGGCATTAGATCCTCAATATAAATACACAAACACACAGATAGTAATTATTCTGCAAATACATGTTCTACATAATATAGTCAAAGACACAGTTGTAACGTAGACACTTCAGCCCATAAATGAGTTTTCCATCTGCTTATTTTATAGATTCTATGGGAGACATTCATGAATTAATGTAGGAGATGAACTAGCATCCCTGAGAGTTGGATAGGCTTGCCCTCCTCACCTTTAGTCCACATGGCAACTCCCACTCATGGCAGGAGGCTGCAGGCAGGTAGGAGAATAGTAACTAAGAGGAGCAAGTAAGTGCGTTTAATGGCTGTAAAACAATTTGAATGTTTGCTGTAAATAATGTAGCCTTTGTCCTTCTGGTATCTGATGTTGCTGCCTGAGATTTTCAAATGGCTATTGTTCAGGTGCATGTTAGAGGAAAACACAAAAATCAATAATATTTTAAAATCTGAGGGCATTTTAGAGCGATTAAGAAGAAATCACTGAATAGAAAAGTAGGAGCAGTATCTCAGAGCTGCGGAACATTTTAAAAATTGCTGAAAAATCTCATTCTTGTCTTTCATAAGAATCTCATAAGACTTTTTTTTTTTTTTTAAGTAGAGGGAAGGATTTTTTATTTTATTTGTTTATTTATTTTTGGCTGTGTTGGGTCTTCGTTTTGTGCGAGGGCTTTCTCTAGTTGCAGCAAGCGGGTGCCACTCTTCATCGCGGTGCGCGGGCCTTTCACTATCGCGGCCTCTCTTGTTGTGGGGCACAGGCTCCAGACGCGCAGGCTCAGTAGTTGTGGCTCACGGGCCCAGCTGCTCCGCGGCATGTGGGATCTTCCCAGACCAGGGCTCGAACCCGTGCCCCCTGCATTGGCAGGCAGAGTCTCAACCACTGAGCCACCAGGGAAGCCCCAGACATTTTTTTTTAATAGATTTATTTAATTAATTTATTTATTTTTGGCTGTGTTGGGTCTTCGTTGCTGTGCGCGGGCTTTTCTCTAGTTGTGGCGAGTGGGGGCTACTCTTCATCGTGGTGCGTGGGCTTCTTACTGCGGTGGCTTCTCATTGCGGAGCATGAGCTCTAGGCACGTGGGCTTCAGTAGTTGTGGCTCGCGGGCTCTAGAGCGCAGGCTCAGTAGTTGTGGCGCATGGGCTTAGTTGCTCCGCGGCATGTGGGATCTTCCTGGACCAGGGCTCGAACCCGTGTCCCCTGCACTGGCAGGCGGATTCTCAACCACTGTGCCACCAGGAAAGCCCCAAGACTTATTTTTAAAATAGCACAAAACAAAGTTTATAATTTATAGGAGTAGTTGTCTTTACTATGCTACTGTAAGATGATATCAAATATAAAGTTTTCTTTGGTTTTATATAATGTGGCTTACTTATAATTTAGTAACTTTGGAATGAGTGATAATTAGAATCAATGTGCTGTTAGGTTAAGAAATAAAAATATGAAGCAATGACTTCAGTGATCTCATCAGTTGTCCTGATTTAGGATTTGTACGAAGTACAGAGATTACAAAGGAGTAGGTTGTCCCTACCAGTGTGCTTTTTTTAAGGGATTGAAGAGATACTTAATGCAGTAGATTTCTGATGCTTTGACTTATTTAGAATGGTAGACAATGACAGGGAAGGAATAAGACTGATAGGCCCTATTATTCTTTCAACCACACAATACTTTTATTTGCTATTCCTCCCAACAGTGCTGTGCTTTCAGAGACCTTGGCAGTAATCAGTGCAAAGTTGCTGGCCTAGGAGAAAAGAGCCTGGGTTCTTGCTCCAGCTCTTCCATTGTCCTCCTTGACCTGGATAACCTTGCCTATAATAGAGGGTAACAATGGCTGCTCAAAGCTGGCACGTGGTTGGTGTGAGTGTTAATATGATGATTTGGGTGACAGTGCTCTGAAAAGTATGAAGAAGTGCCCTGTAAAAGCAAGGCATTCATTTTACTCAACAGCCATAGGACTGAGGTTAGCAATTGACAGTTTCTCTGTTTAAGCTCTACATATAATTATTTTGATCAGGATAAGAGTTTTCTTAGCATCTCAGCCCAGGTGCTTATTAGAAAGAGCAGTTCAAAAATAGTTTCCTAAGAAATGGAAAGTGGAAAGGCGATTGCTGGTTGTCCCCCCGGCATGCATACTATGTTTCTCCATTGTAGTTTGGGTGGGAATGACTCTATCCCCAGCATCAGCCAGTCAATACAATTCTATTCCTTCTGCCAGACTGATTGGCCAGGGTGGGCACATAACCCAGGAAAGCTTGACCAATAGACACCTTGCATTTTACTAACCACAGCAAGTGGCTCAGTGGCTTGGGTTGGTGCTACCTGAATGCAGCCAATAACCTGAGTTCAACAACTGGGGAAGAGACAAGCTTTTTCTCCCACTGAACACAAATGAGCAAATATGTAGTTCTGGCTACTATGGGCAGTCACCTTGGTTTTATAAGCTAAATCAACTTTGATTGATGATTTCATAATGTAAGGTAGAGTAGAGAGAATGAAGGAGAATTAGTCCTTAATTGTAAAATTAACCGTCTAGATCAAGCTTCACCTGAAAGCCAAAATACCCTTGGATTTTTCAGTTAAGTTTGATAATAATTTCCATTATTTAAGTCACTATGAGTTAAGTTTTCTTTTCCTTGCAATTGAAGCATGCTAAGTGACACAGTAGGTTATAATGGGGCTGTATTTGTTCATTTATTTTCTCTAAACTCTTACTGCTCCTTATCTATGTTTATCTTTGATTCCTTCATCCTAAGGCTCATCCCTGAGTTGGCCATTTTCCATTCTCCTAGCTTGGTTAACCAAACGTAGCTCAAGATTTCTATTTGATTCTTATTAAATCTGATCTTTCTTATAATTATTTTTTAATTGATTCTAGAATAGTTCAAGTATTACATACTATTAAATATAAGTGAGAATTAATTTAATTAAAAAAATTAACTTATAGCTGCCCTGCCTTCCCCATCCTTGTTCCTCATAATAACGAAGTTAAAAACATTTTTTGACTGCATAAAAATTTCCCCCTAAGTTCATATAAGAGTTCTTCTCTTAAATTAATGTATTTGTTGTTTTTGTGATCACACTAGCATCTTTCAACTAAATTATCTAGTTAATTGCTTCTAGTTTCTCTCTGATTTCTGTTTAAAGATTGCTGTTCTTTTGGCCTATTACTTTTAATTCAGTCTATGCAATAAAAAATGAAATTTAACCACAAGAGCTTTTCAGTTTTCCCTGGCCCAATTATTTTTCTCATTAACTTTGCTTTTGTACTCCCTTTCACCCTTGCTCTACCATATTTATAGATAATATTTTTATGATAGAATGTCTCCATCAAGACTTACTCATGTTTTATAGGTAGTTGAAAGATCTATTAAAGGCAATTGAAGGGCAGTTAACATTAGCCTCCAACATGGAAATCACTGACAAACTATTTTCAACATTGTGTGAAAATAGTGACCAAGAAAGAACAGTGACCAGGAGATAGCTGTTAGTGGTAGACAAGGGCTGCCTGACCAACAAGGCCCATGTGAAAGCTGAAGTTGAGACAGTGCTGTAAGCTTTGGGCCCTGGGCCTGGGGCTGCATCAGCCCAGGGGAAGAGTTCTCTTTCTCTTATTAAACCACTCAGAGGAGTTGCCTTTTAAAAATTATCACAAAGGTGCTAGGTGTGCTACCAGTGGCCGTTTGTGAGATTTACTGAATGACCATCCTCTGTTCTAAAATTTACCTTCAAATATTGGAAAAGCCATTGCCAGCATTGGACATGTGGTTGTTTTATAGAGTAATAGGGCATCAGTTATAGCTGAAGACTGAAGAGAGAAGGATGGCACTTCCAGCACACCTCTTCTTGGTGGCCTTTTGTCTTCACACCAGGGTACATTCACTGCAGTTATTCTAGTAAGAATGGACTTTTTTTCCTGCATCTTCCTCAAAACTTTGAAATATCACAGAGAGAATCTCCACAATTGTGAAAACTAATTCATTTTTTATTTTTTTCCTGAGAAAGGGAAATAGATCTCTTCACTGCAGCATGTGGAGGATATGTAAGAAACACCAAATCAGAATGGCGTCTAAAGTCAAACTTAGATACCAGGGCAAAGGCGCAAATGCCTGGGTCCTTTGTTTCTTACGACTGTGCATAGAGTTTTCTCCTTGAGAAGAGGAAACCATGGAACAAAGGTCAGGGGTAGGAAGATGAAGAGTGTCTAGCCTGTGATGGACACTCAAAGAAGGAAGAGGCATGGTTAGTAAAAGAGATACATCGGCATCCTCAGTGATAGGACAGAAAGGATGGGTATGCAGCAGGTGACCACGGCAGCTGGGCAGAGACTAGCACAAAAGAGAGGGAAGGAAACAGGAACTTGGGTAGAGAAAACCATATTGATGGATAAAGAGGCAAAGGATATAGAAACAAATTAATCAGCAAGCACAGACAGTCCTTAGCTGCTGATAAGACAAACAACAGCAAGAAGAATTCACCTACAAGAAGTAGGTGACTGATCTGTGCCCAGCATTGAGCCAGGGCTTATAGAAAATCCAAAGTCAGTAGGGGACACTGTGCCTGTGCTCTAGACAACAGTAAGTGGTCCTGTACTTGCAGAGCGCTGGCAGGCTCTGGCCTGTTGCTAAGTGGCACATACTAGGGAATCACTGGACCTGCTGTGTTATGAAAGAGAATGCATTCCCACCAATTAGAGCTATAAGATGAGCCCTTTTGATCACATCACTGCAAAAGCCAAGAGGCAGCGACTTAGGAATTAAAATTCTTCAAGTGAAATGTGGAAGGCAACCAGAGGTTACCACATGACAGTTCACTTCATATCAGAATGTTAATTCCATTTACCAAGGAGGATAAATCTGTTCTTAATTTTTCTTAACTGTTTGTAACTGTAGAAATACAGGAATGAAAGGCATTAGTGGTATATATGATGTAAGGAAATACTACATAGTAATAATCCAGGTTAACCCTGTCAATTATAGCTTTCTTATCACAGTTAAGATGTTTCATAAAGCTGTTTTAACTGGCCCATAACATTGGAGGAATCATGAATACCCTCAAACTATATGAAGTTCGAGGTTGCCATTTGGTCAGTAAGAATGCATCTTAAATCTGGATGATTTTCAGTTAGTTATTAAGCTCATCTGGGATAACAATGAATCAAAAGGAGGGAAGAGCAAGAAGGCTCAAGGAATATGGAATTGCAATCCATGAAGAACTGCAGGAGGAAGGAGAAATGATGGTCAACAGAAATGAGAAGAGGTCCAAGAGTCCAGCAAGGACCTAAGCCATACTGAGACCTTCGTGTCTCCCTCTACTCTAACCCTTGGAGACCCCATTCCACACCAAATCAAATGTATTAAACTGCATCTAGATGCAACAGTAAATATGATTTTGGACTGTAAACAATGGAAAATATTTTATAATTGCTAAGTCATTGCTCTAAGTACTTTATAATTGGCTATGATTTTCAGACAATCTTCTTACACCTCTGGGAACTCCTTTTAAGATCTACCTACAAATTGTTTTCAAGTATCATGGAGTTGACAAATTTAACAATCAATGAAGTTAAAACGATGTTCTTTTGAAGACATTTAAACAATTTTTTCAATGCTTTTCATTTAAAAATTTTGGAACCAATACATTTTCTTGCCAGGCTTCAGATAGTTTTAGAGACCCCCTTTAGGGGCTCTCATAGGCTTCCCATTCAGGATGCCCCACCAGTAATGTAAAAACTTACCCTGACTGCTCAGGTCAGAATTGTCTGAGCTTGTGCTTCCTGTTACTCTTGCCACCATAGAAACCAATAACATGAAGGGCAATTCTAAAATGTTAACTAAATGGTGTTTCAACAATTCTTCCTCTCAAGCTCATCTTCACCTTAAAACCTTTTCCTTCCATTAGAACGTGATAGCTCTGTGTCATGATTATTTGAAATCCCTTTTTATTATATCCTATCAGGAGTCACTGCAGTAAATCCATAACAGTTTTACCTTCTAATAATCAACACAGAAGAGGAGAGAGTACCACGAATAAACAATGGATCTTGTTAAATATTTCATACCTTTCTTTGTTTGGCTTAATGTTGATGTCACCAATGACATGGATGTCTGCAAATTTTATCCTAAATTTGCTCAGGAGGGAAGCCATTCTGAAAATATAAGAGAGAAACACTTCATCATTGCATATTTAGCTATTTTCAATCAAAGAGTTTTGATTTCATGTCTTATTTCAGCTTAGACTTCGGACAAAGGCTTCGGTTAGTGTTTGATTTTCATTACAGTACTTGATGAATACAGATAAATGTGGACCAAGTTATTCCATTGAAGGCAAAGAGAAATTTCTGTACGTGCAGTCACTGGAAACAGCAAACGCAGCTCTGCATTCATGTTTCAGGGAAGATAATGTGGAGCTGTCCACTCTTCCTTATCATTTGGGAAAAAGAGAGCAAGTTCCAATACTTATTGACTATTATGGATAATTTTTATAGAGTTACTGACAGACTACTGACAAACTAATAATTATTATATATTACATCATTATAGATTAAAGGTTTTTTCCCCTAGAAACTGAACATTTTGATATAATTTCAAAGTTACAAAAAAGTTACAAGAATAGTGCAAAGAAAGCTCAGATTCACCAATTGTTTATATTTTGCCCCATTTGATCTGTCATTCTCTTTTTCTCTTTTTCTATCTACATCTGTCTATCTATATATTTTTTGCTTGCTGGCTTTCTACCTCCTACCTATTTTCCATTTTAAAGTAAGTTGCAGATATCAGGCACCTTTACCTCTAAATACTTCAGTGGGTATTTCCTAAGAACAAGGACATTCTCTTTTATAAACAGAGTACAGTTTTTGAAATCAGGAAATTTAACACTGATGCCCTACTACCATCTAATCCACCAGCCATTTTCAAATTTTATCACTTGTCCCAATAAGGTACTAGAGGCTCTAAGAAAATATAAATTATTATAGACCTCATGTTAGTTTCCATTTTAGTATGACTCTCTTTACGAGGAATTAAATATTTTTAATACCTTTCTAAGAGGGGGGAGAAAATGTGAAAAACTACTGAATAAGAGCCAGTCATTATTTTGTGATTTCTGGAAGTAGCAGTTCCAGGAAGGGCTAGGACTTAGGCATGTCATGAGGGACCAAGTGCCGCCAAAGGTCATTCTCCAGATTTCCGCCAGAGACCTTTGGATGCACCACACTCTCGGCATGCCTGTTGCTCTCACAACTACAGATCAACTCTCCATGACTAAAGTAATAAGAAAGACACAGACTTACACCGTGGGACTTATTTATTTTTTTAATTAGAAGAGCTATCAACAGTCATCCATTTAAACACTTTTCACACTACAAGTGAAAAACTGGGGACCCAGATATGTGCAGTGACTGTTGCGAAGTCCTGCAGCTTGTTGGTGGCAGAGTTGTGGCTTGGACCAGATGCAGTCTCTCTGTTCTCTCCTAAGTGTGCTGTGCTAGAGTGACTGCTGTGAATTAATAGGTTTGAATCTCCCAGAAGAAACTATTGGACACAAATGCCTTCAGGCTCTTCCTTTCTTGGATGCATTTACGAGTCAGAACAAAATAAACATTATACAAGATAATGATACTCTCATTCAAGATTTGAGATGAGGCTTCTGTGCCAAATGCTTGTTGGAAGCATTTGTGGAAGGGGATAAAAGGACTGAAGACAATGATTAGAAAAATTACACAGATAATTTACTGACCAGAAACAAGTAAGCTTGAGGCCTATCATGGTGACTTTGTCTTTAAATTTATTGTGCCTCAAAGATGCTTACAATTCTTAAAATTAAAGCATTAAAACAGCAAACATCCAAACACAGGAGTGATAAATTACTTACGTAATTTTTTCTTCTTCAATGCGATTGATCTTCCCTCCGACATAGATTCTTAATTTACAGTCTTTCCATTTTTTTCTGAGAGTCAAGATATAGGGGATAAGGAGTGTTAACCCTAACAACAAAAAAAGAGTAGATTATGACAAAAGAATGAGCATATCCAACTGAAAGGAAATGAGTAGCTTCATATCTTTAGTCTTTCCCACACTCATAGCTCCTACATAATTTAAATCTTTGGAGAACACGGAAATGTTATTCTTTAACTGATATCGTTTCATATACGTTCCCATGCAGTTTGTTAAATTTATCAACATAGAAATTCTGCTCCCTAGTGTATATTCTGGAATTTTTTACCTCCATCATCAAACAACCACCAAACATCAATTGTGCCTTTTCCTTGCTTCTTTTTAAATTGGGTGCTGGCTTCCACCAGTTTCTGGTTGATCTCCCCCACATGCATCGACTGGATTGTGTTAATGCTGCTGTCTGTAATGAAAGAGAAAGTAGTACATCCATTTGTCTTTTGAGGAAAGAAGCAAAATAACTTTCTAATAAATCTCTTCAGGAAAATAGAGGAAGGGTCATGAATTTGTAAGTGTTTTTTATGCTTATGGGTAAATAGTGAGTCCTATTCTCCAAAAAAGGAGAGATGAAGGTCAAATTCCACAATAATTTAGATCACCTTCAATAGTTCAGAAAAACTTGATATTGATCTTATGATTACAGTTTTCATTATAAAGCAGCAGATTTTTTTTTCAGATCCTTAGTAATGTCTCTCAGAGCAGAACTATTATTTAGACAGGTAACAATGCTAAATTATCTGATACGAAAGCCAAAATATCCCGATTTTTCCAAATTTCAGGTATAACGCAACTTATATTTTCAGATGTACTTAAAAGTAGAACATGTGGTTATTGGTTTTCTAGAGATAAGCAGAAGAATCAGAAGTACTCCTTCACTAGACAATTTGTTCATTTGAGTGCAATTTTGGTGTAAATTCCATCAATGTCTGGATTATAAACGTTGCCAGGGACCATGAGCATCTTGACTCTCTATGACCCTTTGGTCCTAATGTGGGCCTGGCTTACTCTTCTGTTTTCTCTTCAAGGAATCTGTGACTCTAAGGTAAAGCCATTTGAGCTATTTGAATCTCTGTGAATGAGATGAAAAAGCCAGGAAATATGATTAAAAATACCTTTTCTTGAGTTATAGTTAAGAGTGTACATAAAGTACTTTAAAAAAAATTTTTAATGCAATTTCCACCCTCACATGGACACAGCAAAAGTGTACCAGGGAACTAGGGCAGTGTTTGCTCAGAACCGTTGTTCCTATTTCCCAGTAGGGGTTTCTTTCCTACTCCATATATATTATTTCTCATTTCCACATCTTTGAAAGTTGCGACTTCATTGCTCTATTTCAAAGCGATGGTGTCAGCATAGTGCTTAGAGTAGAGCTGACAGCCTCTTCAGAGCTTCCTGTCTGATCTAAGAGGTTCTGAGGGTGCTTTGTTCCGTCTTTTGTTGTTTTCATGTTTGGGCCTGTCGGTTCTGAAGCAATTATCTCATATTGTTTGTATCTCCCTAGGACCGCTAAGGGAGAAAGTTAAATATCTTTACAAAACGGACCAAACTCTGCCCCCACTTACATGCAAATCAAAGCATCCAGAGGACTGTGTATGAGTGCCTGGAGGCAGAGTTGGTCCCAACTCAGAAGAGTCGTCAGCTAACAAAGGCCTGGAGCAGTGAAGGGGCCTACTTCAGAGCTGTGTTTGAAAATTTAGGTGTTGGAAACAAAACATAACATAATCTTGCTTTTCTGAACAATGAGACATGTTGACTTTCAGAGGTGTACATTTTTGCCCAAAGTATTGCGATGCAGAAACAGCGTTCTAGAATAAATGAGTCCCACTTTCACTAATAAGGACCTTAATTCTTCCCTCCTCCCCATCAGCTAGAGAACAGTATGGGTTATGACTTCTGAATTTTCCATTGCTTTTCAGATTGTACCATTGCATAGTGCAGATTCAATGGATAGTTAATTCTTCTCATGGGTACACGAAATAATTGAAAAGGAAAGAAGATAGTAGTTAGTATCCAGATGGTCTTATTCTAATATTTACACCCTGAAAGACCTCATGTAACTCCAACTTTGGATTCAAACACATCATTTTTCTAGAAAATGTCCTTTTAAGGGGACAAAGGCACAGTAGGTTCTCCCCTAGTCCATGGAATGTTCCTGGCACCCAAGGGTACCTCTAGTGTTTGAAGAGGGGAAATGTTTGGATTTCCTATAATTCTATGTAAATATATAAAAATGTTGTATTACAGGTTAAATTTAGTCCTTGGGTCACAGTAGGAAAATAAGCAAACAGAACCAAACCTTTTCCAGGGTAGGAGACAACCTCTTTGAAGGGCCTCTTTGAAAGGTTGGCTCTTATTAACCTAGACCAGCAGCTAAGTCTCAATTTGGATCTTGCTACTTGACTTGGAGACCCTGCCAGAGAAATGATCTTTCCTGGGCCTTACACCAGTGAATGACTTCAGTAACTATATAGGATTATTTGTGCATGAAAGAAAAAAATGTTAACATTCTAATTTTCTACCAGCAGAGGTCGCTGTGGACCTCATTAAACTCAAACCGGCAGCGTTTCTGGAAAGAAAGCAATTTTCCAAAAAATCAGTTATTTGAATCACCTGTTTATTAAACTTATAAGAAGGTCTCATTCTGTGGTCCTCCATTTCTGGAATGTATACTGAACATTCAGAGATAAGTGTACCATTCAGCCAAGATCTGCAGGTAATTAGTGTCAATGAAGTTCCAAGTCCGGAATTCTGGTTTGTGATAGAGATGCATTTTTGAAATTAGAATTCTATCTGGATCCCTTATTTACCTGTACCCGTCGACTTTCAATCTCCTGAAATGTCTGCAAGGTGTGCGTGAGGTGTGTGGGTGTAGATAAACCAGTTTGGGGGCTGGGTCACGAATTTCTGTCCCCTTTACATCTTAACTAAGAATTTTCTATTTTATGACGTTCCATCTGCTTAAGCACGGTATGACTCCCAAACCAAATATTATTTTAAAACAAAGTTTTTACAGTAAGATGGTACAAAGGGGTGAATGTTGTTGATAAATGACAATAGCTTCTACCTTTTAGCCATACTATCTTCTCTTAAGGAAATATCTTTCAGTCCTTACCTACACTCAATGCCCCCAACGTCTTAGATGCTGACTACTGACCCCTATAGACACTCAAGTCGTGGCTCGTCTTGTAATCTTTCCTGTAAATTTTAAAGGCACTTACCTTTCTTGGGAGTTGGCTTAGTAATGTTCAGCTTGCCAGCTTTTTTAAACAAGCCTCTGAGGCCTCCACTTTCTTCTTCGCATTCATTATCTTTGATAGTGGCTTCCAAGGCCAGTCTCTCCTGTTCTAATTTCTCTAATTCATCTGATGAAAGAAGACAAAATCACTTACTCTGCTCAGAGCAACGAAGTTTCTAGGAACAATCTTATTAACGATTTTAATATTAAAAATGGTGTCTATGCAATTAAATGATTATTTATACATAATATGATTTTTCTGAATGATTATTAAAATAACGTATATCACTAAATTGTATTCAGAAAGTAACAACTAGCTCAGAAAAATGACTCTATGTGTTGTTATAATACATGAAGACACTGGGTTTTTTATGTGTGAGGGCAAGGGAGGCTATTTAATGCCATCTTTATTTACTACTGGCAACACAAAATACCAGATCCACTGTAATAAGATCTTGTACACCGAAAGCTACTGATTTACTGACCTAAGCTACTGGGCCAGATATTTTACAACTGGGAGTGACAAAAATTACGGAAGTATACTGGGTGTATATCAGGCACAGAGCAATGCCTCCTGAATTGAAACATAAAACTAGAGAACAAGAATTAAGGAAAGAGAACCATATCTAATAATAAACCCTGTGGGCTCCAAGTACAAATTACAGTGAAAAATATCCACCACCAACAATTCTTTCCAAGAAGGAAAATACTTTCTGGAGTGAGTGACCAAAGCAAAAGAAATAAAAGCTGAGGTTTCTGTGTGCCTGTCAGAATCCACATTGCTAAAAAGGGCCTCATGACACTGGAGTCTGGAATAAGAGTCAAGCTGTGCCAAATGTCCTGTCCAGGGTTTAGACCTACTATCCAAGCTTTTATGTTGCGTTTAGCTGCCTTTTATCTTTTTTGGATTCTGATTGTGACGGAAAATTCCTAGCTGCTATGTAATCATTGCATCCCTCTCTGACCTTAACCTGTGCTGAATCAGGGTAAATAAGACTTTAAAGGCAATCATATGGCTGTGTTAAAGAATGATGGGCATTCTTGCTTACAGTCGTAAGGTGGCACTCTTGTCAGAGTCCCTCATCTTCTTGCCTACTAAAGACAGAGCCTTAGAAAATGAGCCAGGTTCCGAGGAAGAGAGTAGAAAACCTAGATTCAGTGTCATGAAACACAGGTAGGGCTACTGTAAATGTCAACCCTCGGAGCCTGTTGCCTTATCTATCTGGGAAGTGAAGCTATACAAACTCTAGATTTATCAATTTTGTACTAACTAAATCTGTCAGGCCAGTCACATCCCTAGATGGTGCTGTTATTCAGCTACACAGAATTGTCTGGCCCCTTTCCAGGTGCTAGCAATTAATCTTTTGCCGGTGGCATGGGATTTAAGGTCAAATCACCCATGTGATTTCCCCAAAGCTTCAAAGGTTCTCAAGACCAGCAAGCAGCTATAGAAAATCTAAGAAATCAGATAGATGGTATTAAAGCTTAGACAGGAGTTGCTTACCCCTGACTTTCAAAAGGTGAACACGAGCTGCATTGCACTGGGGGTCATAACCTATTACAGCTCTGCTCCTGGCTTTATGTGACATTGGGCAAGTCATTTACTTTTCCTGTGCCTCTGATTTCCTATCTGTGAAATGGAAAATTGTAACCCTTCGCCTTTCCCACCCTCCTAGTGTTGCAAAAAAGAATAAACAGCTCCTGAATAGTGCTTGGTTGCTCCTTAGAGAACAAAGCAATGAGTGCATTTCTATAGGCAGTGTATTGATGCAACTTCTGGAAATCGGCTTAGTCATGCAAAGCAAATCAAGTATTTTGAGAAGGCTGGGAGTTATTTTAGAATTTAATATTTATTGTACACTCTTGGGTGCCAGGGACTGTGCTGCATATTATTCATTCCCAAACAACTCTGAGAAAGTTACTATTATTATCCTCATTTTGTAGATGAAGAAACTGAGGCTCAGAAAGTTTAAGTAATTTGTCTGATGTCACCCAGCAAATAACAGGGTTCCTGTGCAAAGAAGTCTGCTTGACTCCAAATTCTGTATGCTCTCCTCTATGAAGACCTTCTGCTGTTGGCTTATTGCTATTATTTCAGAGTTGTTTTTATTAACCTCCAACTCTTTATCCTCAGATGAACCTAAACACTCAGGCACATGGTGTAATGCCAAGTTAATTCCCCAAAACTGTGGTCCCCTCAAAATTGTCATTTTAAAGAGAAGACTCTAAGGATATGGGTACATATGACAGGCTGCCCCAGAAAAGCAGCATCACTGTTCTGGGTGATGGGTCACTAGCTATTACCCATTCTGTGGGTTGTTGCAGGGGTCAGCTATGGGGTCACCCGTTCTTTGCAGTCCTCTGGAAGGCACGTATTTGTGAGCTGCTTTGGGGGCAACTGCAAGGGTTACACTGGCGAGGGGGTCCTTTTACTTTTCTTTTTTTAGCATACCCTGTGATTAGCCACTACTTGCCATGTTCTTTGTCCTCTAATTTGGACAAAGGAGGAAAAATAAATAAATCCTCCTTTGTAAGGATTCAGCTGGCTGAGTGAACCGGGAGCTGCTCCAATAATTTGCTCAAAGGTATGTACAAAGCCTATCCTGGACAGGGCAAACTGCAAAATCCCAGGCCTGAGAGACAAAACTAGACTTTGTGTGAATGAGTCAGATTCAGCAGTTCCCTCAAAGACGACAGAGACAGAGGGTGACAGAGTCAATTCTAAAGGCTAAAATCTGCCTGCTTGGACATCTTGGATTTTCAGATCCACACGGTGGTATGACCACTCACAGTGATTTTGCAAATTCTTATTAAAGCGAATTCTTAATTATTCACTTTGTAGGTGATCTAAGGCCTCCTTCTGTGCACTCCCTCCTTTTCTCTTTTCAGTGCTAGGTAGAAGTGACATTTTGATTATCTATTCTCCTGAATTAGCTATCTGACCTACTGTTTGCCTCTGTTTGCATGAGAAATCACGAGTAGACTTTGTCCAAACATTTCTTTCAGCTGGAGTACTGGCTAGCTGACTTGCAAAAGTGTACCATTAATCACAGGAGAGATAAGGCAAGGGAGTTAGGAATGGATAGATGTAAACTGATTTCCACGAGGCTGACTGAAAACTACTCATTTCTTTACTGTTTCCACCACCACCACCATACACTGTGATGTTCAGGATTCACAATGCCCTTTCCAATAGTATTTTATTTCATCCCAGCACCAATACTGGGATGCAGGCAGAGCTAGTAGCATTCTCCTCGTTCTCCCCATTTTACTGTGAAGGAAACTTGGGTTCAGACTATTCAAGTGATTTGTCCGAGGTTGCATAGCTAGTGACTCAGGTCTTCTGTTTCCAATTCTAGTGTTCATCCTCCTACCGTCGTTCATCAGTGATATGCTCTGACTGCCAACACCTGTCTATTGAAAAAATACCCAGTATGCATTTTTTGAAAAAACCATCCTCAAATTTCTGTCAGAGAAATTTCTGTAACACTCCATATTTCCATAATATTCTTCCTCAACCTTTATTCCACTAACTATAACTATGTGACATGGAATAGAGTTTTAAGAGACATGTCTGTTATAACCCCACTAGTCTGCAAACTCCTGGAGGGTAGCTTATGTCATATTTCATTACCCCCATTTACTGAAAGTTTATTTTGTTTGAGGTACAATGCCAAGTACTTTGCAGCCATCATATCCTTTAATCCAAGCAACAAATCTGTGAGGTAGGTACTATAATTATTCCCATTTGGGTAACTGAGTTTGAACCCAGGCCTGTCTGATTCCCAAACCTATGCTTAGGCTTCCCAGACTCCCTCTCACATTCTTAGTTGTGCCCCTGCCTTGCTAGTGCTCACCACCATAATCACTCAAGAATAGTTTGTTGAAATAAAAGAACAGCTCAATTCTGTTCCCTACAGTTCAATACATTTGACAGCATTATCTCTATAAAGGAAGAAAAACATGTGAACTGTTGTCAGGGGTGGGAGTGTGTACAGTATGTATGTATGTAAGGGGGGTTGGTACAAAAGACAATGTTTGAAAGAAGTAGAGTTAATGCTACTATATACAGAGTTATAAAAAGAGGGGCTGATAGCAGCTGATGGTACAAACCAGGCTGGAATGTGACAGAAGGTAGGACAGGTGGGATTAATCTGAAGAATGCGAGGCAAGGAAAGGGCCCCTTACCCTGGAAAGCGCCACCACCTGGGCATCTGGTGGGACTCTGAATCTTGCATATTAGTTTCATATTATATCACATTTACAAAGCCACATAGCTAGGGAGAGAGAGTAAAAGCCTGCCCTTCTCTCATGCCAAGATTAAGAGGATCCCAGAGGTTCTAATGACGGAAGAAAAAGCTTAGACTTTTTGGATCTATCAGTTGAGAGTGAGTTTCTGAGTCTTCATATGTTCCCCAAAACAGCTCTCATAGGAAAAAACAAAGAGTGAATCCTGAGCTGTATCCTCATGCAAATGCCAAAACCACTTGAACAGTAGTTTATTTTCTAGTCCTTTATAAACTGATTGCATGATAACCAACTGGAGTGACTATTTTGAAATTCAGTTTAGTTGTCAAGATTGCCTCGAATGGTCTATTTCCAGTCTTTTTTTTTTTTCTTTTTTAGCAATGTCTTTTAGAAGTAGGCAGGAGTCTACACATTGCAGTTCAGTCTGAATCTGAAAGATAGAGAATAGTCAAATATCTGACAACAAAAGAGAGAGCAGGGAAACCCACCGAGGAATCACGTATCCTCCAACTTCACAGCATGCTTTTTCTTTATTAATTATTAAATTATGATTCTTTCTTGATCAATCAACTCAAAGCTGTAAATGCTCACATGAATCAATGTGCCGTACCCCAGGTGAAGTCTAGTTGAATTGAAGGCAGGAAGGAATCCTGCAGTGGTTGCCTTCCAATCAAGTAATTATTTACTACACTGCCATCTGTCTTTATTTTGCTAAGCCACTCTATCAGACACAGCAGAACCCTCGTGCTCTGAGATGGTCATAAATCGTGCAGTACTTACGTGGAACACTTGACCGCAGTATATTGCGAATCACGTTTCATCACGTTATTTCCTACCAGTACAATTTGGACTCTATGTTGTAGTTGGCAAACTTGCTAAATACCCGTGGGAAGTGAACAATATGAAATACTGCATTTTTTTGTGTTGTCAGGCAATAAACTAATTTCTTAAGAGAAACTATCAGCCATCAGTACTGGATGAGTTGCTGCGCTATACAGGTAATAATGCTATGAGCATCAATCTTATTTACATAAAAAGTTATTCTCCTCACATAAGCCTGAGACACAGTATAGAAATAATTGTCATTAGCTGGTAAATCACCTATAAAGTTGATTTCTATTCACTGCTTTATTAACTACAGTATATGGGCACTCTGAATTGCTAATATTTCCTTTAAATTATAATCTGTGATGACACTGTGGTGTCTGTTTTGGAAAAGCTATAATGATTATCATTACCATATTGTAATGCAATACTTAAGATTTATCAGGCTCTTATTAAGCCCTATATTATAGCATAATACAATTAAATGCAAGCTTATTTCTTCCAATTCAAAATCTAATATGAGGGTTGTGTCATAAATTACGTAACTTCAAAACAATGCATGGAAATGTGGGGTAAAGTTAATTTCTATCATTATGCTGTTGTTTTTCTGCATGTTCATGTATTTGTGTAACGCTGTTTTTTCATTTACTCTAGATAATTGGTACTTATAATTATTTTATTAGCATCCTACTGCATTTTCCCTTTCTTGACTAAGAAGCAAAAATATTTCAAACATCAAAGTTGATATAAATTAGATACATCCCTTGGGAAATTAAAAGGGGATGCAGTTCACTGCCAGGATTCTTTCAGAAACATGCAGAATTTGCTTGCTGTATTGCTTTATAGAACTAAATTGACGGTGCATTTTGGCAGATGGAGTAGCGAGGGGTGGGAGCTACATCACATCTTTCAGCTTGAAGAGATCAACATACAAAACAAATGCAAATGTATAATTCAATACAAATTGTATTTTGCGTTCTCATTTTTTTAGATGGAAAAACAGTACAGCACAAAAGGCTGAAAAATTAAAGTAAAATGTAGAAGGTTAACAGAACAGGTCTCTTCATATTAGGTTCTTGTGATTGTCCTCGACATCATGTCTATCTCACCACAGTCAGGCAGCCTCTATGCTGCATTTCTGAAGGAATAGCCTTGTTCCATTCCCATCTCTCAGATTTTACCACTGCTTCTCATTATGTAAGTCGTTTCCTCTCTAGCTCTCCTTTTAGAAAGGTAGAATAGAGGCTTCAAACAGACATAGGTTTGAATATTAGCTCTACTAATTACTAGCACTGTGAATCTTAAGGAAGCCTCAATTTTATTAGCTGTAAAATGGGGACAATGATTGTATTTTCTTTATAGGGTAGTTGGGATGATAACTGTTACACGTGAACATGAAGCATAACACATGGCACATAATAAGTGCTCAAAAATTTGAGCTACTATTGCTACAATGTATTAAGTTCTACTAGGAAGGAATATAAATGAATCATGAACACCATGTAGAATTAGTATATCTGACCTGGAGATATAAAGGGTCCATGAAAAGGAAAAGGGGCATAAAAAAGGAAGGCCGAAGGCACCAAAGATAACCTTTATATTGCAATTTTGCATAGGATGGACTCTACTCTCAGTTTTATTTTTTAAAGCTCTTCATACAAAATCATAGAGTATACATATCAGATAGTGGTTCTCCATCGTTTACAAGTGCTTGATTTCTAATTTCTTCTTCTTTCTCCTCTTCCCTTGCAAGAAAAGAATTGTTGCATCACAAAAATTCACCTAATTCACTCATGTTCCCTTCTGTTAGGATGCAGACAATCATGAAATGCCCAAATAGAATCTGAACCCATTAGGCACCTGCACTCTCAAATCTGTTGCAGGCTTTTCCTTTCTGTGAACCTATCCGGCAAAACCCTGATCCTCTTTACCCTAGAGACCAAGTGCCACTAGAGAAAAAGCAGACAGCTAGCAAAATTGCTCCAACTACATAGAGAGAATTGAGACTGTTGTGCATGATCTTCCTCAATTTACCACTCTTACAAATCCACAGACCTCTTCATCAGTCCTCCCCTCTTCACTGTAATTTTAGAAGATGAAGCATTTTTCTTCTGTGTTAGGCCAACTCTCATTCATGCCCTTCCCTGGATTCTTCCTGTTCCTCCAGGATCTTACTCCATGGTCATCTCTTTCTTTACCCTCATCTTCAATCTCTCCTACTCTCTTGAGCCCATCTTTTTCAGCCTGGAAACAAGCCTTTCTCCCATTCTAAGGTCTATAGGTCTCCCTGTAGGAAACCTCCTCAACCTCATTCCTCTCCTTAACTTCCAGACTTCTCATATGGTGGGCCACATCCACATTCTCTGCCTCATCATCGCATATTCTCTCCTTGACCTACTGCATTCTGGATTCTGCCAACACCGCTCTACAGAAATTGTTCTAAGATCATCTGTGCCATGTCAATTATATTTCATTTGCAATTTTACTGGTATTTTTTGCTGCATTTGGCAATGCTGATAATTCTTCTCATTCTGAGCACTCTGCTCCCGACTTTCATGACAACACAGACTCCTGGTTCCTTTACTTCTCTGGCCGCTCCTTCCCTGCTCCTCCTTGGGGACCCTTTTCCTGTGCCTTGGGGCTCTTGACTATACACACTTTTAGGGTTATATTTTCCAGTGTCACAGTTTCAGTTTTCACCTTAATTATGATGCCTCTTGTCTTAATTTGGTGGGGCTGTCATAACACATACCATAGACTGGACAGAACACAACCGAAATTTATTTTCTTGCAGTTCTGGAGACTAGAAGTCCAATGTCAGGGTGTTGGCAGGGTTGGTTTCATTCTGAGGCCTCTCTCCTTGGTTTGTAGATGGCCATCTTCTCCCTTTGTCTTCACATGATCTTTCCTCTGTGCTTGTCTGTGTCCTATCTCCTCTTTTCATAAGGACTCCATTCACATGGGATTAGGACCAAACCTACTGATCTCATTTTACCTTCCTTACTTCTTTAAAGGCCCTGTCTCTAAATACAGTCACATTCTGAGGTTAGGACCACAACATACGAGTTCTGGAGGACACAATTTGACCCAAAACATCTAACTCGACATCTCCAGCTCAGATTTCTCCTTTAAGACCAGGACTGTCTAAATGCCTATTGGACAATTCTGGTAGGATTTCCCACAGGACCTTGTTTAAAACTGAACCAGACATCTCTTCATTAAACCTGCTCTTCCTCCTGTGTTTCCCATTTCCATTGGTAGCACCACCGTTCATTGTCAGCCAAAGAATATTTTTTCACTCCTCCCTCTCCCACATCCCACACATCCTATCAAGCCTAAAATGCTGCTCTTTGTACCTCCAAAGTACTCTGTCCTTTTCTCTCCATCCCCTGAGAGAGGCTGCTCTAGTCCAGGCTGTCACCTTCTCTGGCTCTATTACAAAAATCTTTTTGATTTGTGTTTCTGTCTCTATTCTAGTCCTCTTCACGTCCGTGCCTCATGTAACTGAAAGAGTATGAGATCTAAAACTCAAATTTCACCATATTATTCCCTCACTTAAATCTCTTCAGCAGTTCCTCATTGTCTATAGAATATGGCCCACAATTTTTAATATGACAAATGAGCCTTTTAAAATCAGGATCTTATATCAGCAGCTTCATATTTCGCTATTTCACTATTGTCTGCTTCATACTTTTTTTTTTTTTTTTAAGGGAGCTTCCCGGACCAGGGCTGGAACCCGCGTCCCCTGCATTGGCAGGTGGATTCTTAACCACTGAGCCACCAGGGAAGCCCCATACTTTTCACTTCAGTTACATGAATCTGCTTTCGGTTGCCCATATACCCCATTCCTCCATATTCCTGTGTCTTCACATCTTTGCTAATGCTCTCCTCTTTGCCAGGAATACTGTTGCTCAAACTCTCATTTTTCTCTCTCCCAACATTGCCTGGTTAACTCCTACTCATCCACTAGATCTAAAATCAAAGGTAATTTCCTCCAGGAAGCCTTTTGGAGTTAAGTGCCCCTTTTCTCTTTCCCATAATACCCTATTATCACACTAACAGTACACCCATTTTCATCATGGGGCTGTGAGTGTCTTGAGATTACAGACTCTTATTAGTCTTAGTCTACCCAGCGCTGACATATACACCATGCCTGGTACACAAGAGGTACCTTTTGTTTTAGTGTCATCTTGTCAGTGGACTCTATTGTGAAGTTTAGCTAAAGAGATAAGTAATGGATTAGAGTTCTATCTTAATATTTTAGCGACTCTTTAGGTGTGTCCTTCACTCCATACACGAGAGGATGTGTTTAAACTCTAAGACTAAACAAGTAGTATATGGAATCCTCTACAGGGAAAAACCAGAATCACTAAACTGAATTAGCGTTTCTGCCTCTGACTTAGATTGGTGATTCACAGCATGATACATTCAGGCTCATTTCCATGTTAGCTACAAACCAGATCATAGACTCTTAAAAACAAAATACATGGTTTTCTGAGGAAACAATCTTCATTTTCTGAAACATCTTGCAAAAATCAATTTGGCAGTTTATTTTACCAAAGGTATTTATTTTTAGTGATGCTAGCTTTGTGGTTTTGTGACGAGAAGAATAATTGATATCTGCCCTGAATGATTCTATATTTTTGGTTAGCAGGACAAAGGCCACTTGCATTAGCAATGAGGAAAACACTGGGAAAGTGTACACAGCTCGTGTCAGCACAAGAACGTTAGCTGCACTGTTGGGGATTTTGTCTGTATTGGGTACTGTGCTATCCCCAGAACCTAGAACAATGCCAGGCAGGGAGTAGGTGCTCAATGAATATCTATTGGTTGAGTAAAGAAAATACATACCTTGCACCTGAAGAACCTGGGAGATGTCAAACCCTTGGCTGATTCTGACTATGACAACACCAATCTCAAAATCAAACGCATCACTGAAAGTGGAAGCAAAATGGTTAGTGATTTAAATGACTCCTTTAATCCTCAAGATTTGGACTAATACTGAACTTGCTTCTAGGATTTTAATGTAATTAAACTACAAAAATTCACTTTCAAACATAGCCAGGAGCTGATAGCCTTTTCTGTTTGTTTGTTTTCCCTTGATGTCTTTTAAAAATGTATTTTGAGTAAAGGTAACTAACTCTTATTCAAACAATACCATCAACTAGAATTTTGATTAAGATTAGAATTTTGATTATTTAAAATACTTGATTCTTTTCTAATGTAAACAAAACAATTGCTGAAATATTTAGAACAGAAGTTTCAAGGCTGCAAAGAGCCTTTGAAATTATCAGTCAAACCTCTTACCCATTGAGGAGGAATCCTACAACATTTTGGACATCAAGTTCCCAGTTAAAAACGTCTCCAGTTCCTCTAGGGAACTTTTATCATTGACTTTGGAGAGACCATTTGAAGCAACACTTTTTCATGGCAACTCTATCCTGTTGAAATTGGCAGTTGTGCCTTCTCTAAACCCAACCCAATGGAATTAGATTATCTAGAAGGGAAAGAAAGCCTTGCTCTTTTAACTGTGTTCTCGCAGAACATTTTTTCTTTGCCCTTAAATATTTGGCAAACTGATTAGTACTTTGAGTTCATTTGAAATATTCTCCTTGGGAGTTCCTTTGTTCAATCGTTTATGGATTGAACGAAGCCCAAGGAACCTTTCCGTTCGGTTGTCCTTTCCCAGAAACAATGCAGTTTGTGATTGTCTCACGATACGCAAACAAGTCTCTAGCCAAAGTAAACCTGAATTTTCAAATAGTGGTATAAATAAGTTCAGTATAATATGAATATCCATTCAAAATTTGAACCGTAAGTGAACTTCACTTAAAAAAATAGATCCATTCTAGCAAAAGTGCCACAAGGTAAATTTCTGATAAATCTTGTTTGAGGTGTCCTTGATTATAAAAAGTAGACAGTGTGTTCCACAAAAAATATCTGGATTCTGCGTTAGGCAGAATAATTGTGGATCCCCAAAGGCATCCACATTCTAATCCCTGGAACCTATGAATATGTTACTTTACATGGCAGAAAGGACTTTGCAGATGTGATTAGGTTAAGGCCCATGAGATGGGGAGACTATCTATCCTGGATAATGTGGGTGGGCCCAGTGTAATCACAAGGGTCCTTAAAAGTGAAATTGGGAGGCAGAAGAGGAGGTCAGAATAATGTGGTGTGAGAAGGACTTGACCCATCAAGAGCTTTGCGGATGGAGGCAGGGGCCATGAGCAGTGGGCAGCCTCTAGAACCTAGAAAAGGCAAGCCCAGGAATTCTCTCCTAGAGCCTCCAGAAGGGAAAACAGCTCAGCCCACACCTTGATTCCAGCTCAGGAAGTTAGTGTCTGAGCTTTTTTATAAAATTGAAGTATAGTTGACTTACAATGTTTTATTTGTTTCTGGTGTACAGCAAAGTGATTCAGTTATATATATATATTCTTTTTCATATTCTTTTCCATTATGGTTTATTAGAGGATATTGAATATAGTTCCCTGTGCTGTCCAGTAGGACCTTGTTGTTTATTTTATAAATAGTAGTTTGTATCTACTAGTACCAAACTCCTAATTTATCCCTCCCTCACCCCCTTTCCCCTTTGGTAACTAAACCTAAGTTTGTTTTCTAAGTCCATGAGTCTGTCTGTTTTGTAAATACGTTCATTTGTGTCATATTTTAGATTCCACGTATGAGTGATATCATATGGTATTTGTCTTTCTCTTTCTGAGTCTCAGACTTTTAACCTATGTATTTGTAAGCTAACACATTTGTGTTGTTTTAAGTCATTAAGTTTGAGGTAATTTTTTATGGCAGCCCATGGAAACTAATACAATTATTTTAATTAAAATTAAACCATACTTAAGAATATTACAGAAATTTAAAATCTTTTAGTCAAAGAAAAATGGTAAAATATTGTACTATTGTAGTGATACCCCTTTATGTTAATAATAATACTGTGCTTTACATCATAAAACAGAACAGAACAAAAAAGTTAGAAAGGGAAATACAACATGGATGTCTGATTGTCTTCCTTCTGTATTGACTGACCCCAGTGCTGTTGTAATAAAGTCATTTAACTTCACCAAATCAGCTAAGTTTTATACTATTACAAATCTAAGCCACCTTAACACTGAACTTTATTACCAAGAAGACCAATCATTAATTTGGTATGAAAGCCAGAAGTCTCCTCAGCTTGATATTACTGGGTTTGATTATTTTGGTCCTTTGAATTTTTACAATGTTTTGGATGGTAGGGAGTTTGGAAGACGAACTCAGATAATTTTGTATCAACTGATGGACTCTTTGACTGAAGATTCACATATTTCTTCCTATTTGCCCCACCCTTTTTTGTTCCTAAAGGTGAGGACAACATTTTACTGAAGAATCTGGATGACAGAGTGTGGATCTAATCCATTTCTAAGAATGTCTAGTCAGCAACTGAGTGTGATTTAAAATATATCAAAATGCCGTTTGCTAAGCCTGGCAAAATTCTGTCCCTGATCACCTGGTTTAGCCTTAACCTACTGAACTTAGAGCACCAGCAGGAGCCAGATAGCAGCACGTGGCATCCAGCCTTTATATGTTTAGGGAACACAATTCAGGAGGATACATTTAATACATGGGTTCCCCAGGTTAAGAGGACTGTTAAGTGAATGTTTGGTCAGTAATGCATATAATTTCAGAAGATGAAAATTATTTTCTTATGCTTCTTTTTTTTTTTTTTAAGGAACTCCTTTATTTACTTGTTTATTTATTTATTTTTGGCTGTGTTGGGTCTTCGTTTCTGTGCGAGGGCTTTCTCTAGTTGTGGCAAGTGGGGGCCACTCTTCATCGCGGTGCGCGGGCCTCTCACTATCGCGGCCTCTCTTATTGCGGAGCACAGGCTCCAGACGCGCAGGCTCAGTAGTTGTGGCTCACGGGCCTAGTTGCTCCGCGGCACGTGGGATCTTCCCAGACCAGGGCTCGAACCCGTGTCCCCTGCATTGGCAGGCAGATTCTCAACCACTGTGCCACCAGGGAAGCCCCCCCATGCTTCTTTTAATAGAACTAATATTAGAATACTTTTGTTATGTTCCCTAAATCTCCCCCAAATAATGGTAAATGTGATGCTCATTCTAGCAGGGGCCGGAGGACAGATCCTGGTATAAGGAGCACTGCGTATATGCTTGCTTTGCAGGGATGAGGATTTCTTTCCTGTGTATTAAGGACTTTTAAGTGCAGCCAGACCTCTCAGCACGTTCTCCACCCTGTGGTATGAAATCAGAGCGAAGTCAGAACCCAGACAGAGGAAATCTTCCATTTTCAGAGCTGTTGACACAAAAGATGGCTGTTAGGGGTAGCTAACATTGCCCCCCTTGAGACAAAGCTGGTTAAGTATGTTCAAGCCTGGAAGAAAGGCTCAATTTTCTAGAATGGTCACTGAGGACACCCTGAGCTTCTCTGTATGTGTAGAATTTGTTTTCTCTTACTCAAAAGAAGGAACCAAGCCAGGTAATACTTTGTGTATATATATACTTTTTGGAGGTCGCATAGCATTGGGATCATTAGTTTAAACTTTGAATTCAGTTGGTCCTGGGTCAGATTTCCAGCTTTGTCACTTATAAGACTCTGTCATTTTCTGCATTTTACTTAATTTTTTATTTATTTATTTATTTATTTATTTATTTATTTATTGGCTGTGTTGGGTCTTCGTTTCTGTGCGAGGGCTTTCTCTAGTTGCGGCAAGCGGGGGCCACTCTTCATCGCGGTGCGCGGGCCTCTCACTATCGCGGCCTCTCTTGTTGCGGAGCACAGGCTCCAGACGCGCAGGCTCAGTAGTTGTGGCTCACGGGCCTAGTTGCTCCGCGGTATGTGGGATCTTCCCAGACCAGGGCTCGAACCCGCGTCCCCTGCATTGGCAGGCAGATTCTCAACCACTGCGCCACCAGGGAAGCCCCATTTTACTTAATTTTTAATGTCGGTGTCTCTACTTTAAAAATGGGAACAGTACTTCCCATTTGAAGTACTTACTTCAAACGCTTCTTGTGAGAATTAAGTGGGATAATTCACGTTAAGGACATTAGCCTGGCACCGGCTAGTCTTTTAAGGATTATCATTATTATCCCTTTCCCAAGACTTCTTCAATTTTTAGATATTAGATGTCACATACCTTTTAGAACTTACTTTTTGTCTATAAACCAACACTGCTACATCAGTAAAGGGAGAGCTGAGGCTCTGGGGTAGTGAACTCATTATCCAAGGCTCGGGATAAGACAACGACTGAATTGAGCACACCAGTCAACCGAAGATCCAAGTGTTTTCAAAGAACAATTCCTTCCTTACCTAGCTGTCCTTTGCTTTTGCTCTTATAAATAGGTTTTAAGATTGTAGCTCTTAATATTTACCTTTTTCTTTGACACCAAATTTCCCCAACCCTGCCTCCTCTGATGCTATGATTCCCTCAAGTTCTATTATACTGGCAATGTTTTCTCACTTTGGTGAAGAATTCAGAGTACCAGGGGAATGTCTTCTTCTCAGGCAATTTATTCTGTACAACAGTGTCAGTTATGTACTGCCCTGGTTAGTGCTTTATAAACAAGAGCACGTCTTGAAAGCCATCACTTACTGTATGATTCCCACGTAGTTTTCAATCTCTGTCAGGGGAGCCTTCCTCCAGTTTTTTTTATATCCGATCACCAGAGTGTTTGGTTTCATTCTTCCTAAGCCTGAGGCCTAAACAGAGGAGATAAACACATGGGCAATCCTTACCAGGCCAGGAAACTACCACTGCAAATGAAAAATAATGTCCAAAAGAGCACTGAAGTAATGTTTGAAGATTCTGAAGATTAGATTACAGTTTAGTGCAGGTCCTTCATGCCTGTACTCAAGCATAAAATAGAAAGATTAGTTCTAAATCATCTCAGCCATAAATGGATTTTAGATGACAGAAATGAAGCTTTTCTAAATTAGCAGTCATTTGCATTTCTTCTGATACACTCATTAAAATGGTTCAGTAATTTAAAATCAAGTGAGGGTCGGCTTATCTGTTGGCATGCGTGTTGTAACTTAGTGGTTCAAAGCTCATTTCCACCTGCTGTATCCATAATGTCATTAGCAATAAAATCCATGTTTGGAAAGTTCTTATATAGAAGGATCGCTGAAACTTCTACTTACATTATTTATTGAAGAATAACTGAACTATGTTTCCAGAACCTAAATCTCTTACATGACAGTATCATGAATAACCATCTTCCATATCAGAAGTTTCACTACCCCCATTAGATGACAGAATACGGCTTCCAGTTAATTAAATTTAATCCGGCAATATTACTGAGCACCTATTAATTGCAAAGTGCTGTGTTAGGTGCTGTGAGAGAGTAGTGAGGCATATTCTTTGGCCTGAAGGAGCTTAGAATAAGGTTGAGGTGATGAGATATATAATAATTATAATTCAAGTGCAAATGCAGTAGGAAATCATATGGAAGCATAAAGGAAGAAAATTTGAATTCCAGCTAAGGATTCATGAATGGTTTCATGGGAGAGGTGGCATTTGTTTTGGATCTTGCAGGTTGGTTAGATGTTGCCAAGTAAAGGTAAGGAGAGCAGTGGAAGTGAAGGAAGGATATTCTGGGTTATGGGAAGAGTGAAACAAATGATCAGAGGGGGGTATTTTAGAGGGGACAGTAGCAAGTGGAAAGAGATAGGCATTGATGGAGGGTTCCTGGAATAAACTTTGCCTCCACCACATTTGGTGTATTGCCCTTAGAAATGTACAGGTAGCAGAACAGCTCCTTAGAGCTGTCATCTGGCCCCTGGCAGATGCACGGCAGTATGGATGTAGTCTTCTCCATGACTACAATTTGGGGATGTGGTCATTGATACCATAATTTCTTTATTCAAAATGCTGTAGTTCGATTTTTTAGTTTTTTAAGGAACCTCCATACTGTTCTCCATAGTGGCTGTATCAATTTACATTCCCACCAACAGTGCAAGAGTGTTCCCTTTTCTCCACACCCTCTCCAGCATTTATTGTTTCTAGATTTTTTGATGATGGCCATTCTGACCGGTGTGAGATGATACCTCATTGTAGTTTTGATTTGCATCTCTCTAATGATTAATGATGTTGAGCATTCTTTCATGTGTCTGTTGGCCATCTGTAGAACTACCATATGACCCAGCAATCCCACTACTGGGCATATATCCTGAGAAAACCATAATTCAAAAAGAGTCATGTACCAAAATGTTCATTGCAGCTCTGTTTACAATAGCCAGGACATGGAAGCAACCTAAGTGTCCATCATCAGATGAATGGATAAAGAAGATGTGGCACATATATACAATGGAATATTACTCAGCCATAAAAAGAAATGAAATGGAGGTATTTGTAATGAGGTGGATGGAGTTAGAGTCTGTCATACAGAGTGAAGTAAGTCAGAAAGAGAAAAACAAATACAGTATGCTAACACATATATATGGAATCTAAGGAAAAAAAAAAAAAGGTCATGAAGAACCTAGTGGCAAGACGGGAATAAAGACACAGACCTACTAGAGAATGGACTTGAGGATATGGGGAGGGGGAGGGGTGAGATGTGACAGGGTGAGAGAATGTCATGGACATATATACACTACCAAATGTAAAATAGATAGCTAGTGGGAAGCAGCCGCATAGCACAGGGAGATCAGCTCGGTGCTTTGTGACCACCTAGAGGGGTGGGATAGGGAGGGTGGGAGGGAGGGAGTTGCAAGAGGGAAGAGATATGGGAACATATGTATATGTATAACTGATTCACTTTGTTATAAAGCAGAAACTAACACCATTGTAAAGCAATTATACTCCAATAAAGATGTTAAAAAAAAAAAAATGCTGTAGTTGTCAGTGCTTCCCTTTAGTGCCACTCTGTCCTGCCCTTTTTGTCATGACCCCTCTGTACTCCACCATTTTTCTTTGAAGAAATTCAGGTGAACAAGCTTTATGCACTGTCGAAATTTTTTACAATTTCTTCTGGATTAGCATATGAATTGTTTCCCATACCAATGTCCTTTCAGTCCCTCTTCTTATTTTGTGTCTGTCCTCTCATTCCTAGTTGAAATTTATTATTTTACTAATCTTCCATGATAATTTTACATTAAATGTGTAACCTTCCCAACGTATTTAACCAAAGAGCTACTGAAAAGTAACTCACTACTGAAAGAAAAATCAGCATCTTGCAATGACACCTATTTCTGTGGTTTATCAAATTAAAAGCAGATGAAAAGAGACTCATGGGGGTACTAGATCTTTCAGAAATGGTTTCTCTGCAGACAGAAATGCATCAAATACTCTTACTCTCCAAAATATTACAGTTTAATCAACATGTTTTCTTTCTTGCCCGTATAAGCCATCAGAGTTACCTGGAAGCAATCCTGAATTTTGACACTCCTGTAGGTGGCAATTCTGAAAGCTAAATACATCATTTAGTATATGTAGAATCAGGTTTTCCCAACCATATTAAAGCCCAAATTATTAGAAAGCCAAGCCCTATAATTTCTGAGTTTCTCTTGGATTGTTTTAGGATTCCCTGGCACTCTAAATTATGAAAATCAGAACTAGGGAAAGACTCTATATATTTATTATAGAAGGTGAGGAAAAAGGAAAGAATAAGGGAAAAAAGATGGAAGGACTGTGGGTTTTAGTGTTGAACCACAGATATTATTACATTTTATTTAACATTCTGGAAATAATTTAGGAGGAGAGGGAGATTTTATGCCCGGGATCACCAGGAATTTATTTAGTCCAGTCTTGCAGCTGCCCTCACACCATTTGCAAAAGAAAAAAGGAAAAGAATGCCTGACTTGAGCATTGCTATATTCAGTATGAGATGTAAAAATAGTTTGAAGTTTTAATAGGATCTTGAATGTCGTCAACGATCAGAACAAATTTGCATTTCAATAAGTATGGGGACAGAATATATGCTGTTGGCCAAAGGCAACCTCATTTTCCATTTCCAGTGAATCACTCATAGTTCATTGTAATAGAACCTCTCTGCTTCTGTTTTAGCTTTGCCTATCCCCAGGAATTCAAAATGAATTCCTTAACCACCTGCATCGATCTCTGATGCTAGTCTGCCTAACTGGAGCCATTCCATTTGGGAGCTTCATTAAAATGGAGTGCTAATTAATTGTCTTTTGCCTCTGTACTCATTCCCTCAATGCCAGCCTTACCTGAAGGAGACTTCGGACACCATCCCTGAAACAATCTGCCGCCACTGCTGCATAAAAAGCCTTGATTTTGTTTTTTATAAGCCAGGCCTGCTTTTTTGCCATGCCACTGTTCATCTCTTTAACACACAGCTTGCGCGGTCCCTGTACGACACAATCAGATACTGGTTAGAAGCCCTGCTATTATACATCACACTGCTGTTGTTTTCTAAAGGACAAAAATAGCCAGCAATGCCCGCATTGAGTTAAGAAATGGGAAAGAGGGGAAAACACCTCACTAAACAGGATTCACAGAAATTCAACCTTCTGGAGAGGAGCTGGGTTGCTCACATTTTTCAATTTCCATGCAGAATGTCTAGATGTATTAGCACCTACTTAATTAACTGCCTCATGTCGAAAGAAAGAGCTGAGGGCATCATGGCACATGAGAAAAATACTGAAAATGTGATTGAAGAAGTTGAGGATAAATTCACAATCAACCTTCGACTCTATAGCGAGAGCCACATTTAGGAACACCAAGGAAATCTCAGCTAGAGCCCAGTTTCAAGAAATGTGACAGCACTCCTGGGAGCCAAAATATGGTGAGTTGCAAATCCTGGCAGGAACTACCACATCTTGACAATTCGATTAGGCCCATTCATTGCTTTTTGTGTATGGTGAAGACACCTTTGTACCACTTTTCCCTGTGTAATGTTGACATACTCCTATTTGAATTAACATTTCCCACTACTCAATGAGGTTGGTGGGATTAGAAATTCACATACCTATGGCATAGGAAGAACAGATTAAGAGAGAAGGAGGCAGGTGTTGCGGCGGTAGATGAAGCATTTTATAATTTCAAGATTTGAGTTCTGGAAGCTCATTTTAATTAAGATTTCTGTTCCTGTTTCTTCTTCCTTAAATGTCCAAGCTAGCGCTAGTCTTTGCATGTTTCAAATCAATCCCAAAGGTATTTCTGATTATCTACCATGTGCCTGACAAAGGTAGAAATCTACTATTTTCCTGGGAAATTCTTTCAATTCATAGAGAGATTTGGTATTTTATTGAATTGTCTTAGATTTCTTACTAACCACCTCAGATCTTGGTAAAAAGCAGTGAGCAGGACTGGAATGGGGCTTAAGATTCTGCATTTCTAACAGACTCACAGATGACACAGATGCTGCTCGTCCTCAGATCATGCCTGGAGTTGTAGTCTTAGAGGGTCTTGGATTGGAGAGAAAGGGCGTGGTGTGTATGAAAAAGATATCAGGTTTTGTGGTCAGACAGAATTGGGTTCTAAGTTTGGCCACTTTGGAGGTAGTTAATGATGTCTGAGCTTTGATAAGTTATTCTAGAAACAGGGATCAAATAGCTATCCTGCAAGGTCATCTCAAGCAGTCATAATAAACTACCTAGTATGATGTCTGGAATATAGTAAGTGCTCATCCAAAGTTGATTCTTATTATAATAAAAGAGTCCTCACAATCTTGTTGAAGTCCCAGACCTTATTCCACCACTGTGTCTCTTCTACAACAGAGCTGAAACAGTGCTCAACTGGGAGCTAGAGTGTAGGGTTTAGATCTGGTTCTTGGCACTGTCTAGCTGATACCCTGGGTATGCCATTTGTTTTCTCTCAATGTGGGCTCTACATTTATAAGAATAAGGAAATTGTCTAGGCCATCACTGTCCCTTATGCACATGTTGATATTGAGCATTTGAAATGTGACTAGTCCATAAAGAGAGGTACTGGAAATGTAAAACATACACTGGACTTTGAAGCCTTAGTATGAAAAAAAGAATGTAAAATATCTCATTAATACTTTAATACTGATTGTATATTGAAATGATAATCTGGATGCATTGCATTTACCTGTTTCTTTTTACTTTTTTTAATTGGCTACTAGAAAATTTTAAATTACATTTGTGGCACATATTATATGTCTATTATACAACACTAGTATTCTCTGGGGTCACTTCCATTTTAACATTCTATTTAAATTGGGTCAGATTCTTTTTTGCACTTATTTTTACCAGAATGTTTTCTAGAACTTACCAACATATCAAAACAGTTTGGATAACTTACATTACAGTTAAAAAATAAGAACCTCCAATGAAGATGGAGAAGGTAAAGGCATAGGAAGGATAGTTATTAAACCAGAAGACCTAGCCTGAGGAAACATATGTCATTATAGATCAAATTTTGCTCAGGGTTCTAACTGTCAATGCATTTCAACCACTAGTCCTTCTTGGTCATCCTAGACACCATCAATTGCAAAAGAAAGAAGAAATATTTTATTCAATGAAGTTGAATGGTAACAACAGCCATGACATAGAAGAATAACCAACAGCTAGGAAAGGTATCAGACTATGAGTATATTGAGTTGTACCACTATGACTTTGAACCCCTGGGGAAACTGGCATTTATTTAAATAAATATAGTCTAATATATATCTTTTAGTATTACAGAAATCCAAATTAAACATTAATTGTGACAGAGAGATTTACTTTAGTGCCTAAATTTGCCGTATTGAGAAGTCATAAAAATATTTCACGTAGAATCTCTCTTGGCTAAAAGCAATTATAATATCCTTGTAGCACACGTATTAATGTGAGGCAAGGCTACAATACAAATGTAATATGGAAAAAGCGAAGTAACAGAAAGGGAAGACACACTGGAATATAATTATTCAACATCCAAATACGTCATAGTCACAAAAATGAATTTAACCACCCAATTAAAATATTATAGAGGTTAGCTCAGTTAGGATCCAAAATACGAGTATATAAGTTAATTCAGGATTTGAACAAAGAAGCTCTAAAACTTTTGTATATATTATAACTTTGACATTGATTGAGAAAGGGGTAAAGGAATTCTAATTATTTAGTCTGGAGAAGAAACTGATGTGACATTACTTCAAATAAATGAATATTATGAAAAAGAATTTGCAAAGGATTTCCAATATTATTGGGATCAAATAGAGGAATTTGGGCCAAATGCAGTGTTCTTTCCAACTCTTACATTTTAAAACATTAAGAGTCTTATTGGTCTGTCTTTGCTTTGCTTTCCTTGCCTCTCTGGTTGGAACTGTGGGAAAGAAAATTTTTCCTTTTCTGATTTGGTGCATATTTCATTTCACCATGGATGCATGGTGCCCAGTCATAGGTCACTTCATTCTTCCCGTATTTTGTCATGTCATTATTTTATTAACATCATGACAGAGACTTAATGACTATAAAAGAATAAATTCATCTAAAAAAAGCATTTTCTTCTAGACGGAGGTGAAAGTTGAGATTAAAAGAAGGATGACAATAGAAAAAAAAAATGGAAATTTTAATTTTCCCTGTGTTATCTATGCTTGAACTGCCCTCCATGAGCCGTAGAGTTAAAAGTTGGTTGTCTTACCTGAATTTTCTAATTTTCTTAAGAGATTCTTTGAATTCAAAGAGAATTTTAGGCTTTATTAAGATATTTTGTAAATTTTCCAAAAAAAAGAGAGAGAGAGAGAGAGAGAGAAAGGGTAACAGGGTGATATCTTGTTAAAAGGGGATCTATATGAGGAAGCTGGTCAAAAGTTATTCCTTTTCTTCTTTACAGTGAGAGGGGAGAACAGGACAATCAAGGTTTAAAGAATATTAATGAGTAGGAAAACATTAATCAAAATAGATCTACATCTTGGTACACATAGGTGAAATGACTAGAAGAAAATCAATCAAACTCAGATAACATTGCCTTTGGAGACAGAGAGATCCCTGGGGCTGAGCAGCTATAAAGGGGACTTTAGCTTGATGTGCAATGGTTTATTTCATTTAAAAAGTGAGTGGAAGCATCTAAGAAAAATGCTAACTGTTGTTAATTAGGAGAAGTAGAATATGGGTGTTGTTTTATTGACTATAGTTTCGTCATATGAAATTGCCAATATTCAACAGCTTTTGACATCCAAAAATGTAAATTTCACATGATTCAACCTAATATTTTTCTTAACGCTTCAAAATAAAAAATAGAAGCAATCTAAAAAAAAAAATCTTTATTTTTCAGCCAACACAACACAATGTACTTAATAAAAGATGCCACTGTAAACTTGAAAGCCTTTTGCAGTTTTAAGACAAAATTTAGAAAAGAAGTAAGTGTTGCATTTTCTGGCAATAATGACTTTATCTAATTGGCATTTTAAATCCCAGATCAATTGGGCCACCTTTCCGTATTTAAAGTATATTTGTTTTAATAAAAAAAAAAAAACAACCTTCCTTTAAATGCAAAACTGAGAAGTAGATGAGTGAGTGACTGCTGAAGCACGATGCCTTTTCTCTTGATGAACTGACAGTGTAATACTTTTAGAACTGAATGTAGTGTACCCAGAGAATTAAGGGTACATAAGTCCAAACTAAGTAATCTGCAATGATTGGTTTTACTATCTCTCCAGCTACTATGAATAAGTGAGGAAACTAACTGACAAAGAAAGGCAGTGTTTTTTAAGCCACGGTACATAGGGTAGAATTGGTGGAGATCACAACCCTTGACTTAATATTTGCCTGTTGCTGAGCCCACTGAACTTGGCTATGCTCAGAAATACGAGGGGATGCTAGAAGGTGGAATCCTACTCCTAGTCTTCATATGGTGAGAGGAGTGAGGCACACAAGAAAAAGAAAATTACTTACATGTTGAATATAAAGGCTCCTGGGATATAAGTATATCACTGACTTATTATAAGGTAATTTACAGGAGAAGAATAGACATTATTTTAAGTTACCAAGCTGCATTCCTTAAAAAGTATCCCCTAATTTGTCCTGATGAGGAGTCCCTCATCTGAAATCTTTAGGCTTAGTAGAATAAGGCAAGAGGTAGGAAGAGGCTCTGATGGGTGAGTGTAAGAGTTAGTTGAATAGTTGGAAGGCTACAGTGTGGGCTTGGGGCCCAGCAAAAGAATAATTCTTAATTTCAACTTCAGCAGCTTGTAGGGCTACAATGTCTAGTCCTTTAAAAATGCCTCTTTGCAGGAAATGGCAGCTGGGGGCATGTGTTTTCTGTCTACCCACCAGCATCGAAATGCCAGTGAGCTCTGTGTCTTGCTCCTTCCTTGTAGTGTATGGCACTTCATGTCAGCACGTCAAGTAACTGGAGGTCACCAGAGGGATGGAGCACAGAGCCTGCTGTCCGGTGATTAGTTGCGTGGGAGTGCGTATCTCACTATTCTATCCTGATCAAGCCATTGGATACCTAAGAGTCCAAGATCCAAAGTTTGGACCTGGTTTCTCTAAGAGAGGGTGTTTTAGGTTTCTGTTGAAGGGGATATATTTTCAGAATGAAAATGGCAACCATGGTATATCGAAAATATACCATAATAATGACAATATCAACAGTAACAACTAAAATTAATTGAGCATTTACTATTTGACAGACACTGAGCTGACTACTAGAAAGCTTATCTTACAGATTTCTCACAACCCTGTAACAAACATAGGTGCTATCATCATCATATCATCATCATCATCATCATTATTGTGCCCATTTTATACCTGAGAAAACTGAGGCATAGGGAGACTAAATTATGGGCCCAAGGGACTCACAGCTAATAAGTGGCAAAACAGTGATTCAGAACTTGACTGTGTGTCTCAAAAGTCCATGAGCATGAACTTCCTAGAGTTAAAAATTAAATTGTTATCTCTCAACATCATTGTTACCATTTAACCTTTGCCACAAGGTTGGCCTAACCACCAACCGCTATGCTTTTGGGAAAAAAAATTTAATGGTAGGTCGACTTCTGCTACATTCCCTTCCATCTGTTTCTTTGCAAAGATGATTGACAACAGCATGGAGTTGAAAAATGCTGACAGCATCTGCAGCCCCAGGAGCTCACAGAGGGTAGCTAATTGGAAAGTCAGTAACTGATACAGTAACTATTTTCTGTCCCCAAGAGAACCTCAGCACCTGGGAGCAAGGCTCTTGGGCCTTACTCAGAGGGACCAGCATAGTGTTGTATAAAGTGGTCCAATATACATGTCAAACAACCAGGGCCATTAGAGATACAGACCTAAGTACCTATTTCACATGAAATGATATTCCAGAATCATACTGTTTTATTATAGTTAAAGCAGCAAAGGGTTAATTTAAGGTAATATCTCATCTCTATAAAAAGACCTTTTCTCCCTTGGTAATATATGACTGTTTATACTCCAAGTTCATTTCTCCTGTCCTAAAGATATTTTATTGCCTGCTAAACTAAGTTTTCTCTAAATTGCTAGAGAAGAAAAGCCCCCCAAACTGCTTATTCCATCAAAACTGGCTCCTGTGTTTTATTGGCCAAAATGAAATCCACTAATCCAGGGCACCAAAGACGAGAGAAGGGTTCTTGATAAGATTTTTAAAAATCCTCTGGAGTCACTGTTGGTCATTACTTAACCTGTCAATCTTATGTAGTCAGTAGGATTCCCTCTACCCACTACGGGATTATTACATTGAGTTATATTGTTTGAGTTATTATCATATAAGCACTGAGAGGAAAGAGAATATGACCAGCTTGCTTCATATTGCATTTTAGAGTATTGCCAAGTGTAAAAAGATGCTTAAGTGCTGGTCATGATGACATGTGGTGAATTAACCCCTGCATCATTGCACAGTCGGCTGGCCGCAGGGTTACGCAGCTTCCTGACAGCCCTATTCCCCAGCAAGTATTGGAAGTTTCGGGAGTGGTACCTGATTCTGACAGCACTCTCAGGGATACAAGTCTGCTAAGGCTTTCTCCTCATGCTGTAACACAGAGCACAATTGGGTGACTTGGACCGATATGCTGGCTCTGCCTCTTTCTTGTCATGTGACCCTGTGCATAATTTAATTTTCCTGAATCTCACTTTTCTAATCAGTATAGTGAGAACAGGGCTTCTTTTCCTCTCTGCCTCACTAGCCTGTTATGTAGATTGAAATAAGAAAAACTGTAGGAAAATACTTTGAAGAATAGGTAAGTACGATAATAATACACTGGCATTGTTGAGGATTTTGAGTGGTATGTGGGCATGAGAGAGAGAGAGAAACAGGGAGACACATACACAGAGAGAGAGAGAGCACGTGAGAGCACACTGTGCGAATACAAGTAGAAGTAGCTGGTTTGGAGAATTTAGACTTATTATTTTGTTATAATTTTAATGCTTTCTCCTCACTTTATAGATTGGTGATTGGTCAGTAATTATGGTTAAATGTTTAGCATCTACTTTGAATACCTCCTGGGAAAACCACGAATAAGTTATCATTAGTCTACCACATACTTCCTGAACAAAAAAGGAACTCATTCAGCTCTGAGTATTTATCTAAGGCATGGAGAACTTGGTTTAACTCCCTAGATATCTGTAGTGTCATTAAGTTTATCCAAATATTTAATCTAGATTCTACATGCTTTCATTTAAGGCCATTCTGTCTGGCTCTCTCCTCATCAGTTAATCTATATAATAGTGCTCTCTGGCTCTATCCTTTCTATTCTATCCTTTCATATTTCTGGGGACAGTTATCACCCCAAATAATTTCATTTTATTTCTGAGCCAATTCTCTTTTCCTTGACTCAAAGACCATCATTTAGAAATATTTATCACTTTTAGTTGGTCTCTTGTGAAATCTGAAACACATTGTATCCACTCATTTAAGTTCAGGATCATGGGCCCTTGCTAGTCCTTGCTATATGAATCAAGGAAAAGCGTCCTTGTCCAAACTGCCTTGCCATTCTCCAATCACTGTGTGTACCTGTTAGGCTCATCTAAAAGAACACAAGTGAGCAGGGAGGAAAAAGCACCTTCAGGGGAGGAAGTGGCTCTTACCACAAAGACTTCACAGCAGATGCAAAGGCCACTGTTCTTGGTAAAGGCGTGAGTTATATCCAAGAGAGCAGGTCTTGTCATGGGTCCCCCTGTTAAGACAATGCACTGGGGCCTGGAAGTGGAGAAGAGAAGATGTGAGAACTGGCCATGGCAAGAAGCCTGTGAGCCCAGAACCACCCCAATGGAATGGGCTGGTACAGAAGGCTTGGCAAAATGGGACAACCGCTCTCCTATTTCTTGGGTTTCTCACTAGAAGTCTTGAATCATCATGACTTCCTGCGAATCTTGCCATCTTTGCATTCTTAGTTTAGTTAGTGACAGTAAAAATGTAAAGTAAGGAAAAGGTAGTCTTGGGTTCCCCCTGTCTTTTTCCTCTGGACAATACCCTATCCCAAATCCCCAATACAACCTGTCCTTTTCCAACCAGTATTTTCATGTTATTTTCCTTCACCCTCCTTTCAAAGCTTGTGGTTTGAGGTTCCATTCAAAATAAGATATAACTAATGAAGAACTTAGAGTGTAACTTCTCCTAAGGGAATTCAGTAAGCCACAAAGCCTTAAGCTGAATGGAGACAGCAACAATGATTAATGTGTGTGGGGATTTGGGGACATCTCTCTGAAATCATGTCACTGAGATCCCCTCTCTATCTGTTCATGGAAGGTGACAGCCAGCACTATGAGAGATTATAGCTGGGGGTGAGCATAGCTCAGAGTAGAAGAAAAGAAGCACTCATTCATAGGAGGTGCTGTTGTGAAAATGCGGCAGTTTTGTAAGACTGCCTATCTTAGAATATATCCATAAAGCGTGTAACTAGTGCATTGGTCTCCCGTAGAGGAAAGCTACTTCTAATGTGAAGTAACACCAGGATGCCTGAGAAGCCAGTTTTACCTGAAATTTTTCACATGGTCTTCCACTGTAGTTAGTTCCAGAGCATTGTCTAAAGCACTCACGTAGGAAAGAGCCTGTGTGGAGGAGCCCCAGTTCACATCTGTGGACGAAGGAGAAATCTGGCATAAAAGCACCCAGCTTCCCTCTGTATACTGTGAATATTTTTATAAGCCACCCCCTTCTATGATTTTCCTTGGCTATGTCAGCAGTGACGAACACCCAAGTAAGAGAAAACATAATGTAGTATTTCCTAGAAAGAGAAGTGTGTCCTTCTATGAACACTTTGTGAATTCTTATAAGTGAGACCTCTCTTTCCAGCTAAGGATCAGACTTTAGAGCTGCAGCCTAAGAAACCTTACTCGGTGGGATAGGCTGTGTTATAACCACATTGCAGGCAGATAGATTTGGGAAAATGGTCAGCCCCTGAATAAATTCAAGAGGTCTTCACAAATTCTTAAACTGAAAAGAAAAGAGGCATTTCTGCATACATAAGACAGTGTGCAGTAATCTTTATATTTGAATAATGAAACTGAATAGCTCGGGAATTCTTACTTCCAGGTGTCCATGAAGAGGGTCAATCTTTAGCAAGCATTTTAGTTTAATTTTTTTAGGACCTAATCTTCATAACAAGGGAGGTAAGCACTGCCATGTCCTGACTTAAATTAAAAAAATTAAATATTAGATGGATCCTCTAAATTTTATAAGAAGTCCCTGATGGGAATGTACAGATTCATCCCAGATGGCAGACAGAACCATCTCCGCAGTCTTGCTCAGAATAGCCAGGAAAATGATGAGATATAATTATCTGGAGATAAAGAAGATTAATATTGATTGTGTTGACTATGCACTGGGCATTTAGCATAGCTTAGGTTCTTTCATTCTTTTAAAAGCCCTATTAATCAACTGGATATTTATATGCAAAAAAAATCAGCCTTGAGCCATTCCTCACACTACAAAAATTAACTCAAAATGGATGAGACATAAATTAAAAATTTAAAGCATTAAAACTTTCAGAAGAAGTTTGTAACCTTGGATTAGGGAAAGATAGATTAGAAGCAAAAAGCCCAACCATAAAAGAAAAACATGATAAATTAGACTTCATAAGAATTAAGAATGTCTGCTCTTCAAAAAAAAACTGTAAGGAAAATGAAAAAACAAGTCACAGACCTGCAGAAAACATTTGCAAAACATGTACTGCTAAAGGATTTGCATCTAGAATATATAAAGAGGTCTTACCACTGAATAATAAGAAAACAAACAACTCAAAAAATGGGCAAAAGATTTAAACAGACACTTGACGAAAGTAGATATGTGGATGGCAAATAAGATGTTTGACATCATTAGTCATCGGGAAAATGCAGACCAAACCACACCGATTAGAATTTTTTTTAAAAAATCAACTGACAGTAATAAGTGCTACCAAGGATGCAGAGCAAATAGGACTTCCATTCACTGCTGTTAGGAATGGAAAATGATACTGCTACTTTGGAAAACAGTTTGGCAGTTTCTTATAAAGTTATGTGTACACTTATTATATAATCATAAATCCCACTCCTAGAGAAACGAAAACATATGTCCACATAAAGCCCTGTGTGTGAATGTTTATAGCAGTTTTAGATATAATCACCCCAAGCTGGAAACAACCCAAAGGTCCATCAAAGGTGAATACATTTTTTAAAAAATTGAGATATATTCATACAATGGAATACTACTCAACAACAAAAAGGAACAAAATACTTTTACCTGCAACAACATGGATGAATCTAAAAACCTCATGTTAAGTGAAAGAAAGCATACACAAAGGCTACACACTATTTTATATGGTTCTGCATAATACTCTGGAAAAGACAAAGCTATAGGAACAGAAATCAGAAAAGTTGTTGCTAGGGGCTAAGTTGGGGGGAAGAGATTGCGCAGAATCTTTCAGCAATGACGGAAATGTCCTCTATCTTGATTGTGGTGTTGGTTACAAGACTGGGTAAGTTTGTTACAACTTACAGACTGTACATCTAAAGGGGGTTAATATTACCATACATAAATTGTACCTGATGTTAAAAATGGATAAAGTGATAAAGAAAAGCAACAAAAGCACACCCTCCAAAGTAGTTACTAGCTTCTCTGTTTTACTTGTGGAGTAATGGTAAGGAGAGTGTGAGGATGGCTCAGGGCCTGTCTGGCCCCTGAGACTGGACCTCTGAGTACTGCACTCCTTAATCTCTAGCCTCTGCCAGCTTCAATCCATCCTTCTCACTGGTTCTAGAGGTAACATCCAAAGTTCATATCCAACTGAATGATCTATGGTAGCTTCTTGCTGCTCCATATTCTTTAGCACGACACTTAAGTTTGTGTATCTGGCCCAACCTACCCTTCCAGGCTCACCTTCAGGCCCCTTCTCCTCAGCACCCGAGGACTCCGTCGTGCTAAAGGCCTTGGAGCTTCCTAAATATGCCACACACTTGCATGCTTCCTAACTTCACTCACACTTTTTCTTCTGCCTAGAATAACCTCCCCTGGCTCTATCTGATTAACCCATCCTAGTCTCTTGCCTTTTTTTAAAAAAGTAGCTTATGTGTTCATTCAACAAATATTTATAAGTGCCTACTGAGTGCTTGACCCTGGGAACGAAAGCCATGAACCAGGGAAGTTTTCTTTTCTTTTCTTTTCTTTTATAAATTTATTTACTTTATTTATTTATTTTTTTGGCTATGTTGGGTCTTCGTTGCTGAGCGTGGGCTTTCTCTAGTTGTGGCGAGTGGGGGCTGCTGTTCGTTTCAGTGCGCAGGCTTCTCATTGTGGTGGCTTCTCTTGTTGCGGAGCACGGGCTCTAGGCGTGTGGGCTTCTGTAGTTGTGGCTCACGGGCTCAGTAGTTGTGGCTCGCAGGCTCAGTAGTTGTGGCTCGTGGGCTCTAGAGCGCAGGCTCAGTAGTTGTGGCACATGGGCTTAGTTGCTCCGCGGCATGTGGGATCTTCCCGGACCAGGGCTCGAACCCGTGTCACCTGCATTGGCAGGCAGATTCTTAACCGCTGTGCCACCGGGGAAGCCCAGGGAAGTTTTCTTGTACATCTCTACTCACAGTTAGTCATTTCTTCTCCTTTTCTGAGTAACTTGTTCATGTCACTCTCACGGCGCTTGCTATATTGTAGTATAGTTAATTGCTTATGTGTAAGACTGTGCTTCCTGAGGACAGGGACTATATCTTGTTTATCAGGACTTTAGAAGGTGATATAGTGGACAGCTTGTGGGGTTTGGTATCATACACACTCTAGTTAAAATATCAGCTCCATCCCATCCTGACGGTCACCTCAGCAAGTGGTCATCTCTTTGAACTCTAGTTTCTTCATTTGTAAAATGGGACTAATAGTACCTAATATACAGCACTATTGTGAGGATTAAATGAGTACATTTAAGGTGCTCAACGAGTTTAACTATTGTTATCATAGTACATTATATTATTAATATCCACCATACACATGGCACAACTAAACACATAGAAGCTGCCAAATAAACATCTGTTGAGTGAATGGATAGTTAGAGAGTTCTTAGGAAACCCCCTGCAATACAATCTTATCTTACCTGGCTTCTTGTAAGTCACATAGATATAGAGGAAGAACTCAATGACATAGGTGATGACAGCTGCCCACCAGTTGATGACAAACATGACTGCACAGCACAAAATAGCTCCAAAAAGAGATACCCACATGTTGTAAATACCGTATGCAGGTCTCCATCCTGAAATTTAAAAAAAAATCTATGTGCCCAAGAAAAACATCCACACTATCACCATCATACCACTGTGTATTATTAGACTGTAGGTAACATGGTTTCTTTCCTAGCATAAAAATCAGAACTTTTACGTCAAGTTCCTAACTCTATTATTTGTTTTCTGTGATCTTGGTCCCTGGCCTATGAAGGTGTAATTACACCAAATAAGAAAGCTGTGAAATGTAGAAAATGTGTCAATCATAGCCCCTCCGCACTTCCTGCATGCCAGGATGTCTTCCCAAACAACGAATCCCTAAGCATCTGATATCTATGCCATCAAGAGTTGAAAGGAGGCAGGAGAGATGGAAAGAGTGGGGAGTAGCTGGTGGGGGGGTGGGTGCTTGGGGGATGAACACCTTGGTGGCTCAAGAAAGAGAAGGTTAAGACAATAGGCTTATTGTTCCCATGGGGAAGGCAGAGCAGTCATCAAAAGTCAATCCACTGAAAAAAAAAAAGTCAATCCACTGACTTCGTGCTAGCTCTTCTTTTACTCTAAGAGTATCGTGCTTGCCCTTTCAGAAATAATAATCTATGGCAAAAGAGGGAGAAATTTTTCTGTAATGGCTTCTTAAACGTGATGCATTAATTTATCATGCCTTTTGCAAAGAAAATATTTCTCACCATTCATATATGCATGGGGGTTTCCGTGTTCTATTAGTTCCCTGAAATGAAAGAAGCTGGGAGACAGTATGGTCAGGATAAAGGAGCTCTGATTTGAACGGCACATTTGGTCTACGGGTAAAGCATATTTTAAATTTGGAGTTGCCAAAACACAACAGAACTTTCCGTCTTCAGGAGCAATTTCCAAAGTGGCCACAAGATGGAAATAGCACTTCAAGAACATCACTGGAAATGCCTTTATTTTTCTCAGTCTGACTCGTGTGTGTGTGTGTGTGTGTGTGTGTGTGTGTGTTTCTGTGCTTTCCTGTTTTTCCTCTTTTCCTCCTTCCTTTCCACTCTTACCCCTGCCAACCTCAGTTACTTCACTTTGTTTTTTAAAAATGAACACAACATGGTATGGCAGCACACATTTCTATGATCTGCTGTATTCCCTGACTAGAACCTTCTGTTCTCTATTTAAAACAAGGCAACAAAACAGAAACAAAAATTCTTCAGTTATCTTCTGGAGCCTAGTGGCCTTGAGTGGATGAGGCTCTCCTTCCATGTATATTTTGTCATTTGCAGCAGGTTTTCCAAAGGAGGTTTGAGTTCCTGGCAGACCCTAATAAAGTGAAGATGTGTTTATATCCTTGATAAAAGTCCTTGTAGTGAAGAACTTTCTGAGGGCTGATAAAGACAAGTCTCTATTCTGGTGGAAAGGCAGAAGAAAATTAGAATTTCTTCTAACTGGCCAGTGGAAGCAAAGAAGAGGTGAGGGGTGACAAAGATAGGGGAAGGTTCTTTGGTGTGAAATTTTGCACCACTTTAAACAACAGTGTGAGGAGTGTAGGGATGTCACCAGCTTCAATGTGAATTTGCACTGACTGCACTCAGCAGGCAATTATGGGAACTATCATCCTTCTCTTCTGCACCATGGGCAGGAAACAGATTGATAGTAAGGAAGTTGCAAATACATACATTCATTCCACTTCTGTGGTCACTTTCACCCTGGAAATAAATGGTGGTGTTTTTCTATTGCTGAAATAAATGTGGTTTCTCTTGCAATGAATAATTTATTGCTGCAGGAGAAAATTGACTTTATGGTTGGTCAAAAAGGCCATTGCTCAAATGATTCTTTTTCTATTTCAGAAGTCATCCCCCAACTTACCAAAATAAAGTGAATTACACCACCCACTAGGATATAAGGAAACATATAAACACAGATCAGGCACTTTTCACTGACTTATTTCATTTTATTGAGACAAACTGTTTGCTTAGATTTATTTTAGTTTTGAAAAGTCAACTTACCTGGAGATTTGGCATAAGAGGCATGAAAGCAGGAGAAATTAATAAGTGCGTATGAGGCCAGGAAAAAGTTGGAGATGATGGGAGCAATGGTATTCAGTTCCGCTGTGAACGAAGCAGAATTGAGTATGTACATATGAGTGATGAGACCAGGGGCTGAACAGCTGTTATAGCCTGGAAGCTTGACTTTATTTGGAAATTGAAAGCATAGCTAGCATCTATCAAAGTTTAAGAAGTTAGTGATTTTTCTTTGGGGCTGCACTCATTTACAAATATATTTTCAGCCAGGGTTTCTATAAAGTAAGAAACGAGAAAACTTACCAATCAAAAAATATAGACAATCAAGACCTCTACCTACAGAAGATTCGAGTGGGAGTGGATAGAGTATTTGGAGACCAGGCAGATGACAAACTCCCCTGTAGCTATTTCAGAGGTACCAAACATAGTGTTCTTTATCTGCTTTGTATACAATCAAAAGGTTCTGCAGGGTGACAGGTTAGTTAAATACCAGTGCACCAGAATCATCTAATTGGATACATCTCTGCATATACCCAGCTTGCTCTCTCTGACTTTCAGAATTTTTGTTAGTCATTTGTACTTTTCTACATCTCTAGAGAATTCTACCTCTCAAGGTTTGCCAAAAAAAGTTTTACCTCAGTATCTAAATGTCCAATATGGTTGAATCCTAGCTGGGTTGTTTACTATATGATATAAAAATAATTTAGAGACATTCTCATTTATCTGAAAATCAGACAGCTATCAACCTCAGTGATGCAAATGTAGGTGGCAGCTGGGTGTGAATCTAGAACACGGACGCCAGCAAGAAAGTAGGCAAAAATAGCTGCCACGAAGCTGGCGCCACGAAGCTAATCTACAGCGTTCTGAAAGAGTGACCTTTGAGAGTATTATTTAATTTATATGATTTTTAAAATATTGGGCTATTTGATCACTTAAATGCAGTCTAGGACAATAATTTGAAGTCTTAAAGTTTAAATTACACAATTGAAACATATCTACACATAATCACTTTTTTTACTTAATTTTTAAAAATGTAACAAACATAGATTTAAAAAAAATAAACATTAGAGTGATTATGTGTAGATATAGAGAGTCACTTCCTGAGTTTATGTGATGAGGAGGAGCCCCCACCGTTTGGCACCACTGCTGAATCTGGCTCTGCCTGTCTATGCATAGGTGCCATCATCCTTGCCTTTTGCTTCTTTTCCTCTAATATGCTCACCCACAGTCGTGGTACCCTAGGGAGGGGTGAGGAATGTGCAGGCTAACTATGATGCATGTGCCTCTCCAAGACTGTGTAGCTATTTCTATATTGCTTCGGGAGGAGGAGCCGAGATTATTGCTTAAGGAGAAAGAGCTGAGCTAAGTGGTTCTCAAACCTTAGTGGTCTGTGAATTTCAGGAACTTGTAAGAATCAGATTCCTTTATCACCAGAGATTCTAACCCTGGCCTTGGGCCTAACGAATCTGCACTTTAACAAACCCACAGGTGATTTTCATTCTGACACAGGTGGTCAACAGACCACATTTTGAGAGCAGACACTTCACCTCTCCTGCTGGCTGTCAGGAGATGTAAAGACAGGTGGCAGCTGGGGGACACTGTGGGATTAGACAATATTGGGTGGGTTGGAGGAAGGCTTCGGTTGCATTTGGTTGGATGGATTTCCCACATTCAGATTCAAAGAAGAGATTAAAGTCCAAAGCCCACCTCAAGTCCCCAAAGGTCCTCCACACACAGGATTTCTCATTTCCTTCTTAGACAGACTCCAGTATTCCCAAATGGGGTATTAAACATAAAACAGGTAATGCCTCGAGCTCAAAGGAAAACCCTATGAGTAATCAGAATTCTTTGGCTTTCAGTAAGAACAAGAAAACTACAAACCAATAAGAATGAACGCCATGGCTATAACAAAAGTGAGAAAGTATCCTCTCAGGGGCTCATTGTTTTTCCCATATCCCTTTGCAAAGAACTGCAGGGCTTTGTAGATGTTGTCCTTGCACAGAGCCTAATGGAAAAGAAGAGGAGAAATTCGTCATTTATATCTATGCACAGTCATTTTCCCTGGGTGATTCTAACAAGATTTAGGGAAAGACGAAGTGATACATAATATGAAGCACAAGTTAACACTGCAGTTTATCATTCTTTATATTATTTGAATTGATCTTGACTATGTGGCAGACATAGCATTGGAGCCAGGTGCAAACATTAAACTGCTTCAGAAAGTGATGGAAAATGATTGCCGGTGAGAATGGATATTTCAGCTTGATCCATGTTCAGTGGCAACAGAAGGAGGGAGAAGCACATGCTCTTGTGCCTTTGTCACCTGGAAAACTTTGGGTGCGCTGACGAGGGAGGCCAGGGCCGAGGAGAGTGTTGCAGAAAAGATGCCAGCAGTGATGAGGGGGCCAAACCCTGACACCATGCTCATGACCTTGAGGAGAGAGGTTCAAGTTAGGCGACTCAGCCAACAGAGAGTAAAACAAAAAAAATTTAAGCCAAAATTTTATGCACATGCTTCCCTTTCCACTTTCTGTGATTTGGAATCTCTTTAATGAGCTATTTGCTTCTAGGCATATATTTTTTCCCCTGCTTCATTCTCAAGTTCTTAATAATTGTTTTTTCCAAAATGGAAATGGCTTTGTTATTGTTTGTTCTTTTTCTTTTTTAAATAAAAATAATAAATGCTCACCACAATACATCCAGAAGATACTGTAAAGAATAAACAGGGAAATGATTTCAAGGATTTTGACAACATTTTCCCCCTCTGTCCTTTCTGGGCATCTGTTTCTTGGACAATGGGAAATTCTATTCAGCAGAAAGTGGTATTTTAATAAGGTTTGGGGAGGGACCCAGCTGTTTACCAATCTTTTTAAAGGCATTAGCCTTTCTTGTTCTTCCTGCACATAGAGGCTTTTCAAACCTTTGCTTTTTCTGTGCTCATTAAACATAATTTTAGATCTGAGACATGATGAGATTCTATCAATTTAAGTCATATTTTGGAATAATGACTTCAGCTGAGTTAATTTCTCTTTGTTGGTTGTTAAACTAGATGAATGAAGCCTTCACGATAAATTTGCTTCTCCCTCTGCTCACCAATCATTCAGACAAATTAATATGTTTTAAGTTCCACAGTTTCCCCAACTTCCCTTGTTCCTTCCCCCTCACTTACCTCCCCGCAACTGCCACTCACAGTTTCCCTCTTGGCCTTGTCCTCCACACACTCCAGGACCACAACAGAGGCTTCTCCTAAGCTGAAGCCCAGGCATGAAATGCATTCCTAGTGCTAGCTAATCAAAGTCTCTCCATCTCCCCACCAGGAAATCTTACACAATTGATTGGAAGATGCATAATGGCGGTGGTAATCTTTCCCTGGTGACGCAATTCATACCACTGCCTGTCCTCCCCCCACCACAGTGAGTGTAACCACATAATGCATGCCTGTATGACTCCCTTCCCTCCCACACGAATTGTTCCTTGCTGAGTTCCAATCAGTCAATAACCAATCTGTTGCGGAGTCAGAAGTTTCATTATACATGATGTTCTAAAAATGGAAGCAGTATCAATAAACATTATTATTTTCTGAGGTTCGAACCTGGAAATTGTTCATCAGCCCATACTGACATGGTTCATGTCGACATCTTGAGAAGTCGTAGCCTAACCCACAGGCTGCTGAACCATTGCAGTTCATCCCAGAAATGACGGTGTCATTCATGCTCCCGGTGGCATCTCGGACCACACAGGCCCCTGGGAAAACAACGAAGCCTTGTCATTTCTTTATATGAAGGGTTCTGCTCCCTTAAGGTTTTTCTTCTGAAAACACACTTAGTTTACTTTGACCTATCCTGTCTTCATTGTCAACACTTCCTCTGACTGGTACCTGGAAGTTCGCATCCTCTGAGGCCTGGGAGTGACCCCTATCTCTAAGAGGTTGCCGCTTCCACTGCCTTGGGTAGTTTAAGTCCTAGCTTTTTGCCCGCCTCTGGAAGACACTCGGGATTGAGACTCCCTTCCTTTCAGCAGTGCTTTGCACATAATATTGATTCAATTCAAATTTCTGGGTTAGTGCTACTGATTGGGAGTTTTTCAGATAGAAGAATTTATTTTCTCATCTGTGAGAGAACCAAGGGATGACATTACTGAATTCTAGTGATTAGGAGAACTGAGCTCTTATTTTCAACTAATGATTTTCCTTGCCTAACTTTTTTAAACCATTATAATTTTACTTATACAATTTTAATGGTTTAAATGATACAGAAAATACTTTGAGATAAAATATTAAGAGTTCCTAGGTAATAGTCATGGTCAAATAATATCCTATCAAATACTTATTTCAGTCTATCCTATTATTTTTATACATTTGGGTATTTCTGTTATTTTCCATTACAAACAATCCTATGAACATCTTTGCACATAAAATCTTTCTTCTGTAATTCGAAGAATTTCTCTAGGATAGATTCCCTAAAATGAGTTATGAACTTTTTAAAGATTCTTGATATATATTTTAATCACTGACTGTTATTATTAATTTTTCTAACTGTAATCTCTGCCATTATGTATTTGATAGGATTATTGAAAGGTATGAATATAGGTGTGAGATATATATATATATATATATATATATATATATATATATATATATATATATATATATATAAACTTTTCTGAACTCCCTGAAGGATAAATACTTTGCAAACTAAATGCCAGTCAATGAAACTGTTCATTTGGCTTTTCAGTCTCCAGGCAGGGTGAGTTCTCATTCCTTGCTAATTATTTTAAGAGACGTCCCAGCAACAGATACTAATGGGAACCCTCAATTATAGTCATGGAATTCCTGCTCTTTGAATCTGGGGAAGACTTAAAGCTTGTAGAATCTTTTAGTTGAAAGAGCCATTTAAAATAATCAGTGCAGGAATCCTTTTTATATAGCCCTGAGAAGTGGCCTGCCAGCCTCTGCTTAAGTACTTTAAAGTATGGATGTTGGTTACCAAGCAAAACGATCCATTTCAGATTTTACATTTTTGCATTGTTCATTTATGTTGAGCTGACTTTTTAAAATCATGTGTTTTAACTTCTGCATAGTAGAACTCCCCAAATTCCTATGAAGCCAAGCCATGAACCATTATTTGCTCTAATGACAGGCCAGGGACCCCATGACTATCCTTTTCTTTCTCTGGAAAAAGTATAGAAACACAGATTTTTCTACCCATAAGAAGCAATAAAGGAGAAGAATCTCTGAAGTCAGGTCTATTCCTTTACTCATTTCTTCCTCCTTACTTTGTGTGAGAAAGAAAAACCATTTGGGAAATTTAGGTGATTTCAATGTCATTAAAAAATGTTTCGATTTCCTAAAGCACTGGAATAAAATCTCTTTGCATGTAACTAAACTTGGAAATGTCACAACAATACAATTAACAACATTATCCAATTTCTTGAAATAAGAGACAGTGAGAGAAGAAAGAACCTAAGTTAATTGTTTTGTTTTTTTCTAAAGAATCCAACTCCAGATATATGTACTTTCTCAATTTCCTTTATAGTAAGCAGAGGACAATTAGGATATGCCCTTTTAAATGGCCATCTGGGCTTCCATAGTGGTCCAGCCTGGAGCTGTATTCCTGAGTGTGCACAGAAGAGTTTTCTTCTCTGAATGTTCCACATTCCTTCCTCTCCAATAATGGCATAAGCTTGAGGTGACCCCCAACCAGGAGGAGGTGTGGCTGCAGGCAGCACGTGGAACAGAAGTCAGCTTAAGAACGGCAGGCGTGACAGTCTCTAAGTCCATCCACCTCACTACAAATAACTCAATTTTGTTTCTTTTTATGGCTGAGTAATAAGACTGTCATACAGAGTGAAGTAAGTCAGAAAGAGAAAAACAAATACCGCATGCTAACACATATATATGGAATCTAAAAAAAAAGAAAAAGGTTCTGAAGAACCTAGGGGCAGGACAGGAGTAAAGATGAAGACGTAGAGAATGGACTTGAGGACACGGGGACGGGGAAGGGTAAGCTGGGAAGAAGTGAGAGAGTGGCATGGACATATGTACACTACCAAATGTAAAATAGATAGCTAGTGGGAAGCAGCCGCATAGCACAGGGAGATCAGCTCGGTGCTTTGTGACCACCTAGAGGGGTGGGATAGGGATAGGGAGGGTGGGAGGGAGACGCAAGAGGGAGGGGATATGGGGATATATGTATATGTATAGCTGATTTACTTTGTTATAAAGCAGAAACTAACACACCATTGTAAAGCAGTTATACTCCCATAAAAATGTTAAAAAAATAAAATAAAATAAAATAAATTTTAAAAAAAGAACAGCAGGCAAATCCACATATTTTATGCTCACTGAGCAATGTGGGGGCTGGCTGCCCACACCGCTGGCAGCTGGGTCTAGTCTGATTGCCTGCCAATTGGTGACAGTGGCATTTCCATATTAGGGACAGCAGTGCAAGGAGGAGACACAGTCATCAATTCTGTATCTTGTGTACTTTCCTAAGGCTTTTGTCACTGTTGTTTTGTTTTTTGGGCTTCTTTTCTCTTACTCTGTTCCTCACCTGCCTCCTAAAGGCAAGGGAGGAGGGTGCTGGAAATGGTGGCTTCCTTGGCAGTGGAAATATCACCTAGAGCAGCAAAATGGGATCCTTTCTGTGTTCGGGTAGAATGACAATCTGATTACCTCTACTCTATCCCTGACCCAGAGACACCTGTGTTACAGCTTAATTGCATTCAAACTCCTAGAGCATCCAAGAAGGGAATTAAAATTGTTACCTATTTAAAAAATTTCAACTTACGTTCCATGGAAAGCCCACTTGACATGAAAAACAACTGGACCCCTTGTAATTCTGGCATTCTGACACCAGAGACACACAACTTACCTACACAAATAGCAACTCCTATGTAGGCGACAGTGGTGATGAAGATGGCCAGCATGGTCCCTCTGGGGATAGCATCTTGGGGATCCTTTGAAAAAATAATGTGGAGGAATGAGGAGATAGAGTGGAATAAGAAACAGACATCACTTGGAGTTAGTTCTGTATTTTGAAAATTTTAGGCTACCCTTCCTGAGGCGAGGTCTAAAGAAAAAAATCAAGCAAATGGCAAAGTGGTGAGCTCCAGTTCTTTTTGGACAAAGACAGGGTGTTTAGAGAGAATAAAGAAATCTGTATAACTTTGTGCTGAACAGAAGAGATTTATAACTGTCCAGGAGGGAGTTTTTATAGAAAAGTAGACTAGTTAGTTCACCACTGCCTTCCCCTCCCCTTTATCTCCTGAGAATTTCATGCAGATGTATCAGACCTTAAAGTATTAGGGGGGACACACAAACATACCCGGCACATTGACGATATCTGTGTGTGTATTTGTTTTGTACTAAGCTTAGGCTTACTTTAAAAAAAATTACTTTTGACTGAGCAAAAAGATGATCTGCTAAATTCTCCAATCCCTCAAATCTCCCATTTGGAATCTAGTTCAGGAATAACTACAATGGGAGATATTGATTTCCATAAGCAGGCATAAAGAAAGAGGCAAATTTAAGCTTATACCAGAAAATGGGCTTTTCTCTTGCCCATAAATATATATAAATTCACTGAGCTGAGCTCACATCATATATAATATACCACTTTATATCCTATTTTGGGGGCTAAATCATATAATAATCAATTTCCAAGCAGCATAACTTCTAAATAATAGAATTCAACTTAACAGGGATTATTAAATAGAGATTTCAGTGCATTCATTGCTTATAAAAGACAGTGCTGGCATATAGTAGGAGTCAATAAATACCGAATTGAAGAAAGCACAACCTCAGTAGACATCAGTTCCCCCACCAGAGGACATGAGACTCATCGATACAAGTGAGCAATCAATGCAGTCAAAGTCTGAGTTTTGTGTTTTGTTAACTTAAATCTGCTGATCAAATCCATCAGAAAAATCAACTCATGGTGAATGCAGATGCAACCTGACAGCTGGAAATGTTAACTAAACCAAGCAAATCTGCCCCCACAGGGGAGTAAGCCAGCCCTATGGAGCCACTCTGTAATTACTCATTCCTTCCCATCCTTGTAGGAATATCTCCACACATGGTTTGTTCTGATACAGACATATCCAACCTCTTCATTCCAAACTACTGTCTCCAAAAGAGAATGTGGCATGTGTGTGTAACTGAGTAGCACATAGAAGGAAGAAGAAGGCAACCGTGGCTGAAAGCGACCCCACTCAATCTCATTCATGGTATGTTCAAATTTTATTTTATTGATTAAGGATTTCTTGGGATCTGAGTGAAATGTGAAGAATTGATATAAGTGGGAAGAAAGGAAGTATATATAAGGAAAAGAGGTATGAAGATGGACAGCAGTCTTATACCTAAAACACAAAAACTTAGTTTATATTTAGAACTATCTGCTACAAGCTCTAAATTTACTTATTTAGGACTTACATGAGAGTCAAACTTGACCTGATATAAATCGGGATGCCAATATCTTAATGTCTGGTCATATACTCACGTTGTCTGCTCTGGATACATTTCCCCTAGACAGGGCTCAGGACGTAGATTCTTAGTTTTCACTCTAAATGTTAATTTTCGTCCCTTAAGCAGTAACCCAAAAGCTCACCTTCCTTCACCTTTCTTTATTAAATATTTTATTTTTTTCCTTAGGACAGAATGCAGTCTACTAGATTGATGCTGGTTGAGTGTCAACCATATCCTAATCTTACATCTCTGAAACTGCATCTTAACTGTCCTGATTAGACCTGGGTACCTCCCAGATCTTCTCCCAGGCACATATTTACAGATCATCAATACTGTGTTAACAAATAGAAGGTTCAGGATGGGAGCCTTGTAGCATCCCCTTGTGCTAATAATGCTTGTTAATTGTCACTGGCAGCCTGAAGAGCCATCTTGAGAAGGATTCTGAGGCTGTGAGCAGAGGTAGAGTCTTGCATATCCTCATAGTGTAGAAACAATACATGTTTACTAAATTGAACTGAATCTATTATGTTCTAGTTTCACTCTCAGAAAGAAATATTATCTATAAGTTCTGAAGTTTCCTTGCCACTTCCCAACACATGGTCACCTCTCAGTCCTTAACATGCTTGACCACTCTGGCTTTTGATCATGTTAATTACTACTTCTCATAGCATTCTTCTCTCTTGACTTTCTCTCTCTTGGGTTCACCTACCTCTTAGCTCTTTCTTTTTCTTCTCTGTGGACTCCTTTTCTACCATTTATATTTTGAATATCCCCTGGGCACTACCTTGGTCTGCTTCTCTCCTCCTTCTTACCCAGACCTGGACGGACTCATCCATGCCATGGCTTCCAGTCCTGGCCTAGTTTCTTTCCAGAGCTCCAGACTCGTACATGTAGCTGCCCATTAGACATCTCACCTCTGATGTCCTTCTGCCATTTCAACCCCAATGGCCAAATCTGAGCCTCTATTCACCATGGAATCAATTCACTAGGTTACTAGCCAGCATGAAAAGAATACAGTAGAATAGAACTGATGTGAAAATATCGGAAGACATCATTTGTAATACAGTATTGAACTGTTTGGAGAAATTTTTGCATGTAGGCACTTGGTTGTGATATATAATGTTTTCTTACAGCAGATCATAGTAAAAGAAAAGCATCCTTTCCATTTCCTCTCCTAACTCTAACAAAAGCTGACCACTTTGATCCATTTTCCCTGCCATGGCCTTAATTTAGGCTCATGTCATCTCTTATCCAGACTACTGTGATATCCTCTAACTGATCTTCTGCCTCTGGTCTCCCTACCTATCAACCCCCACCCTCTAATCCATCCCTCACAAGCTGCTAGCAAACGCTTTAAAATGAGTATCTAATCATGGTACTCTCTGATCTAACTTCCTTAGTGTCTCTAGCTAGTTGTGGGATAATATCCAAACTCCACTGTCCGTAGTTTAAAGGATTTCTGAGTTCTACATAACAGTATACAGTAGTGTATGTGCTAAAAGTTAAACTTAATTGTAAAACCACCCAAGTATTTTTAAATAGAAAAAATGCAACTTTTTACAACAATACTATGACCACATGTGCCCTAAAAGTCATGATAGGACATCTTTACATGTAAACTCATTTTCTTTACAATGTAAACTCAAAATCAGAGGTTTCTCAGTACAGATTGATAGATAAATAAAATTCTTTACTAATACAGCAATCCTAAATCAAGTTAGCACTTATCTTGGGAGAAAGGAATTCTAAGCCTTGCCTTTTTTTTAGATTGGGATATCCTCTAGTTCTTTGCTTACTTCCAGAGTGCCTAGGACACACAGAAGTTCCTTTATAAATATGTTTATTAATATATTGATGAAAAGATTTTACTTGCATACCCCACTCCACACATAAAATAATTTCCATCAGCAGCATCTTTCTCTGAGCCTTTTTACAGTCCTTGTTTTCTGTTCCGAATGTCCCTCCCTTCTTTGTCCTATTGATGAACTCCTATTCATCACTTCAAATCTGGATTGAATGTCCCCTCCTCTGAAAGACTTCCCTTACTTCTCTGGGGACAGGCAGTTACTGTTTCATATTTCCCTTGCACAAGATTTTGTTCTTGTTTTTTTATGACTCATATAGAGTTAATCTGTCTCTCTCTTAGACCATGAGCTCCTTGAGAGAAGAATCAAGCAAGCTCTTCTTCGCTTCTCTTGTGCCTGGTGTAAGTAATAAGTGTTGGTTGAGCTGAACTGACTACTAAGCATCTAATAATACAAACTTGTTTCTGAGGAGTCTAAAGAAAGCACAATATTCTTTAATTTAAATGTGGTCTTACAGTTTACAGAAATGTATATCAGTGACCTCTGATACTTTTCCAAATCTGAGAAACCAGAAGCTCAACGTCCAGAGCTAAATTTTGCTAAGCAGTACTACTTACAACTTGAATCATTTTGAACAAGTTACTTAATTTTTCTGAGCCTCATCATACTTTTTTTATGCCATATCTCTGCTCAAGAATTTACCATGGAGAGACCTTCAAGATGGCGGAGAAGTAAGACATGGAGATCACCTTCCTCCCCATAAATACATCAGAAATACATCTACACATGGAACTGCTCCTACAGAACACCTACTGAATGCTGGCAGAAGACCTCAGACCTCCCAAAAGGCAAGAAACTCCCCACGTACCTGGGTAGGGCAAAAGAAAAAACAGAGACAAAAGAATAGGGACCGAACCTGCACCTCAGGGAGGGAGCTGTGAAGGAGGAAAAGTTTCCACACACTAGGAAGCCCCTTCACTGGGGGAGACGAAGGTGGGGGAGGTGGGGTGGGAGGGAAGCTTCGGAGCCACGGAGGAGAGCACAGCAACAGGGGTGCGGAGGAGAGATTCCCGCACAGAGGATCGGTGCCGACCATCACTCACCAGGCCGAGAGGCATGTCTGCTCCCCGGCCAGGGCAGGTGGGGGCTGGGAGCTGAGGCTCGGGCTTCGGAGGTCAGATCCCAGGGAGAGGACTGGGGTTGGCTGCGTGAACACAGCCTGAAGGGGGCTAGTGTGTCACAGCTAGCCAGGAGGGAGTCCGAGAAAAAGTCTGGAACTGCCGAAGAGGCAAGACACTTGCCTTGGCTATCAGCGCAGACCCCAGAGACGGGCATGAAACGCTAAGGCTGCTGCTGCAGCCACCAAGAAGCCTGTGTGCAAGCACAGGTCACTCTCCACACCTCCCCTCCCGGGAGCCTGTGCAGCCCGCCACTGCCAGGGTCCCGCGATCCAGGGACAACATCCCTGGGAGAACACACGGCATTCCTCACACTGTTGCAATGTCATGCCAGCCTCTGCTGCCTCAGGCTCACCCGGCATTCCATACCCACCCCCGGTCTGAGTGAGCCAGAGCCCCCTAATCAGCTGCTCCTTTAGCCCCGTCCTGTCTGGGTGAAGAACAGACGCTCTCAGGCAACCTACACGCAGAGGCAGGGCCAAATCCAAAGCTGAACCCCAGGAGCTGTGCAAACAAAGAAGAGAAAGGGAAATCTCTCCCAGCAGCCTCAGGAGCAGTGGATTAAATCTCCACAATGAACTTGATGTACACTGCATCTGTGGAATACCTGAATAGACAACAAATCATCCCAAAATTGAGGCAGTGGACATTGGGAGCAACTGTACATGTGGGGTTTGCTTTCTGCACCTAATTTGTTTCTGGTTTTATGTTTATCTTAGTGTAGTATTTAGAGCTTATTATCATTGGTAGATTTGTTTATTGATTTGGTTGCTCCCTTCCCCTTTTTTTAATATATATATATATATTTCCTTTTTCTCTTTTTGTGAGTGTGTATGTGTATGCTTCTTTGTGTGAGTTTGTCTGTATAGCTTTGCTTTTACCACTTTTCCTAGGGTTCTGTCTGTCTGTTTTTTGTTTTTTTTTTACTTTAAATTTTTTTTTATTTTTAATTTTAAAAATTTTTATTTCAATAACTTTATTTTCCTTCCTTTCTGTCTTCCTTCCTCACTCCCTTCCTTCCTTCCTTCCTTCCTTCCTTCCTTCCTTCCTTCTTTCTTTCTTTCCTTCCTTCCTTCCTTCCTTCCTTCCTTCTTTCTTTCTTTCCTTCCTTCCTTCCTTCTTTCTTTCATTCTTTCTTTCTTTCTTCCTTCCTTGCTGCTTTCTTTCCTTCTTTCTTTCCCTTCTTTCTTTCTCTCTTTCTTTATTTTTCTTTCTTTCTCTCTTTCTTTTTCTTTCTTTCTCTCTTTCTCTCTTTCTCTTCTTCTCTTTCTCTCTTTCTCTTGCTTTCTCTCGTTCTCTCTTTCTCTCTCTCTCTTTCTTTCTTTCTTTCTTTCTCTCTCCCTTATCTTCTGGGCTGTGTGGCTGACAGGGTCTTGGTGCTCCGGCTGGGTGTCAAGCCTGTGCCTCTGAGGTGGGAGAGCCAAGTTCAGGACATTGGTCCACCAGAGACCTCCCAGCCCCATGTAATATCAATCGGCGAGAGCTCTCCCAGAGATCTCCGTCTCAATGTTAAAACCCAGTTCCACTCAATGACCAGCAAGCTCCAGTGCTGGACACCCTATGCCAAACAACTAGCAAGACAGGAACACAACCCCACCCATTAACAGAGAGGCTGCCTAAAATCATAATAAGGTCACAGACACCCCAAAACACACCACCGGGCGTGGTCCTGCCTACCAGAAAGACAAGATCCAGCCTCATCCACCACAACACAGGCACTAGTCCCCTCCACCAGGAAGCCTACACAACACACTGAAGCAACCTTAGCCACTGCGGGCAGACACCAAAAACAACGGGAACTATGAACATGCACCCTGCAAAAAGGAGACCTCAAACACAGTAAGTTAAGCAAAATGAGAAGACAGAGAAACACACAGCAGATGAAGGAGCAAGGCAAAAACCCACCAGACCAAACAAACGAAGAGGAAATAGGCAGTCTACCTGAAAAACAATTCAGAGTAATGATAGTAAAGATGATCCAAAATCTTGGAAATAGAATGGAAAAAATACAAGAAACATTTAACAAGGACCTAGAAGAACTAAAGAGCAAATAAACAATGATAAACAACACAATAAGTGAAATTAACAATTCTCTAGAAGGAATCAAGAGCAGAATAACTGAGGCAGAAGAACGGATAAGTGACCTGGAAGATAAAATAGTGGAAATAACTACCGCAGAGCAGAATAAAGAAGAAAGAATAAAAAGAATTGAGGACAGTCTCAGAGACTTCTGGGACAACATTAAACACACCAACATTCGAATTATAGGGGTCCCAGAAGAAGAAGAGAAAAAGAAAGGGACTGAGAAAATATTTGAAGAGATTATAGTTGAAAACTTCCCTAATGTGGGAAAGGAAGGGGTTAATCAAGTCCAGGAAGTGCAGAACGTCCCATGCAGGATAAATGCAAAGAGAAACACAGGAAGACACATATTAACCAAACTATCAAAAATTAAATACAAAGAAAAAATATTAAAAGCAGAAAGGGAAAAACAACAACTAACATACAAGGGAATCCCCATAAGGTTAACAGTTGATCTTTCAGCAGAAACTCTGCAAGCCAGAAGGGAGTGGCAGGACATATTTAAAGTGATGAAAGGGAAAATTCTACAACCAAGATTACTCTACACAGCAAGGATCTCATTCAGATTTAACAGAGAAACTAAAACCTTTACAGACAAGCAAAAGTTAAGAGAATTCAGCACCACCAAACCAGCTTTACAACAAACGCTAAAGGAACTTCTCTAGGCAGGACACACAAGAGAAGGAAAAGACCTACAATAACAAACCCAAAACAATTCAAGAAAATGGTAATAGGAACATACATATCGATAATTACCTTACATGTAAATGGATTAAATGCTCCAACCAAAAGACATAGATGGGCTGAATGGATACAAAAACAAGACCCATATATATGCTGTCTACAAGAGACCCACTTGAGACCTAGGGACACATACAGACTGAAAGTGAGGGGATGGAAAAAGATATTCCATGCAAATGGAAATCAAAAGAAAGCTCGAGTAGCAATTCTCATATCAGACAAAATAGACTTTAAAATAAATACTATTACAAGAGACAAAGACAGACACAACATAATGATCAAGAGAGCAATCCAAGTAGAAGATATAACAATTGTAAATATTGATGCACCCAACATAGGAGCACCTCAATACATAAGACAAATGCTGACAGCCATAAAAGGGGAAATCGAGAGTAACACAGCCATAGTAGGGGACTTTAACACCCCACTTTCACCAATGGACAGATCATCCAAAATGAAAATAAATAAGGAAACACAAGCTTTAAATGATACATTAAACAAGATGGACTTAATTGATATTTATAGGACATTTCATCCAAAAACAACAGAATACACGTTCTTCTCAAGTGCTCATGGAACATTCTCCAGATTAGATCATATCTTGGGTCACATATCAAGCCTGGGTAAATTTAAGAAAATTGAAATCATATCAAGTATCTTTTCCGACCACAACGCTCTGAGACTAGATATCAATTACAGGAAACAATCTGTAAAAAATACAAACACATGGAGGCTACACAATATGCTACTAAATAACCAAGAGATCACTGAAGAAGTCAAAGAAGAAATCAACAAATACCTAGAAACAAATGACAATGAAAACATGATATGACCCAAAACCTATGGGATGCAGCAAAAGCAGTTCCAAGAGTGGTTTATACCAGTACAATCCTACCTCAAGAAACAAGAAACATCTCAAATAAACAACCTAAACTTACACCTAAAGCAATTAGAGAAAGAAGAACAAAAAAACCCCAAAGTTAGCAGAAGGAAAGAAATCATAAAGATCAGATCAGAAATAAATGAAAAAGAAATGAAGGAAACGATAGCAAAGATCAATAAAACTAAAAGCTGCTTCTTTGAGAAGATAAACAAAATTGATAAAGCATTAGCCAGACTCATGAAGAAAAAAAGGGAGAAGACTCAAATCAATAGAATTAGAAATGAAAAACAAGTAACAACTGACACTGCAGAAATACAAAGGATCATGAGAAATTACTACAAGCAACTCTATGCCAATAAAATGGACAACCTGGAAGAAATGGACAAATTCTTAGAAAAGCACAACCTTCTGAGACTGAACCAGGAAGAAATAGAATATATAAACAAACCAATCACAACCACTGAAACTGAGACTGTGATTAAAAATCTTCCAACAAACAAAAGCCCAGGACCAGATGGCTTCACAGGTGAATTCTATCAAACATTTAGAGAAGAACTAACACCTATCCTTCTCAAACTCTTCCAAAATATAGCAGATGGAAGAACACTCCCAAGCTCATTCTATGAGGCCACCATCACCCTGATACCAAAACCAGACAAAGATTTCGCAAAGAAAGAAAACTGCAGGCCAATATCACTGATGAACATAGATGCAAAAATCCTCAACAAAATACTAGCAAACAGAATCCAACAGCACATTAAAAGGCTCATACACCATGATCAAGTGGGATTCATCCCAGGAATGCAAGAATTCTTCAATATATGCAAATCAATCAATATGAAGGAGAAAAATCACATGATCATCTCAATAGATGCAGAAAAAGCTTTCGACAAAATTCAACACCCATTTATGATAGAAACCCTCCAGAAAGTAGGCATAGAGGGAATTTACCTCAACATAATAAAGGCCATATGTGACAAACCCACAGCCAGCATCGTTCTCAATGCTGAAAAACTGAAACCATTTCCTCTAAGATCAGGAACAAGACAAAGTTGCCCACTCTCACCACTATTATTCAACATAGTTTTGGAAGATTTAACCACAGCAATCAGAGAAGAAAAAGAAATAAAAGGAATCCAAATCAGAAAAGAAGAAGTAAAGCTGTCACTGTTTGCAGATGACATGATACTATACATAGAGAATCCTAAAGATGCTACCAGAAAACTACTAGAGCTAATCAATGAATTTGGTAAAGTAGCAGGATACAAAATTAATGCACAGAAATCTCTTGCATTCCTATACACTAATGATGAAAAATCTGAAAGAGAAATTAAGGAAACACTCCCATTTACCACTGTAACAAAAAGAATAAAATACCTAGGAATAAACCTACCTAAGGAGACAAAAGATCTTTATGCAGAAAAGTATAAGACACTGATGAAAGAAATTAAAGATGACACTAACAGATGGAGAGATATACCATGTTCTTGGGTTGGAAGAATCAACATTGTGAAAATGACTATACCACCCAAAGCAATCTACAGATTCAGTACAATCATTATCAAACTACCAATGGCATTTTTCACAGAACTAGAACAAGAAATTTCACAATTTGTGTGGAAACCAGAAGACCCCGAATAGCCAAAGCAATCTCGAGAAAGAGAAATGGAGCTGGAGGAATCAGGCTTCTGGACTTCAGACTCTTATAAAGCTACAGTCATCAAGACAGTATGGTCCTGGCACAAAAACAGAAATATAGATCAATGGAACAGGATAGAAAGCCCAGAGATAAACCCACACACATATGGTCACCTTATCTTTGATAAAGGAGGCAAGAGTATACAATGGAGAAAAGACAGCCTCTTCAATAAGTGGTGCTGGGAAAACTGGACAGCTACATGGAAAAGAATGAAAGTAGAACACTCCCTAACACCATACACAAAAATAAACTCAAAATGGATTAAAGACCTAAATGTAAGGTGAGGCACTATAAAACTTTTAGAGGAAAGCATAGGCAGAACAGTCTATGACATACATCACAGCAAGATCCTTTTTGACCCACCTCCTAGAGAAATGGAAATAGAAATAAAAATAAACAAATGGGACCTAATGAAACTGAAAAGCTTTTGCACAGCAAAGGAAACCATAAACAAGATGAAAAGACAACCCTCAGAATGGGAGTAAATATTTGCAAATGAAGCAACTGAAAAAGGATTGATCTCCAAAATTTACAAGCAGCTCATGAAGCTCAATATCAAAAAAACAAACAACCCAATCCAAAAATGGGCAGAAGACCTAAATAGACATTTCTCCAAAGACGATATACAGATTGCCAACAAACACATGAAAGGATGCTCAACATCACTAATCATTAGAGAAATGCAAATCAAAGCTACAATGAGGTATCACCTCATACCAGTAAGAATGGCCATCATCAAAAAATCTACAAACAATAACTGCTGGAGAGGGTGTTGAGAAAAGGGAACCCTCTTGCACTGTTGGTGGGAATGTAAATTGATACAGCCACTATGGAGAACAGTATGGAGGTTCCTTAAAAAACTAAAAATAGAACTACCATACGACCCAGCAATCCCACTACTGGGCATATACCCTGAGAAAACCATAACTCAAAAAGAGTCACGTACCGCAATGTTCATTGCAGCTCTATTTACAATAGCCAGGACATGGAAGCAACATAAGTGTCCATCAACAGGTGAATGGATGAAGAAGATGTGGCATATATATACAATGGAATATTACCCAGCCATAAAAAGAAATGAAATTGAGTTATTTGTAGTGAGGTGGATGGACCTAGAGTCTGTCATACAGAGTGAAGTTAAGTCAGAAAGAGAAAAACAAATACCATATGCTAACACATATATATGGAATCTAAAAAAAGAAAATAATAATAATGGTTCTGAAGAACCTAGGGGCAGGACAAGAATAAAGACGCAGACATAGCGAATGGACTTGAGGACACGGGGAGGGGGAATGGTAAGCTGGGATGAAGTGAGACAGTGGCATGGACATATATACACTACCAAATGTAAAATAGATAGCTAGTGGGAAGCAGCTGCATAGCACAGGGAGATCAGCTCGGTGCTCTGTGTCCACCTAGAGGGGTGGGATAGGGAGGGTGGGAGGGAGACGCAAGAGGGAGGAGATATGGGGATATATGTATATGTATAGCTGATTCACTTTGTTATAAAGCAGAAACTAACACACCATTGTAAAGCAATTATACCCCAATAAAGATGTTAAAAAAAACAAAAAGAATTTACCATGGCACTGCAGTCCTTAATATAACAAATCTAAATGCCTTTATTCATTCACTCAATAAATATTTTCTGAAGCTTTCCTATCTCCAAGGACATAGCAGTGAACAAATCCAAAGGCAAAGTCCCCACTTTCATGGAATTATATTCTAGGGTAAGCCTCTCTCGCTCAGGTCCCTTCCGCAGCCGTTCTCCTTACCTTATAAGGTTACCCAGCCCGTCAAGGCTTCTCCAGTTGAATCGTGAGAGACTCCTTACTGTCCCACAGTTTTCCCATTCCTGTCTGTTCTTTTGTTTTTTCTGCCTGGAATACCCTTATATTTTCTGACCTGTTGTCAGTATCCAGCCTTTGCTTTTAGTTCCTGCTCAAAAGTTACTTTGTTGAGAAAATCATCCCTAATGTAATTATTTCTTCATTATTTTTATTTCATAATGAACTTGAACAATGCATTCAGTTTTCATTTATACCTATCTCCTCATGACTCTTGCAAATATTTCTTGTCTTCCAAAGTTGATTATAAACTTATTGAGGTAAAACCTGTGTCTTCTACTTTTTTTCACGTGTGGTAGAGACTATTTATTGTCCTGTAATATACATTTTCACCTTCCTCCTTTTAATACGAGAACCCCCTAAAATTTTATCTGGTGACATAGTTGTCCAAGTAGAAATTACATTTCCCAGTCTTCTTTGCAACGAGTTAAGGTCACAGAGACTAAATTCCGGTCAATGGAATGTCAACAGAAATGATTGTTTGCCCTCTACTTCCTTATCCCCCTTCCTATGGACTGGAATGTGATCTTGGAAGTGATCAGTCATCTTGGACCTTGAAGATGAGGGCAAACCCCAAGGGCATGGTAATACAAGAGAGGTCATCTGCGTTTTCTGGGCTACCTTTTGGAGCAGACCTTTCTTATTCCAGTAGATGGCCTATGGCCTTGAATTTTTATGCACTAGGAAAACAAACTTCTGTCTTAATTAGGTCACTGTTCTTGGCCTTTTATAAAACATTGAAACTAATATCCTAACTAATACAATGCTCCTTACACTACTTAACATAGAATATTATGAGTAGACTGCTAAATAAATACCTATTAAGTGAGTGCACGTACCTCTGAATTTAATGACATAAGTATTCAGTAATAAAGTGATTTGGTTTTGGTTTTGTTTTTTCTTGAATATTCAGTTCATTATGTGTTTAAAAGAGAAGGGGTGGTTCTGATATATTTTTTAAATAAATTTATTTATTTATTTTTGGCTGCATTGGGTCTTTGTTACTGTACGAGGGCTTTCTCTAGTTGCAGCGAGCGGGGGCTACTCTTCGTTGCGGCGCGCAGGCTTCTCATTGCGGTGGCTTCTCTTGTTGCTGAGCACAGGCTCTAGGCACATGGGCTTCAGTAGTTGTGGCATGTGGGCTCAGTAGTTGTGGCTCATGGGCTCTAGAGCGAAGGCTCAGTACTTGTGGCGCACAGGCTTAGTTGCTCCGTGGCATGTGGATCTCCCGGACCAGGGGTCGAACCCATGTCCCCTACATTGGCAGGAGGATTCTTAACCACTGTGCCACCAGGGAAGCCCAGTTCTGATATTTTTTTTCACTGAATTATATTCATTTTGTTGGAAATATGACACACTGTCAATATACTCTGTCCTTCTGATATCACTGAATAAGACTTTTGGAAGAACTATCTGGAATAGGATAGTTTGGCAGTAAAATGTGTCATTAAAGTGAGAAGTTTTAAATAAATAGGAAACCTTGCAGAAATCTTACAGTTTTGAAATCTATAGAGAAACATGGTCACTGTTGATGTCTGTAGCTCCTTGTCCTGTCCAAGTGCACCATTACCTCGCAGGATTACAAAGCAGAGGAAACAACATACCTCCAAATCTCCCGAGATATTGGCACCAGCAAGAATCCCAGTTGCTGCTGGGAAAAAAATGGCAAAGACAGAGAAGAAGCCTTCACCTTTTGTGAAGCTTGGCCCAAAGTTTTCTGCAAATATTGATGCTGCAACACAAATAATGAGAAAATTATCATGTAGACTTTCTTCACAGGTAGGAGATAAAGTTACATTTGGCTTCTATAGCCCTAAATGCCAAGTGTTCCTATAATCTAAATGGAATGAGCTTGAAGATATTGGTGTACTCCTGATGAACCTCATGTGAATATTTGCCAAGAGTCAAAATACATGTCAGAAGGTTTTAGATCTCTAGGACATACCCTGAAAAATCAATAATTTTCATGCAAACAGAGACCCATGCTGTCTAACTTCTTTGAATCTAGAAGATTGAAAAGAAGGAAATGGAAAATTCTCTCATGACCCTACTGGCATACTCACAAATATACCACACAACATTGCCCCACACACATACAGCTACATTCTCACATATATATGCACCTTAATCAGCACACTGCTTTTCTATGCCTTTTAAAAAAAAATTATAGGAGAAACTTGTGGGTGAGGCTATCTTACAGTTTTTTTTACTAATGTTCTAACCTCCCTGCCCCTGTCTCTAGAGTTGGATCTTAGATCCTTATACCAAATTCTCATGTATAGGAGACTATATATATATATTCTCTCTTTATATATAATATATATATATATGAAGAGAGAGAGAGAGGAGCTTTGGTCATAAAATAATAATATCCCACAGGTTGTCACCAAATTATTTAAATGAAAAGGAAACAGGGACTTCCCTGGTGGCACAGTGGTTAAGAATCCGCCTGCCAATGCAGAGGACACGGGTTTGAGCCCTGGTCCGGGAAGATCCCACATGCCGCAGAGCAGCTAAGCCCGTGCACCACGAGCACTACCGAGCCTGTGCTCTAGAGCCCACGAGCCACAACTACTGAGCCCACAGGCTGCAACTACTGAAGGCCGTGTGCTCTAGGGCCTGTGCTCAGCAACAAGAGAAGCCACCACAGTGATAAGCCTGCGCACTGCAATGAAGAGTAGCTCCTGCTTGCTGCAACTAGAGAAAGCCCGCGTGCAGCAACAATGACCCAATGCAGCCAAAAAATAATTAATTTTTAAAAAAAGAAAAAAATTAAAATATAGAAAAGGAACAATGTAGAAGAAAAACAGAAAGAAAAACAAAGAAAGAAAAGGAAGGAAGAAAAATATGAACAAAAGAATCTAGGATGATGCAAAAATAAGGAAAGAAAATTTAAAACATGAAAATTACAGCAGGAGCTGGAAGAAGGGAAAAGAATCAAAAGGAAAAGGATTTGCAAAGCAAACAAGACAATTCTACAAAGAAAAAGAATCAGGAAGAAAGAAGTGATGTGATATAAAAAGGGAACAAATACTGACAACTGAGTAAATAATGAAGGGAAATGTAAAAAACCCTCAGCAGTGGATTCTTGAGTAAGCTAGAGTGGAAAGATAGGAAAGAGTGGATAGGCAGAGTAGAATAGAAGAGAGAAGTCAAAATTTATGCCCAGTGCCATGCCATTATCACAGATGCTATATCTACAATCTTTTATGCTTGAAAACCTGACAGTGATGCTCAACTAGGTAATGCTATAAGAAAGCAAGGGACAAAATTCTAGCAGGAAGAAAAAAATGACTGTGTTTGACTTCAGTGCTCTCAGTGGTTGGACACATTGTCTGAGCTATGCTCTCTTTCTTGTACACGCACTCTACTTCTACTATTTGACAGAGACAACAGTGTGTCCAGAACTTTAAGGTTTTCAAAGCACTTTAACATCTGCTATCTTACTTGCTTTTCAAAATCCCTTTAGGAAGTTGTTATCATCACCCCCACCCTGGCAGGAAAATCTGAGAAGCAATCATGGCAGTTTGCAGCAGGATTGAGACTCACTCTGGTTCTCCTGACTCCAACCCCAGGCTCTTCCCTGGATCACACTGGGATTCCAATGGCTGGGGTAGGAATCATGGGGATGGTGATGGGGGCAGGCAATGGAGAATCATTTATTGCAGAGTAAGTTATTTGTCATATGTACCTTGGTAATTAAAGAAACCTCTGGACTTTTTGTCGTTGTTGGATGGAATGACAGTTCCAATGAAGAAGTTTACAATAGCAATGAGAAGAATGATCAGAAGAATCACTTGAGCCTGGAATGACAAAGTAACAGGAGGTCAAATTAGATTTATTCAATGACTTTTTACATAATTATAAAAGTTATAAGTGCCCACTGAAGAAAGACCCTATCTAATAATTCCAGTTAAGATTCTACTATCCAAAGTAGGTAATAAGTTATGTTCTCATAAAACGGCATCTTAATGAGCCTTATTTGGCCTGAGTATAGATGTTACACTTTCAATGGGTGCATGTGCTTGGGCACTTGAAGGTGACATTTCAAGAGCATTTCAAGTACTAAGTGGGTAACTTAGTGCAGTGTTCCTAAGAATATAAATGGAGCCAAAAGACTGAACACTGACAGAGTTGGTTTCTTTCCTAGGCAGAGCACCTATGGATTCCTCCCCTTCCCAGTAATAACTGCAGAAGGAGTATGAGAACACAGAATGATGCATAGAATTCCCATGATGCCTAGTGCACTTGACGTTGGGCTACCATACCAGTGTGTGCCCAGCATAAGCGTTCTGCAAGGTTGACCAGCCAAATCACTGTTCTTTAGTCCATCTGACATTTCATAGAGGTTACTGGCTTGGCATTCCCATATGCTGTTCCCTCTGCTGGAAACACACTTTTCCCTATACTTTGCAAAACTGTATCTTTCCTCTCATCCATTATGTATTAGTTACCTCCTCAGAAAGGCCTTTCTTGATCACTGAATCTAAACAATAACAGCTAATGTTCACAGAGGGCTTACAATACAACAGATGCACATCTAACTTTACCAATATTCTTTCAGGTAAATAATACCACCCACAACTGTATGAAGTAGGTAATACTGCTATCATCATTTTAAAGATAAAGAAACTGAGAAACAGAGAGGTGAAGTAATTTACTAAAGGTCATATAGACATAAACCAGGTTCAACTCCACTCTAACTACAGAGCTGGAGCTCTAAATTCTACCTTCTACTGTCATGAAACTACATTGCCTCCCTGGGGGAATAATCTAACGTATGTTCCCCCTGTTATGTTCTATCTCAGTGCCCTGTTTATTTACTTTATAGCACTTTCACAATTTACCATTCCATATTTACTTGTTTATGTGCTTGTTTATTACTCAGCTCCCCATAGACCATATGCTCAACTATGGCAGGGATTGTGCCTGTGTGGGTCACAACTGAACATACGGTGCCTAGCAGAATGCCCAGCACATGATAAGCACTTTGTCAATTTTTGTTTAACGTATGAATACATAATCTGGAAATAAATGCCAGGTGGGAATGTTTCCTATTGCCTTATGCAAGTGGGAGGCTTTTGCTATCTTTCCATTTCTGGTGACCACTTGATGTCTAGTTACTGCACCTCCAGGCACATAGGAACATGGGAGTTTCAATTGTACTAGTCACTGTAGAGAGTTACAAAGCAAGCAAAAGACATGCTCTCCATCATTCAGAAATTTACTAACTGATTTACTAGTAGTTAAATCCAGATATTCTCTAGTTCCAGGGCTTCTGATGCCCTCAAATTTGCTGCTGGAGTACTGGATTTCAGAGGGGAATGATAGTTTCTGCCTGTTATTTTCTCCCAACACACTTGCCATTTCTTGTGGGTTTCAGCACTCACAGCCAGCTTGGAAGGGGATACCAGGGTGTGAAGATGGCAGTAATCTTGTTGGCTGTGTTACTGTGACTATAGCATAAAGGACAAAGCACAGGCCTGATCACATGAGCTGTGAGTTACGACTGCCTGGACTTCGTGCTTTGAGGGCCTGGTGTTCCACCAAGCACTGACCTGGCTCCTTTTATCATAGAAAGTAATAATAGCAATTCTTTTTGAATATGGAGTTCCTTCTATTCCTGCAATTTGTTCGGGAAGCTGACTAGCAGTTGTTGGTAATATCATCTTGGGAAATTCACCTTTGCTTCCCATTCCATTCCAGCTACTGAAATTCCCAAAAGAATCACCACTGTGATGGAGCCTATTATCCGGATGTCATTGGTTGGATCCACCATCATCGAATTACTCTCCTGGAACAACAACAAAAAAATCACTAAAATGGTTAGAAGCTTTTTTTGCCTATTTGTCTTATTGTAGAATTTAACAGTAAGAAGAGATACCATGCACTAATGTCTGGGGCTACACAGGATAATGGAAAAATGAAATGCTCATAAATTGGAGAAGATAAAGAGTCTAATATTATTTTTTCCTGTGATAATAGGCCTTTGATAGCCAAGGTTAGGAGTTACAAATTTTAGGGATTCATTCTAGGCACAGCTTTTAAATCTACTGTAACACTAAGTAAAATTATGGGTACATACAGATATCATGTTTTGTTTCAGAAGAATGACTAGTTATTTTTATGTGTCAAGGGGAATCTTAGAAGAATAAAAATGAGTGGTTTCCAATGTGAATATCAAAAAAAAATAAGTTCTACTCGATTAAAGAACAAACTATGAACTATATAATCCACTCATTTATTCCATCTAATTTTCAAATAGAGGTACCAGTTGAATTCAGTGTCTGCCATCACTTCCATGAAAGGAGGACCAGAAGTTAGCTCATATTCTAGCTAGTTAATGTGTTCATATATATACCATCCAGATGGGGCACCTAAACTAAAAAAAGCCCAGTTTCCTGCAGTGAGTTCTTCTAATGTTTGAACTTTCTTTCCCTTTGGAAATCTATAACCATAATAGTAATATTGCTGCTGACAATAATTCCCATTATCTTTTCTTTCATATTTTACACTGTATTTCATGTACATGATTTCATTTGATCTGTACCACATTTCTGTGAAAGACATAAACAATATTATTAGCCCATACTATAGATTTGAAAAACAAGGTTCAGATGAACAGAGGGACTGGTCCAAAATCTCTCAGCTGGTAAGTGTGAGAGCCAGGACTCTGAGCCAGTTCTGATGCCAAGCCTAGGGCTCCTTCAACTATATTCAGCTTCCACATTCTGCAGAATAAATCTGTTTCCTCTCATCTTGCTATAATGATATCCCCTAGTGCCCTGAAAAAGCAAAATAAACCAAATTATCTTGCTTGGCTGAAGAAAAGAAAAGCTTTTAATTACCTTAAGAAGATCTACCACAGTCTCAGCAAATCCCACCACATACATAGCAACAGCCACTGCATTGGCAAAAGCAAAGATCAAGCCTATAGACCCACCAAACTCGGGCCCTAAGCTTCTGGAAATAAGGTAGTAGGCCCCACCTGAAACAAGAAATGAACATGCTTTACATTGAGGAAATTTTAGAGGATTTAGTTTATATGACCAAATAATTTTGAATGTCTGAGAACATTTAAAATACTAATTATTCTAATAAAAATATTATAAATCCTAGTAATTTTAGAAATCTTGTTCACTGTAATGAATAACTTAGCCCTGCCTTATGTTCTGTATATAATCTACAATAGAACTACTCTGACTAAATAAAATCCAATTTATTGAAACCTATAATACACAAATGCTACTAATAAGAATACAGCAAACTTTACCCCACAAATTCTTTGTCTTTTAAAAAACTTCATTGAAGAGTTCAAATTAATAATGTAACTGAAGTAAAATTTCATATCTGAAATTTCCAGGAACAGGCAGGCCCAGGCAGAAAATGAAGTGGATAAAGTTTATCATTGTCGTTCTAACTTCCTTTCTGGTATAATTTCTGGTACACTTTTACTACATTAAAAAGGTACCTGTAAAGTGCTATGGATTATCCGCTCTATAAATCAGACTTAGTTTTGATGGTTTTAGCTCAAGAAGGCATGGTTATTGCCAAATACCCATATGTGTATGGGTGTGGCAAATGGGAAGTAAGGTAGGGAGGGCCTGGAACGATTGCTTCTCCCTTGGACCTTGAAAAGAAGGTTCTGCTCATGGCTGTATACTTCTGGGCACAGGAAAGACTGAGCCAGAATAGTTAACTACCTCAGGAGTTCTGAGAGCATGTTACTGAAGGTTAAAATGACTAGATGTTGAAAGGCCTAGATAACTAGATGTTATCACGGACCATAGTGAATCAATGACTTCCTATACTGAGCTAGGCTTAGAAGTAGACAGAATTGGTAAAGGAATGACACTGAACACACATATCTACAACCAAAATTATCTTTCACTGAAAAGTTTTCACTGTTTCCTCCACTATAGTAACTCCTTTGGGTTAAGACAACAGCATCCTCTCTAAAAATGTAGACTTTTATTTGGGTGGGGCAAATCCCCATTACTTTCTTTGTCCTGATTACATTAAATCAGTTAGCAGCAAGTTACTAGGCTTGGTCAAAATGAGAGACAGGCAGGAGCTGTGAGAAGAGCAGTTTTGTAGGTAGGATGGTGTTTTAGAAGGCCCTGGGTAGGGAGATCTGGATAAGGTACCCAAGTAGAGACCCCAGGAGCCAAAACAGAATTGGAGGGGGAAGAAAGGAAGCTAGAAGAACAATGAGACAAACTTCAACCCCTCATTCTCTGCCCAGGCCTGCTTGTTCCTGGATGATTTGAAAGTAACTCTTTGTTTTATTTGTTTTTATTTTCTTTTTAAGAATCTTCTCAAGCTTATTGGCCATTAGGAGCGTAGTGCTGGGGTGAACTCTGAAGGCTCACTGAGTAGGAAGAGTCAGCAGTGTCAGCTGGGGTGCTGGAGAAGACCCCTTCTGAGGGGCCCTGAGAGAGAGCCAGTGGGGTCCGTCCAAGGCACAAAGAAACCGTTTATTTCACTCTAATACTCTATGCTTTCTTTCTGGACACCTGGTCATTCTCTACTTTATAAACATGTTTAATCACAGGAAGTGGGCCAAAAAATCTTTTCTGGAGATCTCTTAATTTTAGTTGAAAAGAATCATGCCTTGCTATTTAAATTTTGGATTATTTTGTTTTGTTTTAGGGCTTCTGGGGACTAAGTATCAATGTACAAATTTTACTTCCAACATTAAACCAACTCTAGACATTACTGCATAATCAAAGCTTATAGCCATAAGTACATGAATTGGCTTACCTCCTCTTACTACTCCATTTGTGCAAATAGCGGACATAGAAATACCTGTGAGTGTTGTCACTACCACACTCAGGCCAATGATGATGACTCCAAGACCTGAAAAATCCCCCAAGAAAGGTGTTTGGCTCCAGTACTTCAAGAAGTCACCAGTACTTCAGGAGGCAGCAGTCTGAATCTTGCCAAGGAAGGAACAGTCTCCCTATGAAAAACCTGAAACGTTCTAAAAGATCCCATTCCATCTAGGTCTAGGAAGGTCTAGGAAGCACCTGAAATGTACTAAACTTTAAAACTGAAGCTGTGTCGAGAAGTCATTTTCCAAGAAACACCAGCAAGAGGTGTGCAGTAGCCTGAAAAATAAAGCATTTACCCAAGGAATTTGAGCATCTGGAAATCATGACCTGCAACGTGCCAGAGAGGACCATTAGAAAAGAGACCACAGCTGACGAGAGTAGACCAGGACTATACACACAGTACCTTGTGTTTCCTTCTGTGTCCAGCTCATCCACATAGTTAGCCAGGCTTCAGGAACGTTGGGCTACTTTCTTGTTCCCACCAAAAAGAAGTATAATAAAAAGTTTTTGCCTACCCGTAGGAAGTGATGAGAGCATTTAGATATCTTAGAAATTTTACCTCCACGAACAAACCCGTTAGTTGCTATTGCAGAAGTTGACAACCCAGTAATAGAAGTTACCATGGTGGAAAGAAGAATTATGATAACTCCAAGACCTGTTAGCAATGAAAGACAGAAGATATTACATTTTACTTTTCTTCCTTGGATTCCCTATTGCTGCAAACTATACTGCTTTGAATTTAAGTGTTCACATCCAAGCCTTGGGCCCCAATGGAGTTCCTTCGTGCTAAGGAGAAACGGGTTTGCCTGGCGTAAAGACCAAGTTGGAAAACTGCTCGTTATGATGAAGGATGGTTTCCAAAAGCAAACACAATCTAAAATGCAGCCCTGGAAAGGAAAAGTTGACTTACGCTGGTGTCCTGGGAGAGAAACTACCCTGGCTGCGAAAAGAGAAAACATAACATTTGACCTTCTCTCTTGCTGGAGAGGAACCTGAATGAGAAAGTTGGAGGTTTGACAAAGGTTAAATCCTTCTCCATTTTTCTTGCGTCTCTTTTTGCCTGGCAGGGGGGGAAAAAAAAGGAACCAACTTGGATTACCTTTGAAAACACTCCAGAAAGGTCAGTGGTGAGCTATTTGAGCCTGTGTTGCCTTTACCTTACAAATGATCATGCGGGTCACAGGTTTAATTACCTCCTCTGACATATCCATTTGTAGCAATAGCAGAGGTGGATAAACCAGTGATAGCAGTCACTGTCACGGCTAAGCCGATGATAATCACACCAAGACCTCAGTTGAGAGAGGAAAAATAAAGGCAATTAAATGGTGGAATAACCCATTAGATCATTTACATAAAAGCCAGCACGTCTAGAGTAATCACCAAAGGACCATATCTGAGTTTAACAAGTTGGTCTGGAAATAACCACAGAGTAAATGCCTAGCATTGAAGTTTTCTGCCTGAAGTAGCACAGATCCAAGAAACTCAAGACCTAAGATGTGCAGTGCAAAGATTCACATAACTGAACAACGATGGCTGGTCAAAATTCAACATGAACCTCACTATTTATGAAGTTCCAGACACCCATAAACATAATAATTGGTCTGAACAATCCCAAGCTGTTAATATTACTAGAGTGTAGATGTTCATCCTTCCAGGGAACTATCTTTTTATGTATATTTGATTGTGTAGGAGTGGAAAATTACATATAGTATAGAAAATTGTTCATCTGGCAGATGAGTAAAGTAGAAAGAATCAAATCAAACTGCATTTACTTACTGGCTATGTGAACTCTGGCAAGTTACCTATTTTCTGAGCCAAAAATGACAATGAAATTAGAAAGCATGTGCGTGTAAAGTGGCCGTGTATAAAGAAAGTAGTGGCATGTATAAAGACAGAATGCATGTGTAAAGTAAAGTAGCATAGTGCATAGAACACAGGACATAATCAATGGCATTGCTTTTTGATCAAATCCACAATAGTCATAACAGCTGTTGTTTATTAAAAGCCAACTATATATCCAGCTGTGCTAGGCGGTATGTGAAATGCAAGGAAAAATAAAAATGAAAAAAGCTGCCCTCAAGGATCTTATGGTTCAGAATCATTTATTATGAGATGGAGAAAGTAGACCAGAATTCGGAGGAAGGCAAGGCTGCTTTCAGTTTCAGGAAATACACAGCTAGGAGGACACTGAAGGGTAGCAGAATATGCTGTCCCAAAATTTGCCGCTTTAGCATAAGGATTATTTTGAGCTAAAGACAGTTGAAAAGAAGAAGATACCTCTTATTTGCCTAAAGGCAGGACATAAATTTGTAATGGTGTCTTCTCTTTCCTCTATACTGGGGACAGTTAATCAGCTAGAGACTGGAGACAGCTGGAGATGGTACTAGAGGAAATTACATAGACTTTACTAACTAGCCCTTATCTTCCATTAGTTCCCCCATGTATTTGCCTTCCCACAATGTGCCACTCTAGAAACTCAGTCTTTTCCTTTGTCTTGTTACTTCTCTAAAAGTGTGTTGTTCTGTTAAGATGCTTGTATAAGCCCAAGTTCTAACCACCCCTTTGAGTTACTCAGTGCTGAAGATTCACATGTACATGCACGATGCACATGTTAATAAACTTCTGATTGTTTTTCTCTTGTTAATCTGTATGTTGTCAGTCTACTTTACAGGGCCCTAGCCAATGAGCCTAAGATGAGTAGAGGGAAAACAGTTTTTCCTCCCCTACATTACCCTCCTCAGGGGAGATCAACCTCAAATTCAGGGAGAACTTGTAGGCACTGAAGTCACCCTGGCTCCAGCCAGAATGTGCTTGCCTAGGTCTGTTTGGTGTGTTCCTTGACATAAAGTGAATGCTTCATAATTGTTGTTGATAGCCTCGCTTGTTCCAAGGATGATAAGAAGGGCAGTTAGCCAAGAGAGGCTGTGATCTCTCTGACCATGCCCTAGAACAAGGGGAAGTGGAAGGAAGTTAAGGACAGAAATGGGAATGAGGTATTGGAAGCTGGCTCTTTTGATGCCTCCAGTTATATCCTGGCTCTAGCAGAAGTTTCTAGGCTATTTTACAGTTAAAGTGCAGTAGGAAGAGGCTAACCATGGGTATGAGGTGCAAACTTAGACTATATTGGTTTGGTTTGGCCCCTATAGATTCCTAAACATTTGGTGTCGTAAGAAATGCTTGCACTAAATTCTTTGTATCTTTTGCAGGGATCCTGTGGTGAGCATCGCCTCTACATCACTGTGCAGTTTCAAGTCTGTGTGCCAGTAAAGGTGACTTTTTTTTTTTTTTTTTTTTTGCACTTCATTTTAACTCTTGACTTTATTTTGAGGAAGTTTGATACCAAATGTTTAGCTCACCCCAGCAACAGTAGAGAACCAAATAGTTTGCATTTCACGACATTAAACCTACTCTGACTTTTATTATTTCCCTACCCCTTATATTCCCTTTGCCTTTATTTTCCAAACAATTCTTAATTTATCCTTTGGCATCATATATATTTCTGTAAACCATTTAAAATCCTGGAACAAAGTTGCATGCATTTAAACAGCAAGGGATTTGCTTCCCTCTCACAATCAAACATAAAATCCCAGGGCAAAAAGCAGCTTAGAAAACATTCAGTTCATAGTTTTCTCAAACTTCAGTCCTTGAACCACCTGCTTCAGGAAATGCCTGGGGTGCTTATTAAAAATGCCCAGACTTACTGACTTTGGATCTTTCCAAGTGAATCCCAGGATCCTGCAGTTCTGTAACTATCTTCCCAGGTAATTCTTATGCACCCCACAGTCTGAAGATTATTGTTGAGCTACCCTCAGCCAATCTCAATCTGTGTCTGCCTGTTCAGCAAGGTTCTTTAGCTTTCTCTTCAAAGAATTGTTTGGGAAACAATTAATCCAGCTCCCTAATTTTCAGATGAGACAGTGAAACGCACCAAATGTAAATGACTTGCTTCAGGTCATACTTGCTTTTCATGCCCTTCTTCCTTGCTTGATGTTTAAGTTTACTGGATACCATCATGCCCCAGCCAAGGTGGTCAAGACAGAGAACAACTAGATGGCATTATCAGCTCATTCTACCAATTGCTTTTGGGGACAAGGCAGCCAGAACTTATAGCCCCAGATGGTTACCCAAGGACTGTAGCTACCATTACTCCTGGCTACAGCTTCCTTCTGGCTTTTTTCCCAGGGTCTGAGCTTGAAAGTGTATTCAGGTATCTTCCCCAGGCTACCCCCAAAGCCAGAAGGGGGTACTGCTTGTACTTGTTTGTCTTCTTTCCCAGTAAAAGGGACCCAATTTGGACCCAGATGGTGACTTAATCAACTCATTCAGCTTTAAGTTCGTGACAAAGTCCAGTAAAACTGAGTAAGGGTGATAGCAAGTTTCTACTACTCACTAAAGTCTATTTTCTCGGAATAAAAACAAAAACAAAAAAAACCCTCCATTCAAAGGAAAACCCACTGGACACCCATTGAGGTAGAGCTCTATTCTTTTCTGAAGTTGGATTTGACTACTTAAATAAAAGATCCTTATTAAAACAATACTGATGTTTGAAAGTATAATAAACAGTTTAGCAGAAGATAGAATTCTTCATATTCTACAATTTTGCAATAAACATGAAACTGGGTTGACTGTGAAGAATAATGTAAGATCTGATTAAAGGTCAGATTATTACCCAAACATATGGATTTTAAATAAGTTGCATTAAAAAGAATCACTCCTGCCCTGGGCTACACTCACACCTCCAAACAAAGTAATGTTTCCTGATGCTCTCAATAAGTTACTAAACTGCCCTTAAAAAACTAATTTTGCATGAAACCCTGGAGCAATAACTTGGCAATATTAAGATGCAGATTTTCCATGGAATAGCATATACTTATTTTGGACCCTGAGGCTGTAAATGTTCATTTGATATGCATCATAAAGCCAGCAAGAAGCCCTTTGTCAGGAACCCAGCAGTTGCCAAACACACAACGAGGAAAAACTATGGGAACTGGTTCCAGCTCTTTCTTTTTCGCATTAAGTCTTCTGGTGATTCTGAATCTGTTTTGAGGAGCGAAGGCAATAAATAATGACCAAGTATCTTTTAAATGTGAATTGAGATACATTTTGGAGTAGAATCTGAAAGCACATCTGAACGTCTGTGTTCTTGATACTAATGATTTATAGGTGTGCCCCCCACAAAGTGAACCTATAGTGTATTTTCCATATATAGAGTAGAACATCATTAATTTTTATCACATTGAATCAGAAACTTTGATATAATTCAAATAAATTTTTATATAAATTTTAGTAGTATACTCGCAATAAAAATATTTGCCACAGGAAACAATACTTTAAATAAAATACAATATTTAAAAACATTAAATAAGCACTCAAAATAATTTCAACATCATCCATTTCCATTTAGAAAAATTATCAATAGCTATATACATTATCTTAGTCTTTTTACCTATCTTTTTTTAAGCTTCTATCTGGCAATAGTTTATTAACCTTTGTTTTCTTACTACTTGTACCTGCAAGTAACACTATTTTCTCTGGAAAATGTTCAACAATTCAGCATTTTTATTAGTCAAGTCACAGTTTCACCAGTTTTCCCACAAGTTATTTTTGTTTAGTGATGTTTTGCTAATAATTGTAAGGGGGAATACTCTGATGAATGTCAGTATGCCCCAAAATATGAATACTATTATTTAAAATGAATGTATCTCTATATACTTGTACACCTAAAACTCTATGAAAAGATGAAATATTTACTTGAGCATTTATCTGGTTGGCAAGCTGGAAAATTCCAGTCTCCCAGGAGTTAACACTTTACCTGTCTTCTCTGACAAACAGTGTCAAAGAGGCAAAGTAAAAGAGCCCAAGTGCAGATTAATTCTGTGATGTTCATCTCACGTTCAGCGTTAATGGTGAAAACAAGTTGCTTATTGAGTTTTTAATTTACACTGAAAACTACATAGGAGGGAAAAAGTGCTTACCGATCCCAGCTTCTCCAACAATCCAGGAGAGGCGAATGAAGAGCATGACACCCCAGATGTTCAGCATACATCTTACCTGTGGGTTGAGGGAGCATGGAAAAGGACATGAGAAGTGACAGTGGGGCAACACCCAGCCATCCTTGTAACTCTAGTGTTCAGGCCTTATTAACACTTAGCCCACTAGGACATTGAACAGATAGTTTCCATTTGTAAACACAGGAGCTTTCTCACCAGCACACCTTTCACCCATCCAAACTTCACGACACCGGCTTGATCTTCTTCCTTGTTTTCAGCTTGTTCATCACCAGGCATCCCATCACCGTTGGCAACCACGTCAGCTGAACCCGGGGCCACTGATACATTCTGCATTTTTACAGATACCGAAACATGGTATTTGGTCAACACATGGTTCCATAAAACTTCCAGAGGCAAATCAAAACAATTGACATAAAACTTGAGAAAAAAAACAAACATATTCCAGTCATTTTAATAAGATGATTATTTTTTGCCCTGGGAGTTTATGCGTTCATTTTGTGGGTGATTTCAGGCACCACCGAGACTGTGAGGGTGGTAAAGGAAACTGGGCAGTTCTTCTACTGTTGAGAATATTACCTTAGGAGAAAACCATGGGATTTGGATAAATTTAGAATACAAAAAGATCAAAAGAGAGAAGAGGGAATGCAAGGTGGGGAGGAAAGCTTATCAAGAGTGAATGAGGGTCTTTTAGAAGGCAAGGTAAGAGGGCCAGAAAGTTAACCTTCCTCACTAATGCAGTGTTTGGCCTTCTTTCCATTAACCTCCCTGGGCTTCATTTTATCCATCTAAAAAAAATGATAACAAAACTTCTCCACTCACGTCAGAGTATCTTTAAGAAGATTCAATAGAAGTAACACATAGAAGTGTTTTCTTTTTAAAAAAAAAAAAGTTTAGAGTATTCTTAAAATACTCTAGAGAGTTGTTTGTTCTTAACTTGAGAGAAACTCAAGTTGGTTACTTGGGTAACCAATGTAATACAATGTGATAAGAGTTATTGTATGTGAACTGAACTGGAGGAAGATGGTGGTATGGGTTATTTCTCAGTACCAACCAAGGGCCTGCCATTCAGCAGGCCATCGGTAAACAGTATTGATTTGAAGGCCACCCGATCTCTACCACTTAAAAGCAGATGACCTAGCTTCTTTTAATCCATTCTTGCCTCCTATTTCTTTTTCTTCCTTCCCTATTGGGTATTCCATTTCTCAGTGTTTCCTCTGTGCAGGCCACATTAAATAAGAGACAGAAAGGGAATGAATCCCAAGTCAGATCATCTTACTATTTTGTGACAGCATTAGGAAAAATTTGAATGGCATAGGAAACTGAAATTAAAAGTTAAAATTTAGTTTTGAATTACCTGAGAAATATCTTAATCTTAAGCATCCTCAGTCCCTATTTATGCAGATAATTGAAAGCTGACATCATATAGTCATATTAATGGAAGATATGGATAAACAAAGTCCATAGAAACTGAGGCTGAACTGGGCAGAAACTGGTGATTTATAGCAGCCACAAATGCAAGTCATGCATGTAATTCAAAATTTTTCAGTAGGTACTTCAAAAACAGTAAAAAGAAATTAGTGAAATAACTTGGGGTCAGATATGGATCCTTACATTAAAAAATACATTTCTTTTTTGTAGAGTATCATATTTCCCATATTTATAATATAAATATTCATTAGCAGTAGGGGCACCCCACCTTGTAGGAGGGACCTGAATTACAGACTATTTTAATAATATACTTTACTTAATAGATCTGTATAAAATATTATGTCAGCATATGGTCATTATAAAAATATTGATGAGATATTGTACATTCTTTTTTTCCATACTGTGTCTTTGGAATCCAGTGTGTGTTTTACACTGATAGTACATCTCAATTTGTACTAACCATGTTTCAAGTACTCAATAGCCACATGTGGCTAGAGTTATCATATTGGATCCTCACATGTCTATACAATACAGTCAATTACAGATGGATGAAATATTTGAGGTTCTTCTCCAGTCAATTAAAAATTATATTTTTCTCTGAAAGGATTCTACATTCATAAGGCAGCTGAGTAGTTCAAATGTAACTTTTATTTTGCGTAACTGGAAAAATCAATGAGAGCAAGGAATTGAGGAATGTGTTAAAATACTCATGAATGTTAAAGAGATTACTTGGTCAGGAGATTCATTTATTTGATTTGATTTGAGAAAAACTTTTAAAATTGTCAATATTCTAGTTAATCAAGATCCCATGGCCAGGGCTTCCCTGGTGGCGCAGTGGTTAAGAATCCGCCTGCCAATGCAGGGGACACGGGTTCGAGCCCTGATCTGGGAAGATCCCACGTGCCATGGAGCAACCAAGCCTGTGGCGCCGCAACTACTGAAACCTGTGCGCCCAGAGCCCGTGCTCTGTAACAAGAGAAGCCACTGCAATGAGAAGCCCACGCACCACAACCAAGAGTAGCCCCCGCTTGCCGCAACTACAGAAAGCCCGCGCGCAGCAACGAAGACCCAACGCTGCCAAAAATAAATAAATTAAATAAATTTAAAAAAAAAAAAGATCCCACGGCCAGACCATCAGCGGCTACTCAGTCAAGGAGAAGGCAATTTCCTTTTTCTGGGTTAATTGGGGAGTCCATGAGACAGAGCTTTAGTCACTCACTTTTTAAAGGCAATCTTGGGAATAAAGCCCATGTTTCCTGATTAAACCTGAACTTGAGGGTTTGGTCCAGGAAACTGCTCTGCTCTCTAATGAATTCTGATAGTAACTTTGACCCTTAGATCTGGATTGATGAGAATACCAATGATTGTAAAAAAAAACAACAAACAAACAAACAAAACAATATCTTACAATGTAGGCTAAAGAATAAATGGGATATTTTAAATTTCTCCTTAAGTGAACATATCTATCTGATGGATACCCTTCTGGTTACAGTTTAACAGTTCTTCAGTTTATCACTGGGACATCACAATGTGAAGCAAAAATAATATTCTATGAGGGCATGTCAAGGAAATCATTATATATAGAAATTAGTAAGGCAATAATTTTCTAAATTATTAAAAAAATAGAGTCACTGTAGGATTTTCAACTCTCTCTTAGGTAATATGTTCAACCTGCTAGAGTTTCAAAGTTTTAAATATATTTATAACACAGAGGGGAATAATCCCTCGAATGTATATTTCTTCTATTGACAATAAAGGTCTGATGGTAAATTTATAAGTACAGAATCCATTTCCATTCCTTGCTCTCATGTGGGAGCTGAAAAATCTCTGCACCATATAGACTAGGAGACTTGGAATCTAGTTTTGGCAATGCAGTTAATTCAGCACTTGACCTCCAGCAAGTTACTTTACCTTTCCTGGATACTGCCAGTGAGGATAAATCCAGTGGGTTTTCTGAAAATCTTCCTTTGAAGTAGTTTACTCTAAGGCAAAATCATTTCTCTATGCTTGCCATCTCCCTCTTCTAACATGTCAAAACAAAACTTGGTTTCACTCTTTAATAAATGCCTCCTTTGTAAGCCCAAACAGCAATTATAAAGTTAACTTATCATCAAAGTACAGAAGGAGACTTCAGGTCGAGGGTTTGACCTGAAGGGGGGACTTCATGGCTGTGAGCTATAACCGGTGGCTGGCAGACTCCTGGCTGGTGCATGTTCTTGGGACCAAAGTCTCAAACACTAAAAGTTTTATGACTGCTACCTGAAACCAGTTTTTTCCATCATGCTTTGAATTAATTTGTCTGTTCACACTCCATTACCATATATGATGACCCACAACCTTTCATAAATGCACTTTAAATTGCATAGCTGTAGGGACTGATTATTTATTTACCAAGAGTTTTACCTGTGCATTAAGTATTTAGAGAAAGTAAAATAAAGTATGTTAGAAAGAAAGAAAGAAAGAAAGAAAAGTTTGATAAAGGACTTTCCCCCCTCCAATATTGATAAACTAGTAAAGATGCAATCACATGCAATTTAAGTAAATTCCTAATGGATTTTTCTAGAAGATGAAAGATTAAATTATTTTATTTAGTATAAAATATGTGATTTTTCAGACCATAGAAAAATGACAAATGCCTTTCTAGCTATCATCAAAGAAGAAAAAAATACATATCTTTATTCTTTAAGTTCTAAAGAGATAATATTTGCTATGATATATGTTTTCAACTTTTCAGCCTTTAATCTCAGGATGGTGGAAATCTTAGACCATCAAAGAGGACTAGTTCCATAAATATGTAGGCCTAGGTGATTCCCTCCCCATTGTTTTAAAGTTTCTTTTACTATTGAAATATTTAAACATATGCAATAGTAGGGAGAATAATATATCTCATGTACCCATCATTCAGCTTCAACAATTATTGACATATTGCCAATATTATTCCACTTAAACTTCTCACACCCCTGCCACTGAATAATTTTAAAACCAATCCCAGTAAGGACCAGATAATTCCTAAGGTTCATTTCAGAATGAAAAATATGTAATTCTAATCATATTTCCATATCTTATTGATCAATATTATTATGTTTATACATTGCTATCCCTTTATGGTAAAGGGGAGTATTTTAAATTATGAAAATGAGAGGGATTTTTTTTCTTGTTTTAAAAGTTACTATACACCATGCCACCAGTGGTCACACTTTATAATCACAGTATTTTTATTATATCTGAAAACACATAGCTCACACACAAATTGACTTGTATTTTTGAAAGCTGAAGCCAAAAGGTAGCTACGTATAATAAACCAGCATGAGAAAATAAAATTAAAAGATTCTTAACATTTTTCAAGTGCACCTTTAAGGGAACTCCCATTCTATTCACCACCTATCACTGAACTAGTTATAATGTGAAATTAATCATTTTTTGTTTTTTGTTTTGTTTCCACAGATTAGTTTAATAGTGCAAGCTCCCAGGGGAACTGGTCTTGGGTACTAAGAAACTCTAACAAGTATTCAAATGAATCCTTAGTTGCAGAGTTTCATTCTAACAAATAGTTTAAGGGTGCCTTCTGGTCATCACTGGCCTTCAGAGCATTTATTGCCTATTTTATCTGGCTGTCATTAAATTAGTGATTATTTATAAATTTGGATATCCCCAATTTTAATGCAAAAGTTCCAAATTTGAACTTTGAAGCGTTTAGAAAAGATTATTTTCTAGAGAAAGCATTTGTAGATTTTTGTTTGTTCTTTTACAGAAGATAAGCACTTATACATTGATTTATGTGGTTTAATGTTTAACTTGATTATATGTCCTTTACTTCTACCCATAACTATGGCTTTTGACTTATAAAATAAAATTCTAGAGAGTAAGGTCAAATCTCTTTAACTCATTTTATACAGTAGCTCTTGTAAATAAGTGGCTAGTAAATGCTTTTGATAATGACAATGAAAATGACTAAGACCTACAATTAATTCTGTAGGAGAAGCAGCATGGTGTCTTGCCACAGTGCCTCCAACAGGGAAGAAACTAGGATCTCCTGCCCAGCCCATCATGACTGAGTTGAGATTTCTTCCTTGTGCATGAGTTCCACCATTTTCTATAGCTGTCGAATGAGCTGAGGCAAAGTTCTGTGGGAGAGTAGGCTGAGGATGGAAAATAGTGACAAAAAGCTTGGACTCTGGAGTCATGCAGCCATGGGTTCACCTTATTACCCATGTGACCTTGGCCTCCTGACCTTGGAAATTTACTGACTTCTTTAAGTCTTTATTTTCTCTTCTTAAAGATCCTTAGGATTTTATAAAACCTTCCCCATCTTTAAAATAGCAGTAATAATAGTACCTACCTTGAAGGGTTGTCATAGGATTGAGTGAGAATTTGTCAAGTGTGAGTACAATGTCTGACACATCAAAATTTCTCAATAAAATTTTTGTTATTATTATACCGAGTCACTCTTTTTTTTTTTTTGGCCTCGCAGATTGTGAGATCTTAGTTCCGCAACTGGGGATTGAACCCGAAGCAGTGAAACTGCCGAGTCCTAACCACTGGACCACCAGGGAATTCCCCGCGTCACTCTTAATGCTTTTATTTACAAATTATTTTTAGTTGCTAACGGCCTAAAGACCCAAATGTGAAGTCATTCCATTGTTTTTGTTTTAATTCAGTTTCTATGCAATTGGCTTGTTAAAAATAATAATATTTACATCTTAATTTTCATAGTATTTTATACTTTTCATAGACAGTTTATTTCAATGACATGAGAACAATGACTTTAATTGAAAGGCTGTATATTTTCCTCAATCCTTTGTAATTGTATTTTTCTGAAATGCCAACAACAATGGTGGTAGTAAGGCTTAAAAACAGTTCCCTTTTCGTTAGCCCTGTAGTTAGGAATTGTGTATAAAAAGGTGGGCAGAAGAATTAGGTTGGATACTAAAAGAATTATATTTACAAAGTAGAAATACTAGATATTTTTTTGCCAGATGTCTAATAATCTTTATGCATGTTTTGATGTGGAAAGACCTCCAAAGTATGTGGTATAATGAAAACAGCAGAGTGCAGGACAGTATTGTAAAATATGTCCCAATACTTGTTTGCAAAAATACAGACAAAAAGTTAGACAGACAGGCCTATATGCTTGTATAGGCATAGAAAATTTCTGGAAGGATTTATAAGAAACTCTCAGTAATAATTGCCTTTGAGAGAATAACTGAAGGTTTACTTTAGATAAGAGACATTTCAGTATATATTTTTTAGTACTTGTTAAATATTTTTTCAGTGTGTATTTTACTTTTTAAATAAAATTTAAAATAAAAATTATCTGGTATAAAAATTACCATGACCATCATGAATAATCATTTATTGAGTTTCTACCCATTATAGGTAATGTGCTAGACTTCGTCTGCATATAAACTAATATTCACAAGCATCCTGCAAGATCAGTCAAAGTTATGTAGCTTGTACAGTACTGCAAGTAAGGGATGGAGTCATTTTTTTCTGATTTTAACCAGAGCTTCCAGAAATCTGTAATTCATGGCCACCAGTATAGGCATTTAGCTCTTTACTACATAGAAAATGAAAAGGATTTCTTCACTACGATCTCAAATCACTGGGATTACAAATTCTGTCAGTATCTATCACTCCTAGAGTTTTATTTAATGTAGAGACTTAAAATAATGTCTTTCAAACCGAGTTTTCATTTTACCTCTTAGGACAAACTTGTCATATAATTTTTTTTTCCAACTTGGAAGCTATAACCAGGATTTTCACAAAATTCAACTGATTTCTGACTAAATTTGTTCTGCCACTTAGTATGAATGTACCATTCCTACATAGCTTTTAAAGCATTATATTAGGGATACAAAAATTATCTCCTAACTTATGTCAATTATTTTCTACTCTTACATTATTTAAGTAAACACCATCATTTTTTTGTATACAAAATCAGTGACATGTCTGAGTATTATTGTACAATGTTTGTTATATTGATCATTTCTAGTTGTGCTTTGAGGAGCTACCATAAAACTGTCAAGGGCCACAAGGAGGTGGCAGCATAGCTACATTATACTGCAGGTCTTCATCTTTTATTTGGGAGACGGGGGGAAAGCAGGGGGAATAGCAGAATCAAATTCACTAGCAAGGAAGAAATGAATTGAAGAAGGCCCAGACTGTTAATGTCTGAAGGAGAGTACAGAAGTAGAACATGTGGAATAAGTGCTCACAGGCTCAGCGACACTAGAATGGTCCTGGCTGTGGGAATGTGCCCATTGCAGATTCCATGGTTATATACCGATTCTGCTCCCAATTTGGTTATGTGGATAGTTCTGCATGATTTAATCAAGGTGAAGTACACAGAAAGAATAACTAAATTACTTGTTCAGAATTACTTGTTCAGAATAACCATACTTGTTCAAACTATACTTGTTCTCAATTCAGGGCATTGAGACTAAACCTAATTTTTAATGTATTTAATTTGCCATTCCTTCATATCTGAGAGAAAAAAATACTGTAAGTTAATGTTAAGTCCTTAGTCTCATTTTATCTTTTCAAAAATAATATGATATCCCAAACAGCCATCAAAACTGTCAAACGCAGCTATTGCATTCCTCCCGTTTAGTCATTCAGATGGTTTTCTAACAGCAGTGGCCTCAGAGCTTTTCTCCCCTTATATAAAGATTTACATAAACCGTGGCTTTAGAAATTACATATCAGCTGCTTTCCTCTCTCTAGAATATCAGTCCTAACAACAACGTGAGTTGACACCATTTCCTTTTTAATAGAATTAAAATTTTATTTTCTTTTGTTGTAAATTGGGGAAGGAAGTGAGAATATTTAAATTTTGATCGCAATTTTAACAAAGGATGCAGCTTTAAAAATTAATGAGGTAGGGTACCGTGGAATAAAATTTCAGGTCTATGAAGACTTTGGCTCGTCTACCTCTTCAGAATAAATTGAAGTCTCTTCATAATGTTCTAAATTTCTCTTTCTGCCCTCCCCATTATCTTGATATCTTGGAAACTCCTTGTGCCTTCTTCTCCCAACCTTCTTTTCCCTCTTTTCCTTCTCCCTTCCCCTTTTCTCACGTAGAAAAGGAAAGTGACACTTTAACACCAGGAACTTCACATTGCCCTGCTTCTCAACAATCTTCCTGGGGGCTGCCTTTTTGTCTGAAATCACTACATTGCTAACTTCTTTTGATTAAAGCAGCAGGTATCCCAGATAAAATCTAAATCTTATGTCTATAAAGAAAGCAGCCATTTGGCAGAGTGCTGCTAATACAGTACACAGCACAAATAAGGCTTGGAGTAGAGAGGGGTAAAGAAACAGGGCATGGCACCCTCTCTGGAAGTCGCTCAGTCTTCAGTGGTAGGACCCAGAGTCAGGGACCCTGAGCAGCCAAGGGGAACAGGTTATGGAGAGAAGTTTTCTTGTGGAAAGAAGGATGAGCAGAAACTAAATGGAGCTTTTCACCTTTACTAGCATCGTTCATGAGAGCAGTATTCCGAGAATTCCCAGAGTGGGCAATCATTTAATTAAAAAACTGTTGAATGAATGAATAAATAGGAAAGGAATTGTTCCACTCATTTTTTTTTCCTTACCTTAAAACCTGGGCAAGAGTAGACTGCATTTAGATATGAGACAACTAATTATTCTTCTTAGCAAGTAATTATATTCCATAAAGAATGCTACTCATTCCAAACTGTGGTCCAGAAGAACAGGAAAATAAAGTGCATCAACATATTTTAGAGCAAGTTACCGAAGAAGAAATCTACTAAGCTTATAAATGATTTGCTACAAGATTAGAAAAAGTGCTGCCTCATGCTTCTAGCAGATTGGGAACCCTGGCTATATTCCTTAAATAATGAAAAGTGTAGCCACTTCTGCTGCTTCTGTAGTTTAATTTAGTTACTTTTATATGCTTAAGTGCCTTCAGGAGCCTTAGGCAAGGTTTTGAAGAAGAAGGGGTAAAATGCTGAATCTTATAAATCTCTTCTCTCTCTTTAAAGAGTATAAAAAAATACCCATGTACACTAAAGGCTGGTACAACAGTGTTAACTACAGCAAACACCAGTGACTTTTTTTTTTTTTACAACTGCTGTGGAGGCATTAATACTAAGGTGAAACCAGCTTAGTATTCAGTTTGATATGTTTAACCAAGTGTGAATTGAATAGCCTATAATTGTAAACAAGATAGCACATATTGCCTAACTTTCAGAATTAACTTTTTAGTTCTCTGTCCTCAGTCAGCAAACATTTGAGAAGCACTTTTGTCTATCTTCTGTTTATTGGGAACTAGGGACAGATGTGTAAGTAAGATGGACGGTTTGCAATAGACCTCTTCACCGGACACTTTTATATTTATAGTGTTCGTAAGGAGCAGGAGATCACCTGAAGGAGTAAGGAGGATACTTTCCTGTACCTTTAAGCTTACCTTTGCCAGTTGCTCGTGAATCTCAAGCAGACTGGGCCGGTTGACCTTGGGCCCACTAACGCTGCCCGTGTTGCGATAGTACTCGATCTTGGGAACGGCATCCATGGTGTTGTGGCCAAAGGTTTGTAGGTAGTATGTGTTTGTGTGAGAATCGTAAGCATGAAAACTGGCATCTGTTTTAGCAGTTTCTCCAGTTTGGAGGAAGTTGTCATAGCGGTCCTGATTCCCAGGTCTAAAGCTGATTCTGAATCTGTTCTGGCCTTCATCCCCAAAAGAGGTTTCCTCATAATGTGGGGGGTCGGCGTTGTCATTCACAGCCACACTGCTCTCATGGCTCTCATTTATGACATGAACTTGAAAGCGATTGGTATTACCGGGCGCGGAATCCAGAAATACATTGGAAGAGTTGTTCAGTGACATCTTCCAAAACGGATTTTTTGAACTAAGCTGTCTGCTTTACGGTTGTTTAAAAAGAGTCTATAGCTTTCCTCCTCAAAACAAACACTAATGTGTTTACATTAGGGAGCTCCTGGCTTTTGTTCCAGAAGAACTCAATAAATAGATTCTTGATATATTGTCTCCTATACAAGCTTCAGAATGTTCTTCAAAGCTGTCATTGAAAAAGAAAATTAGACTTGTTCCAGATAATATAAATATATTTAAGTAGGGTTGGGGGGGTATGAGGGAACAGTTTTCTTTCATAAGACATACGATTTTAAATTCATTTCCTGAAAAATTACCTGTCCAGGAACCTTAGTTACCTGGGCAATTAAATCCCATAATAAATAACTGGGGACCTGCTTCAGCAAACAGAATTTCCAATGGAGTCATTAAAATGTTACCTGCGTTTGTAGTATTTGCTTGTACTCAGTGCGATTGGATTCAATATGACTTTAGAAAAGATATAACGCTACCAACTGAATAGGGTAAGAGCTGATGAGAATATTCTCAGCCTGAAACAGAGTTCATTGACAGTACTAAATGTGGAAACTGCCAAGTATTTTGTGATTGATATTAATATATATTATATAATGAATACATTTAAAAAATATTTTTTAAACTTCTAAAACATACATTCTTGTCAGGTTATAAATATACATCCTGTCAAGATGTCTCTGTGAATTCTTGGGTCTTTTACTAGCCTTCAAAATGTTTCATTTGTTCATACATTTGTTTGTTTAACAAATGCTATTATGGAACCTTTAAAAAAAAATAGGAGTATTCAGGGTAAGGAAATAAATCTCAGTCCTTAATAAAGTTGTATGCTATATTTAGGTAGAATAATTATGCTCTACTGATTCCCTTTAAAGAAATATTCTAGTCTTCAAGAGGTTTTTATTTGACTGTGAGATAGACTACATAATCATTTTCACAATCCACGATATAAGCCCATCTTAGAACATTCTTTCATCAGAATAATATCTCTTTATTGATACCTTAAAATTTGGCTTTTCAAAGAAAGTTCTACAAAGATAGATAAATACAAAAAATAAATTAAAAAACCCAGAAAACCTTGCTTCCCACCAGCAGTTATTAAAGCTATTTCTTTGAATTAAAAAAAAAAAAAATCTCAACTTCAACTCTCAAATAATCATTCCTGGAGAAATTATAAGTGAAACTATTACCTCTTTAGTTTTTATGGAACCTCTCACTTCTGTTCATTACCCTTGACATCCTCACCTTTACTCCACTCCTCAGAATCTACTTTATGACCTAATGTTAAGTATGATTTTTACCCTGCCCAGAAATGTTTAACTTACCACCCAGGAGCCTTCTCAGGAAGCATAACCTACTTCAGCATCACCCAGGCATATATGCAGCACTTAGCTTTCACCCCCAAACCTTAGGCTTCTTCTTATTGGTTAAAATCTTCCTTGAAAAAGATGACGAGAAATGATTGGCCTGGATTAATACTGTAGGCCCCACCCAGCCATTAGCACAGAAGAACCTGAAGTACTACATCAGCTAGTAACCAGGAGTAAACCATTAATCCTTTTAGACAGGAAGACAAAGTTTCTTTAATTCATAAGGGGAGTTGGATTGCTCAACAGCAATCATCCAACAAAATATGAGCAGTGCTTCAGTCTGAGGCTAAATAAATTGAATCTTGCCATCTCATTTCACATGATTCCTAGTGACCTCCTATTGTTCAGGATATGCAGCAAAATATAGGCCTCCAGAGATAATTTCTATACTTTGTAACTAGACAGTGGTATTTGAGATTATTTTATCTTGCTTATAGCAGATATTATCTTGATTCTTCTCTGCACAGGAAGTGAGCAGATTGAGAGTATGATCAACGATTTATTGAAAATATTTCTACTTAATGGGAAAACTCTTTCAAGCAGAAATCAAACTATGGGTAAGTTTTCCAGCGGCACTGCTAAATGACCTTTTTGCCTCCACCTGGCAAAACGTTTTTATCAAAACTGGTTTTTGAGTTTTGTTGAGGGTAAGGTTTTGCTCAAATCTGTGAGGTGTTGATTATTAAGACAGCACAAACAATTCCTCTGTGCAGGTTCTGTCCCTGGTTTTCAATCGGGATGACTGAAGGAGTCCTCCTCATGTTTTTTTGGAAACTATTCAAGTGATTTCCAGTTGCCTGAGCGGCAGAGTTGTGGTGTAATACAGACATGAGGAGCAAGTCTCTGGGGTCAGCATGCTTGATTCACATCCTGGCCCTGCCACTTCCTATCTATGTGAACACTGGTTAGTTAGTCTCTTTGTGCCTTTCACTTTCTCATCTGTAAAATCAGTTGTGAATAATGCTGTGTTGTAGACTCATTGTGAGGGTTAAATGAGTTAATTTGTATAAAGGGTTACTGTGCTAATTTTAGAAAGCACCAGTTTGTACTTAGTGCTTGCTTTTACTATATCGGCAATATTTACAAGTTACTGATAACTTTTGCATCCAAGATTCTGGGGTGAATCAATAGAGATTGGTATAGGTACTATGCCTGTTAAAACAGGGGGAAAGGTAAGTTGGTGAACAGATAGCAGATTATAGAAGGGAGTCTGGAGATACCTCAGTAAAACCCCTCAGAGGCTCTTAGTCAGGTAACTGTCATGCTAATCAGTCAGGCTGATGTCATGAGGCTGTATCAGAAATTGAGACAGAATTACAGGTACCTATAACTCATTTTGCTCTTAAAGGCCACTGGTACAAGGCATTTATCTGTTCAAGAAAGTGTTCTGACTTTCCATATGGTAGGTGTAGGGAGTAGTCTCATTTCAGACTCACCACCAGCTGGGTGGTGCTGGTTATTTAGATCCGCTAAGATGAGGCTGGGACTCAAAACAAGTCTATTCACCGGCCTTGTAGAGGAACTGGGAACTTACTTGCAGTTATTTCTGCCACTTCTAGTCTCCCTTTCCTTCAACTGTTCCCTCAACTCTGGTCCTCTTTCAGGAGCCCATCTATTTATTCCTCAACCTTTTCCCTCTACCAAAGACTATGAATGCCTCTGATAGCCATCAATTTCCTCTTTCCTTGCTGACTGACTACTTGACTACAATGTAGGGTGAATTGGTTTTGGTGTTAGTCTTACATCAACTAGACATTTTCTCTCTAAGCTTTTTATCTCTAACTGTGAAATGAAAGTCTTTGTTCTCTATTAAGGGGATTCAGACATTCTGGAGCAGATGGGAGATGGTTTGGGGTATATGGATGAAATTATTACACCATCCATAAACAAACCTTGAAAGGCCTTTCAGACAGGTGGGTAAGGTAACAGGGGGAAACTGTCCGGAGGTACTGTCTATCTTTTCTCTTGTCCTCCTTGACAGGGCTCTTGGGAAAAGGCAGCTAGGGGATAATCTGGCTATGACATTGGACATCTATTCCTAGAAGGGTTAGCATTTCATGAAATTTCCATGTTCTCCATGCTATAACCATCCTTTATATCTCACATTTTTTTCTAGCTCTAAAAATACCGATTCTAACCTCTCCGTCCCCTCCCCTTTCCCCCAGGAAGTCTAAGGTACACAATAGGCCATGAATAAATGCTATGAATGAAGACACTTTTGGTTAAAAGAATTTCTCTTTAGTAGGATTAGAAATAATATTAAGGTGGGGTTGATGATATCTGAAAAGCTTATGGGTGTTGAACTTTCAGAAACAATGCTCATACTTCACAAAGTTTTCTTATCTTTGGTTTTTGGGGTCTTTTTTCTTTTTGAGATAAAGATGGGGCCTTGTTAACATCACAGGTCTAGTCACCAAAATGGAAGGTCTTGTTGGGTGTCTTCCTTGGGAGACAAATGGGAGCATCTGGTACTTGGGCACATATCTTAGTGAGTACTTCAAAAGCCGGGGTCACAAAGGAGATGACTAGCATCATGGACATTTACAGCTTTCAGTGTGTCCCGTTGACTTGGCTCAATGAGCTCTTCTTGGACCAAATTACGAACTGGCTACAAGGTATCCCAGGCTGACACTCCAGTACCTACTGGGGTTCAAAGAGTCTCCTTAAGGTGTGAGTTTGGTCCAGAAGATCCATAGCCAACACAGATGTGTTCTAAATCTACTAAGAGATGAAAAGTGTCAGGGACTCTCACTGAGACAGCCGGCTGTGGAGTGCCTTAGACCTGAGCAATAATCATATTTGTAAGATATGTAGAAATGTTGTGGACAGTGTGTGGGAGTATAGCATGATATTTACAAACAATGACTATGATTTTGATGAGAGTGTAATTCCTAATACAATCACTCCCTAATTTGGTGACCTTGGGAAGTTACTTAATCTCTCTCAGCTTCAGTTCCTTATCTGTGAAATTGAGCTAATAAAATGGAAATAGTAGTACCAAACTCAAAGGATTGATAACAGTATCAAATTTCATAATAAATGGAAAGCACCTAATTTAGTGCTAACTCTCAGTACATATTAATCCTTTTTTTTTTTTTTTTTGGTGTGTTTGGCAGTTCTGTGTTCTCAAGTGACACAAATATTTTTGTATTTATTTATCTTCTGGTATATTCCTCCATTCAGTTACAGAGAGTCAGAATTTTGTAGTTGGAAAAAATTTTAGAATTATATGATTCTATTTTTTTTAATTTATCAACTGAAGAGAATGAAAACTGGAGAGGCTGAATAACTTACACTGAGCCATTACTTCTTAAGGTTTGATAATCTCTTTAACAATTACCAACAAGGATAATAAATAATGATAGCAAGTTATGTTTAAAACGTGTTTTCTGGTTTTCAACACTTTTGTAAAACATGCAGGATAGGTTTCTTTATCCTTGTTTTGCAGATACGGAACTTAAGTTCCCATTAGGTAACTTTCTAGGTCATGTTGCTTGTTCTTGGCTAGGCAACATTAGAATTCAAATCTCAGAGTTTAGGCTCCTAAACTGAAAAACTTTTCATGACGTCTTAAAAATCCTCATTCATCTCAGATCCCTGGGTTTCCAGGTATATTTGTAGAGCTCATAGGGCACTAGAATTAAAAGGGATGTTAAAAATCCTCTGGTTAGCTTCCTCAATGAAGTCTACAGAGGTAAGATGACTTGGCCAAGGTTGATAGCTCTATTGGTGGCAGAGTGGAGACTGGACTTCTTGTTTCTTGTTTCCACCAGGTCATGATGAAAACTCCCTTTTTAATGCTATTTATAAAAGGAGAAGAGGAGGGGGTATCAGTGTGATCCCAAGCTAGGGGATTTTATTGCAAGAGATCCTAGAAGGAGAAGAAATAGAAGGGTCAAACTGTGACATTTGGGGAACTTTATGGCCTATGGTTGCTTGTAGGGTTTCTGTGAACATTGTGGACCTATGGCTATTATTAGGAAAATCATATTCTATTTATTCTTTGGACTGAGGGGTCCTTATCTTTGACACCTAATTCTCTAGAACAAGGGGGCCAGAGTCAGGAATATGGAGAGAGTGTCTGGGTGTTGCATAGGGGCAGATGCAGGAAGAATAAAGACATTATATGTGGCTGGAGTTATCCTTATGCTCTATTCATTAGAAACCTCAATGTGAGGACAGAGGAAAGTGAGGAACCCCAACAATGGTTTATCACTTACACAGCATGGTGGATAAATTAACCATACACGTTTATTGAATTCAGTGAATGAAATGATCTTCCTCCAGCACGCTGAAGGAAATTACAGTTGTGTCCACCATGCGCCCCAGTGGTATAACCCTAAAAACTATAAAGCTGGAACACTCAGGCAAGTGCATATTCAAATGTCCCTTTATCAAACTCTTCAACTTCGCCTTCCCATGTAGAGGAAGGCATGCTACTATATGGGTCTAACAGGATTTTGAAGCATCTGATGATAAGAAGTCCCAAGAAGATACACAAAATCCCAACAAAAGCGAAGCCAGTTTTTTGCTCCAGAGTCAACGAGAAAGCTGACACTTCATTGACACTCATCTTAGCTGAAGAGTTGCCACAGTAGGTACTACTCATTATTCACTGTCACATCATTTTGGCTCTTCAGAATTCCTGCTGGAGTCACCTCTTGGCCTAGATACAAAATTGGACTCAGTTTAGTTTTATCCATACATGGTATTAGGTAGGTAATTGTTTTGTAAAATCTGGCAGTTTTCAAACTCTCTTGACTTAACTCACAAAAGATATATGAAAACATTATCAGATATGGATCAGGATCAAATTAGTATTGGAGATGCTACTTCTATTATAGTAATTAAAGAATTGCCTTTGTGGACACACAAAACTATACCTATGCACACTAAATATAAAATCAAGTATGAAGGGGAATAGTCAAATAATTAACCCTAAAAGCATTTGATTCATTGCGAGATGGTTAAGTCATTGCTTCTTTGACCCAAGTTGTCATCTAATTTTCATTTCATTTTTGCATGTATCAGTAAAACTGTCAATACTTATAGGGTGTAAGCTGGTCAAGCTCTCTAAAGTCCGTGTTTTAAGGTCTATCTCCAATGCCATTTTGTCTGATAGGTTCTGATCCTTTTAAATAGGTGTAATATCTTCTTTCTTTTTCACTCCCCTCCTTAGCTTTTAGACTTATGTTCTTGTATTTTCTTTTCCACTACCACTTCATACACTAAATGCTAATTTCTTAAAAAGAGAAATTGTGTTTTTAAAATTATGTTAAAAAGAGCAGTACCCAACATAGTAGCTTGCAAGTAACAAGCTGCGGTAGTTGTGGACCATTAACCATCTCACCACCATCTCCATTGGCTCTCACACCCTAAATAGACATAAAATCCAAGTTAAACAGCATGTTTTCTATGAAATTCAGCTGCAAGTCAAGCTCCCAGACCCCTTGCCAACCAGATTCCCACTATCTCTAAGCTCCTACTATATTGAGAGTCTAAAACTACAGCAAAAGTGTTCCAAAAGTGTGTGTTGAATTGAAGCAAAATAGATTTTTCCACTTGCTGTCTTAAAGTTAATTAAATTAACTAATGAAAAATCAAGATTAGTTAATTAAATGGTTACTAACCCACAGCTGCCCTTCTTGAGAGGACTGTCACCAAAAAGCTTGTCATCCAATAACTGAGAATAATAGACTGCTGGTGTTTTTGTCTTTGTTGTTGCTTCTTTTTATAATTTTAAGAACTGTGTTTATTAAAATGACTGACCCTTCAGGTTCTTTGGGGTTCAATTTTCAGAAAACAACTGAGACAGAACAAGGAATGGGAGGTAGGGAGTGGAGAAAGGGAGTGATTAGTAAGAACAAGCCTTGTAGCTTTCAAAATTGTTCACCAACTTATACTCGAGTTAATATCAAACAATATTTATTTCATACTGGTTTGGATTACAAAAGAGCTCTGTCTTCAAACCTTAAGTGTTAGAAATATTCAGTACATTGTGGGATATGCTGGTTATTTGACTTTTTTGTTTAATAGAAGGAAAAAATGTTGTTTCAACCCCATTTGTTGAATTTCTTTACACCTAATCATTTTTCTACCCTAATAAGTATGGTATACTGAATATATTTTAATTTTTAAAAATGTCAGACCACTTAAGTGTTTCAGAGTGATTTTTCTGAAGATTGAGCTCTTGTTGTACAATTTACCCTGTAGAAAGTAGGGGAGACTGGACTGAATATCTAATGACCTTGGGACTTAACTAGAACTTTTTTTTCTGACCAAATCTTTAGTTTTATTGCTTTGTCATTTAAAGGTCTTTTGTTGAGATTCATACACCCTCTGGTTCATTTTTTTAATGGGTGGACAAACTGAAAAGAAGGATATTTCTACATGGAGATGCTGGATCAACCATTTGACTGATTCAGCCAAGTAACTTGTTGAATTTTTTTTTTTCACAAGAGCCATGACCTTGCTAGGCTATACCATTTGACTATTTCCTGGGACATGTAGGTAAGAAGAGGCAATAAGCCTGGTTTACTGGTGGACACAGTAAACAAACTCCCTTCAGTGAAGGACTTGTTGCCCAGCACGTGGGAGGGCTACCAGCCGATAATCTTCAGCTGCTAGCTCCTTCCATGGATTGTCTCAATAGCAGAGAGCTGCCTCTCTGTAACCCAAGGTTAACCCAAGGTTACTTCACTTCCAACAGCAAACAGTTTTCAATGACTGATTAATGTGAAAATAAAAAGGCCTGGCCATCTTGAACTCTGAAGAACCATTCTAGGGAGGGAGACGCAAGAGGGAGAAGATATGGGAATATATGTATATGTATAGCTGATTCACTTTGTAATAAAGCAGAAACTAACACAGCATTGTAAAGAAATTATACTCCAATAAAGATGTTAAAAATAAATAAATAAATATGTAAAAAAAAAAAAAAAGAACGATTCTAGCTCTAGAGTTCATCATGGGGAAAACCAAGGCTGTTCTTTCATCACAGTTCAAATTCTGCCCACTCCTGCTTAACTCCCCACTCTTCCACAGGTGTTGAGCCCAAGGGCACTACTCAGTAAACATCCTGCACACTACTCTCTGTCTCAGAGTCTGGTTTCTGAGGAACTTAACCTGCAACAATTGGTATCACCATAATTAAAACATCTGGGCAGTTTTAATGATCTGTGCATTTTTCAGCTAGTTCATTTTGCCACCATGCAGAAATAGCCTAAACTGAGTATAGTTATGATATTAGCTAAATTTATTTACATGTGTTTTAAAATCATGAAGTAGACATGTACACAGGGTCATAACTGATCATTAGAAGACTTAAGTCAGTTGGTTCTTAGCTTGTGATTAATCCACTAGACTCTGTTATTCTTATAAAAACCCACCAACTGACCAAACAAACCAAAAGAGACATTTTCTAGCTGTAGCAACAAAACACGCAACTCATTTTTCACTATTCCACCATTAAAACAAGGTATTTTCCTACTTAGAAATACAAAATCCCTTAAATTTTATATTACTATTTGTCTAACGTGTGGCAGACATATGTTATATGTCTGTCATACATTAAAACACAGCATAATGTTTTGTTCCTAGAGTCTTAGGCAATCTGTGAATTGAATTACTTATTTTAATGGAAAAATAACTACTCCTCAAGCAGTTACCACAGTTTCTGGCATGTTGTAGGTATTTAATAAATATTTGAATTGAATTAAACTAAATTTATTGAAAAATATAATTTTTGATGAATAAAGTTCTGGTTTTAAAAAATCTAATTTTTAAAATTCAGAAAACATATTTAAAATGAAATGAACAAGAAAACTTTGATTTAAAAAATATCAGCTTTGAAGATACACATTAAAATTCAGCAGCTCATTCAGAGTTCAATATTTCTGGTTTTTTAAAATAATTGATTAGTATAGCATTCCCAGAAAGACTCACATGATTTGTAATATTCAAAGGTAGGGAAAGTAGATCTTTTCTATCAGCCTTGTTAGTTCCCTTTTATTATCTATGGAAAGGTATGTAGCCATCATATTATTTTGGCGTTTACTACCAGGAAGTAGATAGTTAAATTTTGTATTCAATCAGAATGCCTTTGTTAGCTTAAGACTTCTGGTATAATTACCCCTTCTTCCCCTGACTTTGCCTTCTTTATTACTTGGCTGCTCTGGTTACCCTTAGCTAAGAAGGGTAAAATACTTCAAAGATACTTAGCTAAGATACTTCAAGAGCTTTTGCAATTGGGTAGGAGTACAAACAATGAATGGATATATGGAGCCACTGTTAGTAAATGAATAAAGTCACCATTTTTTATACTGTCTTGGAAGAACAGATAAATGGTTGTCTCGTGGCTAGTTTATAAGACCTCTTTGGCTATCTATTGTTGGTACCAATATAAATGAAATGCAGGACAAAAACTGGGAGCTGAATGAGGTTAAGGTGTTATATAATAATGATTATAGCAATTACATTTTAGTTATTCATTCATCCAGTATATATATTGAATATCTGCTCCATGTCAGCACTGTTTTTGGTCCTGGATTATAATGATGAACTACAGAACAATGTGCGCCTGCCATAATGAATGGAGGAGGAGACAGACTCAATTATTTTTAAAATTGTCTATGTATCTATCTATCTATTACATATCAGGTAGTCATAAATGCTACGAAAGACAGCAAGCAAGTTAAGAGGAAAGAGAATGATAATGAATAAAGGGCACTTCTTTAATTAAAGAAATCAGCAAAGGCTTCCCTAGGGAGATGACATTTGACCTGAAGTCTGAATGATGTCAAGAAGGGAGCCATGAAAATATTTGGAGGAAGAGCATTGAAGTTTGAGGAAACAGTCATTGCAAAGGCTTTGAGATGAGAGGATTTCATACACAATATGTTCAGGTAAAGAAATTGACCAATAACACGTTAAACTCCCTACTTGTACAAGATGGTTTAATGGTATCAGTTGACAAAGAAAAGGCAGAAGTACTTAATCTACTTCTGTCTTTTTAACCCATGTAGAATGCTCTTTAGAAATGACCCCAAAATCAAACAATAAAAGGAGACAAGAAAGTAGTAGAATAACGTTTAGCTGCATTAGATGAGTTAAAACTCCCAGGATAAGATGATTTATAACTTGATGAGCAAAAACCTTTGAGAAATACCTGACCATGAGAGTGCTGCCAGAAGTATGGACTTGGACAGACAAAGTGTCAATTTTCAGAAAGAGCAATGGGAAATTGTGAAAATTATATATTGGTAACTTGGAATTAATCTTTGTTACAAATCCGTAATTAATTATATTAATTAATTAAGATTAATTTAAATGCTAATTTGTTAGCACTTAAGAAGTCACTAAAAGTTAAGATGAGGTTAATAAGAAGTAATGCCAAATTCACTTCTTTTTTGGAAAGTTTACTACTAACATGGAATATCAGGGAAATAACATCGACATGGTTTAGTTGATGCAAATAGCACAGCAATGCATTTAACAGTCTCCCATGATATCTTTTTTGGGGAAGATGGTGAGATATGCCTGGATAATATTATTTTTATGTAGAGTCATAGTTCACTGAAGTATCCTAATAAAAATTGGGCTCTGTAATCATAGAGACAGCTCTCTAATATAGTATCACAAAGGTCTAACTCTATCTACATCCTCTTCAGTGTTTTTGAACAGTAACTAGGTTGAAGACATTGAAGTGATGATTATTAAATTTGACACAAGGCGGGTCTGAAAACTATAAGTTAGCTCACAGAATCAAGATTCAAGACAATTCTGATGACTGGAATTCTGGATTGAAACCTGAACATAAAATTTAATTTAAAAAAATTTTAATAGAAACACTTCTCAAGTCCCATATTTAAGTGGGAGGGAGGGCGATACACCAAACTTAGATGGGGGACACTTGACCTGGAAGTTCATGTGAACAGATGTTTTATTAATATCTTAAAAGGAAGAACTTAGACTTTTATATTCATCTTAAAATTCTACCTTACACCAAAGGTGAAAACAAAATACAAGCCAAGGAGAACACCTGAAAGGGTAGTACTCAAATGCTGAAAAAAAAAAGTCTGGCTATTGCTGCAGGCATTGTGTCCACACAAGCAAATAAGTAAAAAGCTGAGCAATTGCCTAACAACATGTTCAGAAAATAGATACCCTTGGGAATTTAAGCCATATATGTAGTGGTTAAAATACCAGTATTTTCAGGCCTAAATTTTTCAAATATTTGCCCAAACTTTCCATTTTGCTTGCTCTATTAAATGAACGACTTGTCTCATTTCAACACCGAGTCTAATGTTTTTGAGAATATACTGCTAAGTGTGCTGAGCTTTGCACCTTTCAATTAATATAGAGCATAATATGATATAAGAGTAATAACAAAATACTAAGAATCAATAGAGGTCTTCAGATACAACACTGTTTTTTTCATAATTAATAAGGTATCCAAAATTACTCGACAGCTGTGGATAAAAGATACATTTCTTTCACTTTCTCTAATCTCTGGAACAGAAGCAAAAAAAAAAAAAAATTAGCAGGTTCTGCAAAACAGACATTTTTTTTTTTTTCTTAATACTTTTTTTTTTAAAATTTATTTATTTTTGGCTGTGTTGGGTCTTCGTTTCTGTGCGAGGGCTTTCTCTAGTTGCAGCAAGCGGGGGCCACTCTTCATCGCGGTGCGCGGGCCTCTCACTATCGCGGCCTCTCTTGTTGGGAGCACAGGCTCCAGACGCGCAGGCTCAGTAGTTGTGGCTCACGGGCCTAGTTGCTCCGCGGCACGTGGGATCCTCCCAGACCAGGGCTCGAACCCGTGTCCCCTGCACTGGCAGGCAGACCCTCAACCACTGCGCCACCAGGGAGGTCCCAAAACAGACATTTTAATGCCTACCTCAAAAGGAAAATATCATCTTAATATCCTGTTTATAGGGAAATAGAAAATGAAAGAAATATGGGAGAATTTAGACCATGAAGTTACAAAACTAAATAAATAAACCCTTATGAGAAAAAAAAATTGAGAATAAAGAAATGAATTTTCAAAATAAGAGTAGAGTGTAAAATTATGTGGTAAAAGTTATCTTTAATATGCTCTGCCACAAAAAATGGGTAAAATTATCAACATTGTACAGTTTAAATATCAGTGTCTATGTGTGTTTTATGATTGAAGTATTTAAGTATATTTCTGTAGTACTACTGCAAATGATAAAATATTACCTAAAGCCGTGTTAACTGGAATCAATGTTTAGGTATTCTAGAAATGAGAAAATGAGTTGAAAGCACATTATTTCCTTCATGGCAATTGTCAGGAACTGGGATTTCTAAGTTCTGATGAGTCATAGGATTGGGCCAAGGGTATACCTGTAGATACCAATAGGCCCAAATCTCACTGAGCTGCTTTGTAGTTAGTAACCAATAAATAAGCAAAAACAGTCTTTCTATGACCAGTCATACAAATCATACTATTGTAAGTAGTCAAGCAAAGATAACAGTATTTTTACACCTGATTTATAGACTTTCATATACATGAATGTTATGTGCGATTTTTTTTTCTGTGAAATAAGTTTATTGATTGGATATATAAAAATTTACTTTTCAGAAACATATAGTCATTTAATCATGCAACAATGTGTAACTGCAGAAACCAATATTGAAAAGTATGTGCCTATTAAAAAAAATTCCTGTATTTTATTTTAATAACAGGTTTTTTTTCTCCTGTTTATTCATCTATTAATAATATTCCAAACAATATATCTAAAATAACTATTATAGTGGAATATGGTGTTCTAGATGAAAACTATTATGATACTGGTCATTAGATATAATAATCTCTAATGCTAATGATATGAACATTCATAATTTAATGAAATGAGACATATAGGAAAACCCAAGCTTAAAAAATAATGAATTCTCCCATATACACACCCCTTCAAATATCAAGATTATTAAATCCCATTAAAAGAGGAAAAAGAAGCATTATTGAGGCCACATCTGCACAGAGCTAGTTAGTAATTTGGAATGGAATATGTTGGAATCAAAGGAAAACCTTAAATAACAAACCCAGATGTCTTCATCATGATGAAGTGCATAAATTTCAGGCCTCCCCAGGAATCCAAAACCTTGAGATATGCCAAAATCAACCTCCCCCCAACCTTTCAGATTTCAACCTTTAGAGAATTTCCCTCTTAAGAGAATCTTTGAATGGCTCCTCAAGGACTCTGACATTCCTTTTTTTTTTCCCAGAAGCACTGGAAACCTGGTCTGAAAATTCTCAAAATGTCTCACTAGAGAAACCTGGACTGTCATTATCATTCTGCCTTGTTTGTCTCCAGTTCTCTTTGGACATATTAAACTTAAGAAGCATAGAAACCACCTACCAAACATTATGGAAGAAACATCAGCAAGCACACAGCACATCCACTTTTTTTTTTTTTTCCTTCCTTTTGTCAGCAGCATCAGCAGAAACATGAGGGCTCTTTCTTCTTTAGAATTTGAACTCAGCAGACCTACAGACTCCTTCCCCCTCTCCTCCCTCCCCACCTCCTTTCCTGCTCCCCAGCTTCAGAAATACAAGAAAAGGAGACATGCTTTTCATCTGGACCTGCACTAGAATCCTGTCAGTTAATGCGAAGGGTAGGGGGAGAAAGTTACTCCGCAGGGAGAGGCGTCTCACCGTCCATGCTTGTTGCCATGGAGATGAAATCCAGCGAGTAGATTTAAGTGTTGGCAGGTTTGTCTGTGTTCGCTGATCGGTTCGGTAACAGTGTAAAAGACGTGTCCTGGGGAACCTGCGTGGAGTCACAGTACCGCGGTTAGCGCTTTACCGGCCTACGTGTGTAAATGTCTGTATCTGTCGGTGAGGGACAGAAGACGTGGGCGCCCGCGAAGTACGTGTGCGCGCGCGAGTATATTTGCAGGAAAATGTGCACGGATCTCTTCCATGTGGCAGTGTGTAAATATTTGCGCGCGCGTGTGCGTATGTGAGGGCGTCTGACCGTGTGTGTCTGTGAGAGAGAGAAGCGGTGGGAAGTGAGAGGGGGTAGGGAACCGGCCACGGCAGCAACAGGCTCCATAGTCTTCAGCTCTGCAAAAAAATTAAAAAAGGCTCATTTTCACTCATATCACACTTGCAGGTTAGCAATCGGAGTTCATCACCTATTTGTCTTTCTAAGGCAGTGGAGGTGTTAATTAATGTATTGTTAAAATACTTGTTTTCCTCTTCTGTCTGCATCAGTAGCTGTGCCGCGGTCATTTTGTTGTGCTCGGTGACTGCAGTCTCAGTCGAGGAGTAGGCAATAAATTCCTACGTCTTTCTTCTCATCCTATAAAGGAAAGACGTGGATGACGGGTGTATTGGTTTAACTGGGGACCGCATGCGTCATTTGGAGTTATTTTTCCCTACCCTTCGCCTTGCCTATGCAAACCCAACAGCATCCCCTCCTCTTCTTAGGAGTAGGTGCCTAGGCGCTGTCCTTAGTGCTGAAACGTTGCGTAGTATGACCTAGCTCCCACAGACGAGCTGCAAGACAGCAAGCGAGGAACCCTCCGATAAAGCCCACAGGAAGTTCTGAGACACGTTTTCTGAACGGTGTTGAATATTTAGAAACCAAACCTAAACCACATTGAAAGCAAAACAAAACAAAACAAAGACAGGCAAACAAACTCAGTTGTAAGGTTCCGGTTCTATTCATCTTTGGATACTATATCCAGAACCTACAAGTTGCAAACACTTGTAGATTCCTTTAAAACTTAATCATTACTTTATGAATTATTAACTATTCAGAGATTGGGAAAAGTGTAGATGCAGAATTAGGTCATTACTCATGTAAAAAAATGCTGAAAACAAGTAAAAGTGTGCTATAGTTCAATAATAAAGTGAAGACAAACTTTATGTTCATTTAGCGTATTTACTAAATTAGGAAATTTCATGGTCTTACAAAAAATGCGCAATGTATGACTGTGAGTTCATACAAGACTATACTCAAAAAAACTTACTCTTTTTCATTTAAAACTATTAAACACCCTATAATATAGGCCCACCAAGGAAGAGAGTGGAAGAAGTGTCTTCTTCTGGGAACATGTTCATTGCCATGGTTTTATTGACTCTTTTTTTTAAGCTTGCTAAGGGCCACATCCATTTTTGGTACTATATACTAGAGCAGTGCTTCTTGAAATTGAATGTGAATCCCCTGGGGATCTTGTTAAAATGCAGGTTCTCATTCAGTAAGTGTGAGATTGGGTCTCAGATTCTGAATTTCTGACAACATCCCAGGTGATTCCAGAGGTTGCTGGTCTCAGGACTAAACTTAAAATAACAAGGTTCTAGAGATACTGTGTTCTGGCCATGCAGTCACCCACAGAGTATGCAAAAGGAGGTCATTATCTTTCATCTATTATTCTCTGTATGTTTCTAGACTGTTGCAAGGATATGCTATTCAAATAAGTTCAGAGATTAACCATTTTATTTGCACAGTATTAACAAACTGTTTATGAATTTATCATTTGATTGATTTTGACATTGTCTAGACACATGCTACAGTTTGCTCCACTCTATATTTCCATACTATGATCTGCAATCACCCATTCTCTTTGCAAGCCAAGCTTAAGAAAGCAGAAACAAGTTACGTGATTCTACTACTGGTATATAGGCCCCACTCCAAGAATTTGTTATCATGATTGAAGACTTAAATTTGTCATTTTATGACTTTAAATATGGTTCTGTAGTAAATGCTCATGATACTGATTTTAAAAATTTAGACATTATAGATCTAATTCTCACCCAGTTTAGAAAGTGGAAGAGGACCATTGTTTCACAGACCTTTTGAATGAAATCTGATCTGTCATATCATTGACATAATACATTTATACTTAGATTTTGAAGAAATCATCCTCTGGATGATTTTCTGATTTTTAAAAAAATCCATACCTACATCAGTTGTACAGTGCTTTCAGTTAATGCTTTTGAGTTGATGCCAAAGGAAAGTTTTGACTATAAATTAGGTTCCTTGTGTTAGTTGGTGCATGACCTTGACCTTTTTCAAGCTATATGAACAGTGGTGATGTTCTGGAAAGTCTGCAAAGTGGTTCATTCAGGAAAGTGTAATGGATTAAACATCAATTATGTTCCACTTCCTTTGCTATATGCTGGGATACAAAAATGAATGAGATTTGGTCTCTGCCCTTGATGAGGTATTTTGCAAAACAACATGGCAGATTCTACAAAGTTCTATAGAAGCATAGAGATTAATAATGTATGTTTTATTCTCCATTGCCAAAGAAGTGATGAAGAATAGCAAAATAGAAAAACCCAGGTGTATTTAAAATACAGGTGTATTTCAGGTCATTGCCAATGTCTGCTGCCCAACTTTTAATTACAAATTGTTGAAAGATATGATATATATGAACACTTTTCTAAAGCACACATGGTTAACCTGTACTTCTGGATTGTCTATGATTTATTTTCAGAGGAATCCAAATTATTAGAAAGGTAAATATATGGGTGGCATTGGTTAGACCTCCTCCCAAATTAATTGCCTTTACTATGCATTGACTTTACACTTACAGCTTATATGCAAGTATTTTATATAAAGCAATCCTTAGCTTACACAGCCTGCTCTATGTCTGCTATGCGATTGTTACTAAAGACTTGCCCAACACATCCTTTACTATTCCTAATATGACATCCCTCCAAAAACATTTCTCTCAATACCAGTTTCATGAATTGAACTCTCACACCCCTCCTCTTCACTTAAATCATCCCAAGGTAAGTGGTGTGTTCTCTTCTTATATACAGTATATATCCTGTAGCTGATCACATGTGCCTTTTCTTTTAGTTACCAGGGATGTCAGGGTCAAATTAACAGCTAAAAATTAGTAACTGTGTAAGATCTTCAGGCCTCTATATGTGTGTTCTTTCTTTATTGCCTTGAATACTGCAATTTTGTTTGCTCAGGTATTGGTATATTATTTTCTTTTAATTATCTGTTTTAATGTGTGTCCTCATATAAATGTCCTCATGGAATCAGAAATGGAGTAAATAAATAAAAAAATAAGTAAATAAGTAAATTTTTTCTCTACTTTTTGGCAAAAAAATGTTGACTACTGGGTGAATATATATGGTTGTTTTATAAATTTGTTTTTAACAAGATATTAAGTATAGAAGAAATGATTAGTTAGCTATGAAGATAAAAGTCTAATTTATTATGACTAAAAAATAAATGTTGTTAGTAGAAGAAAATTTCACTTTATATAACTACAGATCAACTTTATTTCAAAACACATCGTTTCCCTGTTTCTCCTTCTATACACTAAATAGTGTCCCTTGTATGACTAGGACTTTTTCTTATGTCAGCGGGCAGAAGTATTAATTATCTACCTTGTTAGAAGATGTGGTAACTATAGAAATTTAAAGAACATGACATCCCCATTCTAATGAATATACTATAGTATGAGGGTGTCACAAAGGAACCGAAAGCAAGAATTTCCTCCAACAAGTCAGCGCAGGATTCTTTTCAGAGGAAAATTTTGCTTGCTATGAATTCTACTCACCTTGATTCCAGCTGACTTCTTGCTCTCAAGTTTTCTATAGTGGGATCCTCTCTTGAACTTATTAGGCCAACATGTTACCTCCAGCTTTTCATGGAAATCTACATCTTGTCTGGCTTAAGTTTGTTTATTCTTTCTGAGCGAAAATGTTTCAGAGTAGCTCTGCTTTTCTATTTGAAAAATATTGTTATTTACTCAAATATTGGATATTACAACTTTCAAATGCACAACTTAAAAAATATATTAAAGACAAATGTGAATTACTTTTGTTATAAACATTAAAAAATTAATCCAATGCTTATTTAGCTTTACGTGGTATTAGATAATTAGCTATGTCCAAAAGTCACCTGTTTGCTTTCTAAAAATACATACCTGTTTTGGAATTTTTAGGTACTTATGCCTTATTTTCTACATAAGTGGTTTTATTCTTTTTGGAGGATTAAGAATGATTTTGAAATTTCAATAGGAAATATATGCCCTCTCCCTAAAAATATACACACGCAGATAATTTCAATCACAATTCAGAGCTTTCATGGCCACTTGGAAGTCCATTTTTGTAATCCCAGAGTAATCCAAGGAATGCTTTAAAAATTTCTGCTATAAATGAATGGTCCATGGTCTCATTCTCAGTTTCACAACTAAGTGTTGACTGTCTTAAAGTCCTGTATTTTTAAAACCACCCTATTAGTTTTCTATTTTCTTTCCTCGGAGTTCTTCCTCTAGGTCATTTTACCATCTCTAGAGAGTAGTCAATGCTGAATATGCTGAAATAGGATTAGAGAGTACTGTAATAAGATGATTAAATTTGATTACAAAATGACAGTGGGATTTTTGTCAACAGTGAAGAAATTATCTAAGTAAGTGGACTCATAAGTGAATTGAGCATATGACACTTCAGTGTAGATAATGATCTAATGCAAGTCTATTTGATGAGTCCCATTGAAAATGAGATGTTATGTTTTGCTGGTAAAACTTTTCTGCAAAGAAAACTGCACTAAATGTGTCAGTTCAGAGTGAACTATTTAAATGAAGTTTCATTTAATTGATTTTAATTTTACTGCCCATAAGCCTTTCATTTAGACTGTACTTCAAGTCCTTTCTATAGTTACTGTTTATAATGAGTATGATAGGGTACCTTGGGCACAATCTCCATGAATGTGTGAGCCATAACCACAGTATAATATTTAATTGGTGTAAGTTATTTTGCTGGGTTAAAGAAACAGAGAAATAGAATCAGTTTATTCTGCTACAGTGTATGTTTCTGTAATATGAATCAGTTAATATGTAATTGACAAAAGAATGGGGATGTCAAAAGAATGTGAAAATCGGTTGGTTTATACACGATTTTCCCCAATACATTAGTGTCTTGACTACCAAATAAAAGCAGTTTAACTCTAAGTCCACTAACAAAGCTGAATGCAGCAAGTTGTGGAGGAAAGCAGTCCTATACACACTGCTCGTTCACTCTTCCTTCTTCCTCTTGGCTCAATTTGGCCATATGCTCTGTCTTGAAAATGCATATTGAGTAATTGTTCCTGATCTTTGTGCATTTGCCCTTGTTTTCATAATTCACCCTTTCCTTACACTTTTTCATCATTCTCTCTTAATTAAAAAAATTTTTGTGGAGTTCTAGATATATTGTAATGTATATTTTAACTTGTATTTTCAACTGTGCTAGTATTTTCATTAGGTTTATAAATGTTTTTGTAGTGTTTTTGTGAAGTTTCATGGGTTTTACATTGGTTTTTCCCCAACATGATTTTTTTCCCTAAATATTGCCAGTTGTTTTTTAAATTGAATGAACTTTATGTTTTAGATAGTTTTAGGATTATATAAAAATCAAGCAGAAAGTACAGAAAGTCCGGTAACTTTCCTTCACCATTGGTGGGAATGTAAATTGGTACAGCCACTATGGAGAACAGTATGGAGGTTCCTTAAAAAACTAAAAATAGAGCTACCGTATGACCCAGCAATCCCACCCCTGGGCATAGATCCAGAGAAAACCATAATTCAAAAGAATGCATGTACCCCAATGTTTACTGCAGCACTATTTACAATAGCCAGGACATGGAAGCAACCTAAATGTCCATCAACAAAGGAATGGATAAAGAAGATGTGGTACATATATACAATGGAATATTACTCAGCCATAAAAAGGAATGAAATAATGCCATTTGCAGCAAGATGCATGGACCTGGAGATTGTCATACAGAGTGAAGTAAGTCAGAAAGAGAAAGACAAATATCATATAATATTGCTTATATGTGGGATCTAGAAAAATTGTTCAGATGAACTTATTTGCAAAGCAGAAATACAGTCACAGATTAGAAAACAAATTTATGGTTACCAAGGGGGGCGGGGGGGAGGAATTGGGAGATTGGGATTGACATATATATACTATATATAAAATAGATAACTAATGAGAACCTACTGTATAGCACAGAGAACTCTATTCAGTGCTCTGTGGTGACCTAAATGGGAAGGAAATCTAAAAAATAGTGGATATATGTATATATATATAACTGATTACTTTGCTTTACAGCAGAAACGAACACAGCATTGTAAAGCAACTATACTCCAATAAAAAAGTAAATTTAAAAAAATCACCTGATATATCATAAGTAAAAAAAAAGAAAGTACAGAAAGTTCCCATGTATCTCTTTCCCCCTTACCCAACAGTTTCATCTATTATTAACATCTTGCATTAGTGTGGTACATTTGTTACAATTGATGAACCACTATTGATATATTATTACTAACTAAGGTCCTAGGGTTAACTCTTTGTGTTTTACAGTTCTATATGTTTTGCCAAATGCATGTCATGTATCCAGCATTATAGTATAATTTCACTTCTCTAAGTATTCCTTGTGCTCCACTTACTCATTCCTCCCCTTCCCCCTAACCCACCATGTTAACCCCTGGAAGCCATTGTCTCTATTATTTGCCTTTTCCAGAATATATGTATGGAGTCATACAGACTCTTACCTTTTTCAGACTGGCTTTTTTTCATTTAACAATAAGCATTTAAGTTTCCTCCATGATGTTTCATGGCTTGATAGCTCATTTCTTTTTATCACTTAATAATATTCCGTTGCATGGATATACCATAGTTTGTTTAGCCATTCACCTATTGAAGGACATCTTAGTTGCTTTGAATTTTGGGGAATTAAAAATAGAGATGTTATAAACATCACATGCAGGTTTTTGTATGAACATAAGTTTTCAACTCATTTTGGTAAATTAGTAAGAGTGTGCTTGCTGGATTGTATGGTAAGGGTATATGTGTCTTTGTAAGAAGCTACCATGCTGACTTTCAAAGTAGCTGTACCATTTTGTATTACCACCAGCAATAAATTAGAGTTCCTCTTGCTTCACATTCCTCATCAGCATTTGGTGTTGTCAGTGTTTCGGATTTTAGCCATTTTAGTAGGTATGCAGTGGTATCTAACTGCCATTTTCATTTTCGATTCTCTCATGGCAAAAGATGTTGAATATCTCATGCTGATTTTTCATCCGTATATCTTCTTTGATGAGGTGTCTGTTCAGATGGTTTCCCACTTTTTAATTGGGGGGCTTGTTTTCTTATCGTTGAGTTTTAAGAGTTCTTTGTATAGTTTGGAAATATGGCCTTTATCAGATACATGTTTTGCAAAGATTTTATCCCAGTCTGAGTTTGTCTATTCATTTTCTTAAGTTGCCAGATATTTTTAGGGAATGGTTTTGTAGGACATGAGTTTTTGTTTTTGTTTTCAGAAATGCATGCATTGTTAAAGAAGAAACACTTGTATACTTGATATCAGATTTCTGAAACTAAACCAGCTAAACTGAGCTCACACCTCTCATAAGCAAAGCTAAGATGAATGAGTATTTAGTGAGATTGGCAAGGCCTACAAAGGGACCTTAGCTCAATACTACATAAAAGTTGGTATAAAATAAGTTGAAGCTAGTGGCTATTGTATAAAACAGTACTTAAAACTATGAAGATTTTAAGGACAAAGTATAAACCTGATATTTTGAGGACTGATTAATTTCAATATTTTTTACATAGTATTCTATATACACAGTAATTCTTTTTTTTTTTTTTTTGAAGTTAAGCAACTTTATTGAAAATGCACTGGAGAGCAGGGAAAGATTTTTTTTTTAAAGGTCAAGTCTTCATTTATTTTTGGCTGCGTTGGGTCTTCGTTGCTGTGCGGGGGCTACTCTTCGTTTCAGTGTGCGGGCTTCTCATTGTGGTGGCTTCTCTTTCTGAGGCACACGGGCTGTAGGCACTCGGGCTTCAGTAGCTGTGGCACGCGGGCTCTAGAGCGCACGGGCTTAGTTGCTCCGCGGCATGTGGGCTCTTCCCGGACCAGGGCTCGAACTCGTGTGCCCTGCATTGGCAAGCGGATTCTTAACCACTGCACCACCAGGGAAGCCCCCACAGTAATTCTTCTATGACTGCCCCAAGACTTTAGATGATGCTCAAAGCAATAAACAGTTGGGAAGAGTAAGATCTGATTTTTCAGAAATGTTTTTGGCACTAGTTTCCAGAAATACTAGGAGTCCAGATGCAGAAATCAAGGTTGAAGTAAATGGACACTTATGCAAGCCTATATTTCCTTGATGACTTTGGGACTGTCAGACAGAAATACCATGCATAATCTGAAGGATACTTTGGGAAATTCACAATTGAGATTTGTTAATGGACTCAAAAGAATAACATAAATTACAAATGTTTTTACATATTTAACCTTATTTAGAGATGCAGGGATTCCTACGTCTAACAGACACAATGAATGAATGGATGGATGAACAAATAAATATAGTTATTCTCTCCTTTGTTTTGGGATACCTCAGAATATATACCGAATGGCTTAGACACTGTACCAAATATTACTCACTGATACTCAGCATCATCCTCACGCTTCTTTTTTTTTTTTTTTCAAATTAAACCTTTCTTACAACACTTCTTAATTTTATTTATTTATTTTTGCTGTGTTGGGTCTTCATTTCTGTGCGAGGGCTTTCTCTAGTTGTGGCAAGCGGGGGCCACTCCTCATCGCGGTGCGCGGGCCTCTCACTATCGCGGCCTCTCTTGTTGCGGAGCACAGGCTCCAGACGCGCAGGCTCAGTAGTTGTGGCTCACAGGCCCAGGTGCTCCGCGGCATGTGGGATCCTCCCAGACCAGGGCTCGAACCCGTGTCCCCTGCATTGGCAGGCAGACTCTCAACCACTGCACCACCAGGGAAGCCCCATCCTCATGCTTCTAATCTCTCCCTTGTATGAGACATTTCTCAGACTCTGTTGCCAGCAGTATTCCAACCTAAATTCTACTAATGAGAGGCACTGGTATAAAATTTAAGGGGAGGGAGAGGAGAAACCACCAATCTCAGCAGAAGCAACCTTGTACGCATCAGCAAATGGCAGATGAGATGTTATGCCAGCAGCTTCTGGGCATAAGGAAGTTCTGACACTTATCTGCTGCCACATGAAACAAAGATAATTGGTGATGGTTCCCATGATTGCTGCCCTTCCTAATTTTTCAAACCCTAGCAATAGCTCCTAGACCTTTGCTCCATCAATCCTACTAATTATTGTGTAAACCTCTGTCTTTGTGCATTAGCTCCTACATGAAATATCTACGGCTGGATCGAAAGCTTTAATTCTTTTCCTGACTGACTACCGAATAAAGCAAGAAATGAAAATCATGAAAATATACCTAGTCAACTTTGTTTATATACATCTATATGTTTATAGTTGTGCGTATATACGTATATATTTTTAGCATGTTTAAACAGTTTGTGAATTGAAATATAATGACATGAAATCACTTCAGCCTACCATTCTACAATACACCATGAAAAAAATATATCACATTTGTATACTACTGAAAAAATATTGTTTCCAACAAAGTAGGCTCATATGCAGCCATCAGGAATGGTGTAACCCTTGTTTTAAAGGGTTGCAAAAGGGTAGAATTTTTGGATTCTGTTCAGTTTCATGAAAATGAGGTAACAGAAATCAAATGCAATGCCTAAAGGCAATGGAGGTTCTTTCTCTCCCCAAACAAGAAGTTCGGATATAGGCAGTCTAGGGATTACACAATGGCTCTGTGAGGTCATTGGTGTTCCAGACTCCTATTTTTCTGATTTGTCATCCTTAGCTTGTGGCTCTTGTCCTCAAACCTGTTACCTCATGGTTTCAGAGGGATACTTCACCCTCTAGCCTCACAGGAAACAAGGAGGGCAAAGAACTTATTAGGAAAGATCCTTCTAGAATCCAAGTGTATTTATCCTTACAACTTCTTAGATAGAGTTGTGTCCTATGGCCACTCCCAGTATTTTAGCTGGGCATATTGCTACTAGACAAAATTGTGATTCTGTCAGTAAGAAAAAAAGGGAGAATGGATATCAGGCAGGAAACTTGTAGTGTTCTACAGCATACAGGAAAGGAACAAATAAAAACAAACGTGAATGATGTCCTCAGAGAAAATAAATTTAAAGCAGTATTTGTGTGACCACACTGTAGAGGAAACTATTCAAGCAAATTGGTTATTACAATAAAAAATTATGACCATCAGGATTAAGTTCAACTGTGCATAATAGAAAGACTCCAAATAGTAGCAAATTAATCAGGATAGAAATTTTCCTCCTATTGGAAACAAGTTTGAGGTAGGAATGTGAGCGTTGTTACTGTGGCTTCATGGTGTCATCAGAGACCCTAATTCTATTTTCCTGTTCTGCCATCCTCAGTACTTAGCTTTCAGTCATAAGGTCACTTCATGGTCCATCACATTTGCTATTGCTGCAGACATCATTTCTCCATTCCAAGCCAGCAGCAGAAGGAAGCAAGAGAGGACAAAAAAGCCATTCTTCCAGTTAAGTCAGTTCCTTCTAAGGAACCTCCTACTCAGTCCTCACAACATTTCTGCTCATACCTTAATGGCCAGAACATAGTCACGTGACCATGCACAGTGGCAAGTGAGGCTAGGAAATGTGGACTTTTGGCAGTATTCACAGTCATCTAAAATAAATTTCTATTACCAAATAAAAAGAGGAATTGGATTATGTTAGTTATTAAGTCTATCATCACCATTTATAGGATTATATTCAAATATGCAGGACAGTGTGTGGATTGAACTTTATTATTCAACACTCCAAGAAATGTATTTTCCCTTCTAAATGTTGTCATTGAAAATTGAGAATGATATTGCTAAAAGGGGCAATTATTTAAGTTAAAAACAATATTTGCTATAAAGTAACCATTTTCATTAATACTCTTTGAGTTAGGATACCAAATTTGGAATAGTTAAAAATATTATCATATGATATCCATGGCTTTGGGCAGATGAAGCCTAATTCATGGAATTACTCAAGAGGAGGGAGTAACTATGCCTATAGGAAGGGAGGTAGGGCAGAGCTGTTGGAAATTTGCTCTTCTGATCTTCCTTTTAATGGAGTTACTGGGATGAGATTGAGGAAAAGGCAGGGTGATTTAAGTTAAGAAATTAGAACGTGAAAAAAAATTGAGACTCAAGTAAGTAACCAGGAATTACAGCAGTCTTTAGTCTCCAAAGAAAAAAACTGTCCCAATATTGCTTACAAAAATCAATAGTAAATCTGTTAATGGGCAATGACCCTAGCATTGTAAAGTGGAACAATGAAACAATTATCTAAGGAATTCAAGCAAAACTCTTGGTATTATCTGAATTATTTGAATAATTGAGGTGAAAGTGGAATTTCTGCCTGGATTATTCAGATAATTGCTTAATTCTAAACTTCTCTGGCTAGTAGAGAACTTTCTTCAGTATGTAATTTTAGATGGTGAATGCTAAAAAATAGACCCTAAGTTAAGCAGAGTAATAGAAGGAGGGAGGAAGGGAGAGAGAGAGAAAGGGGAGAGAAAGGAAGAGAGAGACAATAAGCAGTTAATTGTCAGAATAAACCTGTTCTTTCCAGTGACAATAGCCAACATCCACTTTTTCACCATAGAATTCTATGGTGAAAAAATAAACTATATATGGATTTCAGTATAACCTGTTATATTTTTAAAGTTATAAATTCCTTTCTAAGTTTCAATTCTCTAAAGTTGGAAACAGTGGCTCAAATCCAGACATTTCATTTTGTCAAGCCAAGTAAACTGACTCTTAAAAATCATAGTATACTTTTTCTTTGACCTTCATATTATTGGTCTTTGCCTTCAGTTCTTTAAGGCAAATTAAAAGGATGCTAGTTGCTACTCTATTCTCTTCTTTGGTAGCAGAACCTAGGCAGTGAGCCAGCTGAAACATTATTTGCCCCCCTCCCTTACAGCTGGGTGTGTCATGTGACCAAGTTCTAAGCCGTGAGTTGAAGTGTTGGGTGAGATTTCTGGATAGAATTCTTCTTTTCTGAACTGCTTCTGGCCTCCAATGCGACAAGATGCCTAGATCTCCTGTAGCCCATCTTGGACCATAGGGTGACCTTAAGAATGTTAGCCCACACACTAGGATGGTGTGAAAGGTAAGATAGAAGAAACCTGAGTTCATGGTCATTGTGGAGCTACTGTATCTGCTCTGGAATGCCTCCCTCTGCACGTTTTTACTTAAAGGGTAATAAGTTCTATCTTGTTTAAGACACTGTTACTTCTAGGCTCTGTTACTAGCAGGTGAACACAATTCCTAAATGATACACATATTAAGTATTATTTGAAAATATTTTGGAATTTTAGGGTTAAGTTTCCAGATATGTATAATGGTTCTCTCTCTTCCGCCTTCCTTCTGCTACTCTATTACAAACACCTGTAAACACACACATTTCAATTTGTAAGAGAGAAAACTATGTGAGGTTGTATCAGTAATACATTTTGTGCAATTGCAAAGGAAGGATTTTGCAGTAGGAATTGTGAGAAGATAAAAGCTAAAGCATTAACTCGAGGATTTTTCAGTATGTGTATATGGACTAAAAAAAAGTAAATAAGGAAGGAAGGAAAATATAGAAATGGATTGTAGTGATAGGATGTTAGTAAATTTTTTATTTTTTTATTTTTTTCAGGTTTAAGGTAAGTACAATATTAATAGCAAGCGAGGGAGGCGAGATCAATCTACAGAGCACTCAGACAGAATAGTAGGTATTAATCATTTTCTCTTCAGAAGCTGCCCCAATTCTCTCCATCTTTTGAGATTCAGCTCTTCTATGAAGTTCTCACGGCTCCCCCTATAGAAATTAACCTCTGCTCTTTATGCATTTATCAGGACTAGGGCTAAAGTACAGTGAGGGAGGTGTTTGTCTTAGGCACACCATTTAAGGGCTGCCAGAAAGCTCAGTAATCAAGATAAATATTTTAATGAAATATTTTAATTAGCACATTACAGCATGCAAGCCAGTTTCCTCTTTTTCTAAATAAATTTTTAATTATACTTCACATTTATCTCTATTACAGCACTCAAATAGTGCTTTTTATAAATGTTCTCTCCCAACAGAATAGGCTGTACTCATTTTTGTATTCCTCATGTGCCTACTACTCTATTTTAAGCATAAAGACCTCCTAAAAATATTAAATTGAATCTACTGAAGGATTTTGCAAGAATGTACTATATTAGAGACTGCAGGGTTAAGTTTTTATCTTAAATTCAACAATAGCCAAAGAATAACAGTGATGAATGTTTTCAAAGTACCTACAATTCAGTTCTATGACTATCACCTGACTTCTCTTTGACTAAAACCCTGCTCAGCCTGGAGAAAGGGAATTGTAATACTACTTTATATTCATATAGCACTCTGCCCTACATAAAGTGTTTGCTTTTAATCCTCATCTTAATCTTGCTAAGTAGGTATTATTATCCTTATTTATTATGGAAAGATTGAGAAGTTAAGTGATTTGCCCAAGGAGTTACAGGCAAAAAGTGTCAGAGCTGGGGTTCTAACCCAGGTTTTCTGTGTCAAAATCCAATGCCTTTTCTGTACTCCGAATGCTAAATCTTAGGGGATTGACTGAAGAGAAACAATTCATGCAGCATCTGTAATAGCCTGTGTTGTGTTTATGAAACAATGTCAGTAGCACCCTAAACAGCAGTATTTTACCAGTTGTACTCATCATGATTAAAATTGTCCTGATTCTTATGTGTGTGTGTTTGATGAAGTAGCTCAACTCTTCTGGCATAGTATTGGATGTTTTATGGCACTTTTTAGTCCAGGGGAAAAACCTACACATTGAAATGTCAAAGAATGGGGGAAAGTGAAGAAATTATGTATTACCTGAGTGTTAGTTTCTAATACAGCTTTACTGCTAATGTGTGCATGATATTCTGCAAAACATGTAAATCATACATGTTTGCCTCTTTATGAAAAGAAAGATTTGGTAAAGTCTTTGAACTTTTCAGCTGAAGAAGTTTATTTCAACATGAAATATTATTATAGTACTCCCAAGTTAGGAGTTAAGTTTAATGGGTTTCTTTTTCATACTTAGAGGAAAAACTCTATGACTATATTTTAAAATTCCATATGGTAATTAAATTTGTTTGAGAACCTGTAACTGCTTCAAATATAATTTCCATCAGCATATAATAAACACAACCCAAAACCAAAATGTCCATTACTGGCCAACCTAGTAGAAGATTTCTTATGAAAAGTATAGTTTCTCCTCATTGATTGCTACCTGGAGAATTAAAAACTTCAGTCTTTTTGTAAGCTCATGGCGTCATTCTCAAGAACAACCAGAACTCAAAGAAATTCAAAGCCATTCATTCTGGTGAATTGCAACCTGTCATCAATAACTATTTATTGAATGTCCACAGGGTGCATAGGCATTGAAGTGGCTAGTGATTTATTTGCATTATTCAAAGGATTTCTAAGGAAGTCTGAAGATTGAAGACGTTTTAAAGATGCAAAGCTGTGTGTGCTACTCTAATTTAAACTGCCCCTACACGGAATGGTTAGAATAGTCTGGGTTTCAGAACTCTAGGGATTTCGAACACCCAGAGCCGAATTTTTAAAGCGAAGACCCCATTGGGTGCCAAACGACAGATGGGGCTGGTGGTCAGAACACGGCCCCACCAGGGGCTTCTGGACAAATCAAGCCCTCCCCAGGCTGGAGCAGGGCCGACTGCGGCCGCGTCGGTCATGACCTGCCACCCCATCCCCTCCAATCCCCTCCCCTCCCTCCCCTCCCCCCTCTCTCCTCCCCTCCCCCCTCCCCCTCTCTCTCCCCTCACCCCCCCTCCCCCTCCCCTCCCTCCCCTCCACCCCGCACTCCCACCCCCTCCCCCCATCAGCTCACACCATCTCCCAGTCTCCAAGCCCGACCGGTTCTCGCGAGATCCGGGCAACTGAGCGCTCGGGGCCTTTTCAAATCGGGATCCGTTACCGCTTTCCCAGCCGCCGCCATTGTGGCGCTCGGAGCCCCTCAACGCAGGCGGCGCAGGCGGAGGCCGTGGCGGTGGGATGGCCGACGCCGACAAGCCCGAGGTGCTTAGGGCAGCTGGCGACGACAGCCCGCATCGGCAGCCCGCGGAGCCGCCGGGCGAGCCTCGGCGAGAAGCTCACCCGCCCGAGCAGGAGAAGCAGCCGCCGCAGCACAGCAGCAGCTCCAATGGCGTTAAAATGTATTGTCTTTTCCTCTGGGGACCGGGACGAGGTGGGGGGGGTCGGGAAGTCGACCGGAGGGGGGGCCCCACGCAGGGCTGAGCCTTGGGCCGTGGGCGGCGGGAGGTGCAGGTGCAGCCGGCCCTCTCCCGGACCCTCCCCGCCCGCCCCGAAGCGGGGGATCCCGGGTGTGGGCCTGGGGTCTGGCGCCCCTCCCCTGCTTCTGGCCCAGGACCGCGAGTCACCCCTTCTTCCCTGACTTCGGCTGGAAAACCTTTAAGCAGAGCTCTGCGGCCGCCACGGTTTGCAGAAAAATGGTCCCCCTTTTAAAGGCCAGTAGTTAGTGTTCATCACTAGGGAGTAACTAGGGATGACATCATCGGACATTTTCTCTTAACCAGCGAAGACGTTTGTAAAAGGAATATCCTCCCATCTCCCCGTCCTCATTCTGAGCTTTATAAGTTCACTGTTGTTGTTTTCTAAAGTATGTATTCATTTCTTAACTGATCTATAGCAAGAGGAAGTTTAGTAATATGCTGTGAGACTGAATCCATTGTTACCCTTGAATTGCTAAGAGGTACTTTAAAAAGGCAACTGTGCGTGGTGCCTTGCTCCGCCCACCCCAACTCCCTCCCCATGTTTGTCAGCCACGCAGGCTATTTAAAAAAAAAACCTCAGTGCGGGATGGTAGGATCTTAATTTTGGTAAAATGGTAAAATAAGATCTTTTTTAGTTGAAGAAAACCCACTACTTTTAAGATTGCAGCTGTCATCAGTACGGATAAAGAATGTAGTCGATTCGAATCCATAATAGTGCTGTGCTCCCCTTTGTTCTTGTTATATAGGGGGAATATGAAGTCAGGCATTTGATTTGCACATGCCCACCTCTTTAAACCTGAAGTTGAAAGTATGTTAATAATTTAGTGAAAACACTAAATTTAGTAGAAAGTGAAAGTGAACATAATGCTCACACAAAAATAGGAAAGGTAAATGTTCTTACTTTTCTTTTGTATAAGAACCTGTGTAAGAACAGACCTGAACCAGTCTGTTTAAGGGTTGACTGCAGATAAGATAAGGTAGGTCTCCCAGCTGTTATGTACTCTTGCTCTCAACTGGATTTGAATAGGATAGGCAGTATCTTCTAGGCAAAACAGAGGTGGAACCTGGTGCACTTAGTAACTGAAGACCCAGAAAGTGAATGAAGCACTTTCTACCCTGCCTGCCAAAATGTGGGCTTTCAGGGATTTGGCATCATAAATACGAATGAAAACTAGTAGAATGATAAAAGCATTTTGTTTATACCTAAATATGGGCCTGCCACCTCCTGAACAAAAAGTACAGCCTTGAATTATGGAGAGAAGCCGTGCTATACTTGGGTATGATTAGTGTAATAGTCTTGGTACAGATAAAGCTGGTATCTAAACCTCCATTAGATCTAAAAGGCTCTAATCCCTTTTAAAGTCTCACTGGGGTTTAGCTAGACAGAAGAGGACAGAGGTGGGAAAAGAATCCCTTTCACTTCTGATTGAGGAAGAGGAAAATATAAGGTGAAGCAATGTTA